>NC_135325.1:39762930-40974543 GCF_048772815.1 Callospermophilus lateralis
GCACCTTAGCAGGCTAGTGGGAGAAACGGTGTGATCAACTGAAGCAGTAAGTAAGAATATCTTCATAAAACAGAATAGGAATTCACGTGCATATTTATGATACATTATGATGCATAATGCCTCCTGATTGTAAAAGCAGGTGAACCCAGGATTTTGCTTTCTTTCAGGTCCTTGCTCCTCTCTCCATTCCCTATACCTCAGAGCTATTTATTTTTATGAACCCCAACAGAAAAACAAAATCTACTCAGTACATACTGCATCCCTGTAAGTGTAATATGAATCTTATTCAAAGGCATCTGAAGAAACTAGATTAGCTGAAACCAATAATCACAAACAAATTCATTAGAACACTTGAAGTATGTGCTCCAAAGTTCCAGAACAGTTAAACTGACAGGTTCCTGCTCCCTAATACCACTGAAACTGTGGAATCCTATGAAACTTGAGATTCCAAATTAGTTAGGTCAGTAAATTACAACCACTTTCCAAATCTGCAAGGCAGTGATATTCATGTTTTAGCATCTCTGTACTGATGGGTTAAATTAACTATGCTTTCAGTGGTTTAGTTTCTCTCACAAGAAGATGTCCCAAATCTCCCAGAGCACTTCTTTCTCTTGGAATGCATGTAGTCAAGGGTGATGAGAATGACTACTAAGAATCCAATAGAAAAGTGATTTCAAAAACCTATCAAATGTTTCTATTATCTTCTGAATTTATACTACCTTAAATAATGAACTGACCAGGAGACAGTTTTACTAGTTGTGAAAAATGAAGGATTCCTAGAACTCTGATTCTATGTGTGTGTGGGGCCCTGTTTTCATTTTTCTCTCATTTGTGCTGCTTCCTTGGAATTCCCCCATTAGGACACCAAATCCTTTTCTATATCAGCAGGAGACAAACATTTTTGGTGGCACTCTGTTCAGTAAGTCACTGGTTTTTATATCTATGTAATTTTTCACTCTCAATGTTTTGTACTACTCAGTAATCAGAAAAACACTATGAAATCAATATTCTTGGAAAGTAAGACAGAAATATATAGAAACACTTGGGTCTTCCTGTTTGCACTACTAGAAATCTTATACTGATCTCCTCAGAGACAGATTTATTGAAAAAGTGGTGCTATAAGTTTGAAGGTGTAAACATTAAAAATAAAGTGGACTGTTCATACACGTCACTATATGTAATAAGTCCATCAGCCAAGAGAACAAATCACATGATTTATGTAATTTTACCCATCCAGTGGCTGCCCAGGATCTGGAAATATCTCTATCTGTGTCTAAGTCCCAGGAGGAGGGCATGAATTAATAATCCTTTCATCTCTTGCTCATGAACACTAAAAGTAAGCAATACTTAGTCATAAACTAGCAGGATTCATTGAGAAAATCTTTAAAATTCTCTTTTAATACTTTACTGGTAAGCTATATCTCAACTGAAGGAAAATCTTACTAATGAACACAAGTTATTAAGGTTAAGTTTCCTGAAATTAAAATTCAAACTCTTCAATTCCAGCACTGTTCAAGTTTTGCAAAATCACTACAACCACCCCTCAACTGCATTTTCACTTTTTCCAAGGAGGAATCAAGAATTATATTTTATTTAGTAACATATGTGCTTGAAAATATATTTTCCATCTAACATAAGGGCAGTAAAATTTTTATGTCTTATATGAGTAGAACAAAATGTCTAGGGCTTAATTCCTACTGATTGCGTTTAGCAAAATCTGTTTTTCCTCTCCATCCTTCTGTAGGATACTGATAATCATTGCTGAAAATCTGAGGCTCAGAAACCTCTGCATTGAAGAAACAATGTTTTTAAAATGCTTTCTTGGAAAAATAATCTTCTCATTGCAGAGATCAAACTGAATCATTTAGTTTAGGAAATGAATGAAATAGAGAGAAGCTATCTGACCATACTTCCTACCTCTTTATCTTGAGAATCCTGAAAGAGAAGGTTTCTCCGAGTCCTTTTGGAATGGAAGCAGTGATGGTTGTCTTCTTGGTTTTCATCTCTTTTCCTTTTCCTGCAAAGAGATTGCAAAGGGTGAGGAAAATATATTGATCTTTTGAACACCTAAATTGTAAGCCGTTGCTAATACATACTTTTTACATCATGTCTGAGAAATTATGTCTGTATCTGCTGCTTAAATAGATTTACAGCTGTAGATACATCCCAAGGCAAACAGAAGAAAAACCCAAAACAGGAACATTACGCATATTCAAGCTCTTAGTTTCCCTAGATGAGTTTCAGAAGTCACTGATGCTTGCAAATAAACACACAAAGAGTTTTATGGCCAAGTTTTCAAAATTTACCTAAACACATTCATTGTCTTTATTCTCTGAAATTACAGTTCCAGGTTACGTGATTTTAACCCCCTCCATATGATAACTCTTAAGACTGTGTAGCTTCTAGTGTCTATTTGCTATTAAAGCTCTTATGAAATGGTGTAGAGATACTAAAGAGACATTCCCTTCGCACTGTTAAGATACTACCGTTGCTATATCAGCAACTATTATGACATAGTGGTTACTTCAATTGACTGTTACCATGAGATTGTGGCTAATGACATCTTTAAAACATTCATTTTTCAACATGTTTTTAATGGTTGGTAAGATTACATCTTTAGCCTGAAGTCTCAGTAAGCAATCAGATTGCAGTGTTTTACATCATAATTCTGGTAAATACCCTGTAACTCATCACACATTCTGTCCTACCATCTACTTTGACATTTCTTTTTACTGTTTGGTACTCCTGAGGATGGCTGAGACAACTCATTTTCATAACTTCTTTACTCTTCAATTAACTGTCATCTCTGGGAAACTATATTTCAGGTAGCCCAATGATCTCAACTTTTTTTAAAAAAATTAAACTCATTTATTTTATCTTTTCTTTTTAAGAAAAGCAATGTATAATAGGAAATATAGGAGTTCCTGTGCCTGAATCTGCCTCCCTGCCATCCATTTATTAAGCCTGACCTATTGTCTTATAGTTGAGGAAATAAAGATCAGAGAAACAAAGTGACTCAGATAGCAAAAATAAGTAAGGCTGGTAGAACTGAAACTGGAAGGAAAGTTCTCTTGAGTCCTGTCCCAACACCCTCCATGTGAGCCTTCAGGATGTGAAAAATAGTAAAAGACTGCATGTCCAAATCAAACAATCCCTTTATGATAAAGAAGTTGCCAGTATAAATGCATTCAGATTACTTGTCTACAATGTTATTTCCAAGGAAATTTTTTATAGTACACATGGGTCCTCCCACCCCATGCTAAAGGATGTTCTGGCACTTTTAACTAGACTTGGGAAGTGAAAGTCCTTTGCAGCCAGAGCATACTTGCTTCACACATACTGTCTGCTGTCAAATTACCATGTTCTTAATTCCAATATGTTCATAATTTGGCTCCTAAATTCATAATTACTGTATTCTTCATGTCCCAAGGTCTTCATTCATTACATGACACAAGCCAATGCAGCAGGTCAGGTTTACTAGCTTTTTACCACTGTACTAAATAATGTTAGGATATTTTCCTGAATCTCAGTTTTATGAATTCACTTGAGCCATGGCAGGATCCTTGTGGAAAGATATGCAATATTAACAGCTGATCAAAACATGGAGCAATAATAAAAAAAAATCTATCATATCTACAAAGGGGGTTACATACTACATATCTTATTCATTTAATCTTCATCGAGATTATTATGGAATGAAGGAAGACCTGTGAATCTGGAGATTCAAGCTTTGTCCTGAGTCTGCTACGAGCTTCCTAAATGGCCTTCACTAAGACAAATGAACCAGCTAAATCCAGTAAAATCAATTTTATATATATATTTTTATCGATGTGTACATATGTGTTACAGGGCACTAGCCCTGCTTCAAAGCTGAGGCAGTTGCTGAGGCCCTCTCTTCACTGGTTGATCAGGCCAGAAACATTTCAGATGTGTCTCTCAGACAGTAGGCATGAGTTTATTAGAAAACATAGGAAAAGGGGACACTCTCAAGGGAGACAGTGGGTCTTCTCATAGTGAATGATGGTGAAGGATGGTGTGCCCTTTTGCCCTCTAGTTTTATTGGGGGTCCCAGGGATTTTCCCATAAAGTCACACCCACATCCATATTTTGACTTTTCACTAAGAACTTCATGGATCACCTCCAAGATAGAATGACTTGTTGCTCACAGATTTGGAGTTTTAAAGGAATTGAATTCCCCTGTTTTTGCCTCAATTTCCTGCACTCTTATTTGGGTTATTTCCCATTGAATCGCCCTCAGCAAGCTTTCTTTGTGAGGATCTTGATATTTTGGTTGCCAGGGTGATTGGGGATCCAGATAGATTTTGTGATGAGCAGGTCTAGGCTATCTGGTGGAGTGTGACATGATCTTAGAACAAAGGTTTTTCTTAATGGGATGTAATTATGGTTGGGGAGGTTTCCACACATCAGGCCCCCACCTTCCAGGTGCTTGCCTGTCAGATAAGGTAATCTGGTTTTCAGATGTCCTCCTCCATCCTTCACCTTCTCCCCCATTCAGGGCTGATTAGCTACACTTAACATATGTATATGCATATGCACACAAATGTATGTAGGTGCATATATGCGTATACACACGATAGGATAGAAATGCTAATTATTTTCTTTCACAAGGTTTGTTGATCACAAACTTAACTAGGTACTTCCCCCGCCCCCCATAAAAAAGTGAAAACACACACACACCAGCTCCTGCCCTCACAGGACTGTCTGGTGATGATTGTGTTTGGATAATAATATTTTGAGTATTTTAATGAACTCGTTTTTACTGAAACTCTCAACATTTTACAATAGGTTGCATTTCTTTTTAAAAAAGTGACCAATAATATGAAAATGATTTTTCAAAACGTAAAACTGAATATATAAAGTGGAGTGTTGAAATCACGATGTAATATTAATTTTATTTGTTTTAAATACATCTTCCTGAATGTAAAACCTCTAAACAAATTTATCAGAAGATATTATTAATGGTTATGGCTTAGTGATAAGTCATGGACAAGGTTAGCTTTCTTTAATACTCTTTATCCACCTAACAAATGTACTACAGTAAGATTTAATGACTCAAATAAAGGATGAAAAATATGTTGATAAAGGTTCATAAAACCCCAAGACAACCTGGAAAGAGAGAAGACCGAGAAGGAGAAATACAATCTAGACAGAACCTCCAGAGAATTGCTAATTTGGAAATCAAAAGGATTTTGTTCCCAAATGGTGAGTTTTCCTGAGGGACTCTAGTAGAAGCCACAACCAACTCACAGCTTCACGTCCTGTGTGACTCAAGACAGTGGAAAAATCAGCCAGTTCACCAGAAAAAGGCTCCGTGGCGTTTTTTTCAAGCACGAAGGGAGGGGGAAGAGCCGCTCAGAGCCAGTGCACGACGCAACACTGCCATCTCCAGGCCGGGAAGAAAAATTATCACCAACTTTGGAGGAAAAAAACCCACCTATTCCGCTGTTTATCTTCTGAGAACTTGGAGACATTGGCTGAAGAAGCCAAGCGAGACCAAAGGATGGTCCAGTATCGCCAGAAGTGGGTCAGGCAACCTGACCCCAGCGCAGAAGCCATCTCTAGTATCACCCTCGTATCCACAGCAACACCATCAAGAAAAAGACGCAGCTCAACTGCTGTTGAGGAGCGCGGGGTGGGGTGGGGGGAGTTGGGGGTGGGGGGGAAGCTAGTCTAGGATTGGCGGGTTCTGGGCCTGCGCATAGGAACCCAGTGAGGTCGTTGCCAGTCTCTCGCTTTGTGTTGGCCTCCATTTTCTTTCCTAGTGCGTCGTTAACTGTCAGTTAAAGGAAGGACTGCTGCCAGGCTGCCCCAGCCATGCCTGTGTCTTCTCTATTGTCTACTTTACCAACAGCAACCCTTCTCATGATATTCTCTGATATTTCCTTGAGAAAACAAAACCAGATAGGAACTCTTACCGCCTTCCAACAATACTGAATCTGCATTTGTAATCTCTGGAAGAAGTGACCTGATCTTATTTGAGGTCAAGCCCTTCACCAGGATCCTGTGCATTTCCATCTTCTTAAGGGATGGACTTTTGCAGTTATAATTTTCTCCTTTGTTATCATGTTCTCTATCTGTACTGGATTATTCTATTATCTGTAAAGGCAGCAGTTCCGTGTTTAGGAATTTAGCTTTTTGGAGCAGATCTTGGTTCCTGCTGTGTAGTGAGACCCCAAGGGGTTACATTCGAGCCAGGGGAGCTATCATGAAGGATGGCTAGGGGCTAGGTGACCCTACAGCTGAGGCTGTGGAGCAGATAACTCTAGACAGGGGTAGGATGGAGTATGAGACCCAGATTCAGAGGCGTCTGCAGATACCAGCAGAGATGAGCTTGAGGCTTAATCAGCCAGGGAGCACTGGTTTTATTTATTTGTGGAGGTTTCCCAGTTTTAACTAATTTCCAACGTATTTTCCTTTAATTTACTAGATATCTATTTCTTAAATTTGTTGCATTAAAATCTCTATCTTTTAAATTCAACATCTACTCTCACATAGAGTGAAATTCTAGTAACTACTTTATTTTGAAAGATGAACCTTATAGATATTATGTTGTAGCAATTCCATTTTAGTTTTGTTTTTCTTTCTTTGTTTTTTCTTTTTGTGGTGCTAGGGATTAAACCCAGAGCCTTGGGCCTGCGAGGCAAGTGCTTTACCACTGAGCTACATCTTTAGCCCCAGTTTTATTTTTCTTGATGTTGGGTTTTTAAGTTTCATTTTAGATGGGAATTATTGTGGTCCCAACTGTATTCAAACTAAGAAAACAGACTCTTCTATAATCTAGACAACATTATCTCTATTCAGCCATTTTGCATACTGGAATACTGGAATCTCACCTTCACCTTTCTATTTTTTTCATCAGCCAATAATTTGAGTAGAGTGTGTGTTCAGATAGGTAAAGCCTGTGGTTGTCAGATAAAATACAGGAAGCCCAATCAACTTTCAATTTCAGATAATGATTTTTTAGTGCATCTTAAATCCAAATTTAATTGAACATCCTATGTCTTCTTTGCTAAATCTGGTGGCCTTACTGACTTGCCAACTCAAGCTGTATGAAGACTGAAGAACACATTCAAAGGTGACAGCTTTGTAAGTCCTTTCAGACTTTCAGTTATTCCTGGCTCACTGGAATATTTATGTCCCCTATACATGAATAGCTTAGCAATCAGAGTATAAGGTATAGAGAGTTGAACAACTGTTACTGACTTACTTTTTATCACTCTACTTCAATACTTCTCCTGTAAAACTTCTAACTGGCCTGCCAACATCCCCATACCTAGTTCACTGCCTCCACATAGTAATGCTCTAAATTTTCACCATATGAACTGGAGAATGGACATGAAAACAATTCTCATTTAAAAGGCCACAAACCCACCCTTTTACCCAACAGAGTAACAGTTTTCCATAAGGAAATACTTTGCAAGTTATTGTCTGTCAGTTCCATAAAAATAATTATTTTCAATAATTTTGTACAATTTTCCACTTTTGTCCTGTGGAAATGAATTTTCCAAACTCTTCATACTACTCTTACTGGAAGAATAATCCCACAGGGTCTATTTTTAAAGACATACAGAAAGCCCTACTAAATGAGTCAACAAATGCTACTTGAGTACCTACAATGTGCTTGACATTTTACTGAATGTCAAAGGTACACAAGAATGATGCATCATGGTCAATGTCTTCAAGGGACCTATAGACAAGCTGATAATTAGTCTATAATGACATCATGTATTTTGTACGTTGCTTGAAACTAAGTAGATTTGAGTACAGAGGATTTTTAGTCACTTATTAATGAAGATGGATTTTATATGATTAAAGGCTGGAATATGTTCCCCCAAATATTTTTTGGGTACTGAAAAAAGTGATTGCCTCTGTGTGTGGTGGCAAAGCAAATATGACAGTCAAAGTTCTGGTCATGCAACATATTGATGACTCAATGCAAGTCTGTCTAGTGCCTGATACCAAACAACAACAACAACAACAACAACAACAACAACAAAAAAAAAAACCTCTCACATTTGATGCCTGTATAGATATATAGATAAACTCTGGATTACTATTTATTTCTATCAGGATCATTTCATAAGGTGAATAAATTAAGTCAAGAAGCATGTAGTGATGCCCACAATGTTTCAAGGAATATTCTGGAAATGGCAAATTAAATAAGAATGACTCATAGTCCTTGACATCTGGGATCTCACCTAAATTTGATTTGGAAGGAAATGAAAGAAGTAAAAGCATATAACTTTTTAATATTACTTTGAGGAGTCAATGAGGCAAGACTTCATACTCTGGGTTCTGCTTTATTTTTTTAAATTAAAAAAATATTTTTAGTTGTTGATGTATCTTTATTGTATTTATTTATATGTGGTGCTGAGAATTGAACCCAGTGCCTCACACATGGTAGGCAAGTGCACTACCACTGAGCCTCAACTCCAGCACCTCTGCATTGTTTTAAAATTAAGAATTATCCAAAATAGAATTAGAATAAGATGTCTACCTCCAATAAGTTGAAGAAAAATAGGATTGTAAATTATTTTATGTATAACAAAACTAGGAAAATATAAATAAGTCAAGTACAAAAGTTAAAAGTGAACCACAAAGAAAGCTATACTCACCTGTCATAATATGTTTAGATTAATTAAATGATTTTTTCAATATCAAAAATTTTGTGGTTTATGTATTTTACTTAACACAAATTTTTTGAAAAAGTAAAGCAGTTACCAGATTTGATATGAAAATATTCTCTGCACAATAACGACAACTATATAATTATAACTGAAGCATTCCTTGTCTTGAAACTCCAAACATGCCTTTGCTATGGTCCTCAGACCAATCAGGAGAATGTTCTTATTTATAGGGCTTCCTACCTGTTCTACAACAGGTCTCACTACACAGATGCTAAGAGCTCTGGCTTTGAGGAAAAGTGGATCTGAAGTAATATCACAGTTCTAAGCCTTACAAAATATGAGATCATAGACAAGTTACTATAGTTTTCAGTAAACTAGTTTCATGATACCTATTTGAGAGGCATGAAGTATAAGGAGTCCTAGACAAATTTTGAATTCTGGTCATGGACTTTATCATAACACCTAGTATGCCATACATTTTGAGATGATAGGGCCATGAAGCACAACTCTACTCCTCTTATTCTCCCCAGTATGGGAAATCTGATGATACAAACTGCTTAGTTATGATCTAGGAGAACCCATTAACTCCTTCCTATGTGAATTACATATTAGTGAGGAGGGGGAGTATGCCAGGACCCCTGAAAATCTCCTTTAGTTTGATAGCACTCAGGGATGTGCTAGATCCAAATCATACCAATTTATGAGTGTATCCGTAAATAACTAAATATCTTAGAAGGCAGTTATTAAATTGTTATGAATTCAAGCAATTTGAAAAATTTGAGCTTTGATTTCTTGGCTAGCCCTAAAGATCCACAATGAGTTTCTAGCTCAGACTATACCTCCATGGATCCACCATAAAGAGTTGCGACAGGGGCTGGGGTTGTGGCTCAGTGGTAGAGCACTGGCCTTGCTTGTGTGAGACACTGGGTTTGATCCTCAGCACCACATATAAATAAATAAAGGTATTACGTCCATCTACAATTAAAAAATTTTAAAAAGAGTTGCAACAAATTTGAATTTTTGTTCCTTCCTGAGTTCAAGTAAAGAAATATTCCAGGGGTTACATCAAACTCCCAAACATCATTTTCCAAAATGCAAAAGACGGACCATAATAACTTCAACCCTAGTCCTAGGAGTGAACAATTTTTTCACTCCACTACCAGAAAGACTGCTTCAACAGCAGTACAAAGATAAGACAATACAACAAGAGAGACAATAGGAAAGGTTAGCATTCTCTCAGAACAAAGCACTTTCATGGGAAATTTGGAGCAGAAACCCCTCAATCACATAGCAATTTATTTCATTAAAAGAGAAGGAAGAATCTTTTCCTTACAAGATAAAGAATGGATGGAAATGTCATTACTTCCATAGATCCATAGGATAAGAAGTATATTTCTGCAAACTCTAAAGGGTGGAATCCACTATCTTGGAAAATGCGAGTATTTACCCAGGGCCTTAGCAAATTAACCCTTAGCCCTGCAGAACTATGCAGTACTGTCCCACACCAGAAAGGTTGCAGTGAAGTGAAGTCCTCAATGGAGAATTAGACAAATTCACAATTATAATTATAGGATTCAACAAATCCTTCTGAGAAATTTATAAAACTACTAAATAGAATATCAGGACGATATTTAAGCTCTGAAAAACACAATCAGCCAACAAGATCTAGTTGCCATGTATAGAACATCTGAGTCTAATCAACATATATAGAACATTCCAGTCAGTAACAGCAAAAAACTTATTTTTTAATGTATTCATGGAAGATTCACTAACACAGACTCATACTGAGCTATAAAACAAACCTGAACAAGTTTGAAAATAATTAGTATTATACTGGGTGAGGTGGTGCACACATATAATCCCAGCAATTTGACAGGCTGAGACAGGAGGATCATATGTTTGAGGCCAGCCCAGGCAACTTACAAATTCTCTGTTTCAAAATAAATAAATAACATGAGTTAGGGATTCAAGTCAATAGCAGAGTGCTTGACTAGCATTCAAAAGGCCCTGGGTTCAATTCCCCCACCATCACCACAACAAAAAGTTTGATATCATGTTCTCTGACCATAATAGAACCAAGTGAGAAATCTAAACATGTAGAAATGAAACAACATATGTATATATAACCCATGGCTCAAGGAGAATATGTCAAAGGAAATAAAACAATAAAGAAACAGAATTAAAATAAAACCATAACACATCAAAATGTTTGGGATATAGCTGAAGCAATGACAAAAGAGAAATTTTAAAATTTAAGTTCTTATGTTAGAATCTAAGTTTCCACCTTAAGAAACTAGAAAAAGAAGAAGAAATAGAAATCACAAGAATGGTAATAATAAATATTAGGATTTCAAATTGAAAATATAGAAACTATAGGAAAAAATCAAAGAAACAAATGTTATTTTCAAAACTATAACTTAAACAGATAATCCTTTAGCAAGACGGAAAAAAATATATGAAACAGATGGTTCCAATCCCCAGTGCCAAAGAATATCACTCTTGATTCTGCAACTCTTAAAAGTATAATAAGGGGGTGCCCATGGAGCTCTTGCTTCACAGTGGGGGCGATAGCCTTGGTTTGCATGCTCTGGGACAGCTTGTCAGTGATGATATCCTAAGAAAAGGAAAATTTGTGGAGCAGCCCTTTGCTGCCCCAGAAGTAACCTTGTGGTCACAAAAGGATACTGCTCTTGGTGATAACTTGCAAAGTAATGAGACTAGTTTGATAGAACAAGCCCCATTACCTCAAGTTGAACTTATAATAATTAGTATTATACTGGGTGAGGTGGTGTGGCACCTCATAGAGCTCAGCGATAAGCTCTACACATTGAGAAAATAATGTTAAAAGGAGTCCAGAGAAAAAGGACTGACAAATATTGAGAGTGCATTTTCAATGTAAATTGATCTGATCTTTTGTTACAACATTAACGGAAACCCACCAGGAACTACAGGAATTCCTACTGAAGCTTCCAAAGGAATTGTCTTCAGAGACTTCTGACAAACCATTTTAAGAGCCCTGAATCAAAGTTCCTTGAAAAGGAAGGAGAGGCAACACTCTGACCAGAAGCCTATCCTAAGGTAGCTATTTTCAATTTCATCACATGCTTTTCTACAGAGTCAAAAAGTACACACCTTTTTTTGTTCTGTATCATCAGACTGTCTACACAATCTTAATAATCCTCTCTGGAGACTTCTAAGATACTAGAAAATTTAAAAGAAGCTTCGAGTCAAGAAGCAGATATCTTGCAGTACACCATAAGCCACAAGAAACATACCAGGAAATGTTCCATTATGAATATTGATACAAACTGTACTAGCTGAGTCACATTCTGTTGAAAAATGGAGCTTATCTTCAATAAAGAAGAAGAAAGCCACAAATAGAAAAGGAGAAAATTAAGAAAATGGATAACAGACTGAATAGTAAAAAAATATGATATTATCAGCATAACTATGGTGGTACTGTGAAAAAATGTGATTTTGGATATTGAATCTGGATATTACGCATGTAGAGAAACATCTTCTGAGAGTTACAGTTCTCCATCTAGTCCACAACATGATGGAAGAGAAAATTCTGAAAGTGAAGAAGAAAAAAAAAACAGAGACACAGACAGCAATTCTGAGGATTCTGAGAATTCATCAACATCTAGATGTGCAGGTTATAGTTCTGTTAACCAGATAGATGGTCACTGTCAAGCCACCTGTTCAGATTGCATCACTAGGAAATGAGAATGAAAACATTATAGAAGATCCCTTGAACTTGCCCAAGTATCCACATATTCTTTTTATGCCCACTTAATACTGTGGCATGCACAACAATGCCTAGAATTCTGAAGTTGTTATCCCTCTTTCCAAATTTGCAGATGGCAAAAAAATAGGGATGCTTGTTCCTAGTCCTGTTGCTATTTTTGCAATAAGGGATTCCACAGTTTCAACCCTTGTGGAATTCTAGGATCAACAGCTTCTACTGGAGAATCAGAAAAATACCTTGAATTGCTGGCTTCCCCTTTACCTATTTCATCAACCTTCCTTTCACATAGCAGTAGTCCTGCTTTGTACCTAACGTTTCAGAGGCTAAAATTGCAACCACTACAGAGATCTTCTGAGAGTTGCACAGTTAATATCCCACAACCAACTGAAATTCTGAGCATCAGATCACCAAATACTGTCTTTATTCTTGTTCATAACCCAGGTAGTTTTCTAGAATCTCCTGTGACTACTACAAACCCCATCACAAAATCTACATCCTACAGTGATACAGCCACCTCAATAATCATAGCAGCTCAATTCACAATAGCTAAACTGTGGAACAAACCTAGATGCTCTTCAATAGATGAATGGATAAAGAAACTGTGGTATATATACACAATGGAATATCAGTCAGCCTTAAAGAAGAATGAAATTATGTCATTTGCAGGTAAATGGACGAAGTTGGAGAATATCATGTTAAGCAAAGTAAAACAATTCCCCAAAACCAAAGACCAAATGTTTTCTATGGTAAATGGATGATGATCCATAATGGGTGCCACAGTCTAGCTGGGCACAATTCACCAGCCACTTATCAAGCAGAAACAAACTTTATTTTTAGAACACACACGCTGCACCACACGAGCTCTTCAGGAATTCCCCGAGAGCCCAACTGCCACCACCGGCTTCCCACAAGCCTCTCAACCCCACCCCCCTCCTGCTCTTGAGGTCGATTGGCTGGGTCGTGTGGGCGGAGCCAAAAGAGTCCCCCAATGAGCAGCTCCGTGATCTGAAAGGGCGGGGAAACAGCCCAATGAGCATCACCACAGAGGAGTCAATCAGCTGGCAGCTGGAAGTTTGCTGGGGCCGCTGTGAGCCAATCATCAGCTGGCAGCTGGAAGTTTGCTGAGGCCCCTTTGGCTGTGGCTCTCAACATCTCCCCCTCTCTGTTTAAACAACAAGCATGTGGCTTAGGGACTGTGCCTGCCTTAGGTTGTCCAATAGTACATATGGTCCTTACCCATCATCAGATGAGCTGACCTCAAGGCATCAGTCTCCTGTCTTAGGTTGGTACCATTGCAATTGGATCTTACCCATCATTGACTACCAGTCCAGCATACAGCCACACCTGTGGACAGGCCTTTGTACCATTGGGGGACGGGGGTGAGGTTCTTTGCCTCACTTCTGTTTGCCCCCAAATTTTAGCTGAACAACCATGACAAGCAGAAGGGAGGAGGATACACCAAGCCAATTGACGGCTCCTTTTGGAAAAATTGTACCACTGATGACACCATCAGCAAAAATACCCCAACACTACCAGAAGTCGCTGCACCAACAGATAGTTCACTATGCATACAGGTGAGTTCACAATGCATACAAGTGATACATAGTTCAGGCAAGTTCTGCAAGCAGTTCAGTGATAGCTATTGCAGAAGCTGTAGATTGGTTTTATCCCAGCACTGGGATGAAGATAGGAATTCTGGCAATATTGGCTAAAGAAAAAATTATGTAACATTCCAGAAGGCATAAAAGAAAACAATTTTCTGAACAATTTACATTATCCTGACCAGAAATATTAAATATAATGAAAAGGAAAGGTGAAAGTAAACAAACAGATCTGTTAACCTCCTTTTTTGTTCACATATTAAAACAATCGTCAACAGCAGTTTACCCAATTTAAATTAAACCATTTAAATCACTTGAATAAAAAAAATTTGGATCCATTTTTTCATGAGCACTCATCATATATTATATATGGACATACGTACATACAAACATACAACACAAAACACAAATGTGCACACATAATATAATACATACAACACATAACATAATAGTAAAGGCCTTATAACTTTTTACAGGTGAAATCTCCATTGCAATGTTTAAAAACTTTATAGTCAAAAAATAGAACTGATCAGCAAAACATTAACCTAGGTCTGTATGAGCTCAAAAAACAAAATAGAACTTCATGATGTGGGAAAGGGCAATAATAAAATAGATATTGAAAAAAGCATCCTGGTTCTGTCGCAGATGTAAGGATAGCCAAACTGGAGTTCTGGATATCAGTTGTTATGGATTTGAGCCAAATCATCTTCTTTTTGGTCTGTAGAAATCGCTTTAGTTAATCTTTCTGGAATCCAAATCGGCTGCTGTTCTCCTGGTGGAAATACACAAACAGACCCCCGACTGCAGACAATCACTGGGTCAGCACCTTAGTTAATCTCTCTGGAATCCAAATCGGCTGCTGTTCTCCCTGTGGAAACACACAAACAGACCCCCGACTGCAGACAATCACTGGGTCAGCACCTTAGTTAATCTCTCTGGAATCCAAATCAGCTGCTGTTCTCCCTGTGGAAACACACAAACAGACCCCCGACTCCAGACAATTACTGGGTCAGAACCTTTCCATTGTCTTGTTAGAATATCTTTCCAAAGTACCTTGGGCTTATGTACATTTTTTGGACACATATGCCTTTCCTCAGCACTAATCCCTGATGAATCCAAATATTTTAAGTTTATCTTTGGGGAATATATACCCCTTCCCAATTCCCTCTTTTTGCTTTAATAAGTACATTTTAATAGATTGATGAGCTCTTTCAACTATGCCTTATCCCTGTGGATTGTATGGGATTCCTGTTATATGAGTAATGCCAAATAAAGAGCAAAATTGTTTAAAAGAGGTAGAAGTATAACCAGGGGCATTATCTGTTTTTAACTGTTTTGGAACGCCCACAGTGGCAAAATTTTGTAAGCAATGAGCTATAATATCTTTAGTTTTTTCTCTGGCATGAAGGGAGCCCATCAAAAATCCAGAAGAAGTATCAACTGTAACATGCAAATGTTTTAATTTTCCAAATTCTGGCAAGTGTGTGACATCCATCTGCCAAATATGGTTAGGTATCAGTCCTCTAGGATTGACTCCAAGATTAACTTGTGGTAAAAAGGTCACACAATTTTGACATTGTTTTATTATTTGTCTAGCTTGTTCCTTAGTTATTTTAAAATGCTTTTGTAAAGTATTAGCATTGACATGGAACTTTTTATGAAAATTTGTAGCTTCTTCTAGTGTAGAGAAAAAATGTATGTCATATGTAGTTTTATCTGCTAAATCATTGCCCAAACTAAGGGCTCCAGGCAATCCTGTATGTGCCCTGATATGTCCTATAAAGAATGGATCTTTTCTGTCCAAGATTAGACTTTGTATAGTGGAAAGCAAAGAGAAAACAGTAGAGGAAGGGGAAATCCTACCAGCATCTTCAAGGGATACTATAGCATTAAGTATATACTGACTATCGGAAAATAAATTAAATACAGAATCTTTAAACATCACAAAAGTTTGTAATACTGAATTAAGCTCTACCTTTTGAGCTGATTGTTTGGGTACTAAAAATGTAAAAGTTTGATCAGGTATAACTATTGCTGCTGTACCATTATTTGACCCATCAGTGAATATATTTGGAGCATTCATGATAGGTGTTTTTCTTGTCATTTTTGGAAAAATTACAGGATGCAATGACCAAAAAGATAATAAAGGTTTAGATGGTAAGTGGTTATCAAATGAAACATTAGATTTGCACATGATTATTGCCAAGTATTTAACTCATTAGCTAACTCATCAATTTGATCCATAGTATATGGAGTAATAATTTTATTGGGAGAAATTCCTAACACTCCCTTTGCTGCTTTTATTCCTTTGAGTATTAATTGTCCTACAGCCTCAGGATACCTAGTAAGAATAGTGTTAGGAGAATAAGATAAATGTATCCATAATAATGGACCTTCTTGCCAAAATACTCCTGTAGGAATATTTTTTGTTGGTAGTACAATAAATAATAAAGGCAAATTTATATCAATTCTATCCAAATGTATATTTTCCATATATGTTTCAATGATTTTTAATGCCTTTCTTGCTTTAGGCATTAACATTCGGGGTGAATTTGGATCTGATGGACCTTTTAGGATATCAAATAAAGGTCCCAACTCTCCTGTTGGTATGCCTAGATAAGGCCTTATCCAATTTATGTCTCCTAATAACTTTTGAAAGTCGTGATTTGAGTTGATCTACTTGTATTTGAATTTTTGGTGGATGGACCATGGTTGAGGATAATAGAACTCCTAAATAATTAATTGGAAATTTTAAGTGTATTTTATCTATTGCTATATCTAGATTATAATTTTTTAATAAGTTTGTAAGTGGGGCATAACTTCTAGCAATGTGTTTTTAGCTTTGGGTGCTAATAATACATCATCCATATAGTGAAATATTTGTAGTTCAGGATTTTGATTTCTAAGTGGCTGGATTACTTTGTTAACATAAATTTGACACATAGTTGGGCTGTTAGCCATCCCTTGAGGGAGTACTTTCCATTCATATCTCTGATCAGGACCTTTGTGATTCAGTGCAGGTATAGTAAATGCAAAACGTGGACTATCCTCAGGATGAATTGGAATTGAAAAAACAATCTTTAATATCTATAACTAAAACATACCAGGTTTTTGGCAAAGCAGACAATTGAGGAATCCTCGATTGAGCAGGTCCCATAATAACCATCTCATTATTAATGGCTCTTAAATCTTGCAATAATCTCCATTTACCAGGTTTCTTTTTGATGACAAAAATGGGAGTATTATGGGGACATACGGAATGTTGTATATGTCCTTCCGCTAATTGTTGTTTGACCAGATCATGGGCTGTTGCATCTTTTCTTTAGTCAGGGGCCACTGAGGAACTCATACTGGTCTTTCTGATTTCCAAGTAATTTTTTTTTTGTCTCAGTGACCCCTCTTGAAAATCCAACCCATGTCTGTCTGTTCCTTCATCTATTTGTATTGATGCTGCTATACCTTGTTCTTGTTCTCCTAATCTTTTTCCTTTCCTAAAACCTGTCTAGCCATAATAGTGGACACATTTGAATTGATGTTATTTGTTAATGTTAGTCCTAATTGATCTAGGACATCTCTTCCCCATAAATTTATGGGAAGATGATCCAATACATATGGCTGTATAGTTCCTTCACATCCTTCAGGATCCTTCCAATCTAATACCATTGCATTTCTATGGGGTTTAGTCGCCACTCCTAGGTCTCGAAGCATTTGAGTGGCTTGTTGTAATGGCCAATATTTTGGCCATTCTTGACGAGAGATGATGCTAAGGTCTGCAC
Source organism: Callospermophilus lateralis (assembly GCF_048772815.1). Classification (NCBI taxonomy): domain Eukaryota; kingdom Metazoa; phylum Chordata; class Mammalia; order Rodentia; family Sciuridae; genus Callospermophilus; species Callospermophilus lateralis. The sequence goes on from NC_135325.1 coordinate 39,780,704, forward strand.
CTGTATCCAGTAGCCCATTAAATTCATGTCCTTGAATATTTAGTTTTAGCATGGGGTGAGAATCTAAATTTAAAGAAATCATAGCCCAATCTACACCTGTGGAGCCTAATCCCCTGGAACCCCTTTCTACAGTAGGACTGGAAAATTTATCATGTAGGCTGGGTATTATTAGTAACTGTGCTATTCTATCTCCTGGTGAAATTACTGATATACCCTTTGGAGAACTGGCTATAATTTTTATTTCACCTTCATAATCAGGATCAATTACCCCAGGACTTATCATAAGTCCTTTAGAGTAGAAGAACTGCGTCCCAATAATAAGCCTACTCTTCCTTTGGGAAGAGGTCCTTTTACCCCTGTGGGAATGATTTGAACTCCCATCTCTGGAGTTAGTATTGTTCTGGCGGAGGCGCAGATGTCCAATCCTGTGCTTCCTCTGGTTTGTCTAGTGAGGGATCTAATGGAAGATGTGTCCTGGACACTAGCCTGATGGGGTTAGTGGGTCCTCCAGTGCCCTGTATATTTGTGATCTTGGGCTCTGGAGCATTGGGCCCTCCTGTCCGTTTTTTGGCAATGAGCCTGATGCCTTTCTCCACGATATCGTGGATAGACACCTGGTCCTTGTTCATTTTTTGATAATGGAGTACCCTCTATGGTGGTCTGAGAATTCATTAGCCCAATGTCTCCCTCTACGGCATGGTGGGCAAATACCCGGTATTCTACTCTTTTGATACCTAGTTTTGTTAAACCCTCCTCCTATGGGGCAATTCCTTTAAAATGTCCTATTTGATAATGCCAAGGTCGCGGGTTCGATCCCTGTATGGGCCACCAAATGCTGCAGTCTGGCTGGGCACAATTCAGTAGCCACTTATCAAGCAGAAATGAACTTTATTTTTAGAACACACATGCTGCACCACACGAGCTCTTCAGGAATTCCCTCAGAGCCCAACTGCCACCTCCAGCTTCCCACAAGCCTCTCAACCCCCCCACTCCTCCTGCTCTTGATGCCGATTGGCTGGGTCGCAATGGCGGAGCCAAAAGAGTCCCCCAATGAGCAGCTCCGTTGTCTGAAAGGGCGGGGAAACAGCCCAATGAACATCACCGCAGAAGAGCCAATCAGCTGGCAGCTGGAAGTTTGCTGGGGTCCGTTAGGCTGTAGCTCTTAACAAAGCGGGGCGGGGGCAAGGGAAGAATGGAGGAACTTTAGATTGTTCAGAGGGGAGGAGGGGAGGGTGTGTGTGTAGGGGTAAGATAGTGGAATGAGACAGACATTATTACCTTATATGCATGTGTGATCCCACAAATGGTGTCATTCTACATCATGTACAACCAGAGAAATGAAAATTGTGCTCCATTTGTGTAAGAAATAAACTTCAATTAAAAAAAAACCTGCATCCCAAGTGGTTGGACTAAATCAAATGGTGCTTCAAATTAAGGGAAACACGGGGATAGTTCCTCAGCCTCCCAATGTGAAGGGAGATCTTCCAGTATCTGGTCTCTCAAGCTGCACAGCCACAAGCTTCCTATACCTTACCAGGCTCTCCTCTTGCTGCCAGTATGTTACTTACCCCAAATTCCAATGTGCTAAACACAGCAACCACTTCTGCCCAGCCAGCAAGTGCAGGCATCAGCCAGACCCATTCCACTGTTCCTCCGGAGGTTCCTACCACACTCCAGACCCTGCCCCAAACCCAAGCCCTACTTTCAAATACAGTACTGTGCACAGTGAGAGTACATCCTACATCAATGCTGAGGGGAACACGAACTCTAAAGGCATGATAGTACCATCACAGCAGATGGGCTTAGGTCCTTGTGGTTCTTGAGGACAAAGGATCAGCTGTAGGACCAATGGAAACCTTCAGCTAAATAGTTACTATTATCCCAATCCAATGAACCGAGTCCTTTCATTCTTCATTCTGCCATCCATTTGTAATGGCAGCTACTTCAACCAAGCACTTCCCAGCAATGGAAACCAACTTCTTTTTTTTTTTCCCACCTCAGGCTCCAGATACAAATAAACTAGTGCATGACCCAGTCATAGGAGCCAAGCCAACTATGGCATGCAACAAATGGCAGTATTTGGGAGATTCTATCCCATATATCCAGCACCTAACATAATTGTCAACACCAGTGGTTTGGGCCCAAGAAGAGCCTCATGTTACAATTGTGGTGTAAGCAGACACTATGTACTATAAGCAGTAGTCTGTGGAGGTCAATCAACTGGCACTTACAGACAGATATGTACCTCCCCTCCCACATTCAAATGATATGTTGGATTCTGCAGACTGAAACAAGTAAAACTTGCTTACTTAATACCCTACAGTGTGGGGAGTCAAGGGATGTGGAAGGGAGGAAAGAAATGCATTTTATTTGTTTCTTTGTCTATACATTTCCTGGATTTCTACGCAGTTGGGGATTTTTACTCCTCTTGTACCAATGTCCAAAATAGAAAAGAATGCAATGCTTCTGAGCCTCTGATCTCCTAGTTCAACAACAGGCTTTTTTTCCCTCACATCATCACACATGTATTTTGCATAATGATGAGGGTCTCCTTCCATCTTCCATGCAATTCCCATTCTCCCTCCCACCTCTCTTTCCTATCTAGAGGTAATCTTCTTCTCATTCTCTTCCTCCCTACCCCATTTTGAGTCACCCCCCTTATATCAGAAAAGACATTCAGCAATTTTTTTTTGAGATTGGCTAACTTCACTTAGCATAATCTGCTCTAAAGCCATCCATTTCCCTGTTAATGCCATGATCTTGTTATTTTAGTGCTGAGTAATATTCCATTGGGTATAAATGCCACATTTTTTTTTTATCCATTCATCCATTGAAGGGCATCTAGGTTGGCTCCACAGTCTAGCTGTTGTGAATTGTGCTGCTATAAACATTGATGTGGCTGTGTTCCTGTAGTATGCTGTTTTTAGGTCTTTGGGGTATAGTCCGAGAAGAGGAATAGCTGGGTCAAATGGTGGTTCCATCATTCCCAGCTTTCCAGGTAATCTCCATACTGCTTTCCAAATTGGCTGCACCAATTTGCAGTCCCACCAGCAATGTATGAATGTATCCCCCCACCCCCCCCCCCCGAATCCTCGCAGACACTTGTTGTTATTTGACTTCATAATGGCTGCCATTCTTACTGGAGTGAGATGGTATCTTAATTTTAATTTGCATTTCTCTGATTGCTAGAGATGGTGAGCATTTTTTGATTGTATATCCTCTTCTGAGAAGTGTCTGTTCAGGTCCTTGGCCCATTTGTTGATTGGGTTATTTGTTTTTTTGTATATCCTCTTCTGAGAAGTGTCTGTTCAGGTCCTTGGCCCATTTGTTGATTGGGTTATTTGTTTTTTTGAGTTCTTTGTATACCCTAGAGATTAGAGCTCTATCTGATGTGTGTTATATATGTGACTGCATAACCAATGTGATTCTGCAACCTGTACATTCAGAAAAATGAGAAATCATATCCCATCTGATTCAAATGTATGATATGTCAAGATCATTGTACGTCATGTGTAACTAATTAAAACAAATAAAAACTTATAAAAAAACAGGCTTATATGTATGATACATGTAACTTAACTATCAAAAGGAAATTGTTGATTCATGCTTTTATTGTTTTTTTTTTTAAACTGAAGTCTTGCTGTGTGCAATGTTTACTGAATCTTTAAAACTATGTATTTGACCCTCTTTTACAACATTGGTAGCAGTCATATGATTTTGAAAAAAGTTAAAAAGAAACTTTTCTTCTTCCCTGGCTTTTCTCACTTTCACCCTAAACTACACTTTTCTGGCCAGCCACCTTCACCCTTTCCCTGGCCTGCAGCAGGAGTGCCTGGAAGTGTACTTGCCCACATTTCTGTAAACTGCTCTGCATATAAAGGGAAAGTAAAATATTTCATCTTAATCTTATAGCAGAAATTAAATTCCCAAAATTGTATGTATATATGTAATAAATAGCATCACACACATATCTATCTATCTATCTATATCTTGTTGTCAAAATAAACATGATAATATGTGGAAGCTTTTTGTATATGTGGAAGCTCTTTATTTGTATGTTTATCATTACTTTGATATTTGAAATGCTATGTACTGGAAAAGACATTTACATTTCTGGAACAGATTGAATTTTATGCAACCTTTTTTCTTGCAGTAAAAAATGAATCTGTTCCAAGTAAAGCTGCTATGAACATTTGTATACAGGTTTTTATATTATCAACATGTTTATATTCCATGAATGTATGAGAACATGCAGTGTTTGTCTTTCTGTACTTATTTCACTTACCATGTTGTATCAAAGTACTATTCATGTTTCTTCTTTTTTAAAATTTTTCTTTGTAGTTGTAGATGGACAGAATGCCTTTATTTTATTTATTTATTTTTATGTGGTGCTGAGGATCAAACCCAGTGCCTCATGCATGCTGGGCAGGCGCTCTACCACTGAGCTACATCCCCAGCCCTATCCATGTTTCTTCAAATGAAAGGATTTCATATATTTAATTGCTGAGTAGTATTCCATTGTGTATATGCAATACATTATTTAGTCCATTGACAGATGATTCTATATTTTAGGTTTTGTGAATAGTGCTGTTATAGACATGGGCAAGCAGGTACCTCTTTGATTTGATGATTTCATTTATTTTGTATATATACCAAGCAGTGAAATAGCTGGAGCATGTTGTAGATCTATTTTTACATTTAAAATTATTTATTTATTTATTCACTTATTTAAATTTTGAGACATGGTCTTGTTAATTGTTTGCTTGGGTCCTCACTAAGTTTCTAAGGCTGGGTTTGAATTCGTAATCCTTCTGCCTCAGCTTCCAATTGCTGGGATTACAGGTATGCACCACTGTGCCTGGCTATATCTACATTTTTGAGGAATTTCCATACTGTTTTTCAAAGTGGTTGTACTAATTTACAATACCACCAATAGTGTGCAAGGGTTTCCTTTTTCTTCACATATTTAATAGCACTTGTTATCTTTAGTTTTTTGATGACAGTCATTTTTACTGGAATGAGGTGATATCTCATTGTGCTTTGGAGTTACATATTTCTCATGATTAATGATAAAGATATTTTCATATACTTATTGACCAATTGAATATCTTTTGAGAAATTTCTATTCAGGTCATTTTCCCCTTTTTAAATTAGATTATTTTGTCTTCTTACTTTTTTGAATTTTTTTTTGTTGTAAATGGACACAATACCCTTATTCTGTCTATTTATTCTTATGTGGTGCTAAGGATCGAACCCAGTGCCTCACACGTGTAAGACAAGCACTCTACTGCTGAGTTACAACTCCAGTTCCTGTCTTCTTACTTTTAAAGTTGTTTGAGTTCCTTATATAATCTAGATATTAACTCCTTGACAGATTAATAGTTCACACATGTTTTTCTCATTTGTAGGTTGTCTTTTCACTCTGTTGATTTTTCCTCTTTACTCTAAGAAGCATTTTAGTTCAATGTAATCCCCTTTGTCTAGTTTTACTTTTGCTGTCTGTGCTTTTGGGTTGTATAAAAAAAAATCTTTGTCTATACCACTATCTTTAAGTGTTTCTTTTATGTTTTCTTCTAGTAGTTTTGTAGTTTGGGGTCTTATAATTAGGTCTTTCGACCATTTGATTTTTATATATAGTGAGAGGTAGGTGGATAGTCACATTCCTTTGTGTATGTATATTTAGTGTGAAGAAACCATCCTTTCTCCAATATATGTTTTTGGTGATTCTCTCAAAAGTCAGTTGGCTATAAACACATGCTTCAATTTCTGGATTTTCTATTCTCTTTTATTGATGCATGTGTCTGTTTTTATTCCAGTATCATGATGTTTTGATTACTCTAGCTTTGAAGTATGTTTTGAAGTCAGGTATCATGATGCCTCCAGCTTCATTCTTTTTGCTTAGGATTGCTTTGGCTACTCTGGGTCTTTTGTTGTTGTATATGAATTTTGTGATTATTTTTTCCAGTTCTGTGTAACATGCCACTGGTATTTTGGTGGTGATTGGATTAAACTTGTAGATTGATTTGGGTAGTATAACATTTTATTTCTATTGATTCTTCTAATCCATATGGATGGGATGTCTGTATATTTTGTGTGTCCAATATAAGTTCTTTCATCACAGATTTGTAAATTTTATTGTAGAGATCTTTCACTTCCTTGGTTAAGTTTATTCCTAAGCACTTTATGTTTGTAGATGTTGTGAATGGGGTTTTTAAAATTTCCTTTTCAGCCAGTTTGTTATTTATACATAAAAATGCAACTCATTTTTGTGTGTTGATTTTGCATTCTGCACCTTTAGTAATTCATTTAACAGTTCCAAAAGGTTTTTTTTTTTTTTTTTTTGGTGATCTTTAGGGTTGTCTATATATAAGTTCATGTCATTTGCAAACAGAGATAATTAAATATTCTCCTTTCCAATTTGCATACTGTTTCTTTTCCTTTCCTAATTGCTCTGGCTAAGACTTCCAGGACTACGTTGAATATGAGTGGTGAAATAAAGGACACCCTTATTTTATTCCAGCTCTTAGAGGGAATGCTTTCAACTTTCCCCCATTTAGTAATATGTTGGTTGTGGGTTTGTCAAGTATATTCTTCCTTATATTATATAACTAATTTGTTGAGTGTTTTATTATGAAGTCATTTTGAATTTTATCACTTGCTTTTTCTGGATATTGAAATGATCATACCGTTTTTGTCCTTCATTATATTGTTGTTCTGTATTCCATTTATTGATTTGACTTTGTTTAACCATCCATGTATCAGTAGGATAAATCTCATTTAAGCATGGTATATATATTTTTATGTATGGTTGGATTTAGTTGACTAGTATTCTCTGGACAAATTTTGCATCAATCTCTATCTGGTCTGCTGTTCTTTTTTTTTCATGCGTTTTTGTTTGATTTTAGTATCAGAGTAATACTTTCATCACAGAGTGAGTTAGGGAGAGTCAACTCCTTTTCAAATTTTTGGAAGAGTATGAGGTGAATCATAATTAGCTCTTCTTTAATGTTTTATAGAACTCAGCAGTGAAGGTATTAGGTCTTAGGTTCTTCTTTTGGGAAATTTTGATTACTGATTCAATCTTGTATTCCCTTTTGGTCTGTTAGTGTTTTCTATGTCTTCATGGTTCAATTTGGGTAGGTTATATGTGTACACAAATTTATCCATTTCTTTTACTTTTGCAAATTTGTTGATGTAGAGGTGGTCATAATAGTCTCCAATCATTCTTTTTAGTCTTGCAATGTCATAGTAATGTCTATTTTTGTCTCTGATTTTATTTATTTGAGTCTTATCATTTTCTTTCTTGGTTATCCTGCTAAAGACTTGATAATTCTCTTAAACTTTTCAATGAAAGAAGAGTATTTCATGTATTATTTCTTGATAGTCTTTATTTAATTTATTTCTTCTCTGGCTTTAATTATTTCTTTCCTTCTGTTAATTTTGGGATTGGTTTCTTCTTGCTTTTCTGTTTCTTTGAGTTGTATATTTAGGTTGATTCTTTGAAATATTTCTATTTTTTGATACAGAAACTTATTACTATAATCTTCCCTTCTACTACACCTTTTGCTATATCCCATCAGCGATGGTATTTTGTATCTCCATTTTTATTGAGATACTATATATATATATATATATATATATATATATATATATATAATTTTTTTTTAATTTGCCTTTTGTTTCCACTATTGATGTTCTGGTAAATAAAGAGCACTGCATTTCTTTTTATGCATTTGTACAATGTCATGTGAATGAGCTCTTGACTTGTGGGACCTGACACTAACTCCAGGTAGATAAGTATTAGAATGAAATTAAATTGTAAGACATCCAATGGACATCCAAAATTTGTAGGATTCCTTGCTATAGAAAAAAATCCTCAACTTTGCTGTCAAAGTGATGTGTAAGTAAAGGAAAGAGTGTTTTCCTTCAGACAGGTTGTACTCTTATCATAAGAAATGCCAGGTGCCTTCATGTGTAGTGTCTGGAAAATGCAGGGACATGGTCACTGGTCAACATAAAATGCTGCCAGAGAGCTGGGCTCCTAAAAATTATCAAGGGGCACATTTTCATCTCCCACTTCCTTTCCAGACCTTAAAGATAGGAACTTATCTCTTTGGCATCTACTTTATTTTTTTTTTAAAAAATTAGTTATACATGGACACAATATCTTTATTTTGTTTATTCATTTTTTTTATGTGGTGCTGAGGATGGAACCCACTGCCCCACATGTGCGAAGCAGGCCCTCTGTCACTGAGCCACAACCCCAACCCGTGGCATCCATTTTATAATGAGTAAAACTACTTATAGGGATAATGTGAAAAATAATTAAGTCATTTCTAAACAGAAAAGTTGTAGCTAGCTAAAACCAAACAAAACAACAGCATCAAAAACCCTGTCCTTTCTTCTTGAAGATGTCATGGATGTTCTCTTATTACTATATGAAATTACATTCTTTTCTCACGGGTCCATTAAGTTACTTGGATATTTTACTTCTTCATCGTCTTTTTTTTTTTTTCATCTACAGTACATTTTGTTTATTTGTTTGTTTGCTTATTTATTTATTTATTTATTTATTTATAGTTATACATAACAGTAAAATGTATTTTGGCAGATTATACATAGAGAATGACTTACTCTATTTAGAATCCAACTCTTGTGATTATACACAATGTGAAGTTTCCCTAGTCGTGTATGCAAACACAAGGCTAGCAAAATTGTGATCAATTAATTCTACTGTCTTTCCTATTCCCCTCCCTCCACCCTTCCCTTCATTTCCCTTTGTCTAATCCAAGGTATTTCTATTATTCCCCTCCCCAACCCCTCCCTTGTTTTGGGTTAACAGCCACAAATCAGAGAGATGAACAGTTCACAATTTGTCCTGCAACAACTGGGCTAGATTAGACAAGAAGTTACCTTGAGATAAATAACAAATTTCCAAGCATAATAAGAATAAAAAGTAACTCAAATCCTTTCTTTATAATGGTTTCCATTTAAGCTTGGCTTTAGAATGACAAGAGAAAAACATAATTTTTTATTGTATTTATTTCTGTCTTTTACTGAATAACTGGGAAAAGACAAAACAAGAAAGTAATGAAATGCAGCATAGAATGAAATGGTTTCAAGTTGGACGGACAGAACTCAAAGATACTGTAATAGTTTTGGTGATTAATTATATTTCTATTTTTTATTGGTTGTTCAAAACATTACAAAGCTCATGACATATCATCTTTCATACATTTGACTCAAGTGGGTTATGAACTCCCATTTTTACCCCAAATACAAATTGCAGAATCACATCGGTTACACATTCACATTTTTACATAATGGCATATTAATGACTGTTGTATTCTGCTACCTTTCCTATCCCCTACTATCCCCCCTCCCCTCCCCTCCCAACTTCCCTCTCTACCTCATCTGCTGTTGTTCAATTCTCTCTCTTAAAAAGCCACAACTTGACCTTTTGGGGCAAAATATGTTACACTCACTCTAATGAAATAGTCCCCCTCAGATATATTGGGATTCATTAACATTAAGTAGAAAAATCAAAGAAAAGTTTTCTCTTCTAGTTCACACCACCCACAAAAGAAAATAATGCCTATAAGCCCTTGAACAAGATACAGGAAAAAAAGTTTTTAAAAAAATTATTATCAAACTTCCTACATTTTATTTATAAACTAATAATATTCACCCCAGCATTTACAAAGTGCCACTTGCATTATCCATTGTATAATGCATTGTTAATTTATTAAAAACTGAATTCTGCATCTTTTTTAAAAAACTACATTAATATACATTTTTTTGTAACAAGGTTTCACACAGATATATTTAACTTGCAGTAATTGCACTGGTTAAAACTAAATTGATGCCTACTAAAGCAGTGGTAGGATTAAATTTCTTATTTATAGCTGTGTGAGGTGGCTCATACCTGTAATCCCAGCAGCTTGGGAGGCAGAGGCAGGAGGGATGTGAATTCAAAGCCAGCCTGAGCAACAGTGAGGCACTAAGCAACTCAGTGAAACCCTGTCTTTAAGTATAATACAAATGGGCTGGGAATGTGGCTCAATGGTTGAGTGCCCCTGAGTTCAATCTGTGGTTTAAAAAAAAATTTCTTGTTTTTATTCCTCTTTCTTCATGAAGACAACAAAAATCTGTGTTCTGTAGGCTATGGAACATGAAAGGAAAAAAATGAAAAGTATATGTAGAAGAGCGTATTCATTATCTCTTTGAAGATATTAACAATTCTTAGAAAAATTATATTTGTTGTTCAAAATTCAGTTTAGTGGCTTCATTATATTACATTCTGTGTAGTGCAGTGATTTATTATATTATTTTGCTGTGTGTATCAACATTTTGTTTGTTGTACATTATTCAAATGTATGCTCCTAAATAAGCTAATCTCCACGATGAATGTTATTTTATTTACTTTTAGTGCATAGATGGGGTGTATCAATGATCCTTTTTAAACTGAGGTTTCTAAGAAACAACTAACATAATGAGTGATAATTGTCAGGTCTACCACATATTGATCTGATCTTACTTAGGAATAGCCTTCCTTTATGGCTTATCTCCTCTATCAGTATGATGTCTAGAGTAAGGCTTAAAAACTAAAAGTCCTAAATCAGTCTCCTTTGGTTCCTAGCTTTCTTATGTCACCTTGTTAACAGATTATTTATCCTTAATAACCTTAATAACCTTATTTTCCTCATTTTTAAACTGCAAACAATAATAATAAATTATATATACATAAATGACTTGACCTGGGGGCTTAAGCTTTTTCTCCATTGTTGAGAGCCACAGCCGAAGGGGCCCCAGCAAACTTTCAGACTGCCAGCTGATGATTGGCTCACAGCAGCCCCAGCAATATCTAGCTGAAGGGGCCCCAGCAAACTTTCAGACTGCCAGCTGATGTTTGGCTCACAGGGGCCCCAGCAACATCTAGCTGATTGGCTCCTCTGCGGTGAAGCTCATTGGGCTGTTTCCCTGCCCTTTCAGGCCACGGAACTGCTCATTGGGGGACTTTTTGGCTCCGCCCATGCAACCCAGCCAATCGGCCTCAAGAGCAAGAGGATTGTGGGAGGTGTGGAGCTGGTGGTTGGAGAGTGTGGCTTGTGGGAAGCCGGTGGTGGCAGTTGAGCTCTGAGGGTTTTTTCCTGAGGAGCTGTTTTGTTTGGCGTGTGTGGTTCTAAAAATAAAGTTTCTTTCTTTTGACAAGTGGCTCCTGAATTGTGCCCAGCCAGACTGTGGCACTCCATAAATAGGGGGATTGGGTTAATTCATCTAAATATTTTACATTCCATTTCTTTCAGACAGTTGCTCAGCAATATATATCATCTCATTCTTTCCCCTGACACTCTCCTGTCTTATGTACGGACATATAAGGTGATCATTAGCCTTATGACAGGAAGGCCAAGTACCCTGTCAGTGTTATTAGTTTTGGTACTGAAAAGTATAAACATCTACGACTTTGAAGCAGAAGTTTTTGTGCTACCCCAATAGCTCTTAAAAAGAGGGATAAGACATACAAACATATAACTTGCCACCATATTCTGTGTCCTTTGCCCCATAAAATCTGTTTTCCTATCCCCCCTCCTCATTTTCAGTCCCCTGTCCTAAGTTTGACACATGTAAGAGCTTCCTTTTTTCACCACCATATCAGGAGTTCAAGGTCCCACCTTCCTGTGGTAACTCCTATTTCTCCAAAATCTTGATATGTTTTCTTAGATCACACTAAAGATTTTCAATATTTGGCCCTTCTTGTATCCTCACACTCAAGTCACCCTCATCTTTGACTGGATGCTATTCTTCAAGCTTTAAGATGTAGCTCAGAAGTTCTCGCTTCTCAATTCCAGGGTCTTAGTCCCTAAATCCTTTTTGACTTCGAAGCCCTGAACACCAGTTTTTATCTCCTCAGCCCTATAATAATGACAATATCTCTGATTGTCACACTTTGCAATATTTTTAATTTCCATTGAAAACATGGCAATTATCTTGAGCGGAAGCACCTAAGTGAGGGTTTCATACTTCCACCAAGACTTTAGCTAAGAAGGGTATAAAATCAAATTTCTAAGGGCAAAACAAAAGTTTTATGTGTAGTGAAGTTTATAACACAGAGGATTCAAAAAATTGTCAACATTAATGAAATATTTTACATGACAGTGGTGGTGTTAGTCAACTTTTCATTGCAGTGACCAAGCATATGACAAGAGCAACTTAGAAGAGAAAAGATTTATTTTGGTTCATGGTTTCAGAAGTCTCAGTTCATAGTCAGCTAGCTCCATTGCTCTGAGCCTGATATGAGGAAGAATATCATGGCAGAAGGGTATGGGAGTGGAAAGCTGTTTAGCTTATGGCATCCAGAAAGCAGAGAGTGAGGAAGAGGCCAGAAACGACAAAGTCCCCAAGGTCACACCCCCAACTGTGACCTATTTCTTCAAGCTATGCCCCACCTACCTATAGTTACCACCCATGAGTCCATTCAAATAATTAATCCATCAAGTGTATTAATCCACTGATAAGGTTAAATGCCTTATAATCTAATGATTTTACCTCTGAACATTGCTGCATCACCTAACACATCAACTTTTAGGGGAACATTTCAGATAAAAACCATATCAGAGGTATACACACATTTACATTACACTGCAATTGATGAGAACATATCCTATGGGAATTAGGAGAAGAATCTCAGAATACTTGTTTCTTTATAGGCATTCTTAAGGAACTTCTTGATATGTTTTGTTAGCCTTCCCTTATCTTCTCTATCAGAATCTATGGTGCTGAACAAATGAAATTATAAATTTCTCATTTTTCCATTGTCCTTAGGTCTAGGATAGGGCTAGAGTCTTAAGAGTAGATTCTCCAAGGGCTGAAGATATATCTTAGTGGCAAAGTGATTGACCAGCCCTGAGTTCAATTGCTAATAGTGCAAAAAAGAAAGAAAAGAATAGATGCTCCCATTAATAGTTGTAGAATTAATCAAAAGAAGCGGGTAGAAACATCCAAAATTGTTATGGATCAAATGTTTATGTCTTCTTAAAATTTATGTTTGAAATATAACCCACAATGGTAAGTTAGTTGGAATTGAGGCCTTTCACAGCTGATTAGGAGAGTGGAGTCTCATGAACATGATTAGCCTTTATAAAGAGTCCCAAGAAATACCTCTCTTCCTGCATATAAGGATATAATGAAACATTGGCAGTTTGAAACAGGAAGAGGATTGTCACTAGATTTCCTAACCTCTGTAACTATGAGAAAGACCTGTTGTTTAGGCTACTTTGTTTAAGGCAATTTATTATAACAGCCCAAAAGTAAGACAAAAGTGTTGAGAAAAAGGAGGGCCATATGGTAAACATCTACAATAAGATCTGGAGTTTAAGACCTGGAAAACAAAAATCTAGGATCCAGGAGTTCTTTATGGATTGCATAGAGCATCAGCAAGAGGGATGCAACTGGGAGCAAGATCCAAAGGCAGAGAATGTTTGGTCCCAGACCTCCTTTAGCATTCTTTCCATGAATGTGCATCTCAGAACAAAAGTATGATAGAGTAACTGGGAACCAGGTATACTTGGCTTATGACAGGCAAACACATCAGAGTTAGAGAGTTCTTATGAATGGTACTTATGGACCAAACAGGTACATTGGACTAAAAGCAACAATTTCCCCCTGTATATATATATGTGTGTGTGTGTGTGTGTGTGTGTGTGTGTGTGTGTGATATATATATCTTATAATCCAAGTATGACAAGGATTTATATTTGAGGATGGTCTTAAAAACATACTGTGTACATTTTATACATAATTTTAGGATTTGTAACAGATTACACTGTGGGTAATAGATTTTAATATTTTTGCATTATAGTCTCATGGGAAACACATTCTAATTTTCTTTTTAAATGCTTTTTATTGGTGAAACATAATTATACATAGCAGTGGGATTCATTCTGATGTATTAATACATGTACAAAACATAATTTAATCAATTTTACTCCACAGTACCTCCCTATTCCCTCCTCTCTTTCCTTGATCTTGTTTCTCTACTGGTTTAACTTCTATTTGTTTTCCATTGGTGAATCATAATTATACCTAATAATAGAATTCATTGTGATATATTCATATATGAATATAAAAAATTTGGTCAATTTCATTCCCCACTACTTAAACTTTCTCTTCCCTGCTCTTCCCTTCCATTCCATTCTTCTACTCTACTGTCCTTTCTTCTATATTCACGAGGTCCCTTTTTAATTCCTTCTTACTCTCTAGTTTCCACATATGGAAGAAAATATTAATCCTCAACTTTCTGAGTCTGGCTTATTTCACTTAGCAAAGTGTCCTCCAGTTCCATCTATTTACCAATTCAATGGAGTTGGATGAAACTCCATTATGTGTATATGCCACATTTTCTATATCCAGTCATCTGTTTATTGATATCTAAGCTGATTTCATTATTTGGTTATTGTGAATTTTGCTTCTATAAGCATTGGTGTGCATGAATTGCTATAGTATGATGATATTAGCTCTTTTGTATAAATACCAAGGAGTAGAATATCTGGGTTACATGTAGCTTCCATTCCTATATTTTGAGGAATTTCTATAGTAGTTTTAGTAACTTGGAGTCCCATCAACATGGTACAAGTGTTACTTTTCTAGCATTTATTGTTATGTCCATTCTCACTACTTTTACTCAATATAGAACTAGATATTTTAGCTAGAACAATCAGGCAAGAGAAGGAAATTAAAGGGATACAAATAGAAAAAGAAGAAACTATTTCTGTTCCAGTGATACTATCTTATAGTTAAAAGAACTACAATCAAAACAACAACAACAACAACAAAAACTCCAACAGAAGATTTCTAGAGCTGTTAAACAATTCAGCAAAGTAGCAGGATACAAATAAAATTATAAATATCAATGGATTTTTTTTCTGTGCACCAACAATGAACCCACTGAAAAATCAGAAAAGCAATTCTAAGCCAGATGTGGGGGCACATGCCTGTAATCCCAGCAATCTGGGAGGCTGAGGCAGGAGGATCATGAGTTCAAACTTAGCTTTAGCAACTTATAGAGGCTCTAAGCAACTCAAGAGACCCCTTGCCTCTAAATAAAATTAAAAAAGGGCTGGGGATGTGGCTCGGTGGGTAAGCCCCCCTGGTTTTAATACTTGGTAACAAAGAAAAGAAAAGAAATTCTAGATGGGGCGGAGGGTTGGGATGGAAAGGGAGGGGGTAAGGGAATAACAAGGATGGTGGAATGTAATGGACATCATTATCCAAAGTACATGTATGAAGACACGAATTGGTATCAACATACTTTATATGCAACCAGAGATACGAAAAGTTGTGCTGTATATGTGTAATTAGAATTGTAATGCATTCCACTGTCATTTATTTTTTTAAAAAATCAATAAAAAAGAAAAGAAATTCCATTCACAACAGCCTGAAAAAATTAAATATACAGGAATAAATCTCATCAAAGAAGTGAAAGACCTCTATAATGAAAATTATGTGGCACTGAAGAAAGAAATTAAAGAAGACTTTAGAGGATGATAGGCAGAATTAATATTGTTAAAATAGCTATATTACCAAAAGTGATCTATAGTTCAATGCAATAACCATCAATATAACAATAAAAATGACATTTTTCACAGAACTAGAAAAAAAAAACAACATAAATGTCATATGGAATAATAAAAGACCCAGAATAGTCAAAGTTATAATGAGCAAGAAAACAGAGGCTGATGGCCTCAAAATACTTGATTTGAAACTATACTAAAGATATATAGTAACAAAATAGCATGGTATTGGCATGAAAACAGATATGAAGACAAATGGAATAGAAAAGAATGCACAGAGACAAATCCAATTAGATACAGTCTTCTAATTCTTGATTAAAGTGTCAAAAACATACATTGAAGAAAAAAACACTATTTTAAAACAAATAGTGTTGAGAAAACCAGATAGCCAAATATAGAAGAATGAAACTAGATTTCTGTCTCTTATCTTGCATAAAAGTCAGCTCAAAATGGATCAAAGACCTAGGAATTAGACCAGAAATTTTGCAATTTCTAAAAGAAAACATAGGACCAATTCTCTAACATATAGGTGTAAGCATCAACTTCCTTAATAAGATTCCTAAAGCTCCATAAATAAAATCAAGAATCAATAAATGAGATGACATCAAATTATAAAGCTTCTTCACAGCAAAGAAATAAGAGTGTGAAGAGATATTCTGTAGAATAGGAGAAAATCTTTGCTAGCTGTTTTTCTGAAAGAAAATTTATATCAAGAATATACAAAAATACTTAATATTCTAAAACAAATATCCCAGTCAATAAATAAGCAAATGAACAAAATATTTATCAATAGAAGACACTGAAAACATTTATCAATAGAAGAAATACAGATAGTCAACAAATATGTGAAAAAATACATTATTAAAATACATCATTAAAAATCAGGGAAATGGGGCTAGGGGATGTGGCTCTAGTTGTAGCGTGCTTGCCTGGCATGCGCAGGTTGCTGGGTTCAATCCTCAGCACCACATAAAAATAAAATAAAGATGTTGTGTGCACCAAAAAATGAAAAATAAATATTAAAAAAATTCTCTCTCTCTCTCTTTAAAAAAAATTAGGGAAATGCAAATCAAAATTATATTGAGATTTTATCTCAGAATGACAATCATCAAGAATACAAAGAGTAATAAATGTTTTTGAGGATGCAGGGAAAAACTCATTATAAGTTTTTTGGTACTAGGAATTAACCTAGAGGTGCTTTTAACACTGAGCCATATCCCCAGCCTATTTTTAATTTTTTTAAATTTTGAGACATGTCTTGATAACTTGCTTGGAGTCTAGTTAAGTTGCTGAGACTGGCTTTAAACTTGAGATCTTCTTTGCTTAGCCTCCTGAACTGCTGGGATTATAAACATGAAGCACTTTATCCAATCTGATTATCATTTATGATGTCAACTAACTATCAAATAATATTTATATTTTATTTCAACTTGGTATTCGGATTTTTTGGTTACTTGATATGATGTTTTAAGTGAATAATCATTTTCTCACTTTTATTTTTTGGTACTGGGGACTGAATCACTTAATCACCGAGCCACATCCCCAGCCCTTTTTATATTTTAATTAGAGATAGAGTCTCACTGAGTTGCTTATGGTCTCTCTAGGTTACTGAGGCTGTCTTGGAACTCACAATCCTTCTGTCTCAGCCTCCCAAGTCACTGGGATTACAGGTGTGTGCCACCACGCTCTACTCACATTTTATGTTTATGTAATTATGGATAATATATTATCTAAGAAATAGAAAAATTAATATTCTTTAAAATATTAAATAGCTTACTAATACCCCAATATTTACATATTTAGTTTCTTTATAATCATATCAATGTCACAGATCATTTAAAACTAAATGATAATTAAGAATACTTAGTGAATTCATACACACTTTAATAAATTTCCATAACATTGTATCTACCTAAGTGTGAAGACCCATAAAGTTATCAATATATATGATTTGAGAACTAAAATATAATAGTTTATGCTTAGTACATTATTATTCTCATTTTTTTTGTCAAGCTACCAAATGCTTCAGCAATAAATAACAAATTGTATATATTCATATGTGAGATTGTAGAAGATGTTTTTTTGGGGAGGTAGATGTTTAAACTTTTATCAGGGATCCTTATTGAAATACCAGTGATAATTGTTTTCTAGTTACAATCAACATTTTTGCTAGCCACCATTTATTTTATCTAAGTAGTATTTATTTAATACACATAACATTCTACTTGTTAATGTATAATAATTAAAACAACATGTTATGAAGGATGTGTGCCAAGAATTTTATGGCTTCACATAACAATCATTACCTAAGACATAGCTAGTTAAAAAATTATAGTTGTAGATGGACAGCATGCCTTTATTTGTTTAGTTTTTTATGTGGTGCTAAGGATTGAACCCAGTGGCTTACACATGCTAGGCAAGAGCTCTGCCACTGAGCCACAGCCCTAACCCAGACATAGCTACTTTTAATCTAATTTTTAAATGAGAAAACTGAGGATTGTAGTTGTTGAATTACTTTCCCAAGAATACACAGCTAGTAGACTCAGATTTACATAGACCACAAAGTCCAGATTCTCAATTACTATTCTGCTTACTATACATTTTGGGAGTGAATTCTACTCAACTTATAGGTCTTCTTTCCACAAAGATCTTAGCTTAGAGGAAGGATACCTCTGTAGGTTAGACCAGGTTTGGGACAGATCATACTTAACACCTGGGACATTTACTGTGTGAATACAGTTGGTTTTAGGATGGTAAAATCAACAGAACCTCCATAGTGTATCTTACGTATCTTAGGATGTAAATCATATCCACAAAACAGAGAGCAGTCTGGGGTAATTTTTTACTCCATAAGCCAGGAGATTCCTATTGCTACAAACATCACCATGATATTTGGCAGATAATTCTTATTGAACTAGAAACAGGGGGCAAGTACTATAATAACTTTATTTTTTAAACCATTTTTAATCCTTCATATTATTTATTGATTTATTTTTTGTGGTTCTGGGATTTGAACCCAGGCCTTTGCACATGCTAAGCACATGCTGTATCAACTAAGCCACATCCACAGCCCTTAATAACTTTTCTAAATGAGTAAACAGACAATAATTTACAATATTATTTCATGCTGTGATTATTTATGTTCTTGGTGACTTATCATATTAAGTTAAAAATCATATCTTTTCAACATTAAAAAAAAGATCCTTCAGAGGCTGGGACTGTGGCTCAGTGGCAAAGTGCTTGCCTTGCCTGTGTGAGGCACTGGGTTTGATTATCAGCACCACATATAAATAAATGAATAAGATAAAGGTCCATCAACAAGTAAAAAAATTTTTTTTTAAAAAAAAGATCCTTCAGCAGAGGGAAGGGAGGGGAGGAGAGGGAGTGTGGAGGTGGGAAGGTGGTGTAATGAGTTGGATATTATTATCCTATGTATGGGTATGTTTGCATGAATGGTGTGACTCTACATAATGTACAACCATAGAAATTAAAAGTTGTGCTTCATTTGTGTAAAAAATTAAATGAAATTAAAAAAGAAATCTTCATGTTGATAGAATGTTATAAGTTTAAATGTTTAATCAAGGAATTTGCAGGCCACTGTCATTTGTTATGCAACTCTGAAATAAATCAACTGCATCAATTTAGTGCCTTCCTTTATTTTTAATTAAGATTTTACTTAGCTTCATTTCACTTCATTTCACACTTCTCAAAGATACAATGTTATATCCTGTTCATGGATTTTAAGAAGTTCATGATAGATATATGCTTTAATAACATTTATTCTTAGAATCTACCTAATGGATACAAAATTTAGATTAAAGGATCTAGTGATACTTACAGATGAATTCCAACTGCGATGTTTGTAATCATTTTTAATGGACCCATCATTAAATAGAAAGAACTATGGTAGCATGCATAAGAATGTGTAAACCATGGGGCTGGTTTGTGGCTCAGTGGTAGAGCACTTAACCTAATATGTGTGAGGCACTGGGTTCGATTCTCAGCACCACATATAAATAAATGAGTAAAATAAAAATCCATCAACATTTAAAATATTTTAATTTTTTTAAAGAAAGAATGCATAGGGGTTTTTCAGGAATCAACAACACTGACACACAACTTGACTGAATGTGATCTTTATTCATTGAATTAACCTTTAATTGGGGAGCTGTTATGATATTATGTGTTCCTTTAATACTCCATTTCTCCATCTCCTGTAAATATGCATTCTTAGTTCATGCTAATATATGGAAACAAAGGGGACACATAATAGAAAAACTCCCCAATTAAACATAGTCCTGAAATGTGCTCTCTTCTGGAAGCAGTGTGGTTACTTGCCTAGGTAATAATAATATACTGCAGAGCACATCAAAAGGGCAATTCCCCTATAATTCAAGAAAATGCATTGGTAAATGGAAGTACAGATCAATGGCACTTCAAAATATTTCAGAAATAGTCCTAATATCTTTAACCTTGAGCTTAGATACAAACCCATCCTATACAGAAACTGAAATTGAATGGGCAAATTAGCAGGGACATGAATTAATAGAAGATGAGTAGTGGACCAGAGAATGACATCAAGGATTTTTATTACACCAGGCTGACCAATAGCAGATTATTAAAGTGCCCAGGACTATGGAAGGAGAGACACTGGACAATTTGGAGAAAAAGGCCTTGAGATTACCAATTGACTAATTCAACATATACATATTAATAAATTATAATTTGGGCACCTGTACCTTTGATGGCAACAGAGTGCCACTCAAAAGAAGAAATACAAATTGCCAATAAATATATTAAAACTACTGAATATCTTTAGTAATGAGGGAAATGCAAATCAAAACTACACTTAGGAAGGGCATGGTGGTGTACACCTGTATTCCCAGCAGCTCAGGAGGCTGAGGGAGGAGAATCCAGAGTTCCAAGCCAGCCTTAGAAACTTAGCAAGGCCATAAGCAACTCAATGATACCCTGTCTCAAAATTTCAAAATAAAATATAAAAAATGGCTGGGCAGGGGATGTGGCTCAGTGGGTTCAGTCCCCATTAGCAAAACAAAACAAAACAAATCTAATATGTGATACAAGCTGGAGAATGTTTCATGTCTACTTGAAAAGAATGTGTATTTTGCTCTTGTATGGATTGTTCTGTGTATGTCTGTTAGAATCATTTGGTCTACAGTTCTAAATCTTGTTTCCTTATAGTCCGTTCGGGATATTCTATCCATTATTGAGACTGGAGTATTGAAGTCTCCTACTATTATTGTACTGGTACTGCTATTTCTCCTTTAAGTTTTATGTTTAAGTGCTCTCATGTTGTGTGCATTTATAAGTATTATATTTTCTGGAGTATTGATCATTTTATCATTATATAATGTCCTTTCTCTTATCATAGTTCTGAACCAAATGTCCATTTCACCTAAACATAACAACTTTTGCTATCTTTTGTTGACCATTTGCATGGCATATCATTTTACATTTCTTCACTTTCTACCTACATGCGATGTGTCCCTAAAACTAAAGTGAGTTAGAGGAAAGAAATTAAAGGGATATGTATAGGAAAAGAAGAACTTAAATTAGTACTATTTTCTGATGATATGATTCTATACCTAGAAGACCCAAAAAACTCCACCAGAAAACTTCTAGAACTAGTGAATGAATTCAGCAAAGTAGCAGGATATAAAATCAACACCCATAAATCAAAGGCATTTATATACATCAGTGACAAATCTTCTGAGAAGGAAATGAGGAAAATTACCCCATTCACAATAACCTCAAAAAAAAGTTAAGTTGGGAATCAACTTAATGAAAAAGGTGAAAGATCTACACAATGAAAACTATAGAACCTAAAGAGAGAAATCAAGAAGACCTTAGAAGATGGAAAGATCTACCTTGCTCTTGGATAGGCAGAATTAATGTTATCAAAGTGCCCATATTACCAAAAGCAGTATACAGATTTTATGCAATTCCGATCAAAATCCCAATGGCATTCCTCATAGAAATAGAAAAAGAAATCATGAAATTTATCTGGAAAAATAAGATACCCAGAATACCTAAAGCAGTCCTTAGCAGGAAGAGTGAAGCAGGTGGCATCGCTATACCGGACCTTAAACTATACTACAGAGCAATAGTAACAAAAACAGCATGGTATTGGCACCAAAACAGACTGGTAGACCAATGGTATAGAATAGAGGACACAGAGACTAACCCACAAAATTACAATTATCTTATATTAGACAAAGTTGCCAAAAACATGCTCCAGAGAAAAGATAGCATCTTCAACAAATGGTGCTGGGAAAACTGGAAATCCATATGCAACAAAATGAAAATTAAAAAAATTTCATTAATTTTAATGAAATTAAAACTCTCACCATGCATAAAACTTAACTCAAAATGGATCAAGGACCTAGAAATTAAACCAGAGACCCTGTGTCTAATAGAAGAAAGAGTACGCCCTAATCTTCATCATGTGAGATTAGACCCCAACTTCCTTAATAAGACTCCTATAGCACAAGAATTAAATCCAAGAATCAATAAATGGGATGGAGGGCTGGGGATGTGGCTCAAGCGGTAGCGTACTCACCTGGCATGCATGCGGCCTGGGTTTGATCCTCAGCACCACATACAAATAAAAATGTTGTGTCTGCCAAAAACTAAATATATATATAAATTCTCTCTCTTTCTCTTAAAAAAATAAAAATAAATGGGATGGACTCAAAGTAAAAATTTTCTTCTCAGCAAAAGAAACAATCTTTGAAGTGAACAGAGAGCTTACATCCTGGGAGCAATTTTTTACCCTTCACACATCAGATAGAGCACTAATCTCTAGGTTATATAAAGAACTCAAAAAGCTAAGCACCAAACAAACAAACAAACAAAAAACAACAAATAACCCAATCATCAAATGGGCCAAGAACCTGAACAGACACTTCTCAGAAGAGAATATACAATCAATCAACAAATATATAAAAAAATGTTCATCATCTCTAGAACTTAGAGAAATACAAATCAAAACTACTCTAAGATATCATCTCATTCCAGTCAGATGGCAGCTATTACGAAGACAGACAACAATAAGTGTTGGCGAGAATGTGGGGGTGGGGAAAGAGGTACACTCATACATTGCTGGTGGGACTGTAAATTGGTGCAGCCAATATGGAAAGCAGAATGGAGATTCCTTAGAAATTTGGGAATGAAAACCACCATTTGACCCAGCCGTCTCTCTTCTCAGTCTATACCCAAAGGACTTAAAAACAGCATACTACAGGAACCCAGCCACATCAATGTTTATAGCAGCACAATTCACAATAGCTAAACTGTGTAGCCAACCTAGATGCCCTTCAGTGGATGAATGGATAAAAAAATGTGGCATATAAGCACAATGGAATTTTACTCAGCAATAAAAGAGAATAAAATCATGGCATTTGCAATTAAATGGATAGCATTGGAGAAGATAATGCTAAGTAAATTTAGCCAATCCCCCACCAAAAAAAAAAAAAAAAATGGAGAATGTTTTCTCTGATATAAGGAGGCTAATTCATAGTGAGGTATGGAGGGGGAGCATGGGAAGAATTGATGAATTCTAGATAGGGAAGAAGGGTGGGAGGGAAAGGGAGGGGGCAGGGGATTACCAAGAATGGTGGAATGTGATGGACATCATTATCCAAAGTACATGTATAAAGACATTAATTGGGTGTCAACATTCTTTATATACAAACAGAGATATGAAAATTGTGGTATAGATGTGTAATAAGAATTGTAATGCATTCCACTGTTGTGTATTTAAAAAATAAAATCAATTAAAAAATTAGCATATAGTTTAGTTTGGCTATTTTTATTCATTCATCCTCTCTATGTGATTGGTGAATTTAAACCACTTACACTTAAACCTGTATGACCACATTTTCTCTGTATCTTTCTTCTGTTTATGAGAACTCTAGTTGTATTGAATTAAGGATTCAACTTACTCCGTGACAAACTTACTTTAACTTAAAAAATCATACCTGTAACAATTCTATCAAATAAGGTCACATTCTGGTGGACCAGGTATTAGGGATTCAACTTGCTTTTCTGAAAGACATAGATTAACCCATAACACTATATATCAACACATTTTTGTTTCCTAAGAATAAAGGAGAAAACAGTTTGTCCTAAAACAGAGTGTCTGTTTGTTCTTTGTATGAAAGGGCATGGAAAATAGCAAAAATTTCTTTTCTTACTTTTTTTGAGGTATTGGGGGTTGAACCTAGAGCCTCAGGCACATTGGACAAGTGTTCTTCCACTGAGATATATTTTCATTCCTGAGAAAAACAAAATTTGAGGATATACAGCAACCTCTGAAAGGTTTCATGGTAATTGAATTTGATTTTCATTGATTTATGAAGCCTTCATCTAATATTATTATAAAAGTTGTAAAATTTTGGTCAAGTTTACCCAGTTTTGGTGGAAGTTTCATAAACTACTTTAAAAATGGAATTCATAAATCCCTTGATGCCAATTGATATGGTAATGCAAAACTGGGACTTGGCTTTCCCTTTGTCAGCATAGTGCTTGATACTGAAGTATTTGGTTTTCTCTTAATAAGAGGCAAAGCTTATTCCTTACTAAGAAATTTTCCTGGGAAGCAAAGATTCTATATCACACAAGAATAATTTTCTGCCATGTGTGTTTGATTTACTATACCCTTGACCTTTTAAAACATGAGCATTTGAAAATTTGAAAATTCTATGGTTCCATCAATAATTTTGCTCACTTCTATGTTGCTTAAACTACTTTTAAGTAATTTATTTTCATTCTGCTTAAATAAGTAGTCAAGAACTGTTCCTTGGGCACCCATGGTCTTGTTTTGATCTAAGATCCTTTGATAGCTATTTTTAATTATTCCATTCCATGGTAACATTCTACATTTAGGAATAAATAATTTGGGATATCTTTTATACTTAAAACTGTCTTTGAGGTTTACCAAGAGAGCCTCTGAAAAATCACAATGATTTTTTTTCTTCTTTCTAATAAGAAGACAGAACTTAGAAATAAATAGGCTTATTTGTCATATTTCACATTTCTTAATTAGCCTAACACTTTGGCAATGTTGAATGGGAAATGGTGTTAATGTAGTACAGATGATCAATCTTTCTATATCTATTTTGTAAATGTAAAATACCATAGATATAAATATTTCAGAAAACATACCATTTTTTGGAATGTCTTAGAAATTTGGCAATACCCTTATTTCTCATAACATTTTCTTACCCTTGGGGAAAAATATTGCCAAACATGCATAAAATTGTTATATACCAATAGATAAATATACTCTTCTCTAATTTTGATTACTGGGAACTGTGATAAGCTAACTACAGCTATTGAATCTTTATTACCTACATATAGTTCCTGTTTTACTCTGATGATTTTCTGAAAACTCTGTTATAAGCTACATAAGACATACTATAATTAGAAATAGAAATTATGTTTTCATCCAAGCAGGACAGTCTTAGAATTTCATTTAAAGGATTTCATCAGGTACTATAAAATATTGATGCTTGAAAGAATAGATTCTTGGGTATAGACTCCTACTTGATATTATTCAAGCAGCTTTTTAAAAAAATTATATCCATAGACCTTGCCATTTTCCCAGGACTCTTTTTCATTTTTTTATTTGTTCTAATTAGTTATACATAACAGTGGAATGCATTTTGACACATCATATACAAATGGAGCACAACTTCTCCTTCCTCTGGCTGTACATGGTGCAGTTATACCGGTAGTGGTAGTGTAATCATACATGTATATAGGGTAATGTCTGTCTCATTCCAGTGTCCTTCACATCCCTGCCCTTTACTTTCCCCTTACTCCCTCTGCACATTCCAAAGTTCCTTCATTCTTTCCTATCCCCCTGCCCCATTATGGATCAGTATCCACTTAAAACATTTGGCCTTTGGTATTTTGGGTTTGGCTTATTTCTCTCAGTATGATATTCTCTAGCTCCATCCATTTACCTATAAATACCATAATTTCATTCTTCTTTAAGGCTGATTAATATTCCATTGTGTATATGTGCCACATTTTCTTTATCCATTCATCTATTGAAGGGTTCCACAGTTAGCTATTGTGAATTGAGTTGCTATAAACATTGGTGTTACATCATCAATGTAGTATAATGATTTTAAAGTCCTTTGGGTATAAAATGAAGAGTAGGATAACTGGGTCAAATGGTGGTTCCATTCCAAGTTTTCTGATGAAAGTCCATACTGCTTTCCATAGTGGTTGCACCAATTTGCTGTCCCATCTGCAATGTATGAGTGTACCTTTTTCCCCATATCCTTGACAACACTTATTGTTGCTTGTATTCTTGATAATTTCCATTCTGACTGGAGTGAGATGGAATCTTAGAGTAGTTTTTATTTGCATTTCTTTAATTTCTAGAGATTATGAACATTTTTCATTTGTTGATTGATTGTATTTATTCTTCTGTGATGGGTCTGTTCAGTTCCTTTTATTGCTTGGGTTATTTGTTTTTCTCGTGTTAAGTTTTTGAGTTTTTTTGTAGTTCTTTGGAGATTAGTGCTCTATCTGAGGGATGTGTGGTAAGGATTTCCTCCCATTCTGTAGGCTTTCTCTTCATGTTGTTGATTGTTTCCTTTGCTGAGAAAAAGCTTTTTAGTTTGAATCCATCCCATTTATTGATTCTTGATTTTACTTCTTCCACTTTAGGAGTCTTGTTAAGGAAGTAAGATCCTAAGCTGACATGATGAAGATCTGGGCCTTCTTTTTCATCTATTAGGCACAGGGTCTCTGTTCTAGTGCCTAAGTCTTTGATCCATCTTGAGTTGATTTTTGTGTTGGATGAGAGATAGAAATTTAATTTCATTTTGATATATATGGATTTCTAGTTTCCCCAGAACCATTTGTTGAATAAGCTAGCTTTTCTCCAATGTATGTTTTTGGTGCCTTTGTCTAGTATGAGATAACCATATTTATGTGGGTTTTTTCCTTTGTCTTCTATTCTGTTCCATAGGTCTACATGTATATTTTGGTGCCAATGCCTTTTTAGTTTGGAAGGACATAACTACATGGAAAAATACTACTGACCAGCTATGTTTTGAATGTTTGTGGCCCTTCCAAATCATATGTTAAAACCTAATCACCAATATAATAGCTTTAGAAAGTGAGGCCTTTGAGGTTAGAAGGGCTGAACCCTCATGAATGGGATTAGTATCCTTATGATGAAGCCCAGAGAAACTCCTTGCTTTTTCTATCATGTGAAGATATAGTGAGAAAGCAATATTTCTGTACCAGAAAATGGGCCTCCAGCAGACACAGAATTGCTGTCACCTTGGTTCTGAAATTCCCAGATCCATAACTTTGAAAAATAAATCTTTGTTGTTCTGTCATTCAGTTAATGGTATTTCATAATAGCAGTTTAAACAATCTAAGACAGGACCCAAGATCCAACATAACAAAATTTAATTACATGGGTTAGTGCTATGGCTTCAATGTGCTACCTCCCAAATTCAGGTGTTGACAATGTGATAATATAAGAGTTGGGGCCAGCACGGTGGTGCACACTTGTAATCTCAGAAACTTGAAAGGAGGATGGCAAGATTGAGATTAGCCTCAGAAAAATGAAATATTAAAAATAAGATATTTTTAAAAGGTGGACAGCTGAATGGGGTGGCGCATGCCTGTAATCTTAGTGGGTCAGAAGGTTGAGACAGGAGGATTGCGAGTTCAAAGCCAGCCTCAGCAATGGCAAGGAGATAAGCAACTCAGTGAGACCCTGTTTCTAAATAAAATAAAAAATAGGGCTGGGGATGTGGCTCAATGGTTGAGTGCTCCTGAGTTCAATCTCTAGTACCAAAAATAAACAAATAAATAAATAAATAAAGGGAGGTGGGCTGGGGATGTTACTCAGTGATAAGGCAGCCCTGGTTTCGATCTGCAATACCAAAAAAAAAAAAAAAAAAAAAAAAAAAAAAAAGAATTGCGACCCTTAAGAAGTGAGTAGACCAAAAGGCTCCCCTCTCTTGAGTGAGATTAGAAGTTTTTATAAAAGGGCTTACTGGAGAGAGGTTTTTTTCTCTTATCCTTCTGTGTTCTGCCATTTGAGGAAACAGCAAGAAGGGCCTCACTAGCTGTGGTATCTTGATCTTGCACTTCCTAGCTTCCAAACCTTTGGGAAATAAATTTGTATTCTTTATAAATTTACCAGTTTGATATTCTATTATAGCATCACAAATAATCTTAAGACATTGTGAATGAAATGAAGAGGGGAATTTAATAATATCTACTTCTTCGGAATATGTTGATGTTATTTTAAAAATATTCTTTATTTTATGATGCATACATGAGGAAACCCCTTATGTCTCAATCAATATCTAACCCTAAATTTATTTGACTTTGTTTTTGTAAAATGAAATGAGCCGTTTTAAAATAATATCTGATTCTCACTGAGCTAACAGGATTCAGAAATAACTATTTATAACTGAGTCTCCTTAGTTTTCATAGCAATAAGGATCTGTTTTTATTTTGTCAACATTTAATTGGACAAACCAATTGTGAAACCAAGGCAAGAGGTAATCTTACAGAAAACTGATAGTGTAAATGACTCTTGTCAAAGAAAATATGCAAATGAATTTTGTTATAATTACCATTATCATAGAGACAATCACTTAACTTCATATAGAAAAATAATCCCAAATTATATTATTTTTTCAAGTTATACCAGTTTTACATTTACTAACAAATTAAGAATGTCTCCTGACTATATGAATCCCTGTTCTTCAATTTCTCCTTTGAACCTGTAGCAACAGTTTCTTTAATTGTCTCTTATTGATTAATGAGTGGAAAAAAAATCATTGATCATATTCTGTCCAGTAAAAATTATGTGTCCTTTAGTTGCATCTTTCCACTGAGGCTTAAACTGGAAAACTAACGATATTTTCTTATTATTCTCATCATAGCAGCCATATTGTTATTTTTTTCAAAACTATGTACCAGAAACTCTGGAAGGCACTAGGAATTCATGGAAAAGCAAGACATAATGGTTATTGGAGAAGATGACAATAAAACAAAGAATAACAACAAACTGAGAAAAGTGCTCTTTAAAATAAGATTTTTCTGTGGGCTAAGTTCAGAACATAGCAGGAAAACCTAAGATTGAGCAGCTACAATAAATCTCTCAAAGACATATATGAAAATAAAGATTTCTGGCTTAGGAAAATTAGATTGAGGGTTGTGCAGATCACTGTGTTAGGCAACACTAGAGAAATGCACATTTTCAGTGTGGGGGAAGGTGAGTTCTATATGCATGTGTTCAGTGTCAATTGCCTGTGGTAACTACAGTTGGCCAGTAAGCCTTTCTTTAGCTTATGAGACAGACTGGGCTGGAAATGTGAAGCTGAGGTTCATCAAGATATGTTTCCATCACCAGTTATTCCTTGTGTAATTTTTAGAGCTTGTTAGGAGGTTTTAGCAGGGTAACACAGCTACTCATAAGCCCTTGACTAAAAAAACATTGCTCAACTATCTGGGTAGTTCATTCTCTTTGACCAAATGTGCAGCAGGGATGGATGCACATGGACTGGTGAGGGAGGAAGGGAACACCTATCTAGTCAGCCAGATCAGTGGAATCAACCCTGGTTAGGCACATTCATCATTGCCTATGCAAAACAACCTCACAATAACAAGTATTCTTCTTATGAATGCATACTAGAATAAATATATTATTATTATTATAAAAATAATCTTACTTGTCTGCCAAACAGAGAAGTCACATCCTCCTGAAGCTTGTGGCCCTAATCCATGTCAATGCTAATACTTTACAAAAGCATTTTAAAATAACTAAGAAACAAGCTAGAAAAATAATAAAACAATGTCAAAATTGTGTGACCTTTTTACCACAAGTTAATCTTGGAGTCAATCCTAGAGGACTGATACCTAACCATATTTGGCAGATGGACGTCACACACTTGCCAGAATTTGGAAAATTAAAATATTTGCATGTTACAGTTGATACTTCTTCTGGATTTTTGATGGGCTCCCTTCATGCTGGGAAAAAAACTAAAGATGTTATAGCTCATTGCTTACAAAATTTTGCCACTGTGGGCATTCCAAAACAGTTAAAAAAAGATAATGGCCCTGGTTATACTTCTACTTCTTTTAAACAATTTTGCTCAACATTTGGCATTACTCATATAATAGGAATCCCATACAATCCACAGGGACAAGGCATAGTTGAAAGAGCTCATCAAACTATTAAAATGTACTTATTAAAGCAAAAAGAAGGAATTGGGAAGGGGTATATATTCCCCAAAGATAAACTTAAAATAACCCTTTTTACTCTAAACTTTTTAAATTTGGATTCAGCAGGACTTAGTGCTGCAGAAAGGCATATGTGTCCAAAAAATATACATAAGCCCAAGGTACTTTGGAAGGATATTCTAACAGGACAATGGAAAGGTCCTGACCCAGTAGTTGTCTGGAGTCAGGGGTCTGTTTATGTGTTTCCACAGGGAGAACAGCAGCTGATTTGGATTCCAGAGAGATTAACTAGGGCAATTTCTACAGACCAAAAAGAAGATGATTTGACTCAAATCCATAACAACTGATATCCAAAACTCCAGTTTGGCTATTCTTACATCTGTGGCAGAACCAGGATGCTTTTTTCAATATCTATTTTATTATTTCCCTTTCCCATATCATGAAGTTCTATTTTGTTTTTTGAGCTCATACAGACCTAGGTTAATGTTTTGCTGATCAGTTCTATTTTTTTGACTATAGAGTTTTTGAACATTGCAATGGAGATTTCACCTGTAAAATGTTATAAGGCCTTTACTATTATGTTATGTGTTGTATGTATTATATTATGTGTGCACACTTGTGTTTTGTGTTATATGTTTGAATGTACGTATGTCCATATATCATATATGATGAACACTCATGAAAAAATGGATCCAAATAATTTTTTTCACGTGATTTAAATGGTTTAATTTACATTGGGTAAACAGCTGTTGAGGATTGTTTTAATATATGAACAAAAAAGGAGTTAACAGATCTGTTTGTTTACTTTCACCTTTCCTTTTCATTATATTTAATAATTCTGTTGAAGATAAGGTACATTGTTAAGAAAATTGTTTTCTAAAAAAAAAAGAAAAGAAAATTGTTTTCTTTTAGTGCCTTCTGGAATGGTACATAATTTTTTCTTTAGCCAGTATTGCCAGAATTCCTATCTTCATCCCAGTGCCGGTGAAGACAAAAATAAAACCAATCTACAGCTTCTTCAATAGCCATCACTGAACTGCTTGCAAAACTTGCCTGAACTATGTATCGCTTGTATGCATTGTGAACTCACTTGTATGCATTGTGAACTATCTGTTGGTTCAGTGACTTGTGGTAGTGTTGGGATATTTACAATTTTTCCAAAAGGAGCCATCACTGAACTGCTTGCAGAACTTGCCTGGACTATGAATCACTTGTATGCATTGTGAACTCACCTGTATGCATTGTGAACTATCTGTTGGTGCAGCGACTTGTGGTAGTGTTGGGGTATTTATGCTAATGGTGTCACCGGTGGTACAATTTTTCCAAAATGAGTCATCACTGAACTCCTTGCAGAACTTGCCTGGACTATGAATCACTTGTATGCATTGTGAACTCACCTGTATGCATTGTGAACTATCTGTTGGTGCAGCGACTTGTGGTAGTGTTGGGGTATTTTTGCTGATGATGTCATCAGTGGTACAATTTTTCCAAAAAGAACTGTCAATTGGCTTGGTGTATCTTCCTCCCTTCTGCTTGTCATGGTCGTTCAGCTAAAATTTGGGGACCAACAGAGGTGAGGCAAAGAACCTCACCCCCCCCCACCCCGCTGGTACAAAGACCCATCCACAGGTGTGGCTGTATACTGGACTGGTAGTCAGTGACGGGTAAGATCCAATTGCAATGGTACCAACCTAAGACAGGAGGCTGACGCCTTGAGGTCAGCTCATCCGATAACGGGTAAGAACCATATGTACTATTGGACAACCTAAGGCAGGCACGGTCCCTAAGCCACATGCTTGTTGTTTAAACAGAGAGGGAGAGATGTTGAGAGCCACAGCCGAAGGGGCCCCAGCAAACTTCCAGCTGCCAGCAAACTTCCAGCTGCCAGCTGATGATTGGCTCACAGCGGCCCCAGCAACTTCTAGCTGCCAACTGATTGGCTCCTCTGCGGTGATGCTCATTGGGCTGTTTCCCTGCCCTTTCAGACCATGGAGCTGCTCATTGGGGGACTTTTTTTGGATCTGCCCATGCGACCCAGCCAATCGGCCTCAAGAGCAGGAGGAGTGGGGGAGGTTGAGAGGCTTGTGGGAAGCTGGTGGTGGCAGTTGGGCTCTGAAGGTTTTCCTGAGGAGCTGTTTTGTTTGGCGTGTGTGGTTCTAAAAATAAAGTTAGTTTCTTTTGACAAGTGGCTCCTGAATTGTGCCCAGCCAGACTGCGGCAACTCTCTGCTTCCTAAACATCATGTGAGCTGTTTATATATGCCACACTCTTTCTCCATGATGTCATACCTCACATTGAGCCCCAAGAGGTCTAGGAAATGAGACCTCTGGAATCCTGAGCCCTTAAATAAACCTTTCCATCTCTACAATTTTGCTTGTCAGGACTTTTAGTCACAGCAGCAAAAAAGCTAACTACATCAGTAATGTCATTTGAAACTTTTTTTTGAAGAAGTTCAGTTGTCTAAAGGTTGTATGCATGTTGATTAAGTTTTAAATTGTGTTTATGATTGGGTAAAAGAGAGTTTAGAAGAGAGAGAGAGATGGCAGAGTGGGTTTAGGCAGCAATCTTCAACTCCTCTGTAGCCCAGAATCAAAGTAGTGGAAGTATAGCTGATCAGAGAGATAGGTGACAGAGTGAACACTCTAAACTCAATATTAAACAGCTTGAGACATGGATGGACTTGGAATTTCAGTACGGGATTATAAAATGAAGAAAGAATTTCTTGACCCTGATCCTTGTCCAGGATGTGGTTAGGGGGAAGGGTAACAAAGGGAGAAAGAGGGACAAAAAAAGCCCATAAGCTTACTTAATAACAAAAAGAAAGGCAGACCAAGTTAAAATGAGAAAGGAGCAGCAAAGACAGTAAAAGATATTACACAATTCAGCTCAATTTGCTGGCATAAATCTGTGTTGAACTTGGCAGCCATTTTGTAGAGAACAGACTAGGAAGCCTCCCTAGAAGAAATTAAATCTATACCCCTTCTCTGTATCCACATACAGTAACAACAACAACAACAAAAAGCCCATAGGGTATGCCTCTGAAATGGATTGTCCCAATAATTCATGTAGAAGGATCTTGTAGAGGGATCACTGCCAGCTGAAGGTTATCAAAAACCCTCCCCTCAGTGGAGTAGGTAGAACTGATTTGCAAAATAAACCACTCCTAGAGAGTTCTCCCTACCCCAATGCTACTGACTGCCTGGGGTACAGATGGGCCAACTGAAACTCTCCCACAGTGACTGGTAAAATCTGCATGATCTTGAATACCAGGATGGAGGCTTCTGTGCCAGAAAAGTGCTCAGACCACCCACAGAGGGCCTGCATACATAGACATCACAGTCATATACAGCTGCCAAGCATTTAGACACAGGCTGCTGCCAACGATCTCTGGCAACCCTGAACCTTGCACCCTCAAACCCAAACAGAAATGGCCAGCATACACTGTGGCCACTGAGCATGCATACTGGCTTCTGGGTGGGTCAGTAAGCACCAATACCTAGCATGGAAGCTATAGCTACCAGGGCAGAGACTCTTATGCCTTAGCAGCATAGCATCCCTTGGAAAATACACAGCCATGAATCCCAGAAAAGCACAAATACACACACAATCCCTGGAGGGTATTCCCTGAGGGCAACTCCAGTCAGTCAATGGAGACCCTCTTGCATACACAGGTTGGTACACTGTGGGAAGTCACTCTGAATGAACACAACTTCCAGTCCTGACACAGGGACTCTGACCAATTACTACATTTCGTAGTGACTTGGGCGTTGTCCCAGCTCAGATAGCAAGGCATGGCTTCAGGTGTAGGCATACCACAGGCGTTGAGTTACACTCACCTGCCCTCTTGTAATCCTACTCACCTGCCCTCTTGTAATCCTACCCCTCCTGGATAGAACTTTCCTAGAAACAGCATCCTCCCAAATAATAGCTCACTTCCAAATGTTCTCTCTCTCTCTCTCTCTCTCTCTCTCTCTCTCTCTCTCTCTCTCTCCAGCATCTTGTGACTTTCTCTTGCTCTCCCTTTTGGGAGGCTTGATATTGGGAGCTTGGGAAAGCAGTCCTGAAGCTTGTGTAAAGGAATTTCATGTCTGTGTTTTATTTTGCATTGCCCCAAATTCATACCAGTGACCTTAGTTCACCCATGCGCGGGAGCAGTAGCACACCTCACAAAGGGGTCTTACAGAGGAGCTTCCCACAGACACCAGCCACCATCCAGAGTGCCTAGATATAAGCCCACAAATCTGTATACTTCAGAGAGGGGCTGAAGCTCTGTTTCTCCCATGGACCAACTAGTGTCACTTTAGTCAGACCACTGCAACTCTGCTATAGACTGCCACATCCAGCATACTCTGAAATGTACATGCATTTGCTCCCATTCTGTAAGCTCTCTATTCACCTCACTGATTGTCTCTTTTGCTGAGAAGAAGCTTTTTCATTTGAATCCATCCTACTTTTGATTCTTGCACCTGCAATCCACCTGCCTCAGCTCCCCAAGTTGCTAGGATTACAGGCATGCACCACAAGCATTCTTCTATGTATAGATAACCAATTTTTCAATCATCATTTGATAAAATGGTTATCTTTTCCCTAACTTATGTTTTTGGCACCTTTGTCAAGGACTGTATCTTTGTGGATTTTTCTGTGTGTTCTATTCAATTCCATTGGTCTTCATGTCTGTTTTCATGTTAATACCATGCTGTTTTGTTACTATAGCTCTGTAGTATAATTTGAGATTAAATATCCTTATGTCTCTAGCATCGTTCTTGTTGCTCAGTCTTGCTTTGTATATTATGAGTTTTTTATTCTTCTTTGCTGGGTCTAATATTACCATCAGTCTCTTATCCTTTTATTTCTTAATTTTAGGTTAGTTTGTTCATGATTCTTGCTGTTATTGCTTCGTGGATACCTTTCTTCTGTTCTTCCTTTGTACTTCAACTGCTTTTGTTTAGTTACCTTACTGCCTTACTAGAGTGTGCTAATGAAGTGGCTGTATTCCTATCACTAAGTAACATTGCAAAAAATAAAAGCATTTGTAGGGGATGTTGTAGCATTCCACTATGGAATTTGTGGCATTAGTTCTTCTTGGTCTCCTCACATACTCTATCAAATGGTTTTATATACTAACTGTAATTTTCCATAGCATAATAAAGCAAGCATTTAATATTTAAAATTTGTTTTTGTATAACTAATTTTACATACAGCATCATAGTGCCACATTTGGTGAACACTTTCATCAAGAGTAAAACAAAGGCTTTAAAGTCAAATTATGAGACTGACGATAAATCAGTAATTTTAAATTTTTATTAAATGCCAGATTACCACTAAGATCATAATATAATATTTACCATTATTTGTAGAGGAAACAGACTTGTTGATGTTCCCTCCCCATCTCTGAATCACTGTGAAGACAGGAGGGCAGTGTTTCCAGTGATTATTGTGACATTTCTCATTTTTTGTTATTATATGTTTCTACCTTTATTTTATTTGTTTATTTTTATATGGTGCTGAGAATCTAATCCAGTGCCTCACACATGCTAGGTAAGTGCTCTACCACTGAGCTACAACCCCAGCCTCTCTCCTGGGGTTTAAGACACCTCTGTCACCTCACAGAAAGTTCCAAATGATTTATTATATGAGTTATGCCTTTGTATAGCACAACAAACATGGAATTATTTTTAAAATGTTTGTTTCTATATTAATTTTTTTCATCTGGGACATGCTGTGTAGTTTCTGAGCCACATTTTGGAAAACACTTGCTTCAAGATAAGAACAAATGATTTTAATTATAAAAACACAAGCATACATGCACGTACTACATTACCACTATAATCATTATATAATGTATAGCATTAGTTCTTTTATATTTGACACTTTCTGAACTATAACTTTGAGAAAGAGGAAGGGATTTTGGCATAAAAATAGAATCCCTAAATCTGCTTCTTACTGAAATCAGTCATTGTCAATTTTATGAAAACTTGGATTAATCTTCTTTAGGAAGATTCAGTGAGGGTGTACACATATGGGAATTAGCACTGAGAAATAGCTAACACCCAGTAAATTTGAATTTTTATGATTCCTGTTATTTTCAAGTAATTTAATAAATGGGTTTATTGTAATAACTGTACACAGCTCTAGTATTGATCAGCCCACTCAAAGCCATATTGCACACATCACATTACCTAAGCAAATGAACAGAGTGATTAATTTTAACTTCCTGTGTACAGAAGATTAATATCAGCATGGACACAGGAGCAAGTAGCTTTTCAGGTGACACCAAGATTTGAGGCATCTTGAAGGAAAAATATGTCTTACAAAGTTGGAAGGAATGGAATGTGGAGCTGCCCCTTCTGGCTGTGCCCTTTAAGTTCAGCCCAAACATAAAAGAGAAGCAATCTAGAAACATCTGCTCATAGGAAAACCCAGCCTTATATAACCCACAGCCATGCAGACACCTCAGTTCAAGAGAAAAGACAAAGAAGTTTTATGTCACTTTATTTTATAAAACTTGCATAGTTTTTAAAATTTTTTAGTTGTAGATGAACACAATAGCTTTATTTTATTTATTTATTTTTATGTGGTACCGAGGATTGAACCCAGTGCCTTACATGTGTGAGGCAAGCATTCTACCACTGAACTATAACTCCAGCTTCAAGCTTGCATAATTTTGATCTCAGATTCCAACAATATGAGTATCTGAACTAAGTTGGGTAACTTGGCACACACCTGTAATCCCAGTGGCACAATAGGTTGAAGCAGGAAGATCACAAGTTCAAAGCCAGCTTCAGAAACTTAGTGAGACCCTGTCTCAAAATAAAATATAAAAAGAGGCTGGGGATGTGGCTCAGTGGTTAAGCACCTCTGGGTTCAATCCCTGGTACAACAAATTAAAGTATATGAAATAAAAGCATAGGATAATCTCACTCCTGAGGATAGATATAAAAGTTCCAAACAAAATATTAAGACATAGATGACACAAAAAAGAAAATATATCATAATAAAATAATATTTACCTTAAGAATTTAAAGATGGTATGAATGTAGAAACTATCATTGCAATTTACCCTATTAACAAATTATTGGAGGAACAATCATATGATCATCACAGTAGTTGCAATGCAAGGGTTTGATGAAAGTCAACATATATGTTCAAGATAAATATTCTTGGCATTTAGGAATAGAATGGAACCTACATAACCTGACAAAGTGCCTCTGCCAGAAGAGTACAGTAAACTTCAAGGTGGAGTGTTGTAATTTTCCCTTTCTGATCAGAAATAGACAGTTTTCCATCATTGGCAGATTTATTCAACACTGCTCAGCCAGTTGTCTCATGATATAAAATGAGAAAAAGAAATGTGTTATAGTTTTGATATAAGGTATCTTTCCAAAGCTCCTGTCAACTCGGGAATTTTCAGAGGTAAAATTATTGCATTATGAATGTTGTAACCTAATCATTCCATCCTAATGTGAATGAACTGAGTGGATGGTAACTAGAAGCAAGTGGGGGGTGATGGAAGGAAGTGGATCACTGGGGACATGCACTGGAAGGGTGTGTCTTCCCTGTGGCCCTCTTCCCTTCTCTCTCCTCCTTCTGCTTCCTGACCCTGCCATCAGCTGAATAGATTTCCCCTACTGGGTTGGACCCAGAACTAAGGGATTGGCCATCAATGGACTGAGGTCTCTGAAACCATGAGCATCAAATAAACTTTTCCTCCTCTAAATTGATCTTGTTATGTATTTTGGTCACAGTATCAACAAGCTAACTAAAATAAAATAATAGGTATAATGTTTAAAACAGCAATAACAAAATTGTCATTATCCAAATAAAATATGGTATGCATGTTAAAAATCAAAACATAACTGGAAATAAATCTTTGGCATTTATAAGCATATTTATTGTGATTGCTAGATAGGAATTGAACATACAAAATTTGTATCTCTAAATACTAGCTCAAATGGAACATAAAGCTTCAGAAAATATACAATTTTAAATAATATCAAATGAGAATAAATTTAACAAAAATGTTGAAGACTTCTATGAAGAATAATGTAATATTTTGAGAAAATTTTGACACATATCCAACAAAAGAACAGGATATGTGGTTTAATCTTGTCTTTTAAAAATCTATGGTTATTCTTTAACTATAATTGAAATGTGTCAGCCAAAAACATTAGAAATAAAACAATAGCAATAAAGCATTTTTATATGTCACTAACGTTACACAAGGCATTGCAGTTTGGGTTTTATAAAATGAACTGATTCTAGAACTCTAAGGATGACTCTTTGACTTAGAACAAGGTAAACAAATGTATATTCTCTGAAGGCAAATATTCAAGCATATTAACAATATCTTTAAACATAATGTTTTTTTCTTAGTGGTATAAGGGCACATAAGGAACTATTTTAGGTTCGAAAAAATTACAAATGTATTTGTTTAATGAAAGTTTTCAGTGGAAAACAGAATTGTCTATATTTATGAAGAAGATCTAATCAAACAAACTAAAACTTAAGAAAGAAGAAAAATTTTAAAACAAGTATAATTTAAATTGTTTCCTGGAAATAATATTCAGAATATTGGATAGATGACACAGTAATGTCACACTTTGAGGGCTTAAGTAAATAGAAAGGCTAGTAGCATAATTTTTGTCTCTGTTAAAGAATGGAGCAAAACGGTAACTTTAGGCTAGTTTAGAATTTGTGTGATGCTATGTTGAGTAACCATTGCTGCTGTTCTCACCTGGTCTATTTTAATGACTGCATTCTACACTCTTAAATGTTACAGTAGTATAAGGAATTATATAGTTATAGAATTTTAAAGACATTACCATATCAAGTGACACCAAAATGTAAGTGTGTAATGTTTCTTAAAAGCAGACCTCTACAAAAAGTACCTAAAAATTATTACTTTTTGCTTAAATTATTTAAATAGAAAACATAAAAATGTTCCCAAACTTTATAATCCAATCCAATGATATTGAAAAAAAATATCCATATCTGATGAAGTCAAGCATTTGGGGTCTGAACTACCTTTCAAAAGAGTCTTTATATGTAATGTCCCATTAATGTAGCAGGAATGTTAAATCAATATTGTGAAGATGTAATATTGTAGAAAGCTTACTGGTCCCCACTTTTCACTTTCTACTCCTCTCTCATTTCCTAGTTGTCCTCTTCCTCCTGAAGTCCTATGCTTCTTCAGAAGAAGCAATATTATGGTGGCCATGATCCCCATATTATAATTCATATATACTTCCTATTTGTCTGACATGCAATGTGAATAGTGTCCACCCTCCAGCTGTACCACTCAAACCCTCTGTCTCTCCTGCTACAAAAGATTTCACACCTCTTTTAGAAATTTCAGGCATGAGTAAGATAGTGGGATCAGGACATTTCCCTGGTTCTCAAGTCTTTCCTCTGTACAATGAGAATAACTCCACCTCTTTCACAGGTTATAGAAAAAAGTGTTGCTAACACCAACTGGCTTTCTTTGAGTGCTATGTGCCAAAATCTCAGATGCTGAGAGTATCACAAGAGTCTTTGGTATTCCAAGAATTCATGAAATAGGTTTTCCACTCAGAGTATTTAGTATTCCTTCTGCCCAGGATGTTCTTTCTCCATGTAATCACATGGCTTGTTTCCTCAAGGTCTGCTCAATCATTTTTCAGAATGGCCTTCCTTGATCATTTTAAATGAAAATGTTCTCCATACCTTTTCCCTGATCTTCCACATCGTTCCACAGAGCACTTGCCACCCTATAATGGAATATGTGTGTGTGTGTGTGTGTGTGTGTGTGTGTGTGTGTGTATGTGTATGTGTGTATATATATATATATATATATATATATATATATATATATATATATATATATACATATAACTGGTAAATCCTATGAGGCTAGATATTTATAATTTTTCTTTTCTGCTTAATCCACAACAATTAAAACAGTGCATAGCATTTGCTCAGAAAATTCTTGTTGCTGGATGGATGAATGGATGGAAGCCAGTCCTTTTACCCATGTGGCTAAGGTGCACAGATGCTTTTTTAGGTAGGCATTGGCCCCACCTTACCAATTATGTGAATCTGAAGGTGGAATACAATGAATATGTAAAACATGGAAACACTGGATTATTAAATGATTTTTAACCATCAGTTTCTCCCTAATTATACCCAGAAGCATAAACATGATATTATTTTACCTATTTTAAACAAAATAAAACAAGGCATGAAGAAAATTCATTACTTAGCACGTGTTCCCTTTGTACTGCAGGAAAAAAGTTAAAAGTCAATTAGTAAATTATTTCAGACTGGGGAAAGTATTTGACAGACAATAATTAAGGTTTTAGGATAGAGGCTAAAGTATGAAGGACATCATATCATCAGATCATGTAAAATAAAGCTGTAATAAGAAATAACTCCCAGATACAACTTCCTCAACATCATGAAGATCAATCTTCTACTGATACTGTATTTCCATCTTGGGGCAATAATGGCTCAGGGACCAATGTTTTTTTTTTTTTTTAATTAATTTTATTTTTTAAATACATGAGAGCGGAATGCATTAAAATTCTTATTAAACATATAGAGCACATTTTTTCATATCTCTGTATATAAAGTATATTCACACCAATCATGTCTTCATACATACTTAGGATAATGATGTGCATCACATTTCACCATCATTGCTAACCCCCTGCCCCTTCGCTTCCCCTCCCACCTCTCTGCCCTACCTAGAGTTCATCTATTCCTCCCATGCTCCTCCTCCTTACCCCATTATGAGTCAGCCTCCTTATATCAGAGAAAACATTCAGCATTTGTCTTTTTGGTGTTGGCTAATTTCACTTAGCATTATCTTCTCCAACGCCATCCATTTACCTGCAAATGCCACAAAATTATTCTCTTTTATTGCTGAGCAATATTCCATTGTGTATATATGCCACAGTTTTTTTTTTACCCATTCATCTATTGAAGGGCATCTAGGTTGGCTGCACAGTTTAACTATTGTGAATTGTGCTGCTATAAACATTGATGTGGCTGTGTCCCTGTAGTGTGCTGTTTTTAAGTCCTTTGGGTATAGACTGAGGAGAGGGAGAGCTGGGTCAAATGATGGTTCCATTCCACGTTTTCCAAGGTATCTCCATACTGCTTTCCATATTGGTTGCACCAATTTGCAGTCCCATTAGCCGTGTATGAGTGTACCTTTTTCCCTACATCCTCGCCAACACTTATTGTTGTTTATCTTCATAATAGCTGCCATATGACTGGAGTGAGATGATATCTTAGAGTAGTTTTGATTTGCATTTCTATAATTGGTAGAGATGATGAGCATTTTTTTCATATATTTGTTGATTGATTGTATATTGTCTTCTGAAAATTGTCTATTCATGTTCTTGGCCCATTTATTAATTGGGTTATTTGGGTTTTTTTGGTGTTTATCTTTTTGAATTCTTTATTAACCTAGAGATTAATGCTCTATATGATGTGTGAGGAGTAAAAATTTGCTCCCAAGATGTAGACTCTCTATTTGTCTCACAGATTGTTTCTGTTGCTGTGAAGGACTTTTTAGTTTGAGTCCATACCATTTATCCCATTAATTCTTCCACTATAGGAGTCTTATTAAGGAAGTTGAGGACTAATCCCACATGATGAAGATTAGGGCCTACATTTTCCTATATTAGACACAGAGACTTTGGTTTAATTCCTAGGTCCTTGATATACTCTGAAGTTAAGTTTTGTGCATAAAATACTTGGGAATCAACTTAACAAAAAAGGTGAAAGACCTATATTCAATGAAAACTACAGAACCCTAAAGAAAGAAATCAAAGAACAAATTAAAAGATGGAAAGATCTACCTTGCTCTTGGATAGGCAGAATTAATATTATCAAAATGACCATACTACCAAAAGAACTATACAGACTTAATGCAATTCTGATCAAATTCCCAATGGCATTCCTCGTAGAAATAGAACAAGAAATCATGAAATTCATCTGGAAAAATAAGAGACCCAGAATAGCTAAAGCAATTCTAAGTAGGAAGAGTGAAGCCGGTAGTATCACTATATCAGACCTTAAACTATACTATAGAGCAATAGTAACAAAAACAGCATGGTATTTGCACCAAAACAATCTGGTAGACCAATGATACAGAATAGAGGAAACAGAGACTAACCCACAAAACTACAATTATCATGTATTAGACAAAGTTGCCAAAAACATGTTTTGGAGAAAAGATAGCCTCCTCAACAAATGGTGCTGGGAAAACTGGAAATCCATATGCAACAAAATGAAATTAAATCCCTATCTCTCACAATGCACAAAACTCAAAGTGGATAAAGGACCTAGGAATTCATCTCCGTCTAGTAGGAAAAAAAAAAGTAGGCCCTAATCTTCATCATGTGGGATTAGGCCCCAACTTCCTAAATTTGACTCCTATAGTGCAAAAATTAAAACCAAAAAACAATAAATAGTATAGACTCAATCTAAAAAAATTCTTCTCAGCAAATGAGACAAACTGTGAGATGAATAGAGAGCCTACATCTTGGGAGCAAACTTTTACCCCTCACACATCATATAGAGCACTAATCTCTAGGGTATATAAAGAAATCAAAAAGATAAACACCAAAAAAACCAAATAACCCAATCAATAAATGGGCCAAGGACATGAATAGACATTTCTCAGAAGAGTATATCCAATAAATCAACAGATATATGAAAAAATGTTCATCATCTCTACCAATTATAGAAATGCAAATCAAAACTACTCTAAGATATCATCTCACTCCAGTCATAATGGCAGCTATTATGAAGACAAACAACAATCAGCGTTGGAGGTGGGGAAAAAGGTACACTCATACATTACTGATTGAACTGCTAATTGGTGCAGCCAATATGGAAAGCAGTATGGAGATTCCTTGGAAAACGTAGAATGAAACCACCATTTGACCTAGCTATTTCTCTCCTTGACATATACCCCAAGGACTTAAAAACAGCATACTACAGGGACACAGCCACATCAATGTTTATAACAGCACAGTTCACAATAGCTAAATTGTGGAACCAACCTAGATGCCCTTCAGTGGATGAATGGATAAAAAAAATGTGGCATATATACACAATGGAATATTACTCAGCAATAAAAGAGAATAAAATCACGCCATTTGCAGGTAAATAGATGGTGTTGAAGAAGATAATGCTAAGTGAAGTTAGCCAATCCCCCCAAAAAACAAATGGTGAATGTTTTCTCTGATATAAGGTGACTGACTCATATTGGGGTAGGGAGATGGAGCATGGGAGGAATAGATGAACTCTAGATAGAGCAGAGTGGTAGGAGGAGAAGGCAGGGGGCAAGGGGTTAGCAATGATGGTGGAATGTGATGGACATTATCATCCTAAGTATGTGTATGAAACATGAATTGGTGTGAACATACTTTATATACAGGGATATGAAATATTGTGTTCTATATAAGTAACAAGAATTATGATGCATTCTGCTGTCATGTATTTTAAAAAATAAAAGCAATTAAAAAAGAAACTGTGAGCTCTGATATTTGTTATGTGAGAATCCATATACACATAATGAACTTGAGCCCTTTGACAAATCAAATTTCATCATTTATCTTATAAAATAAACACATTATATGCCTTTTCCATGTTTTTACTGAGATAATCACCTACAGAGTCAGGACAGGGACTTTGAAAATCTACCTTGGGAGCAGGGATCTAAGATCTGGGGAGCTGAGAGCAAGACAGTAACCTTCTTGTATTCTCCTTTTTGTCCGCATTCCATGGCATGTTTTCCATTTCCCTCCTTTGTTCCAGGCCAAGAGGAGTTTAACTAATGCACTGTAGAAGAAGCTAGCCTTTATGGTCAGGCTGCAGCAGGTGGGAAATGTAGTGAAGGATCACCCTCCAGTGGACATTGTAGGAATCGGAACATCTCCACAAGGTTTGTTATGAAATGTTATCCAAAACTTGGAAAGAGGCAACAAGTTTTTCTTTTTTTAA
The DNA here is from genome assembly GCF_048772815.1 of Callospermophilus lateralis. NCBI lineage: Eukaryota > Metazoa > Chordata > Mammalia > Rodentia > Sciuridae > Callospermophilus > Callospermophilus lateralis. The sequence continues at coordinate 39,824,521 of NC_135325.1, forward strand.
TATTTATTTTTTAGTTTTCGGTGGACACAACATCTTTGTTTGTATGTGATGCTGAGGATCGAACCCGGGCCGCACGCATGACAGGTGAGCGCGCTACTGATTGAGCCACATCCCCAGTACCGGCAACAAGTTTTTCAGTGGTATATTCTTTTTTTGTTTATTATTTTTTATTTGTTTTTATTAGTTAGACATGACAGTAGAATGTATTTTGACATGTTACACATATATGTAGTGTAACTTCCCATTCTTCTGGTTGTACATGATGTAGAATTACTTTGTGTATTCATACATGTACATAGAAAAGTAATATCTGACTCATTCTATGTTCTTGCCCATTCCCATTCCCTTTTCCTTCCCTTCATTCCACTTTCTCTATTTCAAACTACTTCTATTCTTCCTGTCCCCACCCCTTTACACTAAGTTAGCATCCACATATCAGAGAGAAGATTTGCCCTTTGGGTTTTGGGGATTGGCTTATTTCACTTAGCATTTCTCCTTATGGCTGAATAGCAATCTGTTGTGTGCACATACCACATTTTCTTTATCCATTCATCTGTTGAAGGGCATCTAGGTTGGTTCCACAGTTTAGCTATGATGTGTCTGTGACACTGTAGTATGCTGATTTTAAGTCTTTTGGGTATATGCTGAGAAGAGGGATAACTGGGTCAAATAGTGATTGATTCTGTTCTAGGTTTCCTAGGAATCTCCATACTGCTTTGCATAGGGGTTGCACCAATTTGCAATCCCACCAACAATGTATGAATATACCATTTTCCCACATCTCATCAACAATTATTATTGCTTGTGGTCTTCATAGTAATCATTCTGACTGCAGTGAGATGAAATGTCAGTGTAGTTTTAATTTGCATTTCTCTAATGGCTAGTGATGTTGAACATTTTTTCATATATTTGTTGACCAATTGTATTTCTTTTTCTGTGAAATAACTATTCGGTTCTTTTGCTGTTTATTAATTGGGTTAAGTGCTTTCATGGTGTTAACTTTTTTGAGGTTTTTATATATCTTGGAGATTAATGCTCTATCTGCGGAGCAGGTGGCAAAGATTTTCTCCCATTCTGTAGGCTCTCTCTTCATGTTCTTCATTGTTTCCTTTGCTGTTTTCACAGGTATATTCTTTATTGACTGTTTAATAGTCCTACAATTCTTCATATGTAAAAACATGAACATTATAGTAAATTGAATTACAGTAGAAATAATTAATGCCTAAGAGAAAGACAAATAGTCTATCTGTAGCAATGTAAATGGATCTTGCTAAATATAGATAATAGAGAGGATTTGTTTTATTTATGATAGAAAAGATGACCCCCAAATGTACTATTTGGCCCTGGAGCGTGTATTTCCATTTCTTTCAGAAGTTTGCTCAGAACTTTGTATACTTTCTTTTCAGGTATAACTACAATTAAGAATTGTATCTATTTAAAATATGTAATAAGGAGTTTTAGTGTACATGTATATTGTTTAATGGTTACCACAACTTAGTTTAGTTATCATATCTATCATCTTATACACTTACATTTTTTGTTGAAAGTACTTGAGATCTACTCTTTAAGCAAATTTCAAGTATGAAATACAATATTAACTATAGTCCTCATGCTTTGTATCAGATCTCCAGAACTTATTTGTCTTATAATTGAAATCTATACCATTTGACCACCAAGTCCCCCACCTTTAAGCTTCAGGCATTTACCATTCTACTCTCTACTGCTGAGTTGAACTTCTTTAGATTCCACAAATAAGAAAGATCATGCAGTATTTGTCCTGCTGTGTCTGGCTTATGTGACTTCACATATTTTTCTTCAGGTTCATTTACATTGTTGAATATTATAGAACTTCCTTCTTTTATTCTTAAAAGCTATATTGCATTACTATATAAATATATGATACATATTTATATATGAAGTGTATACATATCTCTCTCACACACACAAAAACTATATTTTCTTTGTCCATTCATTCATCAATGAACACTTAGATTATATCCATATTTTGGCAATTGTGAACAATTTCACAATGAACAAGAATGCAGACATCTCTTCAATATAATGATATTATTTCATTTATTAGAGATTTAATATTTCTGCATGCTAATTTGGGTCTGGAATGTTTCCCCAAAGGCTCATGTGTTAAAGGTTGGCCCTAGTGGGGTGCTATTGGGAGACAAGGGAATCATTAAAAGGTAGAATCTAGTGGAGGTCTTTGGGTCATTGGGGACACAACCACAGAGGGCCCTTCCTCTTTCTCACTTTTTCTTATACTTGAGTTAAGCAGGTTTCCTTTGCCACATGCTTCCACCATGATGTGCTGCCTTGCCAGAGGCTAAAGCAGTGGGGCCAATTGATCATGGACTGAAACCTCCAAAACGGTGAGCCCAAATTTACCTTTTTCTGTGATGGAAACCTGACGAACACATTGAAGCATATACTAGTTTTACTTATACTTTTTGGAGACACTTGCAGACTGATTCTTATTATCTGTGCTGTTTTATATTCCCCCAAAGAGTGTACACGGATTCTCCTTTCTCCTGCAATTCATGAATGCTCACTATCTTTTCACAGCTTTTCTAACAAGAGTAAAGAGATTTCTCATTGTGACTTTGAAAGGTATATCCCTGATTTTTAGAGATGTGAGCACATTTTTATATACCTGTTGGTGATTTGCATGTCTTCTTTGGAGAAATATTTATTCAGAGCTTTTGCTTATTTTTAAAATGGTTTATTTATTGCATTTAGTTGTTTGAATTCGGTATCTATATATCTTATCAGTTGTAGTATTTGCAAGCATTTTTCCCATTCTGTGTGTTGTCTCTTCATTCTATTTGTGTTTCCTTTGCTGTGCAGAAGCTTTTACATCTGATGCAGCCTCATTGTCTCTGTCTGCTTTTGTTGCCTTGTGCTTTTGGGGTTGTAGCCAAACAATCATAGTCCAAAACAATGTCAGCAAACATAAAAGTAAAGTGTTGCAATTTTCCTTTTTTGATCAGGAATAAGATTGTCTTCTATTTTCATTGTCACTCATTTCATTTACTGGGTGAATTGCCCATACCATAAAATAAGAAATGGAAATAAAATGTATACTATTTTAAATGGCAACAACAAAATTGTTAACTAAATATAATGCAATTGTGCATTTATGGAAGAACAAAATCTATTTTGGCTGGGGCTGGGGCTGGGGCTCAGAGATAGCATACTTGCCGGTATGTGTGAGGCACTGGGTTCAATTCTCAACACTGCATATAAATACATAAAATAAAGGTCTCTCTACAACTGGAGGAAAAAAACTATCTAGAGTTGCTGGGGCTTTACTTCAGTGGCAGAGTGCTTGCCTAATATGTGTGAGGGACTGGGTTCGATCCTTCGAGCCACAGAAAATTAAAAAAGAAAACATAAAGGCATGCTGTCCATCCACATGTATAAAAATATTTTAAAAACATATATATGGTCATGTTTGTAAGAAATAAGTAAAAAAGAAAAGAAATAAATAAATGAATAAATAAAGATATTGTGTTCATCACTAAAAAATTTAAAAAATGTAAATGATAAAAACCTTATAGAAATAAACCTTGGAATTCATAAGTACATTTGGGAAGGCAACATGGAAAATTTCTATCTCTGAGTACTGGCTCAAACGCAATATAAAACTTCAAAAACTCCAGTATTCAGTGGAATCAAATAAATTCAATGAAATTAACAAGAAATAAAATAAGTTAAATCAAGTAATTAATTGAGAGAGTTTTAACGGTCTATTTTCCAACAAAGGAAGAACACTGTGCATGGTTTCTGCTTGTCTTTGTTTAAATTCTGGTTGCCCTTTACCTATAATTGAAACCTGTCGGCCAAGAACATTACTTGGAATTAAAGCATTACTTAGTAAGAAATCATTTTATATGATACCAAAGTTATCTAATAAAATACAGTTTTTGTTTTCTAAAATGTAACATGACCATTGGCCTACATAAAGGCCAATGGAAGCTCTGAAAGTAGATTTTCAGGCACAATAAGGATAGTTTTTAAAACACGATGCTCTTTCTTTTGGTAAGAGGAGACATAAGACATAAGAGACTGTTTCAGGCACAGATTAACTCAAATGAACTTGCTTAAGTTTTAAAGAAAGCAAAATTGTTTATGGTTATGGTTAAAACTCCAATCAAACAACACATTAACGTACAAACAACAACCAGAAATTAAAATGAATATCATTTACATGATTTCCTGGTAATAATATCAAAGGTAGGATAGTTATACAATAACACCACACTTTGGAGTATTTAAGGAATTAGAAAAGTCAGTGTTACATTATTTTGTCTCTTTTGTGCAATAGTGCAAAATTATATTGAACGGTGAATCAATACAGATGTATAGTCTATGCTGATCAAATCACATAGCTAATATTTCCACCTCCTTAATTACATGTTAATTTTTTATCAATATACAGTAATTGTATATATTTATGTGATATGGTATGGCATCTTAACACCCGTATAAAATATTGACCACTTAAATCTGCATAATTAACATGTCTATACCCTTAACTTCTTATTTGGAGGCTTCAAGTTCCTCTCTTCTAGTTTTTTATAAAGTATATATAATATATAGTTTATTGTGAACTATAACACACCGTCATTATGCAGAACACCAACATTTCTTAATTCTGTCTAACTGAACTTGCGTGCCCATAGTCTTACCTCCCACTATCCCAAGTCCTCCTGTAAGCACTATTTCCCAGCCTCTATTAAGCACTCACATATTCCAACAGCCTTTAGTATCATTCACATATGAGAGAGAATATGTGTAATGTTTTCTTCTGCATCTAGTTTACTTGTTTCTTATCTCTGATAAAATCAAGCATTTCCAGTCTGAACTACCTTTCAAAAAATCTTTATATGTAAGCTCCTTTTAATGTAGCAGGAATGTTAACTCACTATTCTGAAAGATACAATACTGAAGAAAACAGACAATTCATAATTTGCATACTTCATGGGTGACACACTTCTGGTGCTTTCAAAGTCTCTAGGTTTGGTAGAATCTCCTTCTTGACATCAGCACCATCTCTGTATTTACCCCCAGTCTGGGCCTGAACAACTTCCTGTTGGTCTATTTCCAGGTCAGGCCCATGAGAAAAATGGTGTCAATGGAATTAGTCAAAGATGAAATCTAAATAAGGAAAGTATAGTGTACACTCTCATTATGAAGGAAGAGCTTGTAGGCTAGTGTGGTCAAAAATGTGATGCATAAGAATCTTAGGACGATCATTCCAAGAGTCTGCTGCCATAATAAAAGGAAAATAGAGGTTAGATTTTTAATCATGGGAATCCATGGCTGTTATTCATTGAGCTGTCTTCTAGAATTTCCTACGGTTCCACTGAACTGCATCTATTCATGGGACACTACTGAGCTAACTGACAGATAAAAATTTGAGCACCAAATATTTCAAGCAAAATCATATGACTTTTTCTTGTAGTAACTGAGGTAGTAAGAAGAATACAGACTCTACTGGCTCCTCAGGACATTAATATCCAGAATATTCAAAGAATTCCAAAAATGTAGTGACACAAAAAGACCATATAAACAAATCAATAAATGGGTAAAAGAAATAAGCAGACACATCTCCAAAGAAAGAAAATGGCCAACAAATATATGACAAAATGTTCATCATCTCTAGCAATTAGGGAAATGCAAATGAAAACTACCCTGAGATTTCATCTCACTTAGCCAGAAAGCCACTTTTCAAGAATACAACTAACAATGAATGACGATTTGGATGTGGGGAATAGCTACACTCATGCACTGCTGGGGGGACTGCAAATTAGTGCAACCACTCTGGAAAGTAGTGTGGAGATTCCTCAGAAAACTTACAGACCCAGTTATTCTATTCCTCATCATACCCAAAGGACTTAAAATCAGCATATTACATTGATGCTGCCACATCGATGTTTGTAGCAGCACAGTTCACATCAGCCAAATCTAGGAACAAATCTAGGTACCCTTCAACAGATGAATGGATGAAGAAAATGCTGTATATATATACACAATGGGGTATAATTCAGTCATAATGACATTATGGGGGTTGAGTTATGGCTCAGTGGTAGAGCTTTTGTCTAGCACTTGCAAGACGCTGGGTTTGATCCTCAGGAGCACATAAAAATAAATAAAATAAAGGTTTAAAAAAAGAAATACTCAATCTTTAAGAAAAAAAAAGAATGACATTATGGCATTTTCTGGTAAATGGATGAAACTGCAGACTATTATGCTAAGTGATATAAGCAGTCACCAAAAGTTAAACTTGAATGTTTTCTCTGATATTCAGAAGCTAATCCAAAATACGAGGGGAGTATAAAAAATAGAAGATCAGTGGAGTAGACAAAGGAGAATGAAGGGGAGGGAGGAGGGATGGGATGAGGAATAAACAGTAGAATAATCTTACCTGACATTCACCATCATATACACACACAAGACAGTAATTTTGAAAAACTATATGTAAATAGTTGAAATAAGGATGTGAACAGGGGGTGAGAGGTGGGAAAGGAAAGGGGAAGTACTGGGGACTGAAGTAAAACAAATTATATGCCATGATTTATAATTAAGTCAAAATGAAACCTAATGTTATGTATAACTAAAAAGAAACAATAAAAATTATAAAAAAGAATAGACTCCAGAAGGAAATTAAAATTTCATTTCTATTGTTCAAGTGTGCTTCCATAACACAATCCCTGAGTTCAGTTGTCTAATTCAGAAAAGTGTTAACTTCCTTATGGAACTGTTCTTAACTTGGGATTTCATTTGTTTATTTTTTTTCTTTTATGGGTGCCTAATAGGTGTACATATCAGTAGGGCTCATTTTGACAAAATTATACATGTATGGGATTTGATTTACTCCATTTCAGTCCTGGGTGACCCCCACATTCCATACCCTACTCTGTCCCCATTTTCTCCTTATTCCACTTTACTATCTTCTTTTTATTATTTATTTATTTAGCTCTGATTAGCGCTATATACATATTGAATAAAGGTGGAATTCTGTGTTGATTATTCATACATACATATCGTGTGATTTTATTAAATTCTTTCTGCATTTTCTCCCCTTTCCAATTCCTCCTCCCTCCCTCTTGATCTCCCTCATATTGTATTAAAATGATCTTCCCTATATCTTTTTTTTTTTTTTTTTTTTTTTGGTATGGGGGATTGAACCTAGAGTGCTTAACTACTAAGCTCCACCCCCAGCCATTTTATTTTTTTTGTTTTTTCAAGAAAGTGTATCACTAAGTTGCTTAGAGACCCAGTAAGTTGATGAGGCTGGCTTTCAACTTGTGATACTCCTGCCTCAGCTTCTCGAGTTGCTGGGAATATAGGCAAGCATCACCACTCCAAGCATATTTCCCTATATCTTCATGATATCCAGTTCCACTGCTCTTTTCTTCTTTTCCCCTTATTTTGCTCTAGCTTCCCCATAAGAGAGAAAACATCTGACCCTTGATTTTCTGAGTCTGGTTTATTACACTTAATATGATGTCCTACAGTTCCATTCACTTCCATCCATTTACTGTCAAATGTTATAATTTCACTCTTCTTTGTGGCTGAGTTAAACTCCATTCATTCATCAATATCTATATATAGATCTATATTTCACATTGTCTTGATCCATTCATCTACTGACAGACATCATCTGGGCTGGTTCCATAACTTGGCAGTTGGGAACTGAGGAAAAATGTTACAAACATTGATGCAGTAGTATCACTTGTAGTATGCTCATTTCAGTTCTGTGGGATAAATACCAAAGAGAATGATAGCTGGGTCATATTGTGTTTCCATTCCTAGTGTGTTGAGAAATCTCCACACTGTTGCCAGAGTGATTGCACTAATTTGCAGTCCCACCAGCAATGTATGAGTGTACTTTTCCCACATATCCTCACCTGCAGTTATTCTTTTTGTATTGTTGATGATTGCAATTATGACTTTGTTAGATGACATCTCAACATAATTTTGATGGACCTTTCCCTGATTGCTAGAGATTTTGAACTTTTTTCATATATTTGTTGGCATTTTGTGTCTTTTTAGTTCTTTTGTCCATTTTTTGATTGGATTATTTGTTTTTTGGGTGTTGAATTTTTTGAGTTTTTATATATTCTGGATATTGATTCTCTTCTCAGTGAAGTAGGTTGCAAATATTTTCTCGCATTCTGTCATCTCTCTTTTCATGCTCTGAATAATTTCTTTTGCTTTACAAAAGCTTTCTCATTTGATGCCGTCCCATGTATTGACTCTTGGTTTTATTTCTTCTCAGTTAGGTGTCTTGTTAAAGAAGTCTGTATCTTATCCATATAATGGAGTGTTGTTGATCCTATGTTTCCTTCAAGTAGTTGCAAAATTTCAGGACTAATTCCTTAGTCTTGATCCACTTGGATTTGACTTTTATGCAGGGTGGGAGACAGAAATCTTGGTGTGTTTATATGCTATTAATAGTTTGCACTTTTGATGCAATGACTAAGAGGGCCAGATCAAAACCATTCTAAGAAGATCAAATTTAACTCTTGAAATATTATTCAGTTCTTTGATTAAAAGTACACACTTTACTGGATCACTCTGGAGCAAAGACAGTACAAGTACTATGCATGTCTATATTATAGAATATATCATGAAGAGAAAATTTTATTGTAGCAGGGCACTGTGCTCGGTTGTCAACTGTACCCTTTTTCTTTTTCCAGGAATCCTTCAGGTGATGTTTGAGATTACCTTCTATTGTGTTTGGAGGTTTCCTCACCCCCTTAGGATGTATGGTGAGGGGTGTAGTTGAGTATCTCCCTTCCTCCTAGAAGGCTGGATACTGATAGGACCATCGCAAGCTAGCCTCTGATAAAATTATTGCTCTTTCAAGGCAGTGGGTGTTAAAAAGTTCTGGAGAAACTTGAAATGGTGAATTTTCTCCTCCTGCTACTGGATGCTCTAGATTTTTCTCTTATCTTCATCACAGAATTTGGTACTGGTAAGGGAGGTCAAAATTTCCAAAAGTGTGAGCTGCCCCACACAGGGGCCCCTGTATTTTAAACTCTGAGACTAGATCTCACTGAGCTGCCAGCCATTCCTCATCTAACATGGAATTTTTCTTATCCCAGTTGTGACTCTCATGAATGCTCTGCTCTATAAAACCTAGTAAGTTGTGATTTTGTGTGTCTACCTGTCTCCCCACTTTGTGGGCAGGGGTTCAGTTGTCTGGTGGATCTAAGTAGAGCTCTTGCTCTTTAGTTTGATATGACTTTTACTTGTTAGGCTACAGTGGCAATTTCTAAGTTCCTTACATGGTGGCCTGAAAAGCAAAAATTAGAAAACTTGATTTTCTGAGACCCGTTATTTCACACAGCATGTGGTGGTGGCTAGTCACACATGTACTATGGTTGACTCTAAGGGTCTGTAGACTCTCTTGAGAGATGGTTTCACTCTTGAGCTCACAATCTAGCCTGGGAGACTCTAAGAAAACCCCAATTATTGAGGGACCCTGTGGACAATAGTAAGCGAAGATTGCAAGAAAATGCATAGTCACTGATTTACTGTGGTAGGCACAATAACAAGTACACTAACAGTTAAGTACAAAACAGTCAGCTAAGCTTCATGGGATACTCTTGGGAATGCTAAAGGGTAATATTTGCAAAACTTTCCCTTCCTGTTTTTGGCAAAAGACTCCTGAAAGTATGCTCTTGGGAGGCTTAAGCTTCAAAATTATTACCACTGCAGCTCATGGGACTGCATTAAATACCACTTCAGCAAAGATTATCATTTCCTTTTTTATGTTGATCATTTTTTTGCTTCATTTGATAATAGAAGTTCTTTTTATTTTTAAGGGCTTGGCCTAAAAACTGACCAACAGTAACTAATTTGGCAAAAGAAGGGTAAGTGCAGAGATGGTCCTGCCATCAAGGATCAGAAGCAAACATCACATCCATTTAGAATGCAGATATATTCCCAGTGGCTCTGGAGGCTGAGGCAGGAGGATCATGATTTCAAAGTCATTCTCAGCAACTTCAAGGCTAGGGATTTGGATCAGTGGTAGGGTACGCTGTGTTCAATCCCAGGTACCCCACCACCCAAAAAAAGGATGCAGATATGAGGTTTTGTATTCCACAGTGTTGTATATAAAAATGAAGGTGTATCATTGCTGATATTTTCATAACAAAGTTCACATACAATAAACACATAAGGATACTTTGTCTGGTTGTTCAGATACCGTGCACCCCAAAGCACGACTTGTAGACTATGAGATGTAGAAACAAACTGAATCAAATCTATATTGACTAAATGCAGTGTATCATCCCTAAAGGAAAAGAGGACAGAGAACACCATGTTCCGGAATGCCACTTTCTGTTCCCCCCAAACAAGCCAACTTAAGGGAACAATGAGAACAGGCCTGGAACAGAAAGTCCATATATATATTATCTTGAGGGACACCGTCTTTCTCTTAAGGGTGCTGGGAAATAGGACAAATTTAGTGTTATCTGTGTAATGTCACTTTCTTTTTTTTTCCCTATTATTTTCTCTTCCTTCCTTCCTTCCTTCCTTCCATCTTTCTTTCTTGGTTCATTTTTGGCATTGGAGTTCAATCCTAGGAGTACTTTACCTTTGTGTTTCATCCCCAGTGTTTGTTTTGTATTTGGAGACAGGGTCCTACTAAGTTACTGAGGCTGGTCTAGAACTTGAGACCCTCCTGCCTTACCCTACTGGGATTATTCACTGAGATTCCAGGCAGAAAGCTACCTTCCTACATGTACACCCCACAGTTGCTCCATGGGTCATATAAGCCTACTAAGCAAGCTAGTTCTGATGAATTCACTACTTCTGCAGTCTAAGACATAAAACCCTTCTCTGAGTGGTGACAAGCATGAAACTCAGGGCACTGTGTCACTCCTCCAGCAGGGTGCCACTGGACCAAGCCCAGAGAGGGAGAGGAAGTGCTGTCTGACAAAGCAATGAGGGACTGAGGTGCTTTCTCTTTACCCTGTTGCCAATGAACTCTTCTTGGAACAGCCTCTGATCTCTGCTATGCTTTCCCCAGTAACTCACCTGTTTCCCATGCTGTCTCCCGGCAATTTGGGGGGCCTGTCTGCAACCTACTCGCTGCTCTGGACCAACAGGGCTGCAGACAAGACATATAGTACAAAAGCAGTCTCTCAACCTGGGGTGCAAGTCCTTCATTCCACAGTAATCTGGATGTTTTATAAATATCTTCTTTTAACAACTACATAACATATCTGTAAGAAAATCCTTTTACATGAAATGTGCCCAGGCACAGCATTTGGTACAAGTATCAGTCCTGACATAATTTGTAGGAGTCCAGAAGAACCCTGTAATTTTAAACACCTGGTCTCTTTGATATAAATTGCAAGTGCCAATTATATATATATATATATATATATATATATATATATATATATATATATATATATATATATATATTCATTTTTGATTGTCAGTTTTGCATTCACTGGTCCTATGAGAAAGAAGGCATGAAGTGCAGGCAATACAGTGATAATCTACTTGGCATCATTTATTCATCAGAAGTCATCTAACCCTGGAACAAGTCAAATTATACCTGTGAACTGATGAAAATTCTCTCTCTCTCTCTCTCTCTCTCTCTCTCTCTCTCCTTGACATGCCCTATTCGTATGGAAGCCTGAGTACCTGTCCTTAGATTTTGTCAAAATTTTAATTTCTCAGATTTTAAAAAAAGTTTCATTTTGAATACTTTCCCTCAAGTTGATCTCAAATTAGTGAATAATAAGATAGAGAAACACAGTTTCATGTCAGTTTCTGTTATTTATCAGTAAGGAGTTTATGCAAAACACAATACAGAAGGTATGTGGGAGTTAGACCTACGTAAATCATATACCACGTCCCTGCAGTCAGTCCTTATGAGCCAGGGTCTAATAAAAATGTAGACACTGTATTATAATTGTTGGTAATCCTGTGAAATGTGTCTGTTTTAAATTTCTGGTGTGAGATATTAATTGATAGGACATGAAGTCCAAAGACCATAACTGTAGTCCTTACTGTTTCATCAACTGAACTGTATCTGCATGTATGTCCCAAGTGGCTGACCATGAATTATACAAGCTTCTGAATTTAAAGGAATCTGTAGATGGTTAAGGAAGAGGTTACCCTATATTAGTCTAAAAATGAGGGTTTTTTTTCCTGTCCACATCTCTGAAAATTCCTTTAGAATATTTACACTGAAAAATATTTTTCAGACAACTTTCAGACTACTTTGGTACAAGTATCAGGTTAGACTGTACTCATAGAAATATCCTACCCTTCACCACCTTTATTAATAAGGAAACAAATAGTAAATTGCTTGATCATCCAATGTAAAAAAAAAAGCAAACTAGAGCAGTAAAATAAACCCAAATCAAAAGGAAACGGATTATAATAAAAGACAGATGAGAGTCATTAGAAAAATGAGAAATAATACAGTTAATCAACAAATTGGGAACTGCTGTCTTTAGAAAACTCTGGGTAATTAGGGATCCTCTGGTGTATGTGGTCTTGAAGAACATTGACAAAGTCTAAGAATACACCTTATGGAACGTGAGCACAATTCCCACATATATGAACCTATCATATAATATAAGCAAACACATTCTTGAGCTCTAATATTTCAAAAATCTGCTTAGTTTAGTTCTTTTCCCCATTCCTTGCTTGGGTTATTGTTTTGTGGGTATTATTTGACTGATTTATAATATGAATATGGATATGAATTCCCTGTCAGTGGAGTAGCTGGCAAAGTATTTTCCCACTCTATAATCGCTCTGAATCATTTCCTTTGCTGCACAGAAGATTTTAATTTGATGCCATCCCACTTATTAATTCTTGGTTTCATTTTGTGAGCTTTATAGGTCTTCTTAAGAAAGTTGGTATGTGTGCCAACATGCTGGAGGGTTGATCCTCAGTTTTCTTGAACCAGCTGCAGAGTTCTCAGTCTAATTTCTCAGTCTTTGGTCCTGTTTCAGTTGATTTTTGTGCAGGGTGAGAGATGATAGGAATCTAGTTTCATTCCTCTACATATCGATGTCCAGTCTTCCCAGAATGATTTGTTTAACAGGCTACCTTTTCTTCAACATGAGATTTTTGGCACCCTTGCCAAATATCAGATAACTGTAACAATGTGGGTTTGTCCCCATGTCCGTTGGTCTTCATGTTTGGGGATGAAAGTGAAGATGTGCCAGGAAACACACTATTTTAAATACCCCAATAGGTACCTAATATCTAAACAATGCAAATGACACAGGTGAAGTTGTGAATTTTGTCAGAGTTGTCCCTCAAATGTAGCCATCCTTCAGAAACAAACAAACAATATCTGCATACCGGTGTATTCAACTTTTCTAGAATTAGTTCCTGAACCCATCCCTCCCATCATCCTTCCTCCCACCTCATTATCTAAACTGAAAGAAATGGCCTTTTTCCTACACATTTTGAAGATATCAGCGTTGATGTTGATTTTCAATCTATTGAGACCTTAAAATTGATGACACAAACTGCAAGAGACTGAAGCATGGAAAGAGGTGGTATTCAATAGAACAAGAATATATGTGAAAATGAAGACCCCTGGTTACCTACTTAAAATAAGCACATGGGGATAAACTAATACCGCAAACACTCTTTTGCATTTGTGCACAACAGCAACATAGGAAATGTAAAATGGGCCTTGCCGTTTACTTCACTCAAAAATTCCAACTGTGACATTCCTGTGTCAGCCATTCTGGTTTATTTATTTAGTTCGAGTCAAAACATTTAAACTGTACCTATTTAATGTTCTTGTTGGTTTGTTTCTCAAGTGTTTAGTTTGCTTGGTTGGATTTTCACTAAGAGTAAACACGATTTTGGATGCTATTTGACCTGATTTTCAATAGGTTCCTCAGATTAGATCCACCCCTAGCTCCACAATCTTTGTTTCCGTATATGACTAGAAAGGGTGTTGTGCTTAAAAGGTGTTGGAGAGGGGCTGAGGTTGTGGCTCAGCTGTAGAGGGCTCACCTAGCACGTGAGAGGCCCTGGGTTTGATCCTCAGCACCACATAAAAATAAATAAATAAATAATATAAAGGTATTGTATCCAATATCAACTATATATATATTTAAAAGGTATTGTTGATATTCCTAGAAGTTCATCTTCAGAGTCTATACAGAAGTTTAATAGGATGTATTCCAAGGTCGCTCTTGGGATTTAGCTCATTCGATAAAACAGAAACTATACCAGCCTTTGTACACCTTTAATGTCATCTAAATAAAATTCATCAAAATAATGTTCCTAAGTGTTGTGTTTAAATTATCAACAAACAGAAATGACAGGTTGAAGTGAAGGCAACCAAAACCATGCATGTTCTCCTCACACTGGAAATTGGACGGTTGCAATTTCCTATGTAAAATTTTACAGTTTTCTCCAAGAAGTCTTTCATGCCATTTCTTAACTTTATTCCCAGGCATTAAATTCTATTGAAAAGAGTATCTTTTTAAAAATCTGTACCTAGTAACATGATACTTTGAGTCATTTTACTAGTATCTTGCCTTTCTGTCCAGGAAATTTTCTTCTTGTGTTTGTTAATTCCACAAGTTTGTTTCTAGATCACGCTGTTGGGCAGAAACACTCGGTTCCTTGTTGAACGGCTGTGATACTGGCCATCCCTGTCAGGTTCTTGACAGTTAATGGACAATTTTCCACATTTCACCATATTTATTGTCCTCATCTTTTAGGTCAATTTTAACAAGATAAGGAGGATTCATCCTATTCTTATTTTGCTAAGAATATTTATCTTCAATATATGGTGAGTTTCCTCAAATAAATGTACTATAATGGCAGTAGGACTTTTCTTCTATTAATCTGATAGTGGTTTGAATTATATTGATTATGTTCTACGTTTGTGCCATTCTTAAATTCTCCAGAAGAACAATTTGGTCATGAGGTACTACTTCTTCTAAGAAACCTTCATATTTTGCTTGTATTTTTTAGTCTAGCCTCACGAGAGAGATTACCCTATAATTTTATTTCATATACTCTTATTGTTGGATTATGAGATCAAAACTATGCAAGCTTAATTAAAAAGTGTAATGTAAAACTGCTTTTGCTTTTGTCTTCCACTGAGGTTGCTGCGTCGCTCTGGTGATGTAAGGCTGTGGTTTCCTATGAAGAGATATTTCTGGATTGCTTAGATATTACATTTGTGTTGAGGTTAAAGGGTACACAGCCAGAAGGGGCAGGTTCAGGTTTCATCCCTTCCAGCTTTTTAAGACATATCCTTCCTGCAAGATACCTCAAATGATGGTCTCATCCAAGAAGCTACTTGCTCCTATGTCCATGCTGATATTAATCTTCTATATGCCGAAAGTTTAAATTGATCACTCTCTTTTCCTAGGTAATGTGCTATATGACCTTGAGTGAGCTGACCAACACTAGAACTATGTATAGTGATGATGATAAAACCATTTCTTGATTTTGATAATAATGGGAATTATTGTAAAAATGCACATTTACTGGGTGTTAGCCACTCCTCCATGCTAATTCCCATATATTTACACCCTCATTGAATCTTCCTAAAGAAGGCAAATAAGAGTTTTCACAAAATTGACAATGTCCAATTCCAGTAAATATTAGATTCAGGGATTCTATTTCTATGTCCAAAGCCCTTCCTCATTCTCAAAGTTATAGTTCAGAAAGTGTCAGAAATAAAAGAACAAATGGTATACATTACACTACGACTGCAGTAATAATTTGTTGTGTGTGTGTGTGCATGTGCACATGCACCTGTGCTTTTGTAATTTAGAAGTTTTTTTCTCTTTTTTATTGATTTTATTTTTAATACATGACAGTGGAATGCATTACACTTCCTATTACACATATAAAACACAACTTTTCAGATCTCTGTTTGTATATAAAGTATGTTCACACCAATTCATGTTAGCACTTGCTCTTAAAGCAAGAGTTTTTTAAACTGTGGCTTAGAAAGTGCGAAGCATATCCCAGGATTTTCAAACCTGGTAAAGAATTGAGCATTTTAGAAAACAATACCAAGTTTTTTTGTTCTACACAAAGACATAACTCCTATACCAAAATCATTTGGGACAGAATGTGAGGCGACCAAAGTAAACCGGTGTTTCAAACCCAATGAGAAATGCCTTAACAAACCCTGGAAACACTGGCCTCCTTCTTCACAGTTACTCAGAGGTGGGAGGGAGCTTCCACATGTGTCTGTTTCATCTAGAAATTCCTCCTTTGGCCTGTAAATCACTGAGTAGTCCCACCAGCTGTCTGATTCTGTCCTCAAGTTACATTTCTGAATGTCTGCTACATTCTCATACCCTCAAAAATAGTTCCACAGTTAATGTCACGACTCACAAGCCACTTGGTGTAGGGAAGGGCAGGGATTATAAACAGCAGTCACGTCTCTCTCCCACTTACAGGAGTTTGAAGAGAACTTCTTGCTACATAGGATCAGAAATCTATGGTTGACATAAAAACTGAGATGAATTGTAGGATATCTCAATTTATCCCTAATTGAGGTCCACACAAGGTCCTCACAGAAGTGGATAGATGGGGCCCATCCACAAAGGGAGCAAGGTGTCCATCCCTGAGGAGAACAACCTGCCCACAAGAATTAATAGAGTGATTCCTGTTATGATAACACCACTGTTAGCATAAACCCCAGTTAGTCTATACCAGACACTGTCTAGCCACTCTTCATGACTTCCGGTTCCTTCTCAACAGCACAGAAAACTGAGGCCCTGCTTCCTTCTGTGTTATCATCATCCTGAGCAATTCCTTTGCAGGGGCCTTCCTGAGCATCCTCTGTCCTCCTCCTCCTTGTTCCTAGGCCCAGATTCTGAATCCCCCAGTGGCCCCTGATCTCTCCTTCCTCAGCCCTCAGCCGGCTTTCAAATGATCACATCCTACAACACCTCCACTTCCCTTTCTCCATGACCACAATCTCTACCTGATCTTCCTGATAAGTCAAAGTGACGTTTCATGCAGGGAGTCCTGATGGAAGCCAGGGGCTTCAAGATGACTGTGCTTGCATGGTTTGGTCTTGGTGTCACCAGGCAATGCTCAGCCAGACTGTCCACATTACAATGATACATTTCTTTTCCAGCAGAGGGCGTCTCATCTCCCAGCAGGGAAGGGCTCACAGAAGACAGAGGAGGGAGAATCTTAACAATGCACTCCTGGTATGGTCTCCAGCTTCTGGGAGCCTGAGCCCCAGGCCTGAGTGTCACTTGAAATATCTGTTTCTGCATGGACATGACAGCGTCTGTCCCTTCATCTGAGTCAGTGCTGGTCAGGGTACTTCATAGATGATCCTCTTTCCCTACTTTTCTTATTAGGAGGTCGTGTCCATAGTTAATGAGGAGTTCTCATAATTTAGAACCATCTTCTTCTCATTTAGAACTCCAACTATAGAATTTTTCCAGATAAACCATGTGATATCTGCAAACTGGAACACAGGCAGGTCAGACGTAGCTTGGCCAATCCCAAGGACATGGGCTCAGATTGCCAGTGCACTAGGACGGTCCCAACAAATCTTACTAAAAGGAGTTCTGGGAAAGAGCACCAAACCCTCAGCCACAATCTGGCTAGCAACCAGCTCTGGGTCACACAGTCTGCTCCCAGGGCCTAAATGGTGGGTTAAGGATCACTAGGTGGGGTGACTTGTGGACTAGGGGGGATGCAAGCCAGGTGAGTCTCTCACAGGGGGTGGCAGTCACAAGTCTCCATATGCTGGAGCAGTTATACACTTGTGGGTTGAGCAGCGGCATACCCATCACCAGCCTCCTGACTGGCTGTGCAGCTGCAGACCCAGCTCTTCTCCTCCAGGGCCTGAGTTTCCTCGCCTGTACAATGGGCATAATTCCACTCCAGGAACACAAGGGATACTCATCAGTGGAGGGGAACCAAAGCCAGGTGCTGACTTCCTGGAAGTGCTCAGTGTGTCCAGGCAGGTCAGCTGCAAGGATGTGACCAGAACCATGTGCCAGAGGCCAGGTAAGGATTGCTTCTAGTGCTTCCTGACGGGCAGCACCTTCTCTCACTGGCTCCTTCCCGTTTGTTCTCATCTCTGCTCATAGGGAGCCCTGCCATGAACTCAGACAGCTCACTGCCCCCTTGGTTACTGTGACCCACAAGGTCTGAGATGCTTCTGGATGATATCTTGTTATTTATATCCATCAGTTGTTTATTCAGTCATTCTCTTTTTGGAAGGATAGATGATGTTCGGCTTGCTTTTTCTTTGCTGTTCAATCAACTTTGATGTCATTTCAATACCTGGACTTTTCTTTTTAATTAACATTTGCCTGGGACATCTTTCACTAACCATTTATAACATATCTATATCATAAATGAAATGAGGTTCTTTTTCAGACCAAACAGCTGTCGCATATATACATACACACACACACACATATAGACCACATTTTGTCATATATATACACACACACATATAACCTTTTCTAACTTCATTTTGATTTGTTTCTTCTGGTTTTCATTACTCTTTCCAATTTATTGGCTTCTTTTGAATTTTTGGAACATTTTTAGTATTATTTTTACAGTTATTTTATTTTTGACTGTACACCTTACATTTAATGGACTACTTAGAATCAATATATCATCACTTCAGGTGTAATATAGAAACCTTACACCATATAGGTTTGTCTTGTCTCCCCTTTGTGTTATTTTGTATCAATAAAACTACTGATACTTTGTAACACATTTACCATTCCTGTGGTTCTTCCTTCTTTGCAGATGATCCAAGGTCCTTCTGAAGTCATTTCTGTTCTACCTAAAACACAGTTTGCAAATTTTTTTCACTCCAATGGCAAAACATTCTCTTTGTTTCCCTCGATCAGTGAATATCACTATCGTACCTTGCTGGTGGAAGATTGCTTTTGGTGGATGAAGGATTCCTATTTGGCAATTCTATTGTTTCAGAACCAGAAACCCTGGGGACACGTCCTCCTGATCTCCATGGTCTCTGATAAGAAATGCCCAGGCATTTGAATCATTGCTCCCCTAGAGGTAAGGCTTCATTTTTCTCTGGATTCTGTGAATATTTGTGTTGTCTTCAGTTCTCCAGAGTGTGATTAGGGTATATGTAGTTGCCTTTTCCCTCGTGTCTGTTCTGTTGGGGATTGTTGAGCTTCTGGAATCTGCAGGACTGTGTGTTTGCCAAATTTTGGGAGCCTCCAGGAATTATCAGTTCAAAGTTTCTTCTGTGGTCCTTTATATTTTGAGTCATTCTGAATGGCATCCTGGATACCTTCTGGTGAGTTATGCTTGATTTTACGTGAGTCACTCTCGGTCTTGTGTAAATCCTGTAATTTATGTTTCAGCAGCCAGTCCACCACTCTCTACAGGTACCTGCTCAGGTATGCCCCTATCCTCATAATGAGTAGGGAAGGGAAGAATTCCTTCAAAGAGAGGGGTGATGTTAAATCTGGACAATTCTTGGGAGTGCTGTCTGAGTCCCGGAGGCACCCAGCACTACAGACAGAAGCAAATCCCAACCTCCTCAGGGGAGACCGAGGGAGGGGAGAAAGGTGAGGCAGTGAAAAGGGTTCCAGTGACACAAAAGGCTCGTGGGTTCTGCTGCACTGTGAGATTTGCACTGTGACAAGCAGTAGTGCAAATTGATGTGAAGTCCACCACATTTTGTCTTTATTACAACTACTCAACTCTGCCATTGTAGTGAGAAAAGAGGCACAGATGATATGTAAATAACTGAGTGTGGCCATATGTTGCAATAACCATTTATTTTGTGGGGAAGAAAAGGAACCCAGTGAGTGGAGTGTGCTAAAAGAAGCAGCAATGCATTTTAAGCCTCTCATTGTAATTTCCAAAATGTCAGCAAGATGAGGATCCTGCAGTGAAAGTACACCTCATCAGCAAAGCCCTCTGTCATTGGCACGAGCCTTAAGGTGATTTTCCTGAGTTCTTGTCCATGACAGAAACAGAGCAATATTTGGAGAGATTGAAAAGCATGCATGTTTATTACTTCTCTGATTCTTATTATGGAGATATTTATAAAAATTTAAAAATTCAAGTTACCATTCGGCCACACAAGCATTCCAATATAGCTGTCCTCTTAGATACTGCCCTCATTCACAGATGTCTTCCCACTGTAAGAAAGAGGCCAAGATTTAAAAGGTAAGGAATGGGCCCTGTGTTGTATGGACTTCACATGTGGAACCTGTTTCAGTGAGAGTCTTGGGGCTTAAGAGTTGACGTGGAGGACTGATATTACTCTTCTCCAGGAAAGTAGGTAACCAGTTATGGAAACACTACAGATTGAGTAATACGGGACTCAATGTTGTTTCATCGTGGTGATGTAGATGAGGGGAAAATACATGTCTATTCTGCTACATTTCATCCTGAGAACAAAGCTAACACCAATTTGGAAAACTCTTCAAAGAAAAGAGTGCAGAAGCTAAGGAGATTCTGAGAGTTATTTAAGTGGACTCCAAGAAATGGGACCTCACATTTGTCTTGGTTGTATTGACCCTAGAGAAGAAAGATGCCCATTCTGCTTAAGTTAATGTGTGAGAAAAATACAACACAAATTAGCATCCAGACAATAATTTTTGGTTTGACCAAATGATCCTCAAGTTTATGTGAAGCACAGATAAGCTTGACAAATGCCTAAAGACAGTGCCCAAGGAAACCAAAAGCAGTGAGACAGGACATGCATTGCTTGGCATTTTAAGTATAACTAGGCAAAAGCAACTGAAAATAATGTGGTCACAGTAAGGATAGGCATTTCAATGGAACATAACCAAAGGAACCAATTAAGTAAAAAAAAACAAAAAAAACAAAAAAACAAACTGAATGTAAGAAAATAAAAGAGAAACAGGGATTGGACAGCATAGTGAGTCCCAGGCAGTTCTCTGAAGTAAAGACACGGTTTTATGGGAGGGGGCAAAATCATGGCATGTGTGACAGAAAACCCAGGTGGAAGGATGGAAATGAGGAAGGACAGCATCTCCAAAAATACCCATTGAAGTCCTTCAAATGTATTTCTGTCCCAGGGAGACGATTGAGACGTAGGGTTCCCAAAGAGGAGCCTGGGACTGAGAAACGGGAGAAAGGTTGGTTGGGGAAAGGTGCTGTGCAGGCCCATTTCTCCTCTCCAGGAGACCCTGTAGTGAGGATTCTGCACAGCCAGGGAAGCATCAGCCTCCTATTCAGTGGGCGAGCGTGACAACAGCTGGCTTCGCGCGACCCCTGCCCTGCTCCCTGGCCAGGACACTGGCTCTCTGCGCAGAGCTCTCTGGCTGCACACGACCCTGGCTGGCAGCAGAATTCGGTTGCTGGGCAAGCACAGGGCGGACGTTCTGCCCTCTGTGAGCACAGCTGCAGGGAAAGTAGTGACTTTCTTCTATCTCCTACGTTCTTTCTTCTTGCCTGAGAATCAGGGGGCAGGTCCTTCGACCAATCCGCCCCCCAGTTTGTGGTGGGTAAGGGGACTAGCCAGGGCTTCAGGGGTGGGGTGACCCTGTCCTCAGAGCGTGAGGGGCGTTGAGGTCGTCGAAGTCTGGCTCATAGGAGTGGGGCCGCCATGGACCTTCGCCCTAGAAAGGGTGCGGGAAGAGGGCAGGGTGTGTTTGGCTGGGGGCGGGCGCCACGTCGAGAAGGAGCGGGCTTGTGGTTACTGTTGAGGCGTCCCTGAGTCCAGGAGGCACCTGGCTTGGCCAGCAGGGCCAGATTCTCGAGTCCTCCGTGGGGACCCAGGCAGGAGCCTGGGCAGGCGATGAGAAAAGGGCCTGGAAACCGTGACCCTGTGGGGTCCTGAGTCCCCGACACCAGGAGGGCACTCAGTGAGGGGGCGCCCACGGCGGGCGATGTGAACCAACTTCCCACGTCTGCCAGGACAGGAGCAGAAGAGCCCAGGCAGGGCCTGGAAAGAATGAGGGAGGCTATGGACTTTACTGTGGACTTTACTCCCGGGGCCAGAGATGGGCCTCTTTAACGGGACAGTGATAAAAGCACTAGTGGCTCGGGTGCTAATTTCACGTCTCCGGTGGCGTTTTCCTCAGTGTCCCCACATGGGAGACCTAGCAGTTAAACCAGTCCCCATGAGTGAACTCAGAGGTCTTTCGCCGTGTGCCTCGAGGCGATTTCTGTACCTGTTTGACTGGGATGAAAACGTATCGGTGTGTGCTTTGATCAGAAAGCATGCATACTTACAATGGCACTTTGAGATATTTTGAGAAATCTCTGCAACATTTAAAAAATTGACAAGTCGCCCTTTCCCCCATAGATGTGGTCAAAGATAGCTGTCCTAAGTGTGCTTTCCTCATCACGGTCTTCTACTTTCAGTTTGAAATATGAATGCAGGAATGAGAACAAGATCTCGATCCAGAGGACGGCGAGATCATCAAATGGCCCAGGTGGCTGGGCCTGTTACTGTGAGTGCCTTCGCATGTACAGGAGCTTACTAGCAGGCATTATTTTTACTTAGCTTCAAACGTTGAGCTGGTAAAGATACACCCTTCAGCCATGTTACTGGCTGACAGTGGAGTCTCATGAAAGAAACATTAATCCTGGAGGATTGTAGTCTGATGTTGCAGACTGTGTATATGATATGACCTAAGACTCACCTCCTGTGCTTTTTATCAAGTTTGCACTCATCTGAGTGTACCTTAAAATAGCTTCCTAGCCTCTCTGTGGGAAGTGGGATGTTACAAAGAATAAATAGGACAAAGTTGGATCAATGTGGGGGGCTTATTTATGACTACGTACATCTGTGTGATGCTTGTATATATATATGCAATTTATATGTTATGCATAACACTCCTACGTGTAACACATACACGACATGCATTGAGGTGTGTCCTAAATATTATTGACATGCATGGAGAACAGAAGGTTTTATTTGCACTCACCCACTCCTAGGTCCAGCAGGTCACTGTGGTACAACCTCAACAAGAAAAACCAACTGGCAAACTTCCGGATGCTACACCTGTTCCTGAGAAAGAAGGTGAGGGAGCATGTGCAATGAGAGGCGAATCTAGAGGGAAGAAGAATGTCTGCTAGGGATAAAGGGTGTGCACCACGTGTTACTGTGAAACAAAAGTAACAGGACCAAATAAAATGTTAGAAAGGGATCTTACATGTTGCCTGAAAATTGGCTGGAAAAGGGAATGGGCTACAATTTCCTGCCAGTTTCTGCCCCCTACTGTGATGCATTTTGCCTTTTCCCAGAGACCTGTCTGGTATGTTTGAAAAACACAGTCCATGAGAGAGCACGACTTTAATAAACCCAAGGAAATTATGGCACAATCCTTGGTTTGAACCATGAATGCGTACACTATGTATGGAGTTAAAATTGGTTTTTAGGACATCATTGTTTGACCCTTATCCCAATTGCATCAGATCTACTTATATTATAGAGTTCTTAATATTGAATGCTTCTTACACTTCAAATATCATGATGTTGTACAGAGCCTCTGTATCTTGTTAAAGTAACAGTGAGAAAATGCAGTATTTTAATTATGATCCTTACTGCATTTGGCCCATCTGTCCTGACAATTTCCTTTATAGGACCATTTTCTGGCCAGGGTCCAGTCCTGGATGATGCCTTGCATTTACTAGTCATGTCTATTTAGCCATGCTGCCTTTTGGCACCGGGTGTTGAACCTAGGGGCGCAGGGGCACTCAACCACTGAGCCACATCCCCTGCCTTTTCTATTTTTATTTTGAGACAGGCTCTTTATAAGTTGCTTAGGGCCTCACTAAGTTGCTGAGGCTGGCTTTGAACTTGCAATCCTCCTGCCTGAGCTCTACTGCCACTAGTATTTGATCTCCTTAACCTAGACCAGTTTTCCTTTCTTTGCCTTTTAGGATACTGGAAAGTGGCCAGAATTCAGACTACTGGTGGGAAGAATGTCCATATTCAGTTAAAAAAGAAACTTTTGAAATGATTCTCTTGGGCTTCTTGTTCTTCACATTTATTATTGCAATAGTCTAAAGTCTTTAATTTCCAAAACTCTGGAAGTGAATATTGTTTACTCATTCATGTGTCATGTTTTAGAGCTTAAAAAGATCACCCTTTTATTTGTAAGGGTCTGGCCTGGAAGCCAGTCAGCAGGAACGGGCTCCTGGAAACACTGAGAGTAAACCCAGAGATGATTCTGAAGGCAAGAAAGTGATTCCGATATGTCTACAGCCTATTACAGTGCCAGACCCAGGTATGTGTGCCACTCTGAAGGGAAATTGTGGGATTTCAATGTTTCCCTATATTATTTCTTTAATAAGGTGCAGGAAACTTTGCTGTTTCTTTAATACCAGATTTCACCTATGCAGATTCTATGAAAGGTAGCTCAGACCCCAAATGCCTAACTTGAGATAGAAAAAAAACTAGGCCAAAACCATATTAAATTGTGAAAAATGAAAGTATTTTCTTATTTTAACCAGCAGCTAGTAATTTCACCTACTATGATAAAAGCCTACTTTTCACAAATACAAAACACTTGTGTGACAAACATTAGTTTACATTGGTATTAACTGAGATCATGATGTCTTAACACTACTGGGGCAATTGCATTTCTTGTGCAACATGGATAGATTTGGCAGAGGCATTCCTCCCGGGTCTGCCTACCTGGACAATGGGCAAAAACGAGGACAGACCATTACCCCACTTAAGATAACTATGACAGGGCTCAAAGAGCCCAAAGAAGTCTTTTTGTACTCTCCTACAATACAAATGAAACAAACGCAACACTAGCTTTTCTATATATTTCACATCAGCTATTCCAATTGTGACGATACTCCTTTAGCTCTCTTGAACTTAGAATATTATTTCAAGTCAAGATATCTAAATGGCATTCATTTTAAAATTTCCTTTACTTTAAGTCATTTGTTGTACGGCTACAGGATTCATGTACGCTTCTGGCTGTCAACTCCAAATTTCCTTTAACAGGTTCATCTGATTTAAAACGCTCTGAAATTGAAGAATCTCTTACATTTCCCTGCATCACCAGAAAGGGGGGGGGTAAAATCTTGTTAATATACCTGAAAATTCAAATTCTATACAGAGGTTAAGAATGCACACGACACAAGGTCACCCTTAGGGTTCTGGTTTAGCCCATTTTATAAAACACAGCCTTGGTGTCATTTGTACCACTTTTGTGTCTCTACAGGAAGCTCTGCTATGTAATATCCCCAACTGTTCTGTTTCTATTATAGGTAAAAGGCAACCACAGCTTTAAATGAGGGCAAGCCACAACCACACATCTGCTGTGTCTGTATCAGATGGTTTGTTATTAAATTGATCACAATAAACTGTTAGAATTTCCTGGAAAGTTTTCTTGGACATTTTTGTTCAAACGATTCCTGGTATTTGATGTTATAGGAAATTATATCCTTTGACATTCTAAATTTATTTTGGGGGGATATGGAGGCCAGTTTTGGAAATTGATTTTGTTACTCATAAACCTCACCTGATGTATTCATTAATTTCAAAATTTTATGTCTATATTCTTTTGAATCCGCATCTACAACAATATCACCTTTGTGCTTCTTCTGTAGGAAATACAAAAAAAAAGTCCCATTACTTTCCATTTCTCATTTTACCAATAAAATTTTGAAGAGAACCGAGCAGAAGGTGGAATGTTTTGTACCTTTCACAATGATATTTAACACGTTTTTTGAAAGGTACAACCGATCAGAATGAAGAAGTTCTGTTCAGTTTCTTGTTTCTTTAGAAGATTTGTCCTGAATGTTTGTTGAATTACATTGAACATTTCTAGATCATCCATAGAGGAAATCATAGGGTTTTCTCCTCCTTTAAGCTGCTAATGTGGGAGTTACATTGATGAGTTTGTTTGTCTGTCACACCGCCCTCTGCCTCTTCACCCCCACCGACTACCATACTCTCTGAAAACAATCATGTCTTGCAACAAAGGACCATATTCAGAATCAATCGTGTTCAGCAAATGGTTTGAGATTATTAGGAGTCATCATATTTATGGAGTCTTTGGTATATTTGTCTGATCCCAAAATGAAAAAAAAAAATACATGGTCCAAATAAAAATGTGACTAAATGTAGACTTGTCAATTTCTCTCAAGATCTGCAAGTGCCTCATAGGCTGTGAAATTGGCTAAAAAGCACTAGGTCCTAAAGAGAAGAGAAATTATAGGACCCCAACATATATGCTGAAAAAAAAATTCACTTGGATCCTACCTACCCTGTGCCTTTATAATCTCTGGCATGAAACAGCAGTGGGGTTTCATGTTGGCTGTGACAAATACTTGCTGTGTCAGAGTGGGAAATATATTCTTTGGGGTTTCAATAGAAACCCACACCATTAATGCCAAGTATTTGGTGTGAGGGGTCAGTGAGACAATACATGGAGTTGGCGTTACAACACAGATGGACATGGTTAAGTCGCTATATTCTACTTATTCATTTAAATTTTTATGTTTTCATTCACCTTTTGAATTACATATCTAACAAGAGATAATGCTTTTAAATGAATTTTAGTAAACCGAATTAATACATCAATTAAGTGACAATGCACTGCAGTTGTTATCAGACATGCCGCTAAATTCTCAAGTAACATTTATAGATGAATGTGGTGTGGCAAATGCTGCCCTTGGTTATTTTTCTTTTGCTTTCTTTTGGTACCAGATTAAACCAGGGGTGCTTTATCACTGAGCCACAATCCTGGTCCTTTTCATTTTCAATTTTGAGACAGGGACTCCCTATGTTGCTCAGTGCCTTGCTAATTTGCTAAAGTGGAGCCCGAACTAGGATCCTCCTGCATTGGCCTCCTGTGTGACTGGGAGTACAAGCATGGTTCACCATAGCTGGCACCTCAGGCGTGTTATATCCCGCAAATGGTCCTCGCTGTGAGTATTGCCAAGGAAAGTAAGTCAATACTGTGGTCATTCAATACAACACAAGACCAGAGACTATCTGTCAAGTGGCCAAGAAATGCCCAAGCCCCCCTGCAATGGCTAATAAGCATACCAGGGTCACTACTGCAGATGTGAGGTTGGCTTGTCCCATGACTATAGATTTCACTGGTCATCACACAATGATCCCAGATGAATTGGAATAACATATTGGTTACAGACATGGCAAAAGAAAGTCAGCATTGTGTCAGACCCCTGCTTCCCAAGTCCCATAGTTTGACACTGGCTCAAGAAGTGCTCAGTGACAAAAGGCTCAGTTGCTCTGCTGTGGAGCCCACAGCCATAATCTAAGGCAATAAGAGGTTCTATAGTTCACAGCCTTGATCTAAGGCACAGCAATTTGAAATGGCCTGTGTGTACCTACAAGGAGGGAGATGGATGAGAAATGGCCTGTGCTATCCTCCAGCAAGATAAGGGGGCAGGTGAGAAACTGCCTAGGGGCAGCTCCTCACTAAGCTGTTTATCTCTCTTTTTCTTCAGGAGGTTGCAAGGTGTTCTTTCAAGGTTCAGCTAGACTGCAGTCTGGCATTGAGCACATACACTGTGGTGACATGCCAAGACCTGAGGGCATCATGGCAGAGCATCTGCCTACAGGGTCTGTTGGAAAACCAAAGGACATATGGGGGGGGGGTGCCTACAAATGCGACAATGACAGTGCTGACATCTAGACTGAGGAGATGCTCCTCCTCCTGTTTGCATCATTAGGAAAGATGAATTAAATCACAACATTCACTTCAAGAAGTATCTGGGATCTTGAAATTACAAGACCAATGCCACATGGTCCTTACCATGGGGACTATCGCACTCTGGTACTTAGGCACAATAAACAGAAAATGATTTGACAAACAAAGGAAGAACACAGGAAAGGGACCCTGTAAGAAACAAAAGAGAGAAAGGTGAATGGGGTTCAAGCAGCAATCAAACACAACAGACTCACTGTCAGTGTGACGAAGTCAACTGGACCTCTGTATCCACTGATGAGTGGGTTCACATACCTGTGTGCTATCAAGAACCAGTGACATTTAATGCGGGCCATTCAAAAACTAAAGTAACTCGACTGGCACGGTTCTGTTCACTCAGAAAGCATTTGATGAGGTCCTAGTCTGTTTTCAGCTCTTTTGTGTATCTGGAGTTTCGGTGATCTAGCCAATGCAGCCCCTAACCAAAGGCTGATCTGCAGTGTCCAAGATTTATTATGAACATGAATGTAAGGAACACGACGGTACTGGACGTTTCTGGACAATGTATGTGCCGAGGACACAAACCTCCTCTAAGGAAAGTATGCAAAGAGAGATTTCCTTTCATCTTCAATTTACAACGTGTTTCTTCCAATAAAGAAACCATTAATACCATAAATATACTTGATTAAGTTATTAGAGTTATTAGCATGTGTTATCCTCACTCTGCCAGAAAGGAACAGCAGAGGAAAGAAAGAGAGAATGGGAGGGGGCAAGAAAAGAAGGAAGAAAGGAGGGCAGGCAAGCTCGTCCATTTTATAGAATTATTCCCTTAATTTCGTGTTCCCACCACTGACATCTGTCTGTCACCTCTCATTCCCCACCCCCACCCCCATAAGGACATTGGGACCCTACATTCTTTTAGGGTATTCAACATGGACTCATTCTGCTGGTTTCCTGCAGAGAGAGAGAGAGAGAGAGAGAGAGAGGAGAAGAGAGAGAGAGAGAGAGAGAGAGAGAGTAGAAGAGAGAGAGAGAAGTTGGGGGAAAGTGACTGGAAGTCCTTGTTCTCCATCAGGTGGGGCATAGACAACCAAGGGTATTGAGCATCAGGGCAGTCCAGAGGTCCATGGTGGCAGTTGGTGGGTAACTGGATGAGGTGTACTTAGGGCAGTGATCACGCTAAGACAACAAAAATGATGGCAAAGAATTGTTAGAAACATGTACAGCATTTAGTTTGATTTATGTCACAGGTGTCTCTTCAAACTGAAGTTCACTGATGCCATATAATTTGTGTAAACTGCCTCTCTTTTAGCATTACATCAGTGTTTAATAGAGAGATCCTTTACCTGTGTCTTGGTATACTTGGGGCTTTTATGTGCCACGTTACATCTTTAGAGCAATATGAGGGATAAATAGTGGGGCTAGATGACTATACCAACAAGATATAGAAACATAGTTCAGGCCCACCTGTATAGGACATTAGGAAAATTGGTAGGTCTGAAATTGACTCAGAAAACTTTGTGACTCTATTTTTGTGATAGTTATCAGGCATTCTGGTGCAAGAACACTTCCTTTATAGCCTCCAGCTTTACTTACTTTTGGTAGGGCCTACCCAAGTGTACATCTTGTTACATTAAAAGAACCATTATCTTTCCTTTTAAACATTCATGTGTGACTATATTTTGGTTATGCTCTCTGACCAGGTGTTTAAGAACAAGTAGGTCAGAATTGTTCCCAGCTATGGTGAAGAATCAGCTGAGATTCCTTAGGGTTCACTCTCGGGGACTTGTGAGAAGGTTCCTGGCTCCTTGACATTCCTCTACCAGTGGTGCTATCTGCCAGGGTGGGTCAGGGTCTTGCTGACCCCATGTGGCCTCAATTGGAAATGTCAGGGACAGTTTTCTCTCCAATGACCCCCTCTGTGCAGAATGTGTGCTGTTTTGCTGCCTGTTCTCTAGGAGCTGATCAGGAGGTTCATCAACTCACAGGAGTTGTAGGGGCCCTTAGAGGGGTTGCATCGTTCCCTGGGTGCTGGGTGACATTAGAGGGCAAGGGCCACAATATTGGCTGATTTTCCCTTGGCCCTTTTACTTCCTTGACTTTGGTCACCAAGTGTTAGTTTCCAACATCCAGTGGGTGGGCCAGTTTCAGCAGTCTTGAAGTAGGAGTACTGGGTGTTTTAACTTTAATGTCTTAAGTTTATAGTCACCCCTCCATTTAATTGTGGTCAGCATTAATACTGGGGGTCAGCCTTATATCCTGTCTGTCCTATAGGTGATGGCTTATGATCTCAAATTATCTCAGGTTTGTTCCATAAGAAGCAGTACTTCTGGAGAACAGCCATAGGCAAGAGTTATCAAGCTTTTCAAGAGAAGTGCAAATGAAATTAAAGAGAGCAAGACACATTCGGTTTACATAATAGCTATGAAACAAAAAACATAATTTGTATAATGCCAAACGTTTAATTAATTATATACTACATCTCCTGTTTATGTTGAGATTACAGCAGTCTTTACAACATGAATTGGTCTTTTGAACATAACTTTACATGAACTGAAGTCTAGCATATTTTGGAGTAATCCTAAAAGGGAATAAGATGAGAGGTGGAGCCTTATCTCAGGTGAGTTTGGCCTCTTGGCAAGCCTTAGGCAAAGTGTTTTATTTCTGAAGCTGATCTTTGCCTCTTTCTTAAATATCAGCTTATAAAGTTCTCATATGTTGTTTCCTGAGGCTATCTGATTATCAATTAACACTATACCACAATACAACTGAAACATGAATCAAACCAAAGCTAGGAGAGCTCCTCTGTTCCTTTTTGTGGGAAAAGTGGCAAAATGTTTCCACATTGTCAACCTTTAAACAAATGAGGCTCTCTTTACTACCTTCCAAAGATGCATTTTAATTCCCATCGTGGTGTAAAGAGCAACACAAAATTTCATATATAACTTACTGATAACAGGTTGTTTTTAATCCAATCTCAAAACCTCAAGTAAGAAATCACTCCCCAACTCAAGGTGTTATTTGTATATATGTCTGAACATGCCTACTGCTACAGACAACTTTAGTCTGGACAGCACCTGCTTGGTAAAGTGCTCTGCTGAGCTTTCCATTGAAGAAGATTTGTATACACGGAGAACATGAATGCATCTAACACCCAAAGAAGCCAGTAACAGTATCACAATGTAACAGTACACTGATGTCCTTATATTAACAAACATTAACTTTTAAAGAAAAAAACCAGAACCCATAACATAAGGTACCTACTATCACAGGTCTGTATCAGTGAGCAACACTGACAAACAAATGTAGAACTTTAAATCTCTTCTATGTTTAGGAAACAGTGTTGGTGATCAGAAATAGACTTTTTATCTGATGTATAAATGCATCTATTGATATTTCAATGAAACATTTACATAGTTAAAGCAGACAGATTTAAGCTGGGCTTTTCAATGGCAGTGTGGCCACAGTATGTCAGATGCAATGTATAAAAGACAGCATTCATTGCTTACCTTGCCTCTGGTAACCTATATAGACTTCAGTTCACCAAATTTTACAGACACTTAGACAAAGTGCAGGCAAACATTCTTAGTTCTCAGATATATAGGTGCATGTCCACACCTAGAACTTTCTTAGATCTCTTTCCTAGTTGCTGACCTTAAGAAGTTAAGGGAACAAAAAGATTCCTTATGAAATTTCTGAAATTGTTCTGCAAAATATGCCTTTTAAATGAAATGAAATACTTTAATCTTTTTATACTACTTTCATCAAAATACATTTTAAACTTTTTGTCCTCTTGGCACATAGATTTATAACTGTTAGAATTTGAACTCTTAGTAGCCCTGCTTTCAGAGAAGACCTCTTAATTATTTTTCCATTTACCAAACACTTTTAAAATACATTTGATATGCCCTAATACACATGGTCTTATAGAATCCAGAAGGCAAGAGCTCTTGAACTTGTATTTCTTGGTTGCTGTTTTAGTATGTTAACATTGCAAATTAACCAGATGCCCTTCAGCAAATATGCACAAAGTTCAAACCCACTGATGCTAAACTGATTTACCCATGTCTAACGTAGGTTACCCATCAGACAGGGTCTAGTTAACCTATTAAGCCAGTTATCTCCGTCAAAGAAAAATCGTTTAATGCAATGGACATCGCTTGGACCGTTTCATACAAATCAATGTTTTGATTGGCTGGCTACCTAGAGAAACACATGGGTTGCAAATTTCAAAGTCACCTTTACTCTCAGCAATTTAAATTGACTCTTCTTGTTAAAATGTGTTCTAAGTCACATGAATTGAAAGGCATTTGGATTCATTAATTAAATTTACAAGCATTCATTTATCTATAAGCCAATTGACACATGAACATGATATATGAACAGAACACTTATGTAGACAAAATGTACAATAAACGGGTATACACACATATACGTAAAACAGACTGGAAACAAAGATCCTGAAGGTTTTAGCAGGTAAAACATGTCCACAGATATGAGGCCACAGCTACAGATGCTTATTTCAATCTCTATTAGATTTAACCCTTTAGAAAATAAAATAGAGACTGTCACAGATGTTTACATTTTGACTCCAACATAGGGCATACCTGCATAGTTGGACATGTTAGGCATAGATTCTGTCAGCCATGGTGGACTCTGAAATCAGAAGTTCAGGTGGACACTTGTTATCTGTGGGAGTCAGATGCAATCCAACCATCACTACTGTTCATTCCCTCTGTAGGACTCTAAAAGGAGGTCTTCTTTTTTCCCCAAAAAAGTATTTGAGAGTTAGCCCTAGAGAAATGGGCCTCTGAATGAAAGACAACAGGAAATAAAAAAGCAGAGGGTTAAAAAAAAAAAAAAACTGTAGTTAGACAAAACTGGACTGATAGAGGGGGGCGCGATTTGGGGGCACAGGACCAAATGTCAGGTCACCAGAAAAACTGAGCACACAAAAGAGAATTTTTTTACACCCAAAACAAAGCAGCTGTAATTACTCTAGTAAAGGAGCACATGGGACATCTTGATCAGGTGCTCGATGGAATTGGATTAGAGATAGCTCTCCTATTGAAAAAATGTGGGAGCTCAAAAATGCTTAGGTAAAGGTTAATAACAAAGAAAATTGTACTTATGGGGTCTTTCCATTTTCCTCCCCTATGCCCACTGGAGCCAAGAGAAAATAATTTAGGAAGGCATTTATTGAAAGAAGATAATCCCAGAGTGCAAAAAGAGAAGTCTTTTATGTCCCATAGCAGTTTGGATTCAAAGGCGCCCCTTTCCTTCTCTGGGCGCAAATAGATTTGGTCATTTGATCATGTAGATTACATTCTTGATGGATATCAGACAGGCAGCTAAGGCGGAGGGAAAACTGTCTTTTTTGAGCATGGGAGGCGAAAACTCACACATAGGGCACTTTTGACCATTTTTTCCCCTTTTTGTAAAACCAGTCCCTTAAGGTGCGGTGTTACAGTTTCTGTTTCCCTCTAGAGACTGATTTTCTATTCCCTCAGCTAGGAATCAGGCCACGTTTGGATGCAGTAACTCATCAGACATTTCCTTTTTAGTGATTGAGAGTCTCGTCTATCCCAATATTTTAAAACACAGGCTAACAGTGAACCAGATTTTACTTTTGAGGATGAGGCTCCCATCTGAATGTAAAACTATTGAAAGAGAGCAGAACATGGGCACTGGCTCCAAGAGAAGTGTCTCTATGCCTGGGCCAGGGGCCTGGTGTTTCCCTGATCCTGGAGCCTCTTGTGGTAATCAGTTTCTGCCCCCTCATCCCATGATGTGAACTCTTGGAATTACCTACCGCATTACCAGCATGGTCATGGATGAGTCTCTGTTTCTCACAGGCCAGAGACTTGGGGAGGACTGGAATAAATGGGCCTCACTAGTCCCCTCTCTGGCCACTCCTTTGTCTCAACAATGAATAGGGTGTCCCCTGGTATCCTTTCCTCCCTCATTGGTGGCATTGGAAAAGGTGCAAACCTCTGGATTTATCCACCCTTACCAGTGTGACTGGCAAATCTGAGAGAACATGAAACCCTTTGATGCCTTCCTATCTCTTTCCTTCCATATGAGAGGGAGTACAGATGAAAAGGTGTGTTATGAGACCCTTGAGAAAGCAGTCTCATTTTAAAGCAGGGGAGCCCTATCCTGGTCTGTCCGTGCTAAACCTACCATCAGTTAGTAAGCTTTTGGAAGGAGAATTGAGCCTCACTCCTAATGGAGGATACTGACCTCCTGATCACTATCTGGTTCAAGGGAGAGCATTTGACAGCTAGCTATGCCTTTAAAATTTGCCTTAAACATTCCCTTTGTCCTTTTTTGACCTCACACTCATAGGACCCTGATTTCATATTATGCTCTGCGATTTGAAGCAGGAGGCAAGCCTCTTAGTGCTCTGGATGATATTCCCAAAGGAGAAAATAATGTGTCTCCCTAAACTTGGAGAGATAACGGGTATTTTACTCTAATTAAGTGAGACGGAACTTCTGGTCTTTTTCCTGCCAGATGAGAGGGAGTACAGATGAAAAGTTGTGTTATGAGAGCCTTGAGAAAGCAGTCTCATTTTAAAGCAGGGGAGACCTATCTTGGTGATTTGTCATAATGGGTCCCTGCTGAAGAGGTGGACCCCAGGAACAGACTTGGGATTTGGGTGCCAGAAAACATTCAAACACCAGGAGGTCCCTCGAGACTTAATTAAGGCACTTGAGGAAGAGAAGGTGAAAGAAGACAGAGTCGGTTGGACATAGAGAGCAGTTGGGAGTAGCCTGCCCACCCAAGGCACACTTGGGGTAGAAACATTTCTGCAGAGCGGGAGAGACTGCCTGGCTCACACTCTGGGGATTAATGGGTCACCTCTTTCCTGAAGACGTCCCATCAGGCTAAGACTTGGTGTCAGCATCAAGAGTCATGAGATGAGGTTGCCCTCCACCATGGGGCCAAGTCAGTCAGAAAGAGAGAGAGAGATAGTGGTCCGTATTTGGTACCCCCAAGTGCTGTCAATCTCATACTTAGGACAGGAGACCTTCGTGCAGCTGACTGGGGAAGTGCCCTGGTCAGTGGCCTTCAATTGTCCCATGCCTTCCTTTCTTCCACACACCAACTTTCCCCCACAGAAATGAAACTGAAGCAAGTCAGAACCAATATTTCCAATGTCTGGGGGAAGGCAAAGGGGCCCCACATGTCCAGCCAGACTGTCACGTGTGGCTAAAACATGGCAGCCATGCTAGTCACTATTAACTGGAAGACAGGTGCCATGCGTTTAAATAGAGTTTGTGCACTATGAAAAAACACAGAGAAGAGAAATGAGAGCTCCCTTGTCCCTAATGCTCACCCTTTTGTAGATCCCCATACAGGCCACCAATGTGAACCCAGAGTTTAGAGATGAAACTAGATTCCATGCTCCTGCTCGCAGATGGGGTGTGAGCAGGCTGCAGGCCTTCACCAATTCCCTCTGGGAAATTTGAAGAATAAAATCCATGGAAAATAATGACAGGGAAGAGGGACGGAGTTGGATTTATTTAAGTGAGAAGCGAAAGAACTCCCCCAGTGCAGGAGGGAACCAGAGACTGTTACAGGGATGGGGCCTCCATGTTCCAGTTGAGAGACCTTTTGGTCTCCACAAGAGTGTGCTCTAGCCAAAGAGCCATCAATGTTGCCTCTAGAGTCACCAAGAATCAGAGGTGGAGAATAAAGTTTCAGAAAAGGCTGCACGGAGAGAGCAACCAGAAAAGAACTGGGGTAACTGAAGATAACCAAAACCCACAGGTAGCTGATGAAAACCGATATACTGGTTGGAAACACCAAATGTTGCAGGGCTGGGGCCTTCTGAGAAACTGAGGCAGCATGGAGACCCTCCCTCCAAATCCCGGTTCTTGTGATCCACTCAGAAAGTTTTCACACATGTTGCTCAGAGTAACTGTCATGAGTTTATCAACAGGAGAGGAAAATGGAAAGGGGGCCCTCTGAAGGGAGAGAGTGGGTCCTCTCAGAGAGGAGCGGGAGCCTGTGTCTCTCCTGGACTCCAGTTTTATTGGGGATCCCAGAGGTGTTTCCTGAGAGTCCCACCCAGATCCACCTCTTGACTTTTGACTGACAGCAGGATGACATCAGACTTAAGCCTCCACTGCCATGAAAACTCTAGGTCAATTTGGCTCAGTGAAGGGTTCCAAATGGATTTGGTAAAAAACAAACAAACAAAAAACCAAAAAGCATTTCTTAGTTGTAGACGGACACAATACCTTTAATTAATTTATTTATTTTAAGTGGTGCTGAGGATGGAACCCAGTGGCTCATGCTTGCTAGATGAGCCCTCTACCACTGATCCACAACCCCAGCCTTCTAATTGGATTCTCCACCATCAATTCCTACAGATTTTATGGTTAGGAGGAATTTTCCCTAACTCCCTGAGTTTGGGGATCTGGTCTATTAAAAGTGTCACAAAAGCCTCCCCATTCAGGAGTAACTTGGGCTCCTCTTATCTATATTATTTCAGGGCTGCATTGCTCTCCCAGATAACAGGTAGTTTGATGAGGCATGTGGCATATCCTGGCCACTTAGGCCAGGCAGGGCTGCAGGTAAATTACTTCTTGGAAAAGAAAGCAAATGGGGGTCACCACAGTGAGCCCATTTTAGAGAATTTCCCCTTCACCTCATGTTCCGGGGCTGGGGTTGTGGCTCAGTGGTGGAGTGCTCGCCTAGCATGTGCAAGGCTTGAGTTTGGTCCTCAGCACCACATAAAAATAAATAAGTAAAAAAATAAGATTGTGTTCAACTACAACTAAAAAATAAATATCAAAAAAACACCTCATGTTCCCACCACTCAGATCTGCCTATCCCCTATCATTGTGCCTTTAGAAAAGCTGAAATTTGTAGTTTGTAATTGGATTCTGTAATCAATAAATTTGAACTCCTTGTAATAAGAGTATATTTAAATGCTAGTAACTAATTTTCCTGGCCTGCTAACCATTTAGGATATTTGTCTCTAGATATTTGAGATGTAGTGTTCAATGTTTCCCATGTGCAGGCACTTCATAGGACACTTTTGGCCATGAAATAAATTAAAAGGTTGAAAGTGCTATATTTCCTTTAGTTATCCAAAGGTAGCTGTTAAACAGAGGAAATAGGGTAGGTGTTTTGAATTCTTAGAAACAAATGTAGCTTTTGCAAGTGATTTGTTTTCACAAGGAAACAAAACCTGCCATTCCAGTGTCTGTGAAACCATAATTCAGAGAGAAAATATCTTGGAATTTTCACACCTCAGAAATGTTTGGTTTGCTCTAAATAAGTGTACGATGAATGCTTGTATCTCTATTGGACATTCAAGTTTGGTCTAAAATATTCACTCTTCAACACATTTAGAAATTAACAAGTGAGCCTATATTCTCTCTTTTTTTCTAGGCCTAAGTCGAGCCAAAGGAAATAACATGGTTTGGTTCCGTTTTTGGTACTGGGGATTCAGCTCAGGCATGCTTTACCTCTAAGGTCCATCCTCAGCCCTTTCTATTTCAAAACTTAAAGGGTCATGCTAATTTGCTGAGGCTGGC
The DNA here is from genome assembly GCF_048772815.1 of Callospermophilus lateralis. Lineage (NCBI taxonomy): Eukaryota > Metazoa > Chordata > Mammalia > Rodentia > Sciuridae > Callospermophilus > Callospermophilus lateralis. The sequence goes on from NC_135325.1 coordinate 39,861,707, forward strand.
TTCAACATTGCTATCCTCCTGCCTCAGCCTCCTGAGATGCTGGGACTATGGGTTTGTGCCACTTCACCCAGCGAAGTGATACATGAGTTAAAATGGTAATAACCAATTTCTACTTTGTTCCTGAATTTGGAATGACTTCATTTTATTATAAGATAAATTCTTGAGTTTATTGTTCTTGTTGTTGTTGTTGTTAATCGATTATAAACCCTAACAGTACCTTAACAAATGAACTATCAGTGGGAAAGATGCTTCACCACCATCTTAAAAGGCTAAACGGATTTTGTGCTATGTCTGATGACTACACTCTAGTAATGTTTAAATTTGATAATGATTAAATTCTAGGAAAAAAGTAACTTTTAAAATACATTCATAAAGAAGGATCCAATCATTTAGCATTGTCTGAACTACCCTTTTAAAAATGTTCCAAATAAATAAATAAGTAAATAAACAAAACACACAAAAAACACAAAATCTGGCTTAAAACCAATGATTTTGTTTGATCTAGATATTTTATATACTTTCAGCTGATTTTGTTATTCCCTTTATTGCTTAAAGGAAAATTATGTCCTATAGGAGTTAAAGTTAATTCAAATCTTATTTGTTCTAGAGTCTCTTCTTTTGTTACTCTACTTAAATGCACTTGCATTGTTAAATGATGTGATATATTTATGATATGTTTTAAAGCTCTAAACCTTAAAAAATCAGAAAATCTGAAGATCGTGCCATAAATCATGATTGTTATTCTAACATATTGTAGAGGCAATTAAGTAGTTTTGCAAAATTCTCTAAGTACTGGCAGTACTTCTGTATTGTCTGTAGTCGTTTTTATTTAATGTGAGCTATTTATTCACGTAATAAGGAGTGACACTCTTTTGTTATTCCTCCATCTCAAGAATAATTTAAACATTTTAATACAGAATCTGTAGAAGACTGGCTATTACAGAAAAGTTTGTTCTCAATCAAAGTGTTTACATTGTGTTGTCATTAGTTGACAAAGTATATTTTAGTATACATGTGCATTCCTAACTGATCTAATGACTTTACTTCATGTAAACTCTGTGCAAATTTCAGTTTTGTAAAATGTACCTAAATTCTAAAGATGTGTTCTGTGTGTTCCGAGATCACCCTTGGTATACATTACAAGGACGCTAGATTACAGGCGCTTTTCTGGTGCAGATCTGGCAGAATTGGTTTTCCCAGAGCTATTTATCTTTGGGTTCAGATGATAAAGGTAAAGAGGTTGTGTTTGTTGGTGGAAACCTATTATACAGATGGAATTAATTTGCTCTATTAGTGATTGGCATTCTTCTGGCCTAAGAACTCCTCTCTCCAAAAAGTTTGTTGCTTAAATTGGCTGAAAGAGGGTGTTCTCGTGCTGTACCCAACTGTCCTGCCACTTCCCCTCAGCCTTGGGACCACTCAGGTCAAAGAATGGGAAGAAGCAGCCGCAACATGGATGCCAAGAAGTTTTGGCAAATGATCAACAGAGTCTTCAGAGGAAATCGTTTAGAGACAGAGGGAAAAATCATGAGCAGCCACTTGTCATACCCCAACAAAAGGATAAATAGCTGTGAGGTTATGTACAGCATGTTCTTATGCAGACTAAAGGTAAAGTCCTTAATAATTAGGCAGAAATATTAATTATTTCAGAATTTACTTCCATCAGGAAAAAGCAACAGATCCCTTAATTATATCATTTATACACACTGATTCAAATACACAATGCCAGCCAGAAGACATGGAAACTCCAGTTTCCTCAAGGAATTGAGGAAACTAAATGGGGGATTTGACACAGAATGGTTTGGGGGCCACCCCTTCTGAAATGGGAACACGTTTCTCCTGCTGAGAGAAAGAAGCTGCAGGGGCTGTGTCCCCCTCACCCTGCCAGGCACCAAAGATGACAGGAGTGGAAGTTGCCCACTCCGACCTCACTGAAGGCTAACTCAATCTTCACATGTACATTTCCTGCCTTTTGTCACTTCCTGCCTCTTCTCCACTAAAAGTACTGCTTATTAAAAATCTTCAATAAAATATTAGCAAACCACATTCAAAAACACATTTTGAGGAGACTACACACCATGATCAAGTGGGTTCCATTCCAGGGATTCCAGGTTGCTTCAACATATGCAAAACAATGAATGTAACTCCCCACTTAAACATAATGAAGGACAAGAATCACATGATCATCTTGATAGATGCGGAGAAGACCTTGGATAAAATCCAGCACCCATTAATGCTAAAATACTGAAAAACTAGGGAATCACAGGAACTTACCTCACCATCATAAAGGCCATTTATGACAAACACAAACAGGAACAAGACAAGGCTGCTCACTCTCACCACTCCTGTTCAATACAGTCCTTGATATATTACTTCGAGCAGTCAGGCAAGAGAAGGAAATCAAGGGACAGAGAGAGGAAAAGGATGAGTCAAACTCAATCTCTCTGTCAATGGCATACTACTTTATCTAGAAGACCCCCACCAGGGGAAAAGAAACCTTCACCCTAAGGCTTCTAGAGCTTAAAAGTGAGCTGTGCAAAGTAGCAAAACCCCCAGAACACAAGAAATAAAACAGAGAATTTGTATTGCAATGCCATCAAACCAAAAATGGTTCTGCATAGTAGAGGAAATGATTAAGACTGTGAAGAGAAAAACTGCAAAATGGGAAGAAAAAAAATCTTTGCCAGCTACTCCTATGATAAGCCATTGGGAAAAATAAGAGACCCAGAATGGCCAAAGTGATCCTTAGCAAGAAAAGTGAAGCAGGAGGCATTACAATACCAGACCTTAAATTATACTACACAGCCACAGTAACAAATGGGGCATGGTATTGCCACCAAACCAGACATGTGGACCAATGGTACAGAACAGAAGACACAAGAGAACCCCAGATAAATACAGACATCTCATACTAAACAAAGGCGCCATCAACATACATTCAAGAAAAGATTGCCCCTTTAACAAATGGTGCTGGGAAAACAGGAACTCCATGTAGAGCAAAGTGAAATTAAATCTTTATCCCTCACCCTGCACAAAACTCAACTGAAAGTGGACTAAGCACGTAAGCATTAGACCAGACACCCTGTGCCTAACAGGAAAAAAATGTAGACCCAAATCTACATCATGTTGGCTTAAGAACCAAATTCCTTAATAAGATGCCAATGGTGCAAGAAGTAAGATCAAGAATCAACAAATGGGACAGAATCAAACTCAAAAGCTTCTTCACAGCAGAGGCAACAAAAGGGGAGGTGAAGAGAGAGCATGAAGAATGCAAGAAAATATTTGCCATCTGCACCTCAGATAGAGCATTAATCTCCAGAGTAAATAAAGAACTCAAAAAATTTAACAACAACAACAACAACAAAAAAAAAAAAACTCAACAAATAACACAATCAATAAATGAGCAAAGTAACTGAACAGGCACTTCAGAGAGGAAGAAATACGACTGGTCAACATATATCTGAAAACATGTTCAACATCTCTAGCCCTTAGAGGAATGCAATTTAAAACTACACTGAGATTCCATCTCACTCCCATCAGGATGGCAATTATCAAGAATAAAGTAACAATAAGTGCTTGTGAGGATATGGGGAAACTGTACACTCATACATTGCTGTTGGGTCTGCAAATTGGTGAATCCACTCTGGGAAGTAGTATGGAGATTCCCCAGAAAACTTGAAATGGAACCACCATTTGACCCAGTTTTCCCACTCCTCGGTTTATACCCAAAGGACCTGAAATCAGCATATTACAGTGACATTGCCACATTAATGTTTATAGCAGTTCAATTCACAGTAGCTAAACTAAGGAATTGACCTAGTTGTCCTTCAACAGATGAATGGATAAAGAACATGTGGTACATTTACACATTGCAATACTACTCAGCCATAAGGAGAAATGAAATAATGTTATTTGCCTGGATGGATGAAACTGGAGACTATCATGATGGATGGAACTGGAGACTATCATGATAAGTGAATTGAGCCAACCCCTAAGAATCAAAGGCCGAATGTTTTCTGTGATATGTATATGCTAAAGCAAGTAAGGGTGGGGGATGGGCTGGGGTTGTGGCTCAGTGGTAGAGTACTCGCCTAGCACTGAGAGGCCCTGGGTTCGATCCTCAGCACCACAATTAAAATAAAGGCATTGTGTCCAACTCCAAATAAAAAGTAAATATTAAAAAAAAAAATAAGGGTAGGGGATAGGGAGAGCTAGAAGTACTTTGGATTAGACAAAATGGAATGAAAGGAAGGGAGTGCGAAAGGGAATAGGAAAGACAGTAGAATGAATCAGACATTCCTTTCCTGTGTGCATATATGAATGCACAACCAATGTAATGCCACATAACGTGCCACCAGAAGAATGGGAAGTTGTACTCCTTATATGTATAATATGTCAAAATACGTTCTACTGTCATGGATAACTAAGTAGAACAAATAAAAAAATTAAAAGGGCTGGGGATGTTGCTCAGTGGCTAAGCCTCCCTGGGTTCAGTCCCTGGTACCCAAACAAACAAACAACACTAAACGCCGGTGAGGTCGTGGGGAAATAGGTACACTTGTACATTGTTGGTGGGAGTGCAGGCTCATACCATTACTTTGAACAACAGTATGGAGATTCCTCAAAGACTAGGGTGGAACCACCATGAGACCCAGCTATCCCACTCCTTGGTGTTTTCACAAATGATTTAAAGTCCACAAACTACAGCAAAACAGCACCACAATATTCGTAGCAGCACAATGCACAAGACCTCAATTATGGAAACAACCCAGGTGCCTGATAATAGATGAATGGATTAAGGAACTGTGGTACATATATACAATGGAGTTCTACTCAGCCCCCAAGAAGAATGAAAAGATAACATTTTCTGGCAAATGAATGGCCAGGGAGAACATCATGCTAAGTGAAATAAGACAAACTGAGAAACTCCAAGTTGGATATTTTCTCTGCCATGTGGAAACTACAATAGAATAATGGAAAGGGGAAGGGAAGGATATCATAAAGATAGAGGAGAGATCACTATTGTAGAAGAAGGAGATGAAGAGGCAGAGTTGGGGAGGCAAAAGGGGAGGCAATGCACAACGAATTCCTTAAAGCTCATGTACAATACAAGTATACCACAGGGAATTTCACCTTTATGTATGAGTAAAGAGAGCCAATCTATAAGTACAGGAGAGAAAGGAAATCTGGCAGACTAGAGAAAGGAAACCCAGGAGGGGTGGAGGACGAGAGGGGAAAGGGAAGGAGGAAAGTAACTGAAATTGAATTTCATGCATGTATGAGTTTGTTGGGATGAACCCAGCCACTACGGATAACTATAAAGTTTTATTTGTGTGGAAAAACTAGGAATTGAAAAAAAAAGGACTAGTAATTTTCAGTGATTTCAGAGTTGGAAACTTTGAAACAATTCAGTTCAAATTGACTCTGAATATTTCTGGAGTGGAGAACTCTGGGGCCTAGCCTCTTCCTCCCCTGTTGCAGCAAACACTATTGTGTGCCTAGGAAAGCTTCTGGTGGGATAAAGAGGACCCCACAGAATGGGATCATGAAGTCAAGGGAGAGGGAAATCTGGCCACTTCTGGTGGCTTCCATATTGGAGGGATGGGGACCACCCTGTGAGTACAGGGACACTGAATAGGCGAGAGGCTCTGCTGGGATTGCTGGAAACAGCATCCAAAGCTAGTTGTGGGAAAGTGAAAGGAACCAGAGGATGTCTTAGCATGGCCCCTTCTCTGTGCATTCAAGTTTGAGACAGACCAGGACTTAGCTACTCAGGCTCAGATCCAGAGAACACAGGAAGTGTCCAAACTAAAAAGAGGCCTTTAGCACACATTGACAGGAAGGGTCTGCCCTGAGGCATTCCATGATGCATAGACCAGTAGTGCTCAAGCTATGCCTAAACCTGTGTTACTCCATTTTATGAAGCAGTAGTTTGCAATAAGCAACTCCATATTCAGTTTCAATGATGAGGGGAATGACTCTACAACTTGTCTGTACAAGGAAACAACCGCCATCGACCTAGCACAGCCATAGTGCAAAAAGTGATAAATAAATCATGCTATGCCACATTTGCCAGAAAACGTTACCTGCTATAAACATCAAACATCTTCACAATAGCTAAACTGTGGAACCAACCCAGATGCCCTTCAGTAGATAAATGGATACAGAAAATGTGGTACATATACACAATGGAAAATTATTTGGCCTTAAAGAAGAATGGAATTATGGCAATCGCAGGTAAATGGACGGAGTTGGAGAATATCTTGCTAAGCAAAATAAGACAAGATGGTGCAATGAGACAGACATTATTACCCAGTGTGCATGTTTCATTGCACGAATGGTGTGACTCTGCATCATGTGCAACCAGCAAAATGAAAAGTTGTGCTCCCTTTGTGTGCAATGAGTCAAATGCATTCTGCTATCATAACTAATTAGAACAAATAAAAATAAATGAATCACGCTAATAATAACAATCATCTGTGGACACATCAAATTCATCAGAAGCACATCAATGCATAGGCTTGTTATAGTTTGGATGTGAGTTGTCCCTCAGAAGTTCATGGGGAGACAATGCAAGAAGGTTTAGAGGAGAACGGATTGGGCTCTGAAAGCCTTAATCCAATCAGCTGATCAATCCCCTGATGGGATTCACTGAGTGGTAACAGTAGGAGATTAAGGTGTGGCTGCAGGAGGTGGGTCATTGGGGGCTGTGGCTTTGGGGTATATATTTTTTCTCTGTCGAGTGGAGTCTCTCTCTGCTTCCTGATCATCATGTGATCTGCTTCCCTCCACCAAACTCTTCCTCCAAGATGTTCAGCCTCACCTTCAGCCCCAACGAATGGAGCCAGCTGTCTTTGGAGTGAGATCTCTGAAACTGTGCACACTCAAATAAGCTTTCCTTCTCCAGGATTCTTCTGGTCAGGTCTTCTGAATCACCAATGTGAAAAAGCTGACTAAACAGGGCCCCTGAGTTTAGGAAACACAGCAGACCTCTGAATGAAGCAAGACCCTCACTTGGGGCCCAGAAAAAAGAGGAGCATCCCAAGACTGGACCCAAAGGCACCCTAGCCCATCACCTGTTCACTTCTCATGACCCTTGCCTGGGAAAATCACCGCAATGGCAAACCTCTGAATCTCTGTTCTCAAACTTCAGTGGAGCCCATTTTCCCCTGTCCATGATGACCACAAACAGCCACTCCAACCTGGGATCCCAAGCTGACCTCCAGGTGGACTCTCTGAAACTACCTTCTGGCCTAGACTACCTTCCTGTGGTTTGACAGCTCTGTGCCTTGAACAGGTTCTTTGGCTGGTGAATCATCTTATCTGACCACCTACAGTGATGCTTTGCATTCACACCTGCTCCTGCTTTGCTCTCAGTTCATCCCCCTGAACCCCTCCTGTGGCTGCCTTAACTCATTCTTAGCCCTTCTCCCTGTGTGTTTGTGTCTGAGTGTGTGTGTTGTGTGTGGTGTGTGTGTTTTGGATGTGAGGCATATATACAATACATAGAGAAGATAAATCACACCTTACAATGTTATATATTGCAGCATTATATAATAATAATAATAATAATAATAATAATAATAATTATATATACACAATGGAATACAACTCAGCATTAGAAGAGAGTAAAATCATGGCATTTGAAGGTAAATGGATGGAGTTGAGAATACAATGCTAAGTTAGCCAATCCCCAAATAACCAAATGCCGAATGTTTGCTCAGATTTAAGGATGTTGATTCATAATGAGAGTTGGCAGGGTAGCATAGGTGTATTAGAGGAACTCTAGATAAAGCAAAGGAGAGGGAGGGGAAGGGAGGGGGCATAGGTGTAGGAAAGATAGTGGAATGAGATGGACCTCATTACCCTAAGTGCATGTATGAAGACACAAATGGTGTGACTCTCCTTCGTGTACAACCAGAGTTACGAAAAATTGGGCTCTGTATGTGTAGCATGAATTGTAATGCAAATAATAATAATTATATATTACAATATACCATATTGTAAGGTGTGATTCATCACTTGAATGTCCTAGATATTAGAAATAAAGATTGGAATGACAGAACTTGTCTTGGCCCAGCTTATGGCCACCAGATGACCCACACTATTCAGTGAACTGCCACTGATAAAAATGATATGGCCGTAAAATTATTGTTATTCAGGGAATCCTGGCGTTGTGGAAAGACACAAAGGAGTTGGACTGTTCCAATGACACTCATGACCAGCCGTGATTCATCAGCTCGAATCCATCGTTGAACACCTGGACACTTCTCCCTTCCAATTGGTTCTGCTCTTCTTTTCCTTCTCTTGCCACTTTGACCTTCTCTTGGAGGTTTTGATATATTCTCCTTCATATCCTGCCTCCTCCAAGACCCTGTTCAGCCACACCACCCACACCATCTCCTAATTACCTGCAGCCAAGTATATTTAAGGCCCCTCTATGCCATGCCATCAAAGACTCACAAGGAACTCAGCGACCCCCAAAGCAACTGCCTATCAGGACAAAAGAAAGGACAGGACCCACGCTCACACAGATATAAATACATACCTATGTACATGTGATATCTACCCATCTCTAGTTAGCATTACCAAATCAAATTTAAAGTACCTTGTTTTAGTTTTCAATTTTTAAAACTTGTTCTAATTTATTATATATGAAACAGATTGCATTTCAATTCTTAGTATACATATAGAGCACAATTTTTTATAACTCTGGTTGAACACCACATAAAGTCACACCATTTGTGTCTTCATACATGTACTTAGAGTAATGAGATCCATCTCATCCCACCACCTTTCCTACTCCTATGCCCCCTGCCTTCCCCCGCTCCCCTTTACCCTAACTAGAGTTTGTCTATTCCTCCCATGCTCCCCCCACCCCCATTATGAATCAGCATCCTTATATCAGTTAAAATATTCGGCATTTGTTTACTTCACGTAGCATTATATTCTCTAAATACATTCATTTATCTGCAAATGCCATTAATTTATTCTCTGTTAATGCTGAGTAATATTCCATTGTGTATATATACTACAATTTCTTCATCCATTCATCTATTGAAGGGCTTCTAAGTTGCTTCCACAGTTTAGCTACTGTGAATTGAGCTTCTATGAACATGGATGTGGCTGCGTTATGATACTATGCTGATTTTAAGTCCTTTGGGTATAGACTGAGGAGTGGGGTAGCTGGGTCAAATGATGGTTCCATTCCCAGTTTTTTGAAGAATCTCCATACTGCTTTCCAGATTGATTGCACCAATTTGCAGTCCTGTTGGACACCAGCAATGTACGACTGTGCCTTTTCTCCCACGTCCTTGCCAAAATTTATTGTCGTCTGAATTTTTCTAATTAATTAAGTTTTAAATTTTTCATTACAATGCTTATTAAACAAATAGAGCACTATTTTTTGTATCTCTGTACATACAGCATATATTCTTGATAACTGCCTTTCTGACTGGCATGGGATGAAATCTTAGAGTAGTTTCGATTTGTATTTCTCTAATTACTAGAGATGTTGAACATTTTTTCCTATATTTGTTGATTGAATGTATATCTTCTTCTGAGAAGTGTCTGTTCAGCTCCTTAGCCCATTTATTGATGGGGTTGTTTGTTTGTTTGTCTGTTTGGTATTAAGTTTTTTGAGTTTTTTTTTTATATATCCTGGAGATTAGTGATCTTCTGACATGTATGGGACAAAAGTTTGCTCCCCAAATGTAGGCTCTCTCTTTACCTCATTGATTGTTTGTTTTGTGGAGAAGAAGCTTCTTAGTTTAAGTCCATCCCATTTATTAATTTTTGATTTTATTTCTTGAACTTTAGGAGTCTTGTTAAGGAAGTCAGGGCCTAATCCAATGTGACGAATATTTGGGCCCACGTTTTCCTCTATTAGGCGCAGGATCTCTGGACTAAATCCTAGGTCATTCATTCACTTTGAGTTTTGTGCATGGTGAGAGGTAGGGGTTTAGTTTCAATTTGCTGCATATGGGTTTCCAGTTCTCCCAGCACCATTACTTTTATTATTATTATTATTTACTTTTTAGTTGGACACAGTGCCTTTATTTTATTTATTTATTTTATGTGCTGCTGAGGATCGAACCCAGGGCTGCACTTGTGCTAGGTGAGCACTCTACCACTGAGCTACAGCCCAGCCACCAGCACCGTTTCTTCTAGAGGCTCTCTTTTCTCCTCTGTATGTTTTTGGCACCTTTGTCTAATATGAGATAACTGTATTTATGTGGTTTTGTCTCTGTGTCCTCTATTCTGTACCTTTGGTCTACCAGTCTGTTTTGGTACCAATACCATGCTCCTTTTGTTACTACAGCTTTGTAGTACAGTTAAGTTCAGGTACTGTGATGCCTCCTGCTTCACTCTTCTTGCTAAGGTTGCTTTGGTTACTCTGTGTCTCTTCTTTTTCCCAATGAATTTCACGATTGCTTATTCTATTTCTCTGAGGAGTGTCATTGTGATTTTAATTGGAATCGCATTTAATCTGTATCCTGCTTTGGGTAGTTTGGCCATTTTGATAACATTAATTTTGCCTATCCAAGAGCATGGAAGAACTTTCCATCTTCTAAGCTCTTCATCAATTTCTTTCTTTAGTGTTCTGAGGTTTTCATTGTAGAGGTCTTTCACCTCTTTCATTACGTTGATTTCCAAGTGTTTTTGTTTTGTTTTGTTTTGTTTTTGAGGCTACTACTGTGAATGGGGTAGTTTTTCTAATTTCTCTTTCAGAGGATTCATCCCTGTTGTATAGAAATGCATTTGATTTATGGGTATTGATTTTGTATCCTCCGACTCTGCTGAATTCTTTAATTAACTCTAGAAGTTTTCTGGTGGAGTTTTTTGAATCCACTAAGTATAGAATCAGGTTGACCGCAAATAAGGATAATTTCCTATTTGTATCCCTTTAATTTCTCTTGTCTATCTAATTGCTCTGGCTAGCGTTTCAAGAACTATGTTGAATAGAAGTGGTGAAAGATCGCATTCCTGTCTTGTTCCAGTTTTTAGAGACAATGCTTCCAATTATTCACCATCTAGAATGATTGTTGGCCTGGGGTTTAGCATAGATGGCTTTTAAAATGTTGAGGTATGTTCCTACTATTCCTAGTTTTTCTAGTGTTTTGCACATGAAAGAGTGCTGTATTTTGTCAAATGCTTTCTCTGCATCAATTCATATAATCATATGATTCTTATCTTTAAGCCTGTTGATGTGATGAATTATATTTATTGATTTCCATATGTTGAACCAACCTTGCATCCGTGGAATGAACCCCACTTGATCATTGTGCACGATCTCCTTACTATGTTTTTGTATGCAATCTGCCAGAATTTTACTGAGGATGTTTGCATCAATGTTCTTCAGGGATATTGGTCAGAAACTTTCTTTCCTTGATGTGTCTCTGCCTGGTTTTGGAATCAGGATGATACGAGCTTTGTAGAATGAGTTTGGAAGGGCTCCTTCCTTTTCTCTTTCATGGAATAATTTGAAGAGTATTGGTGCTAATTCTTCCTTGTAGGGCTTGTGAAATTCATCTGTTCCCGGGCTTTTCTTGTTTGGTAGGTTTTTGATGGCATCTTCTATTTCCTTGCTTGAAATTGATCTGTGTAAGTTGTGTACATCCTCTTGACTCAGTTTGGGTTGATGATAGCCTCTAGAAATTTGTCGGTGTCTTCACGGTTTTGTATCTTATTGGAGTATACATTTTTAAAATAGTTTCTGTTTGTCATCTGTATTTCAACAGTGTCTGTCGTAATATTTCCTTTTTCATCACAAATTTTAGTAATTTGAGTTTTCTCCCTCCTTCTTTTCGTTAGAGTGGCTAAGGGTTTGTTAATTTAAATTATTTTTCCAAAGAACAAGCTTTTTGTTTTGTCAATTTTTTGAATTGTTTCTTTATTTTCAATTTCATTGATTTCTGTCGTGATTTTAATTATTTCCTGTCTTCTACTACTGTGTTGTTGGTTTGTTCATCTTTTTCTAGGGCTTGAGCTATAATGTCAGGTCGTTTATTTGTTGACTTTTTATTCTTTTAATGAATGATCTCCATGAAATGAACTGTCTCTTAACACTGCTGCCTTCATAGTGTCCCAGATTTTGATAAGTTGTATTGGAGTTCTCATTTACCTCTAAGAATTTTTTTCTATCTCCTCTCTGATGTCTCCTGTTGTCCATGCATCAATCAATAGCATATTGTTTCGTCTCCAGGTGTTGGAGTATCTTCTCTTTTTGATTTTATCATTGATTTCTAATTTCATTCCATTATGGTCAGACAGAATGCTGGGTAGTATCTGTATTTTTTTTGTATTTGCTAAGACTTGCTTTGTGGCATAGTATATGATCTTTCTTAGTGAAAGATCCTTGTGCTGCTGAGAAGAATGTGTATTCTCTCATTGGTGGATGGAATATTATATATATATAACTTGGAGATATATATAACTTGGAGATATATATATATATAACTTGGATATATATATATATATACATATATATATATATATATATATACATATATATATATATATATATATAACTTGGAGATATATATCTATCTCCAAGTTATTGATTGTATAATTGAATTCTGTAGTTTCTTTGTTTAGTTTTATTCTGGAAGATCCATCTGGTCATGAGAGAGGTGTATTAAATTCACCCATAATATTGTGTTGTACTTGGTTCTTGTATTTGAGAAGGGTTTGTTTGACATACATCGATGCCCATTGTTTGATGCATAGATATTTTGACTGTTACATATTGTTGATGTATGAATCCCTTAAGCAGTATTAACTGTCCTTATTTATTCCTTTTCACTAGCTTTGGTTTGAAGTCCACTTTATCTGATAGGATGAGGGAAACCCTGCATGTTTAAGAGGTCCATGTGAGTGGGATGCTTTTTCCCACCCTTTCACCTTCCGTCTCTGGATGTCTTTTCCTGTGAAATGAGTCTCTTGAAAGCCAACATATTGTTGGGTCTTGTTTTTTAATTCATTCTTTCAGTCTATGTCTTTTTTTATTTTTATTTTTTTAGTTGTTGATGTACCTTTATTTTATTTATTTTCACGTGGTGCTGAGGATAGAACCCAGTGTCTCTCACATGCTAGGCAAGCGCTCTACCACTGAGCCACAACCCCAGCCCAGTCTATGTCTTTTATTTGAAGAGTTTAGGCCATTCACATTCAGGGTTATTATTGACATATGGTTTGTATACCCAGAAATTTGGGGTTGTCTTTGGTTTTTAACTGAACTTGTTTTGTCCTTCGAGCAGCCGTTTCTTTAGTGTAGTCCCAGCCTTTGCTGATTGTCATTGTTGTTTTTCATATTTTCCTCCTCCTGGAATATTTTGCTGAGGATGCTCTGCAGTGTGGGTTTTCTCACTGTAAATTCTTTTAACTTTGTTTATCATGAAAGTTTTTATTTCTTCATCAAATCTGAAGCTTAATTTTGCTGGATATAAGATTCTTGGTTGGTATCCATTTTCTTTCTGAGCTTGGTATATGTTGTTCCTAGATCTCCTGGCTTTGAGTTTCTGTATTGAAAAATGTGCTGGTCTCCCCCCATATGTGATCTGATTCCTCTCTCTTGAGGCCTCTAAGATTCTCTCCGTGTTCTGTATGGTAGGCATTTTCATAATAATGTGACTTGGTGTAGATGTGTGGTAATTTTTTACATTTGGTGTCCTGTAAGTCCCTTGCATTTGATTTTCCAATTCATTCTTCATGTTTGGGAAATTTTCTGATATGATCTCATTGAAGAGATTGTGCATTCCTTTGGTTTGAAATTCTGTGCCTTCCTCTAGCCTAATAACTCTTAGATTTGGTCTTTGGATTCTATCCCATAATACTTGGATGTTCTGTTCGCGGTTCCCTACCATCTTCACTTATGGGGTCAACTTTAATTTCCCCATTGTATACTTGGTCTTCGTTGTCTGAAGTTCTATCTTCCAAGTGATCTAGTCTGTTGGTGATGCTTTCTATTGAGTTTTTTATTTGGATCATTGTTTCCTTCATTTCAAGGATTTCTGATTGTTTTTTTTTTTTCCAGAATCTCCTATTTGTTTCTTGAAGTAATCTTTTGCTACCTGTATTTGCTTCTCTTATCTCTTTGTTGGTGTGATCAATGGTTGCCTGTATTTAGTTTCTTATCTCTTTGTTGGATGATCAATTTTTGCATGTCTTTACTTGTGTAGGTCATTCTTTAATTCAGAGGTCATTTTAATTATGGATAATATGAACTCCTTCTCGGACATTTCATCAACGGCACTGTACATGGGGTCTGTTTTTGTAGTATCCTGGATTGTTTGGGGCACTTTCCTCCCATGTAGTGTGGGTCTGAGGTATTAGTTTCAACCCTATAATCTTGTAGTATCTGTGCAGATTATCTGTACCTCACCTTGGTGTTGGGCTTCGAGACTCTGCCAGGGTCCCACGATGGATGCTACTGCAAGTATAGGTGGTGGTGGCAATACTGGAGGTAACTGGAGATAGCAGTGCAGGTGTCTCAAGATGGATGGATGCAACTTCTTTCAGGGATGGGCCTGAAAGGGTGGGCCTTACACTGGCTTTGGAATGTGTGTTGTGAGATGCAGCAGTTCTAGGCCCTATCTGTTGTCACAAGGTAGAAGGTACTGCATGGGGAGGGCTATGGCTATGGCTGCAGTGTCCCAAGATGGAAGTGGGTTAGGCCTGGGCAGCCAGGTTTGGGGGGTGGCAGATCTGGACCTATCCTGGGCCTGGGCTCCCACACAGATTGGCAGAGGCAGTCCTAGGCCAGGGCCTGAGCTTTGGGGTGGGTCTGCTGTTGGGCGGAAAGGACTCAGGCCTACCTACCCTGGTCCTGGGCTCTCATGAAGGTCCAATTTTAAACTTCTTTAAAGAAGCTCCATTCAAATCGACTTGGAGATAAGTATACCTTTTGCGCAGTTTAAAGAAAATTGTGTAATATGTCTTCTTGCTATTGAGTTGAAAATGTTCTTTATATATTCAAGACACAATGCCTGCCAGCTGTGCTGGCACAGGACTTTAATCACAGCAACTCAGAAGGCTGAGGCAGGAGGATCACAAGTTCAAGACCAGCATTAACGATTGGTGATTTTGCAAGGCCCTAAGCAACTTTTTGAGACCCTGTCTCAAAGTTCTTCTCTCTCTCTCTCTCTCTCTCTCTCTCTCTCTCTCTCTCACACACACACACACACACACACAAACACACACACACACATACACACAGAGAAAACTAAAAATTGTTGCGGATGTGGCTCAGTAGTTAAGCTTCCCTTGGTTCAGTACCTGGTACCAAAAAGTAGAAAAAGAAAAAAATAAAAAATGAAAATCCCTTAGTGGAATTATCCCCATTGTGTGGATTGTGTTTACACTTCTTCATACTATCATTTCAACTACAACAATGTGTAGTGTTGATGAAATCTCATTGATTTTTTTTGCCCCTTTTCACTTGTATTTTAGTGTCAGTTACGAATCTGGTGCCAATTGAAAGTTCCTGATAATTTATTCTTATGTTTTCTTAAGTGCTAAGATTTTACCTCATATGTTTACATCGTAGGTATATTTTGAACTAACTTCTGCACAGAGTAATAAGTGAAGACCCAACCAGTTGTCAAAGTAAAATGTGTCAAAGACTATTCTTTTCCAGTTGAATGCATTTGTCATCCTTGCCAAAAATCAGTTGACCTTCCACACATGGCTGTATTTATGGACTCTCACTTTCTCTGAATAGTGCTCTCAATGGGCCTATATATGCCCTGTTCAGAAGCCTTTGCAAAGCACTTTGGAAATCAACCTAACAAAAGCTTCCCAGGGTGGTACATTGTTCTAGTCCCTGAAAGAACACTGAGAAGAATGAATCTTTAAAGAAAACTCAGAAAACTGGGAATAGAAGGGAAATTTCTTGACAGGGGTGTTGCACATTGATTGAAAAACTAAACCAAACAAGAAAACCTTTGCACAGCTAGCATGATATTCAATGATGAAAGACTGAAACTCTTCCCCTCAGAATCAGAAGAAAAGATCAGGATGCCCATTTTCATCAGTGCTATTCAACATGATAGTGGACGTTCTAGCAAGAGCAACTGTGGAAAACAGGAAAGTCATCAAAACTAAATCATGATGTGATAACAAAGAGAGATAGAGAGTCTCAAAATATCCAGAAGAAAGTTAGTAGAGCTAATAAACTCAACAAAGTTGCAGGAGACAAGACCAACACTAAAAACAGTTGTTTTTGGATAACCCAGTGATGGGCAATCCAGAACAGAATGTCTGAAGCTCATCAACCCCAACCCTCAGTTTTATCTTCTAGGATTATTAAGTTTGAGCTCTTACATTTACATTGTTGATCCATTTTCATTTAAGGTATGTGTGTGATTTAAGACAAGGGTCCAACATCACTGTTTTGCATGTGAATATCGAGTTTTTCCAACTCTTTTTGTCAAAAGACCTGTCCTTTCCCCATTGAACAGGATTGTTCAAAATCACTGGACCGTGCATGTGGAGGTTTATTTCTAGGCTCCCCACTCAGTCTTTGAAAGAGAAGGAAATCTTGCCTGTTCCACAGTGAATGAACCTGAAAGACATTGTGCTAGGAGAAAGAGCCAGTCAGAGGGAAAATGCCGCATCTTTCACTCATAGGAGATTTCTAAAGTAGTACATTTCATGCAATCAGAGAGCAGAGCAGTGTGTACCAGGGAGAGGGAGGCGGGAAAACATTGCGATGTGAGTAAAAGGGTACAAAGTTCCATTTATGTGGGAAAAATAATTCGGAGATGTGATGTACAACATGGGGATAATAGTTCACAGAACCGTACTGCATATTGGAAATTCACTAGGAGAGTAGATTTCAGGTTTTCTCACCACAAACAAAGTCACAATGTGAGGAGACAGAGACGTTAATTAGCATGACTGTAGTAACAACTTCACTCTGCCTACATCTATCAAAGGTATATATTGGATAATTTCAACCTGTACAATAACTACTTGAGGCCAATAATGTTTACCTTTCTTACATAAGCCCCAGGCCCAGCCCCGTCTCTCCTCCCATCACCTGCTGTCTTAGGTGTTTGGGGCTCCAGAGGTGAGACTACCACTGCTTCTCCTTTCTATTCCTTCTGTCAAAGGCAGCCTGTGCTGGTTGGGACTGAAGTGGCCACCCCTCTCTGAGCAGGTGGTCTCTCACAAGAATGTGGGTGACTGGCTTAAGTAGGCCAACCTTGGGCTTAGAGAGTGCTGTCAGTCCCTAACTCAGAGGCATAATGTTGACGCTCTATCTTCCGGTCACCTGAAGTCCATCAATAAGACTTGACCTCCTCACAGAGGGCCTGGAATGCTGAGGAGTGAAGTTTTGCCCTGCAAGAGGTGGGGAGCAACAGAGGGCTCCGGGCAAGAAAAGGAGAGCCAGGTGAGGGGGCGAAAGGAATGCCCTCTGAAGTTCTCAGGTACACCAAGCAGACAGGGAGCAGGGACAAGTTTTGAAAACAGAGGTGGCCAAGCCTAGTCCTGTGGGTAGAGACCTGACTGGAATGATAAACTTTTGTCAAATGGTGTCAATCCAATCTTCTTTCATTCTCTTTGCTCCTTTCAGTGGACCCCAGAATGGCAAATGAGGGCAAGGTCTGGGGTCTGGTGGGGAGCAGACTCCTACGCATTTGTGCTGGGGGACCAAGAACAAGTCATTTCTCAGTTTCTTTTATCTGTAAAATGGAAGCCCCTTGCCTTTTTTCCCACAGCCTATTTGTGGCACATTACTTAGGTGTTGGTGGGCCTACCCCTGCTTGCCCAGGCCTCACCTATCATCCCCATCTCATGCCCATCCTTCCAGGCTCCACCCAACACCCTGCCCTGAACCTAGACTTGCTCACAACCATGCTCCCTGATCACATACACTTACTCCACCACAAGGTGTCCTGCAACTGGACCTCCTTTCTCCCATTCACCTGGACGGACATCCTCCAGGCCTCCACTTAGCACATCCTAATCTGTGGGCTCCCCACCCTTCCCTCTCTCAGTGGGGCACCGCCATCTATTGGTCTAGCTTTCCAAAGACAGAAACCTAACAACTACCCTTGTCTTCTGTCTGCCTGTCCACTCCCAGACCCTTCTCACTCCTCACTGCCAGTGAACTTCTCTGCAGGCTTTGGGGCTCGGCTCAAATCCTGCCTCTTTAACAAGCCTTCCAGTTGCCTTACATGACTCTCCTGCAGAGCTGGCCACTTGCTACTTGTGGCCCCAAGTCTCAGACCTCTTTTGCAATGACAGGGGCATGTGGCCTGTGTTCCTGGGGGCACTGCACTGGTAGGAAACAGGCTTACCACACTATCAGCCGTGGCTATTTCCAGCAGGCAGAAGGTGAGGAAGGGTAGCGTCTACTTTCTTCTCTGTACTTTCCCGGGTTTTCTACATTTCTTTCAGCAAGAAGCATGTACAATGTTTGCACAATGAATACATTCATTTTCAAGAGAAAAACCTTAGGCCCCACAAACGTCCAGTGCAGAATTGCACATGCCTGGGTTGTGCTGGACCCTGAGGATGCAGGTCTATCTGGCCAGCAAGTGCCATTGTGAAGGCATATGACTTTTCCCTGTGGGTGGGGAAAGTATCACCCAAAGTAGGGGACACCACTGGCTGGAGAACCCCAAGGGATACCAGGACAACATCCAAGTTGGAACTTCCTGAGAACAGGATCCATCTTTCTAATCATACCCTGACTATAGGAAGAGTGAGGCCAGGGGAGAAGTCATTGGTCTCCAGCCTCCTCTGAGGACGGTCTTCTCAGGGCACTGAGCACTTACGATGCAGGATCGACACCCAGAAGGTGATCTTCATGAAAGGAAGTGCTTTTGCTGCAGTCAAGGCATGCAAGTGCATGCACACACGTGCGTGCGTGCGCGCACGCGCACACACACACACACACACACACACACTTGATTCCCTTGGTTGGGACCCAGTCACACTGCCTGAGACTATATTGCCAGGGTTCAGCCTTTGGGGTTGAGGCTTTTTGTTTGCTTTTTTTGTTGTTGTTTTTAATTTTTTAATTTGTTTGTTTTAGATAAACATGATGGTAGGTGCATTTTCACATATTATACATACATGGAGTATAACTTATGCTAATTAGGATTCCATTCTTGTGCTCATCCATAATGTGGAGTTTCCATGGTAGTGGAACTAGGGACTATCATGCTAAGTGAAATCAGCCACTCCATAAAAACCAAAGGCCGAATGTTCTCTCTGATATGAGTTGACCTTTAAACATGGATGCTTCAGCATTTTCTTTGAAGATATTAGTCCCTGGAGATGGGCCTATCCTGTCTTCCCACCCCATATCTTTTAGGATTGTGAGGCAGGACCTGAATCTTATAAAAATCAAAAAAGTTAGAGGAGGGGGAGACCACAACATCTAGACCACTGCCTAGAGTGCCTTCACCCCATAACACCCCTGCCCAGATATCTCGTCAATCTTTTTAATTACCACCTTCTTCATGAGGCCTGCCCTGAACACCCTGTCTTCAACCACAACCCATATCCCTCCCTGCACCCTCAGCACCCTTTACTATACTTTATTTTTCTCATGTTCTAACAAACAGCACAATCTTCTTACATATATCACCTGTTGTGGATCACTTGCCCTCCCCCAGCAAGAACATAGGCTTTAGCCAGGTGGAGGTCTGTCTTGCCCATTTGCCTAGAATGAGGTCTGGCAAAGAATAATGAAGCAATGCTGGTCGGATAAATATTTGAATGAACGTGTTTTCACTGCTTACAGATGGGTAAACTGTTCTGATAATGAATAAGTGACTAAATCCAGCATCCACACTGCCCACTCCAGACATTTCTACTTCTCTGGTTTCCCAGGGATGAGGGTGAGGACGGGAGTGGGAAGAGTGGGGCCATCTCCAGGGAATGGGGTGCTGTGCTGCTAGAGAAAGGGCTCATAGGTGTCCAGGGCAGTCAGATAGATACTGAATGTACTTGTGTTGGAAGAAAGAGAGGAGAGCTTGACTTGAGAAGACAGCTAGAATTTCACAGGGCCAGTGTAGCTGAGATGAGTGTATCTGCCTCAAAGGTACAGAGGCGAGATTCTGTCCTGAATTTTTGCAATTATGCAATGAAGAATGAGTGGACGTGTTCTTGCTCCATGTTCTTCTTTGAGTCACAAAATTGCTATCCAAACTCAGGCTTGTCCCTTCACTTTTCTGGGGACTCCTTATACCCACAGTTATGAGGGTGGAAATTATTTCTCTTTTGGAGAGTGAAGATGAACATGAGGTAATGTGGAAAGACGCTGCTCGTGAGTACACTTGTTTTTGGAAATTTCTAACTCACTAGGATTCATACTCATGTCTGCCTTACTTCAAGCTCATTCTTTTAATCTTGTGCTGTTTTCTCTCTGTGAGAGTAGAGTATTGAGATATAGTGCCTGGTGTCCTTGGCAGAGAGTCTTTTTGCCGTCACTCGATATTTGTACCCAGAGTACAGAGACCAGGAGTATGGCCTCATAGAATGTTTTCACTAAAGGTGGCAACACTTCAGGCCTTCAACTCTCTCTTAGTGATATTGCAGGGAATTGTGCAGAAACACTATGAGGGGATAGGCCAGAGGTCGGCAGGAACACTCTCAATAAAGGATAAAGCTCGTATATAACCAGATGAACTC
Source organism: Callospermophilus lateralis (assembly GCF_048772815.1). Taxonomy (NCBI): domain Eukaryota; kingdom Metazoa; phylum Chordata; class Mammalia; order Rodentia; family Sciuridae; genus Callospermophilus; species Callospermophilus lateralis. The sequence continues at coordinate 39,882,356 of NC_135325.1, forward strand.
AGGGAGAAACTAGTGTGGGGGAACTCAGCAATTCTTTAGTCATGTTTCCTTATACAAGGTCCTCAGTCTCTTTGAGCCTGTGCTTCTACATCTTTAAAATGGACAAATACCTTCACTGACTACTTATAGTTGATATTTGTCATCTAAGTCCACATATATGTCCTGAGCATTCATATATGAAAACTTGGCTTGGAAACCAAAGACATTTGAAAAAATCTTGGTTTCAAGTTACCTTCCCAGAAGGAGGTTAATTTGGGAGGAGGAGGTTATCAAACTCATCCCAAAGAAACTACTCAAATAATAGCACACAGTTTTATGTACACCATTGGACAGTTAAAGGATTAAACTGAATGCTTCCCATAGAACTCAAGCCTGAGTCCAAGAGAGGGCTCAGTGAGTTTTGGTGACCAATACCACAGTTGTCCATATTTTGCGGAGTTCTAGAGCTGATCAGAATACAGAGAGCAGCTGAAATATCCATGAAGAGATGGGGACTACTGGCATGAGGGCAGGCTGGTTGTGTATGAGTATCAGGAGTGTTGGGCAACTGGAGCAAACTTGGAAGGGGAGAGTGAGTGCAAAAATGTCATTATCCAGGCCCAGGCCACAGAAAGTAGATATTACAATGATTTCAGGGACTTAAGCAACCAGTGGAGTCAGACACCTTGAGCCCTGGGCCTCATGGTTTATCTGCTATGACCTCTGGAAAGCACTGGTTCCCTGCCACACTAGAAATGACTGTGTTGGGCAGAGGGCTGAACCACTCTTCTTACCTTCCAAAATCCTCATGAAAATATATGATTTTGTGCTATAGCTGGCCTAGTGATACCAGGGTTCATCTTAGAAATCAAATATCCTCCTGAGATCTCTATCCTATTCCACTAACAGAGCCTGTATGTTCCCCCTGGCCTTTCATGCAATACTGGATACTTCCCTAGCCCTAGAAACAGTAAAGCAATGCTTCTGTTATCCCTAGCATGTGACTCTGCAAGGAAAGAATTGTGGCTGGCACTCATGACTATTCAGCAGGAATAACCTGAGGGTGATCTATTCCAAATGCCTTGTTCTACTCTGAGCTAACTGGGGCTTATAGTGGTGATGGGACTTTCCTGGATTTATCTAGCATCACAGAAATATAGCTGGAACATGATGCTGTACCTTACCACAGGACTCTTCTTCCAATAGGTACAGCAGCTGAATCTCCCACCCCAATCCCCACCAGTGCTGCAGGGTTGAGTCCCAGAGTCTGGCCTGCCTCCTCTTGCCATGTAGAAGCCACTCATCATATTTGTGGTCCAGACTAATCCTAGGTTTAGTCATGGGTGAGTCTCCTCTCTGTGGGCCAAAGGAATCAAGGAAGTTCTGTGAGGGAAGAGCCTTGGAAATCTGCAAATAAAGAAAAGGCCATAGCATTTCTTCAATTACGCATCCTAACATGATCAAGGGAAAGAACAGGGCTTGACCTAGAGCCCAGCTCTTATCTAACTCTACTTCTTGTTTGTGTGACACTGGCCAATCATGCCAAATCTGTGCCTCAGACACACTCTCTGTAAAATAGGAGCAGAGATGTTTTCCAGACCTTGAATCTGATAAGGCATATGGCACACCTTGTGGCAAATTCCATCATCCCCAAGTCTAGCTGATTCCCTGGGAAAGGGCACAGAGTCATGACAGGATCAGATGCTGTTTCCTTAGCCTTCTTGATGCTGTGACATTTGTCATTGGATGTCCCCTACTTCCCAGGCCAGAACTTGTCACAAAACAGAATAAATGTCTTTGAGTGTGACACATTATAATAGATGACTCATATCTAGCATTTAACTTGAAGCCTGACATACATGGAAGCAGAAGGATATGGGGGTTATCTACTCTCAATATCCTATATAGTCCTCAAAATGGCTTTGTGAGTAGGTACATAGCAGGGATGGCAGGAGATGGGCCTTGGTCAAGATGTGATCTCGCCTCAGGTGGCCCAAAGACTATGGAGGAGCAGAGATGGGAAGGGGCAATGAGGAAACAGGTTTAAACTAAGGAAGATAGACCTCCCATATCCAACACCTCCTATATCCAACACACCACTGCTCATTTCTCAGCACTCTACTCACTGATTTCCTGCCTCAACTTCGGGTCCTTTAAAAGCAGCACTCCCCATTCTACTGGAAAAGGGTCTCTGGGGCATCACCCACCTGGGACTTCTCATCCTCCACTAGCAACTGTGTCCTGAAATCATGAGAAAATGAAGTTCATAAAATAGAAAGCTCCAGTGGTTACAACTGCCAGGATAATCCCAGGTTTGGGGCACCTTGCCTTCAAAGTAAACAATAGAATGCCAGTTTGAATTTTAGATAAGCAAAAGGACTTTTTAAAAGTTTAAACATGGCCCAAATATTACATGGGTTACATACCTCAACATGGTAAAGGCTATCTACACTAAGCCTCAGGCCAACATCATTCTAAACAGAAAAAAAATTGAAGACATTCCCTCTAAAAACTGGAACAAGGCAGGGATGCCCTTTTCCGCCACTTCTATTCAACATAGTTCTTGAAACACTGGCCAGAGAAATTATACAGATGAAAGAAATTAAATGATAACTTTAGGAAAAGAAGAACTTAAACTAGCACTATTTGCTGACGATATGATTCTATACCTAGAAGAACCAAAAATCCCCACCAGAAAACTTCTAGAACCAGTAAATGAAATCAGCAAAGTAGCAGGATATAAAATCAACACCCATAAATCAAAGGCACTTCTGTATATCAGTGACAAATCCTCTGAGAAGGAAATGAGGAAAACTACCCCATTTACAATAACCTTGAAAACAAACAAACAAACAAACAAAAACCTTGGGAATCAACTTAACAAAAGAGGTGAAAGATCTATACAATGAAAACTACAGAACCCTAAAGAGAGAAATTAAAGAAGACCTTAGAAGATGGAAAGATCTACCTTGGGATCCAACATGGCAGCGGGCGCGGAGAGATCAAGTCTCTGATCTCTTCAGCTGCGCGGGCATAGGGAGTCTTAAACCGTCTAAATGCTATTTGCTCAGGATCACTAGGCAATGCTGAGCTAACTTGGATCTGGGGTGAATAGTCTGCGCCTCTCAGAACACACACCAAGCCCAGATCGGCTGAATTCAGGCTCCCGTTTCCCTGCGTCTCGCAGACAAACAACTGTGACTCAGCGGTAAACAATCCCGCTGAAACAACTGGTCAGCCCTTCTGAACCAGCAGAGGTTAATACCAACCGAGCCTTCATAGGCTGTGGCCACAGGATTCAGACGGGGCTTGGGAGAGCCAATCAGGACCCACCCGTTGCATCGGACACCCGGCAAAGGGAACCAACTGTCGCCATTCGCATGGGATACCACCATGGCAGAGAATTGACGTCACCAGAATGCAGTGGAGGAGATAACTTCATTGAAACCTGCGGCAGCAGGTGTGTAAGCCCCTAGCCTTCCCTCTCCACACAGTGGGGAAACCTCAAGGGCCCCTCCCAGCTCTCGCATGAGCGCGATAGTCAGACCGAGGGAATCAGGAGCAGTGCGGGACCCGCAGCATGGCATCCCGGCTACTGCTCCCACCAGCGCTGACAACTGAGGTCTCTCGCACCAGCTACCGGGGGCTTGGCTACCAGAGGGCAAGCGAAATACGCTGAGGGTTCTCAGCCTCAAGTTCCACAACCTTAGGGTCTGAGGGAATGGCAAACAGGGAGAGTGTGCCCAGTCGTTCATGAAAACAGGGCTCCCAGGAGCAGCAGACCTGGCGTGTAGCCAGTATTGTGGTGAGCATCACCAATGAGCGGGGCCTGGCTTGAGGAAACATGGGGAAGTGTCTAGACACAAGAAAAGGCCTTAGGCACTCAGGATTGGGGACCCACCCAGTTGGGGAGGAGGAGCTGCTGCACAGTGATTGGTTCCCGTGTATTGAGAGGAGAAGCTTGGCCTGGTGGGCACAGCTAAACCTACTGGAAGAGAAGTTAATCAAACTCTAAGACTGCATTTTTAAATTTTTTTTTATTATTTGGTTTTTTTTCATTTTTATTTTTTTAATATTCTTTTTTTTATTTTTTATTTTTATTTTTTTGATTTTTTAAATTTTTTTTTCTTTTTTTAATTTTCTATTTTATTCTTTTGTCTTTTCATTTCTTTTCAATTTCCTTATTCCCCTTTCCTTGAATTCTACCTGTTTACTTTCATTCTCTTTAGTGACTTCTTCCCTTCCCTTCTAATAGCTTTCCTCCCAAGCATCACAACATGTTTATTTGTAATTTACTAAATATGTATAGGTCAATGTTCCGAGGCATTATATAGTGCTATCAAGTTCCTAGCTACCCCAAACACTCCAGACCATTCTCCTGTTAATATCCCTCCTCAGAAGAGCAACCCTCCAAGGTTGCCAAGAGATACCAACCTCAATACCATCACATCATTCGACCTAAATATAAGTCCCAAGACCAAGCTGCAGACTGCTATATCCCATCAGAATCCGTACACAGTTTAGGAAATGAATGAATCTGCATTAAAGTGCAACAAAACTCATCATCTCTAGTCATAGCCTCCCATCACAAAAGAGAGACCCCAGAGACACACAGAACCAAATAAATTTATAGGAGTAAACAGTAACTCAGCAGTCAAACAGAACAAGAAGTAACATGAGCAGCATGAAAAAGTAAGGAAGAAAAGGAGTACAAACAATGCAGGACAGCCTAAGTATTCAGGAGGACCTAGAGTCATCAGAAAAATGGTCAAATAAAGAACTCAAGGAATACCTTAGACAGATAGAGTGGAATCTTAAAGAGGATATGAGACAGAAAATTCAAACAATGAAAGAACACATTGAAAATGAATTACATAAACAGATAAAAGAAGCAAATAAGCATCTTTATCAGGAGATAGAGATTATAAAAAATCAAACAATAATTCTAGAAATGAAGGAAAGTATAAACCAAAATAAAAACTCAAGTGAGAGTATCACTAACAGAGTGGAGCAACTAGAAGCCAGAACGTCAGATAATAAAGACAAAATACATCATCTTGAAAAGAGTCTACCCAACTCAGAAAGACTGGTAAAAAATCACGAGAAAAACATCCAAGAGATATGGGATAACATAAAAAAACCAAACGTATGAGTCAACGGGATAGAGGAAGGTATAGAGGTTCAAACCAAGGGAATGAGCAACCTGGTGAATGAAATAATTATAGAAAACTTTCCAGAAATAAAAAAGAAAACGGATGTACAAATTGTAGATGCATACAGGACACCGAGCATACAAAATCACAGTAGACCAACGCCAAGACACATTGTTATGAAGGTATCCAATATACAGAACAAAGAGAAAATAGTAAAACCTACAAGGGAAAGGAGGCAGATTACATTCAGGGGTAAACCAATAAGGTTAAAAATAGATTTTTCATCACAGACGCTGAAAGCGAGAAAATCCTGGAATAACATATTTCAAACTCTGAAAGACAATGGATGCCAACCAAGAATTTTGTATCCAGCAAAATTAAGCTTCAGGTACGACAAAGAAATAAAAATCTTTCATGATAAACAAAAGTTAAAACAATTTGCAGCCAGAAAACCAGCATTGCAAAGCATCTTGAGCAAAACACTACACGAGGAAGAAATGAAAAACAATAACCAAAACCAAAAGGGGGAAGTACCTCAGTAAACCAGAGGGCGGGGGAAAGCTAATCATGGAGAAACAAACCAAATTTAAAAAAAAAGATAAATAATCAAACATGGCTTGTAGTACAAACAATATATCAATAGTAACGCTAAACTTAATGGCTTAAACTCACCAATAAAGCGACATAGGCTAGTAACATGGATTAAAAAAACAAATACAACAATATGCTGCCTCCAGGAGACACATCTGATTGGAAAAGACATACACAGACTGAAGGTGAAAGGTTGGGAAAAAATATACCACGCACACGGTCCTCATAAGCAAGCAGGGATGGCCATCCTCATATCGAATAAAATCGACTTCAAGACTAAGTTAATCAAAAGGGATAAGGAAGGACATTTTATACTGTTAAAAGGAACCATTCACCAACAAGTCATAACAATTATCAATATTTATGCACCAAATAAGGGTGCTGCGACGTTCATAAAACAAACTATCCTCAAGTTCAAGAATCAAATAGACCACAACACAATTATTGTGGGTGACTTCAACACACCTCTCTCACCATTGGACAGATCCTCCAAACAAAAGTTGAATAAAGAAACTATAGAACGCAATATCACAATCAATAACCTAGACTTAACTGACATATATAGAATATATCAACCATCATCAAGTGGATATACTTTTTTCTCAGCAGCACATGGATCCTTCTCAAAAATAGACCATATATTATGCCATAGGGCAAACCTCAGTAAATATAAAGGGCTGGAGATAATACCATGCATTTTATCTGATCATAATGGAATGAAACTGGAAATCAATGATAAAAGAAGAAAGGGAAAATTCCTACATCACGTGGAAAATGAACAATATGTTACTGAATGATCAATGGGTTACAGAAGACATAAAGGAGGAAATCAAAAAATTCTTAGAGCTAAATGAAAATACAGACACAACATATCGGAATCTATGGGACTCAATGAAAGCAGTTTTAAGAGAGAAATTCATTGCCTGGAGGTTATTCCTCAAGAAAAGAAAAAACCAACAAATAAATGAGCTCACACTTCATCTCAAAGCCCTAGAAAAGGAAGAGCAAAACAACAGCAAATGTAGCAGAAGGCAAGAAATAATTAAATTCAGAGCGTAAATCAATGGAATTGAAACAAAAGAAACTATTGAAAAAAATTGACAAAACTAAAAGTTGGTTCTTTGAAAAAATAAATAAGATCAACAGACCCTTAGCCATGCTAACGAACAGAAGAAGAGAGAGAACTCAAATTACTAACATACGGGATGAAAAAGGCAATATCACAACAGATGCTAGAGAAATACAGAAGACAATTAGAAATTATTTTGAAAACCTATATTCCAAAAAAATAGAAGATAATGAAGACATCGATAAATTTCTTAAGTCATATGATTTGCACAGACTGAGTTAGGAGGATACACACCATTTGAACAGACCAATATCAATGGAAGAAATAGAAGAAGCAATCAAAAGACTAGGAACCATAAAAGCCCAGGACCGGATGGGTATACAGCGGAGTTTTACAAAACCTTTAAAGAAGAATTAATACCAATACTTTTCAAGTTATTTCAGGAAATAGAAAAAGAGGGAGCTCTTCCAAATTCATTCTATGAGGCCAACATCACCCTGATTCCGAAACCAGACAAAGACACCTCAAAGAAAGAAAACTACAGAACAATATCTCTGATGAACCTAGATGCAAAAATCCTTAATAAAATTCTGGCGAATTGGATACAAAGGCACATCAAAAAAATTGTGCACCATGATCAAGTAGGATTCATCCCTGGGATGCAAGGCTGCTTCAATATACGGAAATCAATAAACGTTATTCACCACATCAATAGACTTAAAGATAAGAACCATATGATCATCTCGATAGATGCAGAAAAAGCATTCGAAAAAGTACAGGATCCCTTTATGTTCAAAACATTAGAAAAACTAGGGATAACAGGAACTTACCTCAACATTGTAAAAGCTATCTATGCTAAACCTCAGGTTAGCATCATTCTGAATGGAGAAAAAATTGAAGGCATTCCCTCTAAATTCTGGAACAAGACAGGGATGCCCTCTATCACCACTTCTATTCAATATAGTTCTCAAAACTCTGGCCAGAGCAATTAGACAGACAAAAGAAATTAAAGGCATAAAAATAGGAAAAGAAGAAATTAAATTATCACAATTTGCAGGTGATATGATACTATATCTAACAGACCCAAAAGGGTCTATAAAGAAACTACTAGAACTAATAAATGAATTCAGCAAAGTGGCAGGATATAAAATCAAAACGCATAAATAAAAGGCATTTCTGCATATCAGCGACAAAACTTCTGAAATGGAAATGAGGAAAAACACCCCATTCACAATATCCTAAAAAAAAAAAAAAAATACTTGGGAATCAACCTAACAAAAGAGGTGAAAGATTTATACAATGAAAACTACAGAACCCTAAAGAGAGAAATAGAAGAAGATCTTAGAAGATGGAAAAATATACCCTGATCATGGATAGGTAGAACTAACATCATCGAAATGGCGATATTACCAAAAGTTCTCTATAGGTTTAATGCAATGCCAATCAAAATCCCAACGGCATTTCTTGTAGAAATAGATAAAGCAATCATGAAATTCATATGGAAAAACAAAAGACCCAGAATAGCAAAAGCAACTCTAAACAGGAAGTGTGAATCAGGTGGTATAGCGATACCAGATTTCAAACTATGCTACAGAGCAATAGTAACAAAAACAGCATGGTACTGGTACCAAAACAGGCGGGTGGACCAATGGTACAAAACAGAGGACACAGAGACTAATCCACAAAGTTACAACTATCTTATATTTGATAAAGGGGCTAAAAGCATGCAATGAAGGAAGGATAGCATCTTCAACAAATGGTGCTGGGGAAACTAGAAATCCATATGCAACAAAATGAAACTGAATCCCCTTCTCTCGCCATGCACAAAAATTAACTCAAAATGGATCAAGGAGCTTGATATCAAATCAGAGACTCTGCGTCTGATAGAAGAAAAAGTTGGCTCCGATCTACATATTGTGGGGTTGGGCTCCAAATTCCTTAATAGGACACCCATAGCACAAGAGTTAATAACAACAATCAACAAATGGGACTTACTCAAACTAAAAAGTTTTTTCTCAGCAAGAGAAACAATTAGAGAGCTAAATAGGGAGCCTACATCCTGGGAACAAATTTTTACTCCTCACACATCAGATAGAGCCCTAATATCCAGAGTATACAAAGAACTCAAAAAATTAAACAATAATATAACAAATAACCCAATCAACAAATGGACCAAGGACCTGAACAGACACTTTTCAGAGGAGGACATACAATCAATCAACAAATATATAAAAAATGTTCATCATCTTTAGAACTTAGAGAAATGCAAATCAAAACTACTCTAAGATATCATCTCACTCCAGCCAAAATGGCAGCTATTAAGAATACAAACAACAATAAGTGCTGACGAGGATGTGGGGAAAAAGGTACACTTGTACATTGCTGGTGGGACTGCAAATTGGTGCAGCCAATTTGGAAAGCAGTATGGAGATTTCTTGGAAAGCTGGGAATGGAACCACCATTTGACCCAGCTATTCCCCTCTTGGACTATTCCCTAAAGACCTTAAAAGAGCTTACTCTAGGGATACTGCTACAACGATGTTCATAGCAGCACAATTCACAATAGCTAGAGAGTGGAACCAACCTAGATGCCCTTCAATAGATGAATGGACCAAAAAAAAAAAATGTGGCATTTATACACAATGGAGTATTACTCTGCACTAAAAAAAGACAAAATCATGGAATTTGCAGGGAAATGGATGGCACTAGAGCAGATTATGCTAAGTGAAGCTAGCCAATCCTTAAAAAACAAATGCCAAATGTCATCTTTGATATAAGGAGAGCAACTAAGAACAGAATAGGGAGGAAGAGCATGAGAAGAAGATCACCATTAAACAGGGATGAGAGGGTGGAGGGAAAGAGAGAGAGAAGGGAAATTGCATGGTAAAGGAAGGAGACCCTCATTGTTATACAAAATTACATATAAGAGGAAGTGAGGGGAAAGGGGAAAAAACAAGAGAGAGAAATGAATTACAATAGATGGGGTAGATAGAGAAGATGGGAGGGGAGGTGAAGGGAGGAGAGGGGGGATAGTAGAGGATAGGAAGGGCAGCAGAATACAACAGACACTAGTATGGCACTATGTAAAAAAAGTGGATGTGTAACGGATGTGAATGTGCAAGATGTATATGGGGTAAAAATGGGAGCTCATAATCTGCTTGAATCAAATGTATGAAATATGATATGTCAAGAGCTTTGTAATGTTTTGAAGAACTAATAATAAAAAAAAATTGAAAAAAAGATCTACCTTGTTCTTGGATAGTCAGAATTAATATTATCAAAATGACCATACTACCAAGAGCACTATACAGATTTCATGCAATTCTGATCAAAATCCCAATGGCACTCCTCATAGAAATAGAAAAGGCAATCATGAAATTCATCTGGAAAAATAAGAGACCCAGAATATCTAAAGCAATCCTTAGCAGGAAGAGTGAAGCTAATGGCATTGTGATACCAGACCTTAAACTATACTACAGAGCAATAGTAACAAAAACAGCATGGTATTGGCACCAAAACAGACTGATAGACAAATGGTACAGAATAGAGGACACAGAGACTAACCCACAAAACTACAATTATCTTATATTAGACAAAGTTGCCAAAAACATGCACTGGAGAAAAGATAGCATCTTCAAATGGTGCTATGAAAACTGGATATCCATATGCCACAATATGAAATTAAACACCTATCTCTCACCATGCACAAAACTTAACTCAAAATGGATCAAGGATCTAGGAATTAGACCAGAGACTCTGTGTGTAATAGAAGAAAAAGTAGACCCTAATCTTCATCATGTGGGATTAGGCCCCAATTTCCTTAATAAGATTCCTATAGTGCAAGAATTAAAACCAAGAATCAATAAATGGGATGGAATCAAACTAAAAAGTTTCTTCTCAGAAAAAGAAACAATCTGTGAGGTGAACAGAGAGCCTACATCCTGGGAGCAAATTTTTACCCCTCATACATCAGATAGAGCACTAATCTCTAGGATATATAAAGAACTCAAAAAGCTAAGCACCAAAAAAGCAAATAACCCATTCAACAAATGGGCCAAGGACCTAACAGACACTTCTCAGAAGAGGATATACAATCAATCAACAAATATATGAAAAAATGATCAACATCTCTAGCAATCAGAGAAATGCAAATCAAAACCACTCTAAGATATCATCTCACTCCAGTCAAAAAGGCAGCTATTATGAAAACAAACAATAAGTGTTGGAGAGGATGTGGGGAAAAAGGTATACTCATACATTGCTGATGGGATTGCAAATTTGTGCAGTCAATATGGAAAGCAGTATGGAGATTCCTTGGGAATCTGGGAATGGAACCACCATTTGACTAAGCTATCCCTCTCCTCAGACTATACCCAAAGGACTTAGAAACAGCATACTACAGGGACACAGCCACATCATTGTTTATAGCAACACAATTCACAATAGCTAAACTGTGGAGCCAACCTAGATGCCCTTCAGTGGATGAATGGATTAAAAAAATGTGGTATATATACACAATGGAATTTTACTCAGCATTAAAAGAGAATAAGGTCATGGCATTTGCAGTTAAATGGATGGCATTGGAGAAGATAATGCTAAGTGAACTTAGGCAATCCCAAAAAACCAAATGGCAAATTTTTTCTCTAATATAAGGAGGCTGACTCATAGTGGGGTAGGGATGGGGAGCATTGGAGGATTAGATGAATTCTAGATAGGGAAGAGGGGTGGGAGGAAAAGGGAAGTGGCAGGGGATTAGCAAGGATAGTGGAATGTGATGGACATCATTATCCAAAGTACATGTATGAAGATATGAATTGGGTGTCAACGTACTTTATATATAAACAGACATGAATAATTGTGGTATATATGTGTAATAAGAATTGTAATGTAAAAAAAAAACAAAGTACATGTATAAAGGCATGAATTGGTGTGAACGTACTCTCTATATAAAGATATGAAAAATTTTACTCTATATGTGTAATAAGAACTGTAATGCATTCTGCTGTTGTGTATTTAAAAAATAAAATCAATAAAACTAAAAAAAAGAAATAGAAACATAAAATAAAAACTTATCATTTATCTGATGCTAAGAGTCACAGCCAAGTAATATGATACATGGCATTTTTGGTTGAGAGGTGACGCCAACAAGCCATTGAGATGATATGATTATGTTAAGATTTGCATTCATATGGATATTGGACTCCTGCAATTCACCTCGGCCTGCTACAGGACTCCTGGAGAGTTCCCATTGGTTGGGGATATGCGGTAGGAGGGAATTGCGGAGGAGGAACCGCCTCTTGGGTTCCGGGAGAATGCTGCGTGGGCGATCAGGAATCTTCCCGCCAGAACAATACTATCTCCAGAGATGGGAGTTCAAAATCATTTCCACAGGAGTAAAAGGACCTCTTCCCCAAGGAACAGTAGGCTTATTATTGGGACGCAGTTCTTCTACACTAAAAGGACTTATGATAAGTCCCGGGGTAATTGATCCCAATTATGAAAGTGAAATAAAAATTATAGCTAGTTCTCCAAGAGGTATATCAGTAATTTCACCAGGAGATAGAATAGCACAGTTATTAATAATACCCACCCTACATGATAAATTTTCCAGTCGTGCTGTAGAAAGAGGTACCAGGGGATTAGGCTCCACAGGTGTAGATTGGGCTATGCTGTCTTTAAATTTAGATTCTCGCCCCATGCTAAAACTAAATATTCAAGGACATGAATTTAATGGGCTACTGGACACAGGTGCTGACCTTAGCATCATCTCTCCTCAAGAATGGCCAAAATATTGGCCATTACAACAAGCCACTCAAACGCTTCGAGGCCTAGGAGTGGCGACTAATCCCCATAGAAGTGCAATGGTATTAGATTAGAAGAATCCTGAAGGATGTGAAGGAACTATACAGCCCTATGTATTGGATCATCTTCCTATAAATTTATGGGGACAAGATATCCTAGATCAATTAGGTTTGAGATTAACAAATAACATCAGTCCTAATGCATCCACTACTAGGGCTAAACAAGGCTTTAGGAAAGAAAAAAGATTAAGAGAGTAAGAACAAGGTATGACAGCACCAATTCAAATAGATCAAGAAATAAATAGACATGGATTGGGTTTTCAAAAGGGGCCACTGAGACAATCAAAATTACTTGGAAATCAGAAAGACCAGTGTGGGTTCCTCAGTGGCCCCTGACTAAAGAAAAGTTACAATAGCCCATGACCTGGTCAAACAACAATTAGCGGAGGGACATATACAACCTTCTGTATCTCCCCATAATACTCCCGTTTTTGTCATTAAAAAGAAATCTGGTAAATGGAGATTATTGCAAGATTTAAGAGCCATTAATAATGAGATGGTTATTATGGGACCTGCTCAATCAGGGATTCCCCAATTGTCTGCTTTACCAAAAACCTGCTATGTTTTAGCTATAGATATTAAAAATTGTTTTTTTTTCAATTCCAATTCATCCTGAGGATAGTCCACATTTTGCATTTACTATCCCTGCACTAAATCATGAAGGTCCTGATCAGAGATATGAATGGAAAGTACTCCCTCAAGGGATGGCTAATAGTCCAACTATGTGTCAAATTTATGTTAACAAAGTAATCCAGCCACTTAGACATCAAAATTCTGAACTACAAATATTTCACTATATGGATGATGTGTTATTGACACATAAAGATAAAAACAGATTGCTAGAATGTTATGCCACACTTACAAATTTATTAAAAAGTTATAATCTAGAGATAGCAATAGATAAAGTACAATTAAATCTTCCAATTAATTATTTAGGAGTTCTATTATCCTCAACCATGGTCCGTCCACCAAAAATTCAAATACGAGTAGATCAACTCGAATCACTTAACGACTTTCAAAAATTATTGGGAGACATAAATTGGATAATGCCTTATCTAGTCGTACCAACAGGAGAGCTAGGACCTGCCGCAGTCTCTGGCTGGGCACAAATCACGAGCCTCCACACAGCTTGTAGATTCAAACAGCAATTCTTTATTCCCGATCTCACACCGGCCTTCTACAAACACGTTCTGGGGAAATCCACGTTCTCTGCCCAAATCCACACCTCCACTGGGCTTCTGTCTCCCAAAATATACTGTCTGACCCTAAGAACTCAAGAGGAACTCAGGCAGCAGGATACGCCCTATTCTAAATGGGGAACACCCTAATCTCCTATTATGCTAAACCGGGAACACCCTAAACACGGATCCGCCCTGGTCCTTGAGCAAGGTCACCTTACATGCAATGTAGCTGCAAAATGTCCTATTTCCACGAGTCTTTCCACTAAAGAAACATGGAGGTACGCTGGCAAGGAAATTGTCATACCTACTTGGCTGATGGCTCCCAGCATCTCCCCCCTTCTGATTAATTAAACAACAAGTAATGTGGCTTAAGGACCGTGCCTGGTAGGTTGTCCAGTTCAACATATGGTTCTTACCCGTCATTGGAAAACTGACCTTTAGGCGTCAGCCTCCTGTCTTAGGTTGATACCATTGCAACTAGATCATACCCGTCACTGACTACCGGTCCAGCATACAGCCATACTTGTGGATAGGTCTATGCACCAGTGGGGGGGTGAGGTTCTTTGCCTCACCTCTGTTCGCCCCCAAATTTGGCCTTGGTGCCAGTGGGGGAGTGAGGTTAATGTGGCTTAAGGACCATGCCTGGTAGGTTGTCCAATTCAACATATGGTCCTTACCCGTCATCAGAAAACTGACCTTTAGGCGTCAGCCTCCTGTCTTAGGTTGATACCACTGCAATTGGATCATACCCATCACTGACTACCAGTCCAGCATATAGCCATTGGCCCCCAAATTTTAGACCATCACTAGCAGAAGGGAGGAGGATACAGAAATGCCACGACACTAAGCCAATTGACAGCTCCTTTGGAAAAATTGCATCACTGGTGACACCATCAGCAAAGATATGCCAGCATTACCACAATTTGCTGCATTAAACGATAGTTACATAGTCCAGGCAAGTTCTGCAAGCGGTTCAAAGTGGAGGAATCTATCAATATGTTCGTCTCCTCCCAAAATCCCGTTTCCTCCCAAAGTAAGTTGACTCCTTGATTGAGCATACTTGTTGAGTTATATTCATTGGGATGAAGATAGGAATTCTGGCAATGATGCTAAAGAGACATTATCCTGAAAAGAATTATTAAATATAATGAAAAGGAAAGGTGAAAGTAAACAAACAGATCAGTTAACCTCCTTTAAAAACAATCCTTAACAGCTGTTTACCTAATTTAAATTAAGCCATTTAAATCACGTGAATAAAAAAAATAATAATTTGGATCCATTTTTCATGAGCGCTCCTCATATATGAAATGTGGACATACGCACACACAGACATACAACACAAAACACAAATGTGCAAACAAACGTACAACACATAAGATAATAATAAAGGCCTTGTAGCTTTACCTAGGTGAAATCTCCATTGCAATGTTTAAAAACACCACAGTCAAAAATAAAACTGATCAGAAAAACATTAACCTAGGTTTGTATGAGCTCAAAAATAAAAATAGAACCTTATGATGTGGAAAAATGCAATAATAAAATAGATATTGAAAAAAGCACCCTGGTTAATCACTGTCGCAGATGTAAGAATGGCCAAGCTGGAGTTCTGGATATCAGCTGTTATGGATTTGAGTCAAATTATCTTCTTTTCGATCTGTAGAAATTGCTTTAGTTAGTCTTTCTGGAATCCAAATCGGTTGCTGTTCTCCCTGTGGAAACACACAAACAGAGCCCCGACTCCAGATAATCACTGGGTCAGGACCTTTCCATTGTCCTGTTAGAATATCTTTCCAAAGTACCTTAGGCTTATGTACATTTTTTGGATACATATGCCTTTCCGCAGCACTAAGTCCTGATGAATACAAATTTTAAAAGTTTAGAGTAAAAAGGTTTATTTTAAGTTTATCTTTGGGGGATATATACCCCTTTACAATTCCCTCTTTTTGCTTTAATAAGTACATGTCTGTATCTAATAGTTGTCTTAGCTTTTTGTATTTTTTATCTAAAATACCTTACTTGACATTTTCAACCATTTTTTATCTTATTTTTATCTTCTAGTTTTTTTTTTCCCCTAAGGTTTGTACATTCACCCTTAGTTGCTTTTTTTCCTCCTAGTTTTCTTGTTTCCTATTTTGTGGGTTTCAAATTCTTGTCTTCCTACATCTTTTTTATCTTTCTACATCTTCACTATCTTCCTACATATTTTCTATCTTTTTTTTCATCTTCTTTATCTTTTTTTCTTTTTAACTTTCTATGCTTCTGTCTTTAAAGTTTTTCACTTCAAATTTTTAACCTTCTTTATCTAAATATCTTTTATCCTATTATCTTCCCATTTTCATGTTTTTTTTAAGTAATGCTTTTAAGATTAACTAGGCTTCGAATGACGCAATCTTTCCTCCTTCATGAAGGCATCTTAACCACCTTCAATTTAACCTTTTAAAGCCTTCCAATTATCATCTATACTGTACTTTTAAAGGTACTTTTTCACCACCTATAGCTTCACTCTTTTAAACGAGGCTTAGATTCTGTTTAAATCGCTTAATGTTAGTTTACATGGCTGTCCTTCAACCAAAGGCCTTTTTTACTTCATTAAGAAGCTTTGTCTCAATCTGCCATGTACAAATACTTTTTTCTTCTTTCCTCCTTTCTCAAGCTTTTAAAGTAAGTCTAGTTTCCTCAAATTTTTTTTTAAATGGCATTTTATAACTTTTTACTTTACCACACAGAGATTATGTCATCTAGAAACATTTCTTTTTCTTTTAACCTCTTATATTAAAATATATTTTCACATCTTTAATCTTTTAGTATCTCTTTTTTAACCATTAACTCTTTTTATAAATTCACATTCTGAAATAACCCTTATAAAATTTCTGAATTTAGACAAATTATTCCACTTTAATAAGATGAAATACTTTCATGTTTTTTATGGTACTATAATACTGTAATTGAAACCCAACTGAAACATCTTATACTCTTTGTATATAAATTACACCTGATAGAATCTTAACTCTTAGTAACCTTGTTTTAGCAAAGACACAGACCAAAGCAATATTAAACGTTTTTTTCATTTATCAATTTATGAAAACACACATAATGTTTAAATATATTACCTTATGGAACTTAATAAGTAAAGAGTAGTTGATTTTATATTTAGTGGTTGATATTTTAACACTTTAACTTTGTAGATTAATCAGATCTTTGTAGAAACCAAGATCTTAGACAAGTGTAGCAAACAGAACTAGCCATCTCTTTCATGTTGAAGAAAAATCCTTCTACAGGATACCATGATGGTCCCATTGATATACTTAATAACTCGTCTTTAAAAAGCCATGGGCTACATTTTTGTATTGTATCAACATATGCCCTAACTGTTCTTGGTCTTACTGGGGTTCCTCCTTCCTCTAACAATTTCTCTTCCTCGGAGGTGAACAACTTCAAACTTTGAGACAACCATTTTTCCCAGTTTGCCTGAGAAAGTTCTAGGAACAGGCAACTTGAAATAAAAGCAAAATAAATCAAAACCAAAACACATTGTTTTTTGAAATGGTCACCCATTCTTTCGCTCTCCTTCAGGGGCTAGCAATTTCACTTACCCCCAAGCTTCAGGCATTCCCCGTACGGGCCACCAGATGCCACAGTATGGCTGGGCACAAATCATGAGCCACTCACAGCTTTGTAGATTCAAACAGCAATTCTTTATTCCCGATCTCACACCGGCCTTCTACAAACACGTTCTGGGGAAATCCACGTCTCTGCCCAAATCCACACCTCCACTGGGCTTCTGTCTCCCAAAATATACTGTCTGACCCTAAGAACTCAAGAGGAACTCAGGCAGCAGGATACACCCTATTCTAAATGGGGAACACCCTAATCTCCTATTATGCTAAACCGGGAACACCCTAAACACGGATCCGCCCTGGTCCTTGAGCAAGGTCACCTTACATGCAATGTAGCTGCAAAATGTCCTATTTCCACGAGTCCTTCCACTAAAGAAACATGGAGGTACACTGGCAAGGAAATTGTCATACCTACTTGGCTCCCAGCAAGGACCTTTATTTGATATCCTAAAAGGTCCATTAGATCCAAATTCACCCTGCATGTTAACACCTGAAGCAAGAAAGGCATTAAAAATCATTGAAACATATATGGAAAATATGCATTTGGATAGAATTGATATAAATTTGCCTTTATTATTTATTGTACTACCAACAAAAAATATTCCTACAGGAGTATTTTGGCAAGAAGGTCCATTATTGTGGATACATTTATCTTATTCTCCTAATACTATTCTTACTAGATATCCTGAGGCTGTAGGACAATTAATACTCAAAGGAATAAAAGCAGCAAAGGGAGTGTTTGGGATTTCTCCCAATAAAATTATTACTCCATATACTATGGATCAAATTGATGAGTTAGCTAATGAGTTAAATACTTGGAAAATAATCATGTGTAAATCTAATGTTTCATTTGATAATCACTTACCATCTAATCCTTTGTTGTCTTTTTGGTCTAAGCATCCTGTAGTTTTTCCAAAAATGACAAGAAAAACCCCTATCATAAATGCTCCAAATATATTCACTGATGGGTCAAATAATGGTACAGCAGCAGTAGTTACCCCTGATCAAACTTTTAAATTTTTAGTACCCAAAGAATCAGCTCAAAAGGTAGAGCTTAATGCAGTATTACAAGCTTTTATGATGTTTAAAGATTCTGTATTTAATTTATTTTCTGATAGTCAGTATGTAGTTAATGCTATAGTATCCCTTGAAGATACTGGTAGGATTTCCCCTTCTTCTACTGTTTTCTCTTTGTTTTCCACTATACAAAGTCTAATCTGGGACAGAAAAGATCCATTCTTTATAGGACATATCAGAGCACACACAGAATTGCCTGGAGCCCTTACTTTGGTCAATGAATTAGCAGATAAATCTACACATGACATACATATTTTCTCCACAATAGAAGAAGCTATAAACTTTCATAAAAGGTTCCATGTCAATGCTAATACTTTACAAAAGCATTTTAAAATAACTAAAGAACAAGCCAGACATATAATAAAACAATGTCAAAATTGTGTGACATTTTTACCACAGGTTAATCTTGGAGTCAATCCTAGAGGACTGATACCTAACCATTTTTGGCAGATGGACGTCACACACTTGCCAAAATTTGGAAAATTAAAATATTTGCATGTTACAGTTGATACTTCTTCCAGATTTTTGATGGGCTCCCTTCATGCCGGAGAGAAAACTAAAGATGTTATAGCTCATTGCTTACAAAATTTTGCCACTGTGGGCGTTCCAAAACAGTTAAAAACAGATAATGGTCCTGGTTATGCTTCTACCTCTTTTAAACAATTTTGCTCATCATTTGGCATTACTCACATAACAGGAATCCCATACAATCCACAGGGACAAGGCATAGTTGAAAGAGCTCATCAAACTATTAAAATGTACTTATTAAAACAAAAGGAGGGAATTGGAAAGTGGTATATATCCCCCAAAGATAAACTTAAAATAACCCTTTTTACTCTAAACTTTTTAAATTTGGATTCATCAGGGCTTAGTGTTGCGGAAAGACATTTGTATCCAAAAAATGTACATAAGCCTAAGGTACTTTGGAAGGATATTCTAACAGGACAATTGAAAGGTTCTGACCCTGTGATTGTCTGGAGTCGGGGCTCTGTTTGTGTGTTTCCACAGGGAGAACAGCAGCCGATTTGGATTCCAGAGAGATTAACCAAAACAGTTTCTACAGATCAAAAAGAAGATGATTTGATTCAAATCCATAACAGCTGATATCCAGAACTCCAGCTTGGCTATTCTTACATCTGTGACAGTGATTAACCAGGATGCTTTTTTCAATATCTATTTTATTATTGCTTTTTCCCACATCATAAAGTTCTATTTTATTTTTGAGCTCATACAGACCTAGGTTAATGTTTTTCTGATCAGTTTTATTTTTTGACTGTGGAGTTTTTTAAACATTACAATGGAGATTTCACCTAGGTAAAGCTACAAGGCCTTTACTATTGTCTTATGTGTTGTATGTTACATGTGCACACTTCTGTTTTGTGTTGTATGTCTGTATGTGCGTATGTCCATATATCATATATGAGGAGCGCTCATGAATAAATGGATCCGAATTTTTTTTATTATTTACGTGATTTTAATGGTTAATTTAAATTGGGTAAACAGCTATTGAAGATTGTTTTAATATGTGTACAAATAAGCAGGTTAACAGATCTGTTTGTTTACTTTCACCTTTCCTTTTCATTATATTTAATAATTCTGTTCAGGATAATGTAAATTGTTCTAAAAATTGTTTTCTTAGTATCTGTTGAAATGTTACATATATATATATATATATATATATATATATATATATATATATATATATTTTAACATCATTGTCAGAATTCCTATTTTCATCCCAGTGCCAGTGAAGACAAAGATGAAACCAAACTACAACTTCTTCGATAATTATCACAACAAACTGTATAAACTGAGACATCAATGAATAATAACTCAACAAGTAATGCTCAATAAATGAGTAGATTTATTTTGGGAGGAAATGGACATATTGATAGATTCCTCCTCTTTGAACTGCTTACAAAACTTGCCTGGACTATGTATCACTTGTATGCACTGTGATCTATCTGTTGATGCAGCGAATTATGGTAATGCTGGCATATCTTTGCTCATATGTCACCAGTGATGCAATTTTTTCTAAGGAGCCATCAATTGATTTGGTTTTGTGGCATTTCTGTATCCTCCTCCCTTGTACTAGTGATGGTCTAATTTTGGGGGCCAACCGAGCTGAGACAAAGAACCTCACCCCCCCACTGGCACCAAGGCCAAATTTGGGGACCAACAGAGGTGAGACAAAGAACCTCACCCCCCCACTGGTGCATAGGCCTATCCACAAGTATGGCTATATGCTGGACCAGTAGTCAGTGACGGGTATGATCCAATTGCAGTGGTATCAACCTAAGACAGGAGGCTGACGCCTAAAGGTCAGTTTTCCGATGACGGGTAAGAACCATATGTTGAATTGGACAAACCTAACAGGCACGGTCCCTAGCCACATTGCTTGTTGCTTAATTAAACAGAAGGGGGGAGATACTAAGAGCCACAGCCAAGTAATATGATACATGGCATTTTTGGTTGAAAGGTGACGCCAACAAGCCACTGAGATGATATGATTATGTTAAGATTTGCATTCATATGGATATTGGACTCCTGCTGTCCACCTCGGCCTGCTACGGGACTCCTGGAGAGTTCCCATTGGTTGGGGAAGTGCGGTAGGAAGGAATTGCGGAGGAGGCACCTCCTCTTGGGTTCCGGGAGAACGCGGCATGGGCGATCGGGAATCTTCCGGTCGCGTAGGGAGCATTGGCGGCAGTTTCAAAAAATAAAGTTTGTTCCTGCTTGAGTGGCTCGTGATTTTGTACCCAGCCAGACTGCGGCAATCTGAAGTTCATATTTAACTGAGTACTTTTGTTTGCTTTGTCTTTTTCTCCCTAAGTTTGTCAAAGTTCAGCTGGGTGTGTCCACTGGATCAGGCTGAGCTCAGCAAGACCTTTACTCTTAATGAAGTTAGCAATGCACCATTTCAACATATTCCCAAATGGTATATTTATTACATTGTGTATTTCAAGCTGAAATCACCGGAATATCTGCATTTGCAGAAAGGGCCATTGAACTGTCTATTCCTACATACAACAAACTGTAAAGATTCTTTTAGGAATGGTGTCTTCCCTGTACCAAAATGGGGAGATAGCCTTAGTTACCAGAAACTGAGAATCAGGGCTGTAATGAACCTAAATAAATACACTAGTTGGAGTAACACATCTTTCACTAGATTTTACACCCTCCCCCATATATGTCTTTTAGTGACATTTCTAGAGTTTACAACCCTAGACCAGACATCCATCATATTATTTCTTCAAAACTGTATTGTTTGCTTAAAAAGCATAAAAGTATCTTGCTTTGGTTTATTCATCAAAATTCACTCTCATGTGGAGATCCCCCATGTGCATGTAAAATTAATGAAACCTTCATGCTTTTCTCTTACTAATCAGCTTGAATTGATTTTGTCCCTATTTTCAGCCAATGAGCCCACATAATAAATAGAGTGCATGGGGGAATCTCTCCCCCTTCTGCACTCTTATTACAGCTCTAACCATATCCCTGCAGTCACCACCAAAGCATAGGATCAGGACGCCTTGGTTAGCACATCAGACCAAGTTACACACTATCCCCCACAATTTTCATCCTTATATGCAGCCACATCCACAATAGGCACAACCCTGCCTGCTACAACCTATCCCAATTTCTTTCTGATGCTTTGTGCATTTTGAGAAGTAACTGGGCCCCTAGGACCCTGGGATGCCACCTGCTTCCACACCTGGCCCTTGTACAAGTAAAAGCAGACTTTAAGGCAGACGGGACAACCAAATCACTGCCTGGCTCTAAAACTTTCTGTTCCGGTAAAGCTATGCTTTATTTGTGCAATTGTAACATGCAAAGACAACATCGACCCTGAAGGTTGTGGGGAAGAAATGTTACCTGGGGTGAAACACTTGAGAAGGACAAGCACAATCTTCAATAGCAGTAAATCCCAGCCTGTACTGACCCCCATCTCTCAGGCAGCATCGCCTGCCTCCTATATGGAACATTGCTTACTTCCTCTTTAGCTCTCTCTATAAGAAGTACAAGATGGTATGGCCAGGGTTATTCCTTGGTGAGTTTCACAAGACATAAAATCTGACTTTGCTTGCCCATACTATCTTAAGGACTGTTATGGTTTGGATATTGGAGTGTCCTCAGGAAAGCTCATGTTAGGCAATGTAGGAATGATCAGAGGTAAGATAATTAGATTACAAGAGATGTAACGTCAACAGTGGGTTAATTCATTTAATGGGTGAATCATTTGAATGGACTATTGGATGGTAACTATAGGCAGGTAGGTAGGATGTAACTAAAGGAAGTAAGTCACTGAGGGCATGCCCTTGGAATATATCTTGTCCCTGCTCCACACACACCTCCCCTGACCCCCACTCCCTGTCTTCCTGGCTACAATGAGCTGAGCAACTTTCCTCCACTATGTTCTTCCCCCTTCTACCATGACATTTTGCTCCATCTTGGGAGCAATGGAATCAGTGAACTATGAACTGAGTCTCTGAAACCATGATCTTTTCATAAACTTTTCCTCCTCTAAATTGTTCTTATCAGTTCTCTTCATCATAGTGACAAAAAAGTTGGCTAACATAAGGACCTTACCTAAAGCTTAGGAAACATGCATTATAATCTTACTCTTTTTGAGTTGACTGACTGGGTGAGTGAGCCCTGAGGCCTTGAAGGACACCTGGGCAAGAGTAGGGAAGATGTTGAAAAGACCAAGCTCCCTCTACACAGAGTGACAGAAAAGAAGTGGGAGGAGGAGCTGGGTCCTGACTTGAAGGCCACATGATCTATTGGAATCGAAAGTTGACCTGTGACCCAGGCAGCTTCTAAGAAAGGCCAAGGGTTCGGAGACCAGTTTCTAGCATAGGTTGCACTGACTATGTGCTGAACCATCTTGAGGAAGCCCCTAATTCTTTCTGTACATACTTTTTCATGGGCATATAACTTCACTTCTTGCTCAGCCCTTACTCTCCTCAGCCAAGTCACCTTATTCAGTGGAGAGCTATTGCAGGAGCAAACCAGATCACTGCCCATACAGTCCATCCTACCTTGGCCATGATAGTTTCTGATGTCAAACAAAAAAAACATGTGTCCACTGCAAACTGATTAATTATAAACCCTTTCTTCTGGTGTTCATGAACATTTAAAAGATGACTCTGACTTACCCACCATTTCTGTTTTCATTCACTCTTTGATGCAGTCTAATAAGTCATATAACCTGTGCTTTCTGTTCTCTGAAATAAAATTCTAGGGATTGGTTTATAGCCAGGAACAGGATCAATGTATGCTTTAGAGCAGGGATCAGAGCATAACTAGGGTCAAAGATCAGCAGGTTATCAGGGCCATAGTTTAGTGTGATAAGCATCAGGGCCCAGGAAATAATATAATTAAAGTTCAATGTGCAACCTGAATTCATGTTTAGCATGTTTCCAGGGCTAAGGCAGAGACCAGTGTCAGGGCACAGTATGTGGTGACGATCATCACTTAGATTGTGATCAGAAAAAAGGATTCATATGTGATCAAGGTCAATACTCAGTGTGTGACCAGGATCCAGTTTGGTGTGGAGAAGGATCATGGCTCAGCATGTGCTTGGTGTCACCAATAAACCCATGAACACACTTTAAAGTCACAGTATAACCATGGTCAGGATTCATCCAGTGACCTTAATCAAAGCCCAGTGTGTTACCAGGGTCAGGGCTCAATATGTTACTGAGGTAACATTTTGTAACCAGAGCCCAGGCTCAATATGTTACCAGGATTGGTGTTCAAGTTGCTACCCGAGTCTGGGCTCATTGTTGATTAAGTTCAGGGCTCAGTATTATCATGGTAAGCACTCAGTGTAGGACCAGGATTAGAACTCAGTGTTTGGTCAAGATCAGAGCTTACATTGTGCCTGGAGCTGGAGGACGAGAGTTTGAACAGGGACTTGCCTCAGTGTCTCACTGGGGCCAAACCAAGATACATTGTGAGAATAGGTTCAGTGCTAAGCATGTCTGTGGCATGTGGCAATAAGGGACTACAGGAGAATTTTATGCATGAAACTGGGATATAGATATTTGTGTGACTGGTTCAGACTCAGAATGTGGTCAGGGTAAGGGCTTGGTTGATGACTAGACTTGGTGCCTAGTGTGACCTGTGTCAGATCAGTGTGTGACTAGTGTTAAGGCTCAATTGACTAAGGTATCAGTGTGTGAACAGGGTCAGTGGTCAGCATGTGTCTAAGATCAGATCTTAGCTTATGTCAAGAAACAAATCTGATCATGGGACAAGGTTTAAGGTTCAGCCTGTAACCAGGATCCAGAGTTAGCATGTGTGCAGTCAGGCATGGCTATTTGACCAAGGTCAGGCCTCATAATGTAACCAGTGATAGGGCTCTGTGTGTTTACAGGATCAGGTCTCAGGTTTTTTTTAAAGAGAGAGAGAGAGAATTTTTAAAATTTATGGAACCATATCTTTATTTTATTTTATTTTTTTACATTTTATTATTATTTTTTTAATTAATTTTTATTGTAGGTTGTTCAAAACATTACATAGTTCTTTATATATCATATTTCACACTCTTTATTTTATTTTTATGTGGTGCTGAGGATCTAACCCAGCACCCCATGCATGTCAGGAGAGCACATTACCGCTTGAGCCACATCCCCAGCCCAAGACTCAGTTTTTAAGAAGAATCAGAGAAATACATATTATTAATATCAGGGCTCAACAGATGATAAACATGTGACCATGTTCAGCATGTTGTTGTAGCCAATATTGTGACTCATAATATGGGCAGGATAAAGGCTCAGAATATGAACTTAGTCAGAGATCTGCTTGTGACTGAGGTTGATGTTCAGTATGGACCAAGCTAAAGTTAAACAAATACTGGGCTGAGGACTCAGTCATATTACAGTATGTGACCAGGGTAAGGACTCAATGTGTAACAAAAACCAGAGCTCAGGGTGTGAGCAGCAGAGAACCTCAGGCTCTGACTGAGATCAGGGTTCACGTGGTTACTAGAATGATAGATCACAGTATGAGTGGGGTTAGGCAGCAGTTGGAGATCAGTGATGGGGGCAATGCATGATCAGTGCAAAGGTTAAATGTGCCAGTGATGTAAGACTGAGTTATCAGGTTTAAGGGTTAGCATATGACCCAGCTCAAGGCTCTGATTATGACTAGTGTCAGAGAGAAGCATGTGTCCAAGTTCAGGACATTGATTGTGACCAGGCTTAGGACTCAGATTATGTCTAGGGTCAAGGTGCAGTGTTTGATCAAGGTCAGGGCACAGTACTTGATAAGATTCAGAGGTCAACATGTAACCAGTGTGACAATGCTGAAGATCCTTTAGGTCATTTCCATCAGGGCTCAATGTGTGATAATTTCAAAGTGAAGTGTGTAATCAGGATAAGAGTTCTATGTTTGACCTGAGACAGGCCACAGTGTTTTTCAAGATTCATTAGGTGACAAAATTCAAGGCATAATAGCTGACTAGAGTCAGGGCTCAGTAGGAAACTAGTTTTGGGCTCTTCTGTGACAAGGTAAAGTTCAACATGATATCAGGTTCATGGTTCTCCATATGACCAAATGCAATGCTCACAGAGTGACCAGGATTAGAGCTCAATGGGTGACCTGGTCAGGTCTCACATTTGACTGAAGTTGGTTTGTGAATAGGTTCAGTGTATGGCTAGACTATGATCTCAGCATCTTTCCAAAATTATGCTTCAGTATGTGACAGTTAATTGCTCGCCATATAATCACAATCAGGGCTCAAAATGTGACACACATGGGCTTAATGTGTTTATGGGATTAGAAACTGAGAATATCAGTGCTTGTTGTGACAACCGAGCCCAGGTTCAGTGGAAATCAGGGTCAGAGTACATCATGTGACCAGGATCTATCATTATTTGTTAGCAGTCAGACATCAGAATCTGGTCAGGGTCAATGTTCAGAATGTAACCAGCAATAGGATTCTACTTGTGAACAATATCTGATCTTAGTATGGTGTGAAAGGTCAGAGTTCAGCCTGTGATCTAGGTCAGGGCTGAACTGGCCTTTAGTGTAAGGAATGGTGGAAAAGCTCCATAAACTCAACAAGCCAAAACAACCGTTTACCTGTCTGAGATTTTATTAGCAGGACCATAGAGGCCAGTCACAGAAGAGAAGGGGGTGGGGGGGGGAAGGGGGAGAGGGGGAGAGGAAGAGAGGGGAGAGTAAGAGAGAGGGGGGTGTGAGAGGAGGAGAGAGAGAGTAAGAGAGTGAGCACGAACAGGGTGTTGATATTTATGGGCTTAACACAGGACGAGGAGGAGCAGGGCGAGTGGGTTGTTACTTCTTCATTGGCCTAGAGTTCGCGCCACTTCAGGGATTGGAGGTGCGCCGTTCAAAGTTTGCACCATTCACAGGGATTGGAGGTGATGGTTCGTGCGCCATTCAGTGCATCATGGACCTGAGCTCCCAGAAGAGAAGCGCTCCAGGTGCCATCTTTACCAACAATTAGGGTCAAGCATCATACTATAACCAAGGTAAGGGCTCAGCATGTGATCATGGGAGCAAGGCACAGTATATAATTAGAATTCAGGATTAAGTATATGAACCAGGTTAGTGCTTAACATGTGACCATACTCAAAGATTAGAATGTGGACAAGGTATGAACTCAGTGTGAGAGAAGATTCACTACTGAATATTTGACCAGGGTTAGGTCTTAATTTAATATGTAGTCAGGATAAGGTTTAGGGTGTGATTTGTGTCAAGAAACAGTGGACAATTTCAGGACTCAGTGTGTAACCAGGTTCTTAAATTAGCATGTGACAAGAGTTAGAGCCTGAGAGTATGACCAGGGTCTTGGTTCACTAGTCAGGACAATGGATCAGTACAGTAGCATGATGCAGGCTAAAAGCATGACGGTAGTCAGGGATCAGCATGTGATTTGAGTCAAGGTTCAATGTAAACTAAAGTAACTGTGTGACCTAGCTTTGACTCAGTGTTTAACCTGGGTTAAGGGTCAGATGTGACATCAATGTCATGGCAAATTAGGGGACCAGATTTAGGGTTAAGTGGTGATCAAGGTCTGGGTTAGTGTCTGACTAGAGTCGAGAATCAGAGTGTGACTGGAGTCAGGGATCAGAGTGTAATCCAGGAAAGTATTCTGAATGTGACTACAGTCAAAGGTCTATGAATAAATGGGTCAGGGAAAATAATGTAGCTGGAGTCAGGGCTCACTTGTGTGGAGACAAGAGAAAGCATGTGATCAAAGCTAAAGTGGCACATGCCTGTAATCTCAGTGCTCATAATGCTGAGACAGGAGGATTGCAAGTTCAAAGCCAGCTCAGCAAAAAGCAAGGCACTAAGCAATTTAGTGAGACCCTGTCTCTAAATAAAATACAAAATAGGGCTGGGGATGTGGCTCAGTGGTTGAGTGACCCTGAGTTCAATCCTTGGTACCCTTCCCTTCCCCCACAAAAAAAGCTAAGGAATAGAATGTGTCTGAATCAGAGCTAAGCATGTGAGGAGCAGAGTCTTGGCTCAGTTGATAATAAGTGTTAAGACTGAC
Organism: Callospermophilus lateralis; assembly: GCF_048772815.1. Classification (NCBI taxonomy): domain Eukaryota; kingdom Metazoa; phylum Chordata; class Mammalia; order Rodentia; family Sciuridae; genus Callospermophilus; species Callospermophilus lateralis. The sequence goes on from NC_135325.1 coordinate 39,910,413, forward strand.
CAACTGACCAGAATCAGGATTCAAGATGACCCACAGCAGGGCTCAATATGTAACCAGGATCAGTGCTCAGGGTGTTACCAGGGTCAAAGTTCAGTGTTCCATCATAGTCAGTGATCACCATATGGCCAGTGTCAGGGCCTACCATGGAATCAGATCAAGGCTAAGCATGACTAAAGTTTTTCTCAGTATGAAAAGTGTTAGGATTGTATATGTGAGAGGGGTCAGGATGAAATTATGACTGAATTCTAGGTTTGTGTGTGACTGGAGTCAGGTACTATACTGTGGCTTGTGTCAGGTCTCAGTTTAATCAGAGTCAGGGTTAAGAGTAGAAATAGATTCTCAGCATAGCTTTTGACTTGAATAAGAGTTTAGAGTGACCAAAATTGGGGTCTGGGCTCAGTATGTTATATATTCAGGGTCAGGTTTGTGTGAGTGAACAGGTGCGGCTCAGCAGGTGACCTAGCTCAGACCTGAATGTGAGGCCAACATCAGGTTCAATAAGTGATCAGTGTTAGGGCTCAACATGAGACTGAGGTCAGGAATGAGCATGTAATCAGAATTATAGTCAGTGTGAGAATAGAGTCAGAGCTAAATGTTTAATCATATTCAGGGATCAGATTGCATCCAGTTTCAAGGATAAGTGTAAGACCAGGATCAGATTTCAGTGTTTAATGAGGGTCATGTGTCCAAGGACACGGCTGGGTGTGTCCTGGGCAAAGCTTAATTCCTTCCCAGGTTTAGGGCTCAACTTTTAACTAAGTTTAGGCTTCATCATGATCATATACAAGACTCAGGGGGTGACTTGTTTCAGATTACTTGAGGCAGAGTTCAATGTGTAAGCCAAATTAGTGTTCAGGTTGTAACTGGGTTCAGAGTTATACATGGCACTATAATCAGGATATAGCAAGTAATTGAGTCAGTGACCACAGTGTGACCTGGGTGACAGTCCAGTATGTGACCAGTTTAAAGTTAAATATATGATCAGTGTCAATGCTCAGAGTGTGAACAAGATCAGTGTTCAGCTTCTAACAGTTTCAGCTCAGTGTGTAGTCATAGGTATAATGTGTGACTTAGCTTAGGGTCAGGATATGACTAGGTTCCTAGATCATTAAGAGATTGGGGGTCATGTTTCAGTGTGTGATTGGAAGCCAGATCTCAGTATATGATTGGTCTCTGGGTTAGTATGTGATCAGGGTTTGGGGTTAGTATGTGACTTAATCATTGACTAGCCTGTGACTATACTCAAAGTTCATTGTATGATTAGAATCAGGGCATTATGTATTCATAATCAAGAAACAGTGTGGTATTACACTTAGGGGTTAGATTATAATCACAATCAGTTTTGGAGAAAGTGATTAGATTTTGCCTCAATGTGTGACAAGATTTAGGTCTTTGTATATGAACAGGTGCCACAGTCTGGCTGGGCACAATTCAGGAGCCACTTGTCAAAAGAAACAAACTTTATTTTTAGAACACACACATCACACCACACAGCTCCTCAGAAAAACCCTCAGAGCCCAACTGTCACCACCAGCTTCCCACAAGCCTCTCAACCTCCCCCACTCCTCCTGCTCTTGAGGCTCATTGGCTGGGTCGCATGGGCAGAGCCAAAAAAAGTCCCCCAATGAGCAGCTCTGTGGTCTGAAAGGGCGGGGAAACAGCACAATGAGCATCACTGCAGAGGAGCCAATCAGTTGGCAGCTAGAAGTTTGCTGGGGCCACTGTGAGCCAATCATCAGCTGGCAGCTGGAAGTTTGCTGGCAGCTGGAAGTTTGCTGGGTCTCTTTCGGCTGTGGCTCTCAACAAATAGGTTCAGAACTCAGTAAATGTCTGGGGTCAGGGTCATGCATGACTCCTATATTACCAAGATCAGGGTTCAGTATGTGACAAATGTCAAGGATCAATATATGATTGGGATCAGTGTTTGGGGATATTCCAAAAGAGAGGGATCAGTGTTTTTCCATAGCCAAAGTTCATCACATAACCAAGATCAGAATTGAAGATGATCAAGGTCAGTGTTCAGGTGACCTTGGGTTCAGGATTCAGCTGAAGTTGGATTTAGTAATCAAATCAGTGTGTAAAAAGTTATAGTTGTGTGCCACAAGTTTCAAAGACAAATATAAAAACAAGATCAGGATTTAAGATGTGCCGAAGGTCTCAGAGCTCAGTTTTTTTTTTTTTTTTTAATCAGAGTCACATATGACCAGGTTCAGGGCATAATATGCCAAGCATGTGACAAAGTTCAGAAGCAGAGAAAAGAACTAGAGTCTTGGATAAGTTCATGAGGCCCAGTGTTAGGACTGGTCAGGCCTAAACATAGGAATGCACTGGGACTTAGAAGATTATAAGGATCAATGCACAAAAATTTGAAAATTCTTAAATAATGAAATTTAAGTATCTGAATGTGATCATTATCAGAGTTCATCCTTTGAACAAGTTTAGTGGTCAGCAGAGGATGTAGTGAAGACTCAAAATATGACTGCCATTAGAATCAGTGTGTGATCTGTTAGGGTTTGTCAAGTATTCAATCTCAGCTTTCATTCATGGTCAGAGGTCAATCAAAGCTAACTGGAAAAAAAGAGCCAGATATTAGTAAAGGAGCTCAGTGAAGAATTACTGGCACTATGATTTATTTTTTTCTTTTTCTTTTTTATTGATTTTAAAAAAATAAATGACAGCGGAATGCCTTGCAATTCTTTTACACATATAGAACATAATTTTTCATATCTCTGTATATAAAGTATTTTGACACCCAATTCATGTCTTCATACATGTACTTTGGATAACGATGTCTATCACATTCCACTATCCTTGCTAATCCCCTGCCCACTTCCTTTCCCTTCCACCCCTCTGCCCTATCTAGAATTCATCTATTCTTCCCATGTTCCCCATCCCTACCCCACTATGAGTCAGCATCCTTATATCAGAGAAAACATTCAGCATTTGGTTTTTTGAGATTGGCTAACTTAACTTAGCATTATCTTCTCCAACGCTATCCATTTACCTGCAAATGCCATGATTTTATTCTCTTTTATTGCTGAGTAAAATTCCATTGTATATATAGCCACATTTTTTTTATCCACTCATCCACTGAAGGGCATCTATGTTGGCTCCACAGTTTAGCTATTGTGAATTGTGCTGCTATAAACATTGATGTGGCTGTGTCCCTGTAATATGCTGTTTTTAAGTCATTTGGGTATAGTCCGAGGAGAGGGATAGCTGGGTCAAATGGTGGTTCCATTCCCAGACTTCCAAGGAATCTCCATAATGCTTTCCATATTGACTGCACAAATTTCCAGTCCCACCAGCAATGTATGAGTATACCTTTTTCCCCACATCCTCTCCAAAACTTTTGTTGTTTGTATTCTTAATAGCTGCCATTTTGGCTGGAGTGAGATGATATCTTAGAGTGGTTTTGATTTGCATTTCTCTGATTGCTAGAGATCATGTGCATTTTTTCATATTTTGTTGATTGATTGTATATCCTCTTCTGAGAAGTGTCTGTTCAGGTCCTTGGCCCATTTGTTAATTGGGTTATTTGTTTTTAGGTGCTTAGCTTTTTGAGTTCTTTATATATCCTAGAGACTAGTGCTCTATCTGATGTGTGAGGGGTAAAAATTTGCTCCCAGGATGTAGGCTCTCTGTTCACCTCACAGATTGCTTCTTTTTCTGAGAAGAAACTTTTTAGTTTGATTCCATCCCATTTATTGATTCTTGGTTTTAATTCTTACACTATAGGAGTCTTATTAAGGAAGTTGGGGCCTAATCCCATATTATGAAGATTGGGGCCTACTTTTTCTTCTATTAAATGCAGAGTCTCTGGCTTAATTCCTAGGTCCTTGATCCATTTTGAGTTAAGTGTTGTGCATGGTGAGAGGTGTTTAATTTCATTTTGTTGCATATGGATATCCAGCTTTCGCGGCACCATTTGTTGAAGATGCTATCTTTTCTCTAGTGCATGTTTTTGGCAACTTTGTCTAATATAAGATAATTGTAGTTTTGTGGGTTAGTCTCTGTGTCCTCTATTCTGTATCATTGGTCTACCTGTCTGTTTTGCTGCCAATACCATGCTATTTTTGTTACTATTGCTCTGTAGTACAGTTTAAGGTCTGCTATAGTGATGCAACCTGCTTCACTCTTCCTGCTAAGGATTGCTTTAGCTATTCTGGATCTATTATTTTTCCAGATGAATTTCATGATTGCCTTTTCTATTTCTATGAGGAATGCCATTGAGATTTTGGTTGGAATTACATGAAATCTGTATAGTGCTTTTGGTAATATGGTCATTTTACTAATATTAATTCTTCCTATCCAAGGGCAAGGTACATCTTTCCATTTTCTAAGGTCTTCTTTGATTTCTCTCTTTAGGGTTCTGTAGTTTTCATTGTATAGCTCTTTCACTTCTTTCATTGATTCCTAAGTATCTTTTTTTATTTTTTGAGGTTATTGTGAATGGGGTAGTTTTCCTCATTTCCTTCTCAGAGGATTTGTCACTGATAACAGAAATGCCTTTGATTTATGGATGTTGATTTTATATCCTGCTACTTTGCTGAATTCATTTACTAGTTCTAGAAGTTTTCTGGTGGAGCTTTTTGGTTCTTCTAGGTATAGAATCATATCATCAGCAAATAGTGCTAATTTAAGTTCTTATTTTCCTATACATATCCCTTTAATTTCTTTTGTCTGTCTAATTGATCTGGCCAGTGTTTCAAGAACTATGTTGAATAGAATGGTGAAAGAGGGCATCCCTGTCTTGTTCCAGTTTTTAGAGGGAATGCCTTTAATTTTTCTCCATTTAGAATTATGTTGGCTTGCGGCTTAGTATAGATAGCCTTTATGTTGTCGAAATATGTTCTTGTTTTGTTTTAAATTTTTTTATTGGTTGTTCAAAACATTACAAAGCTCTTGACATATCATATTTCATATATTAGACTCAAGTGGGTTATGCACTTCCATTTTTATCCCAAATACAGATTGCAGAATCACATCGGTTACACATCCACATTTTTACATAATGCCCTATTAGTAACTGTTGTATTCTGCTACCTTTCCTATCCTCTACTATCCCCCCTCCCCTCCCCTCCCATCTTCTCTCTCTATCCCATCTACCGTAGTTCATTTCTCTCCTTGTTTATTTTCCATTCCCCTCACAACCTCTTATATGTAATTTTGTATAACAATGAGGGTCTCCCTCCATTTCCATGCAATTTCCCTTTATCTCCCTTTCCCTCCCACCTCATGTCTCTGTTTAATGTTAATCTTTTCTTCCTGCTCTTCCTCCCTACTCTGTTCTTAGTTGCTCTCATTATATCAAAGAAGACATTTGATATTTGTTTTTTAGGGATTGGCTAGCTTCACTAAGCATAATCTGCTCTAGTGCCATCCATTTCCCTGCAAATTCAATGATTTTGTCATTTTTTAGTGCTGCGTAATACTCCATGGTATATAAATGCCACATTTTTTTTTTTATCCATTCATCTATTGAAGGGCATCTGGGTTGGTTCCACAGTCTAGCAATTGTGAATTGTGCTGCTATGAACATCGATGTGGCAGTATCCCTGTAGTACGCTCTTTTAAGGTCTTCAGGGAATAGTCCGAGAAGGGCAATGGCTGGGTCAAATGGTGGTTCCATTCCCAGCTTTCCCAGGTATCTCCATACTGCTTTCCAAATTGGCCGCACCAGTTTGCAGTCCCACCAGCAATGTACAAGAGTACCCTTTTCCCCACATCCTCGCCAGCACTTGTTGTTGTTTGACTTCCTAATGGCTGCCAATCTTACTGGAGTGAGATGGTATCTTAAAGTAGTTTTAATTTGCATTTCTCTGATTGCTAGAGATGGTGAGCATTTTTTCATGTACTTGTTGATTGATTGTATATCCTCCTCTGAGAAGTGTCTGTTCAGGTCCTTGGCCCATTTGTTGATTGGGTTATTTGTTATCTTATTGTCTAGTTTTTTGAGTCCTTTGTATACTCTGGATATTAGGGCCCTATCTGAAGTATGAGGAGTAAAAATTTGTTCCCATGATGTAGGCTCCCTATTTACCTCTCTTATTTTTTCTCTTGCTGAGAAAAAACTTTTCAGTTTAAGTAAGTCCCATTTGTTGATTCTTGTTATTAACTCTTGTGCTATGGGTGTCCTATTAAGGAATTTGGAGTCCGACCCCACAATATGTAGATCAGAGCCAACTTTTCCTTCTATCAGACGCAGAGTCTCTGATTTGATATCTAGCTCCTTGATTCACTTTGAGTTAACTTTTGTGCATGGCAAGAGGAGGGGATTCCATTTCATTTTGTTGCATATGGATTTCCAGTTTTCCCAACACCATTTGTTGAAGATGCTATCTTTCCTCCATTGCATGCTTTTAGCTCCTTTATCAAATATAAGATAGTTGTAGCTTTGTGGATTAGTCTCTGTGTCCTCTATTCTGTACCATTGGTCCACCCGCCTGTTTTGCTACCAGTACCATGCTGTTTTTGTTACTATTGCTCTGTAATATAGTTTGAAATCTGGTATCACTATACCGCCTGATTCACACTTCCTGCTTAGAATTGCTTTTGCTATTCTGGGTCTTTTATTTTTCCATATGAATTTCATGATTGCTTTATCTATTTCTACAAGAAATGCCGTTGGGATTTTGATTGGCATTGCATTAAACCTATAGAGAACTTTTGGTAATATCGCAATTTTGATGATGTTAGTTCTGCCTATCCATGATCAGGGTATATTTTTCCATCTTCTAAGATCTTCTTCTACTTCTCTTTTTAGGGTTCTGTAGTTTTCATTGTATAAATCTTTCACCTCTTTTGTTAGGTTGATCCCATGTATTTTCTTTTTTTTTGAGGATATTGTGAATGGAGTGTTTTTCTTCATTTCCGTTTCAGAAGTTTTGTCACTGATATACAGAAATGCCTTTGATTTATGCATGTTGATTTTATATCCTGCCACATTGCTGAATTCATTTATTAGTTCTAGTAATTTTTTTGTAGACCCTTTTGGGTCTTCTATGTATAGAATCATGTCATCTGCAAATAGTGATAATTTAAGTTCTTCTTTTCCTATTTTTATGCCTTTAATTTCTTTCGTCTGTCTGATTGCTCTGGCCAGAGTTTCGAGAACTATATTGAATAGAAGTGGTGATAGAGGGCATCCCTGTTTTTTCCAGATTTTACAGGGAATGCCTTCAATTTTTCTCCATTCAGAATGATGCTAGCCTGAGGCTTAGCATAGACAGCTTTTACAATGTCGAGGTAGGTTCCTGTTATCCCTAGTTTTTCTAATGTTTTGAACATAAAGGGATGTTGTACTTTGTTGAATGCTTTTTCTGCGTCTATCAAGATGATCGTATGGTTCTTATCTTTACGTCTATTGATGTGGTGAATAACATTTATTGATTTCCGTATATTGAACCATTCTTGCATCCCAGGGATGAATCTTACTTGATCATGGTGCACAATTTTTTTGATGTGTCATTGTATCCAATTCGCCAGAATTTTATTAAGGATTTTTGCATCTAGGTTCACCAGAGATACTGTTCTGTAGTTTTCTTTCTTTGAGGTGTCTTTGTCTGGTTTCGGAATCAGGGTGATGTTGGCCTCATAGAATGAATTTGGAAGAGCTCCCTCTTTTTCTATTTCCTGAAATAACTTGAAAAGTATTGGTATTAATTCTTCTTTAAAGGTTTTGTAAAATTCCGCTGTATACCCATCCGGTCTTGGGCTTTTCTTGGTTGGTAGTCTTTTGATTGCTTCTTCTATTTCATCCACTGATATTGGTCTGTTCAAATTGTGTGTATCCTCCTGATTCAGTGTGGGCAAATCATATGACTTAAGGAATTTATCGATGTCTTCACTATCTTCTATTTTATTGGAATATAGGTTTTCAAAATAATTTCTAATTGTCTTCTGTATTTCTGTAGCATCTGTTGTGATATTGCCTTTTTCATCCCGTATGTTAGTAATTTGAGTTCTCTCTCTTCTTCTCTTTGTTAGCATGGCTAAGGGTCTGTCAATCTTATTTATTTTTTCGAAGAACCAACTTTTAGTTTTGTTAATTTTTTCAATAGTTTCTTTTGTTTCAATTTCGTTGGTTTCTGCTCTGAATTTAATTATTTCTTGCCTTCTGCTACATTTGCTGTTGTTTTGCTCTCCCTTTTCTAGGGCTTTGAGATGAATTGTGAGCTCATTTATTTGTTGGTTTTTCCTTTTTTTGAGGAATGACCTCCAGGCGATGAATTTCCCTCTTAAAACTGCTTTCATTGTGTCCCATAGTTTCCGATATGTTGTGTCTGTATTTTCATTTAGCTCTAAGAATTTTTTGATTTCCTCCTTTATGTCTTCTGTAACCTATTGATCATTCAGTAACATATTGTTCATTTTCCATGTGATGTAGGATTTTTCCTTCCTTCTTTTATCATTGATTTCCAGTTTCATTCCATTATGGTCAGATAAAATGCATGGTATTATCTCCAGCCCTTTATATTTACTGAGGGTTGCCCTATGGCATAATATATGGTCTATTTTTGAGAAGAATCCATGTGCTGCTGAGAAAAAAGTATATCCACTTGATGATGGTTGATATATTCTATATATGTCAGTTAAGTCTAGGTTATTGATTGTGATATTGAGTTCTATAGTTTCTTTATTCAACTTTTGTTTGGAGGATCTGTCCAATGGTGAGAGAGGTGTGTTGAAGTCACCCATAATTATTGTGTTGTGGTCTATTTGATTCTTGAACTTGAGGAGAATTTGTTTTATGAACGTCGCAGCACCCTTATTTGGTGCATAAATATTGATAATTGTTATGTCTTGTTGGTGAATGGATCCTTTTAACAGTATATAATGTCCTTCCTTATACCTTTTGATTAACTTAGTCTTGAAGTCGATTTTATTCGATATGAGAATGGCCACCCCTGCTTGCTTACGAGGATCGTGTGCGTGGTATATTTTTTCCCAACCTTTCACCTTCAGCCTGTGTATGTCTTTTCCAATCAGATGTGTCTCCTGGAGGCAGCATATTGTTGTATTTGTTTTTTTAATCCATGTTACCAGCCTATGTCACTTTATTGGAGAGTTTAAGCCATTTACATTTAGAGTTACTATTGATATATGGTTTGTACTTCCAGCCATGTTTGATTATTTATGTTTTTTTTTTTTTTAATTTGGCTTGTTTCTCCATGATTAGCTTTCCCCTCACCCTCTGGCTTTACTGAGGTACTTCCCACTGTTGGTTTTGGTTATTGTTTTTCATTTCTTCCTCGTGTAGTGTTTTGCTCAAGATGCTTTGCAATGCCTGTTTTCTGGCTGCAAATTCTTTTAACTTTTGTTTATCATGAAAGATTTTTATTTCATTGTCGTACCTGAAGCTTAATTTTGCTGGATACAAAATTCTTGGTTGGCATCCATTGTCTTTCAGTGTTTGAAATACATTATTCCAGAATCTTCTTGCTTTCAGCGTCTGTGATGAAAAATCCGTTGTTAACCTTATTGGTTTACCCCTGAATGTAATCTGCCTCCTTTCTCTTGTAGCTTTTAATATTTTCTCTTTGTTCTGTATATTGGATATCTTTATAACAATGTGTCTTGGCGTTGGTCTACTGTGATTTTGTGTGCTTGGTGTTCTGTATGCATCTACAATTTGTATATCCATTTCTTTTTTTATTTCTGCAAAGTTTTCTGTAATTCTTTCCTTCAGTAGGTTACTCATTCCCTTGGTTTGAATCTCTGTACCTTCCTCTATCCTGATGACTCGTAAGTTTGGTTTTTTGATGTTATCCCATATCTCTTGGATGTTTTTCTCGTGATTTTTTACCATCCTTTCTGAGTTGGCTAGACTCTTTTCAAGATAATATATTTTGTCTTTATTATCTGACATTCTGGCTTCTAGTTGCTCCACTCTGTTAGTGATAATCTCAATTGAGTTTTTAATTTGGTTTATCGTTTCCTTCATTTCTAGAATTATTGTTTGATTTTTTTTATAATCTCTATCTCCTGATAAAGATGCTTAACTTCTTCTTTTATCTGTTTATGTAATTCATTTTCAATGTGCTCTTTCACTGTTTGGATTTGCTCTCTCGTATCCTCTTTAAGGTTCCATTCCATCTGTCTAAGGTATTCCTTGAGTTCTTTATATGACCATTTTTCTGATGACTCTAGTTCCTCCTGAATATTTAGGCTGCCCTTCATTGTTTGTACTCCCTTTCTTCCTTGCTTTTTTATGCTGCTCGTGTTACTTCTTGTTCTGTTTGACTGCTGAGTTACTGTTTACTCTTATAAATTTATTTGATGCTTGGGAGGAAAGATATTAGAAGGTAAGGGAAGAAGTCACTAAAGAGAATGAGAGTAGGCAGGTAGAATTCAAGGAAGGGGGAATAAGAAAATTGAAAAGAAATGAAAAGACAAAAGAAAAAATAGAAAATAAAGGAAGAAAGAAAATTTTTTTTTAAAATAATAATGATAATAAAAGAAGAAAGTTGAAATTTAAAGTAATAATAATAATAATAATAATTTTAAAAAATTAAAAACATTTAAAAAAGGTTAAAGAACAACAACAAAAAAATGAAAATGAAAGAAAAAAAATTAAAAAAATAATAGTAATAATAAATGCAGTCATAGAGTTCGATTAACTTCTCTTCCAGTAGGTGGCGCTGTGCCCACTGGGCCAAGCTTCTCCTCTCAGTAGGCGGGAACCAATCACTGTGCAGCAGCTCCTCCTCCCAGACTGGGTGGGTCTCCAATCCTGAGTGCCTAGGGCCTTCTCTTGTGTCTAGTCACTTCCCCACTTTTCCTCCAGCCAGGCCCCACTCACCTGTGACACTCACCACAATACTGGCTACACACCAGTTCTGCTGCTCCTGGAAGCCCTGTTTTCATGAACGCCTGGGCACACTCTCCCTGTTTGCCTCCCTCAGACCCCAAGTTTGTAGAGCTTGGGGCTGAGAACCCCCAGCGAATTTGCTTGCACTCCAGTAGCCATGCCCCCGGTAGCTGGTGCAAGAGACCTCAGTTATCAGCACTGTTGGGAGCGGTAGCCGGTTGTTCTGTGCCGTGAGTCCCGCGCTGCGAGTCCTGCGCCACTCCTGATTCCCTGGGTCTGGCTATCGCGCTCACGGGAGAGCTGGGAGGGGCCCTTATGGGGAGAGCTGGGAGGGGCCCTTAAGGTTTCCCCGCTGTGTGGAGAGTGATGGCTAGGGGATTACACACCTGTCGCCGCTGATTTCAATGAAGTTATCTCCTCCACCGAGTGACGTCAGTTCTCTGTCATGGTGGTATCCCATGCAAATGGTGACCGTTTGTTCCCTTTTCCGGGTGACCAATGCAACGGGTGGGTCCTGATTGTCTCTCCCAAACCCCGTTTAAGTCCTGTGGCCACTGCCTATGAAGGCTCGGTTGGCTTTTACCTCTGTAAATTCAGAGGGGCCAACCAGTTATTTTAGCGGGATCGTTGGTGCTGAGTCACGAGAAGCAGGCAAACCGGAGCTTGAATGCAGCCGATCCGGGCTCGGTGTGTGTCCTGAGAGGCCCAGACTGTTTGCCCCAGATCCACATCAGCTCAGCATTGCCTAGTGATCCTGAGAAAACATCATTTAGACAGTTTACGACTCCCTATGCCCGTGCAGCTGGAGAGGTCAGAGACTTGATCTCTCCGCGCCTGCCGCCATCAAGGAAATTCCTTTTGTCAAAATATGTTCTTGTTACTTCTAGTTTTTCTAGTGTTTTGAACATAAAGGCATGCTGTATTTTGTTAATCATTTTTTCTGTGTCTATTGAGATGATCATATGATTATTAAGTCTATTGATGTGATAAATTACATTTATTGATTTCCATATGTTTAACCAAACTTCCAACCCTGGGATGAATCACACTTGATCATGGTGCACAATCTTTTTGGTATGTTTTTGTATTCAATTTGCCAGAATTTCATTGAGAATTTTTGCATGTATGTTCATTAGAGATATTGATCTGAGGTTTTCTTTCTTTGATGTGTGTTTGCTGGGTTTCGGGATCAGGGTGATACTGGCCTCATAGAATGAGTTTGGAAGTGCTGCCTCTTTTTCTATTTCATGAAATAATTTGAAGAGTATTGGTATTATTTCTTCTTTAAAGGTCTTGTAGAACTCGGCTGTGTATCCATCTGGTCCTGGGCTTTTCTTGATTGGTAGGCTTCTGATGGCATCTTCTATTTCATCACTTGATATTGGTCTGTTAAAATTGTGTATGTCTTCCTGATTCAATCTGGGCAAATCGTATGACATAAGAAATTTGTCGATGGCTTCAATGTCTTCTATTTTATTGGAGTATAAGGTTTCAAAATAATTCATAATTATCCTCTGTATTTCTGTAGTGTCTGTTGTGATATTACCTTTTCCATCATGTATGCTGGTAATTTGAGTTTTCTCTCTTTCTCTTCATTAGCATAGCTAAGGGTCTCTCAATTTTATTCTTTTTTTCAAAGAACCAACTTTTTGTTTTGTCAGTTTTTTTCAATTGTTTCTTTTGCTTTGATTTCATTGATTTCAGCTCTGATTTTAATTATTTCTTGCCTTCTACTGCTCTTGCTGCTGATTTGTTCTTTTTTTATAGGGCTTTGAGATGTAATGTGAGATCATTTATTTGTTGAGTTTTTCTTCTTTTAAGGAATGAACTCCATGCAGTGAATTTTCCTCTTAGTACTGCTTTCATAGTGTCCCAGAGATTTCAATATGTTAGGTCTATGTTCTCATTTACCTCTAAGCATTTTTTTTAATCTCCTTTTTGATGTCTTCTGGAACCCATTGTTCATTCAGTAGCATATTGTTTAGTCTCCAGGTGATGGAGAAATTTTTATTTTTTACTTTTCATTGATTTCCAATTTCATTCCATTATGATCTGATAAAATGCATGGTAGTATCTCTACTTTTTTGTATTTACTAAGAGTTTTTTTGTGGCATATATACTATGTATGTCTATTTTAGAGAAGGATCCCTGTGCTGCTGAGAAGAAAGTGTATCTGCTTGATGCAGGTTGAAATATTCTACATATGTCAGTTAAGTCTAAGTTATTGATCGTGTTATTGAGTTCTATAGTTTCTTTATTAAACTTTTGTTTGGAAGATCTATCCAGTGGTGAGAGAGGTGTGTGAAAGCCACCCAAGATTATTGTGTTGTGGTCAATTTCACTCTTAAGCTTGAGAAGAGTTTATTTGATGAACATAGCTGCATCATTATTTGGGGCGTATATATTTATGATTGTTATATCATGTTGGTGTATGGTTTCCTTGAGCAGAATATAATGTCCATCTTCATCACTTTTGATTAACTTTGGCTTGAAGTCTACTTTATTTGATATGAGGATGGAAACCCCTGCTTGCTTTAGCAGTCCATGTGAGTGGTACGATTTTTCCTAACCTTTCACCTTCAGTCTGTGTATATCTTTTCCCATCAGATGAGTCTCCTGTAGGCAGCATATTGTTGGGTCTTTTTAAAAAATCTAATCTGCTAGCCTATGTCTTTTGATTGGTGAATTTAATCCATTAACATTCAGGGTTTTTAATGAGACATGATTTATATTTCCAGCCATATTTGTTTATTTTTATTATTTAATTTGACTTGGTTTCCTTCTTTGATTAGTTTTTCCTTTAGGCTACTACCTTCCTCCGCTGAGTTTCATTGTTGTTTTTCATTTCCTCTTCATGGAATATTTTGTCAAGGATGTTTTTTAGTGCTAGTTTCCTAAGTATAAATTCTGTTAACTTTTGTTTATTGTGGAAGGTTTTTATTTCATCTTCAAATCTAAAGCTTAATTTTTATGGATACAAGATTCTTGGTTGGCACCCATTTTCTTTCGCAGTTTGATAGATGTTGTTCCAGGATCTTCTAGCTTTTAGAGTATGTGATGAAAAATCTGCCATTATCCTAATTGGTTTTCCCCTATATGTAATTTGATTCCTTTCTCTTGTGGCTTTTAAAATTCTCTCCTTATTCTGTATGTTGAACATTTTTATTATAATGTGCTTTGGTGTGGATTTGTTGTGATTTTGTACATTCGGCATCCTGTAGGCTTCTTGATTTGGATTTCCAATTCATTCTTCATGTTTGGAAAGTTTTCTGATATTATTTCATTGAATGGATTGTTCATTCGTTTGGTTTGGACCTCTATGCCTTCCTCTATCCCAATAACTCTTAAATTTGGTCTTTTTATGCTATCCCATATTTCTTATATGTTTTGCTTGTGGTTTCTTACTATTTTCGCTGTGTCGTCTATGTTCTTTTCAAGATTATATATTTTAATCTTCATTTTCTGATGTTGTATCTTCCAAGTGGTCTACTCTGTTGGTGATGCTTTGATTTGAGCTTTTAATTTGGTTTATTATTTCTTTCATTTTAAGGATTTCTGTTTTTTTTTTTTTTTTTTTTTTTAGAACCTCTATCTCCCTGTCGAGGTGATCTTTTGCTTCTTGGATTTGTTTATGTAGCTCCTTGTCGAAGTGATCTTTCACTGCTTGAATTTGCTCTCTTATATCTTCTTGAGTTCACAGAACATTCTAACTATGTATATCCTGAAATCTTTATCTAATTTTTTCTGCTGTAGCTGCCATTGATTCTAATGATGTGTTGTCATGATTTGTTTGGGGTACTTTCTTCCCTTGTCTTTTCATGTTGCTTGTGTGTCTTTCTTTCCAGCTCTGTGGGTCTGGGGGTGTTATTATTTTACTCTATAGATCTATAGTGCTCTTGTAGGGTTCCAAGATCCATCCTTTGTGGGGAAGGCAATGTTAACAGATTCCAATATCAACAATACATCATCTATGAACAATTTATTGTTATTAAGACATTTACAGTTTAGTCTCAATGTCCAGAAATGTTGGATCCAATTATTATCTAAAATATAATCAGTAGTTTCATAAAAAGGTCTACAGTTTCTGGTGGTGGACAATGAACTGGGGGTCAGGTGTAGGACAATATGCTGAGGGGGAAAGATGTGAGGGTATAGAGTTAATATATATCTTAGGAAATGTGAAAGAGAAATCTAGTGAAGAGGGTTAGTAGCAGGGGAATAGACAGGAAGCAGTTTAGGGTAGACAAGTATGTAAGAAGATAGCAGAGTACATAAAAAAACACACATAAGTATTTAGAAAAATAAAGGATGTGAAAATAGTAAAATTTGGAGGGGGAGAGAAAAATGAAAGAAGAAAAAAAGAGAAAGAAAGGAAAAAAGAGAAGAAAAGGGGGTGCCACAGTCTGGCTGGGCACAATTCAGGAGCCACTTGTCAAAAGAAACTAACTTTATTTTTAGAACCACACAAGATAAACAAAACAGCTCCTCAGGAAAAAACCCTCAGAGCCCAACTGCCACCACCGGCTTCCCACAAGCCAGACACCGCAACCCAGCCTCTTCCTCCCACAATCCTACTGCTCTTGAGGCCGATTGGCTGGGTCGCATGGGCGGAGCCAAAAAAGTCCCCCAATGAGCAGCTCCGTGGTCTGAAAGGGCAGGGAAACAGCCCAATGAGCATCACCACAGAGGAGCCAATCAGCTAGATGTTGCTAGATGTTGCTGGGGCCGCTGTGAGCCAATCATCAGCTGGTAGTCTGAAAGGGCAGGGAAACAGCTCAATGAGCATCTCCACAGAGGAGCCAATCAGCTAGGTGTTGCTGGGGCCGCTGTGAGCCAATCATCAGCTGGCAGTCTGAAAGTTTGCTGGAGCCCCTTCGGCTGTGGCTCTCAACATCTCCCCCTCTCTGTTTAAACAACAAGCATGTGGCTTAGGGACCGTGTCTGCCTTAGGTTGTCCAATAGTACATATGGTTCTTACCCGTTATTGGATGAGCTGACCTCAAGGCGTCAGCCTCCTGTCTTAGGTTGGTACCATAGTAATTGGATCTTACCCGTCATTGACTACCAGTCCAGTATACAGCCACACCTGTGTAGAGGTCTTCGTACCAGCAGGGGGGTGAGGTTCTTTGCCTCACCTCTGTTGGCCCCCAAATTTTAGCTGAATGATCATGACAAACAGAAGGGAGGAAGATACACCAAGCCAGCTGACGGCTCCTTTTGGAAAAATTGTAACACTGATGACACCATCAGCATAAATACCCCAACACTACCAGAAGTTGCTGCACCAACAGATAGTTCACAATGCATACAAGTGAGTTCACAATGCATGTAAGTGATACATAGTCCAGGCAAGTTCTGCAAGCAGTTCAGTGATGGCTATTGCAGAAGCTGTAGATTGGTTTTATCTTTGTCTTCATGCACTGGGATGAAGATAGGAATTCTGGCAATAATGGCTAAAGAAAAATTATATAACATTATATAACATTCCAGAAGGCACTAAAAGAAAACAATTTTCTTAACAATTTACATTGTCTTCACTGAAGATAGGAATTCTGGCAATAATGGCTAAAGAAAAAATTATGTAACATTCCAGAAGGCACTAAAAGAAAACAATTTTCTTAACAATTTACATTATCTTTACGAGAATTATTAAATATAATGAAAAGGAAAGGTGAAAGTAAACAAACAGATCTGTTAACCTCCTTTTTTGTTCACATTTTAAAACAATCTTCAACAGCTGTTTACTCAATTTAAGTTAAACCATTTAAATCACGTGAATAAAAAAAATTATTTGGATCCATTTTTTCATGAGCGCTCATCATATATGACATATGGACATATGTACGTTCAAACACAAAACACAAGTTTGCACACATAATACATATGACACATAACATAATAGTAAAGGCCTTATAACATTTTACAGGTGAAATCTCCATTGCAATGTTTAAAAACTCTATAGTCAAAAAATAGAACTGATCAGCAAAACATTAACCTAGGTCTGTATGAGCTCAAAAAAAAATATGGGAAAGGGCAATAATAAAATAGATATTGAAAAAATCATTCTGGTTCTGTCGCAGATGTAAGAATAACCAAACTGGAGTTCTGGATATCACATCTTCTTTTTGGTCTGTAGAAATCGCTTTAGTTAATCTGTCTGGAATCCAAATCAGCTGCTGTTCTCCCTGTGGAAACACATAAACAGACCCCCGATTCCAGGCAATCACTGGGTCAGGACCTTAGTTAATCTGTCTGGAATCCAAATCGGCTGCTGTTCTCCCTGTGGAAACACACAAACAGACCCCCGACTCCAGACAATTACTGGGTCAGGACCTTTCCATTGTCCTGTTAGAATATCCTTCCAAAGTACCTTGGGCTTATATACATTTTTTGGACACATATGCCTTTCCGCAGCACTAAGCCCTGATGAATCCAAATTTAAAAAGTTTAGAGTAAAAAGGGTTATTTTAAGTTTATCTTTGGGGAATATAAACCCCTTCCCAATTCCTTCTTTTTGCTTTAATAAGTACATTTTAATAGTTTGATGAGCTCTTTCAACTATGCCTTGTCCCTGTGGATTGTATGGGATTCCTGTTATATGAGTAATGCCAAATGATGAGCAAAATTGTTTAAAAGAGGTAGAAGTATAACTAGGGGCATTATCTGTTTTTAACTGTTTTGGAACGCCCACAGTGGCAAAATTTTGTAAGCAATGAGCTATAACATCTTTAGTTTTTTCTCCGGCATGAAGGGAGCCCATCAAAAATCCAGAAGAAGTATCAACTGTAACATGCAAATATTTTAATTTTCCAAATTATGGCAAGTGTGTGACGTCCATCTGCCAAATATGGTTAGGTATCAATCCTTTAGGATTGACTCCAAGATTAACTTGTGGTAAAAAGGTCACACAATTTTGACATTGTTTTATTATTTGTCTAGCTTGTTCCTTAGTTATTTTAAAATGCTTTTGTAAAGTATTAGCATTGACATGGAACTTTTTATGAAAATTTATAGCTTCTTCTAGTGTAGAGAAAATATGTATGTCATGTGTAGTTTTATCTGCTAAATCATTGCCCAAACTAAAGGCTCCAGGCAATCCTGTATGTGCCCTGATATGTCCTATAAAGAATGGATCTTTTCTGTCCCAGATTAGACTTTGTATAGTGGAAAGCAAAAAGAAAATAGTAGAGGAAGGGGAAATCCTACCAGCATCTTCAAGGGATACTATAGCATTAACTATATACTGACTATCGGAAAATAAATTAAATACAGAATTTTTAAACATCACAAAAGCCTGTAATACTGCTTTAAGCTCTACCTTTTGAGCTGATTGTTTGGGTACTAAAAATGTAAAAGTTTGATCAGGTGTAACTATTGCTGCTGTACCATTATTTGATCCATCAGTGAATATATTTGGAGCATTCCTGATAGGTGTTTTTCTTGTCATTTTTGGAAAAATTACAGGATGCGACGACCAAAAAGACAATAAAGGATTAGATGGTAAGTGGTTATCAAATGAAACATTAGATTTGCACATGATTATTGCCCAAGTATTTAACTCATTAGCTAACTCATCAATTTGATTCATAGTATATGGAGTAATAATTTTATTGGGAGAAATTCCAAACACTCCCTTTGCTGCTTTTATTCCTTTGAGTATTAATTGTCCTACAGCCTCAGGATACCTAGTAAGAATAGTGTTAGGAGAATAAGATAAATGTATCCATAATAATGGGCCTTCTTGCCAAAATACTCCTGTAGGAATATTTTTTGTTGGCAGTACAATAAATAATAAAGGCAAACTTATATCAATTCTATCCAAATGCATATTTTCCATATATGTTTCAATGATTTTTAATGCCTTTCTTGCTTCAGGCGTTAACATTCGGGGTGAATTTGGATCTGATGGACATTAGATTAAGGCAGACACGGTCCCTAAGCCACATGCTTCTTGTTTAAACAGAGAGGGGGAGATGTTGAGAGCCACAGCTGAAGGGGCTCCAGCAAACTTTCAGATTTTGACGAGAGATGATGCTAAGGTCTGCACCTGTATCCAGTAGCCCATTAAATTCATGTCCTTGAATATTTAGTTTTAGCATGGGGCGAGAATCTAAATTTAAAGACAGCATAGCCCAATCTACACCTGTGGAGCCTAATCCCTTGGAACCTCTTTCTATAGCACGACTGGAAAATTTATCATGTAGGCTTGGTATTATTAGTAACTGTGCTATTCTATCTCCTGGTGAAATTACTGATATACCATTTGGAGAACTGGCTATAATTTTTATTTCACCTTCATAATCGGGATCAATTACCCCAGGACTTATCATAAATCCTTTTAGAGTAGAAGAGCTGCGTCCCAATAATAAGCCTACTGTTCCTTTGGGAAGAGGTCCTTTCACCCCTGTGGGAATGATTTGAACTCCCATCTCTGGAGTTAGTACTGATCTGGCGGAGGCGCAGATGTCCAACCCTGCGCTCCCTCTGGTTTGTCTGATGAGGGATCTGATGGACAATGTGTCCTGGGCACTACCCTGATGGGGTTGCTGGGTTCCTCCAGTGCTCCGTATATTTGTGGTTTTGGGCCCCGGAGCATTGGGCCCCCCTGTCCATTTTTTGGCAATGGAGCCCAATGCCTTTCTCCATGATATCGTGGATAAACACTTGGTCCTTGTTCGTTTTTTGATAATGGAGTACCCTCTATGGTGGTTTGAGAATGGCATTCATTAGCCCAATGTCTCCCTCTACGGCATCGTGGGCAAATACCCGGTATTCTACTCCTTTGATACCTAGTTTTGTTAAACCCTCCTCCTATGGGGCAATTCCTTTTAAAATGTCCTGTTTGTTCACAATTGTAGCATGTTCTTGGCCTGGAATCTAAAGCCTGTTTTACTGCAGCTGCCACAATTTGCCCTGTTCATTAATGTCTCTGGCATCTAAAGTCTGTTTTACTGCAGCTGCCATGACTTGCTCTTGTTCATTAATGTCTCTACATAATTTAATATATGTGTTTAAATCTTCATGTTTCCATGGTCTAATGATATCTCTGCACCAACGATTCGCTTGGTCATAAGCCAGTTGTTTTATTAATGGCATTGCTTGTTCTGTATTCCCAAAAACTCTGGTAGCTGTTTGAATAAGCCTATCTACAAATTCAGCATAAGATTCATTAGTTCCTTGTATTATCTTAGATAATTGACCTTGTAAACCTCCATGTCCTTGTAAAGTCTTCCATGCCTTAACTGCATGTACAGCAATTTGTAAATATACACAGGATCATATGCAATTTGTTGCTGCTGATCCTCATAAGGTCCCTTTCCTAACAACATATCTAGATTTCTCTGAGGATAACCAGCTGCTGCATTTCGCCTAGCTGTCTCCTTGCAAAATTCCTCATTGGCAACCTTCCATAACAGGTATTGTCCTCCATTTAGCACAGCTTTACACATATTAGCCCAATCTGCTGGTGTCATGTTCAAGTTGGTAATGGATTCGACCAAGCTTACAGTGAAGGGTGCTTGAGGACCATAGGTTGTTACAGCCTCTTTTAGCTGCTTCACTGTTTTGAAATTTAAAGTATGGTAAATTTGCTGCCCTCCTACCTCAAATACAGGGCATGTTAATACTTGAGATCCTGTCTCAGGATCTGAACTATCCACTGCGGGGGTTGGGGGCCTCTCAGCATATGAAGGTGGCCTTGTCAGTTGGACACTTATGTCCTCTGGTGATAGAAAGGTGTTAGTAGCAGTCTCCTGTAGAGGTAGTGCTGTTGGTTGGACACTTAAGCCCTCTGGTGATAGAAAGGTTTTAGTAGCAGTCTCCTTTTGTAACTTTCCCCCTGATGGCTTTTTCTGCTCTAAACTTTCTTTCTCTGTCTGATTAGCTCGAAAGACCTTCTCTTTTACTTGAATCTTTTCCTCTTTCTGACTAACTTGAGAGACCTCCTCATTTACTTGAATCAATATTTCTTCTCCTTCCTCTACCTTTGCCTGAATTGAAGGCTTTGGACTAAGAAAACCAGATACCAACGCCCACAATGCCAATGTGCCAGCTGGCAGAGTTCCTGGGCTGTTCTTTTCTATTCTTTTTAAATCTTCACCATGATGGTTCCATTGTGATATATTTAACAACTCCTCCTTAAAAAGCCATGGGCTACATTCTTGTATTGTATCAACGTATGCCCTGACTGCTCTTGATTTTACTGGGATGCCTTCTTCCTCTAACAATTTACTTAACACTCTTTCAGTTTGTTTTTTACTAGTTTCTGATCCCGTATTTCTACTATAATACAACCCAACAAGATGACGCCAAACAAAACCGAGACAGAATGAAATAAAAATGCAACAACAAAAATTCATTATAGCCTTTCTATCCTCCTTACATGTGCATCCGTCCTTTCTCCCTATCTGTTCCTCAGACGTAAATAGTTTTTCCTCAGAAGTGAGCGGTTTTTCTTCCGTCTCACTCATCTCCAGGGACAGGCAACTTAAAACAAAAATGAAGCAAAACAAAAGAGGAATCTTAAAATGGCTCCCCATCCTCTCACCCTGCCCTCAGGGGCGAGCGGTTTACTTACCCTCAGTCGCTCCCCGTACGGGCCACCAAATGCCACAGTCTGGCTGGGCACAATTCAGGAGCCACTTGTCAAAAGAAACTAACTTTATTTTTAGAACCACACAAGATAAACAAACAGCTCCTCAGGAAAAAACCCTCAGAGCCCAACTGCCACCACCGGCTTCCCACAAGCCACACACCCCAACAACCTCTTCCTCCCACCATCCTCCTGCTCTTGAGGCCGATTGGCTGGGTCGCATGGGCAGAGCCAAAAAAGTCCCCCAATGAGCAGCTCCGTGGTCTGAAAGGGCAGGGAAACAGCCCAATGAGCATCACCGCAGAGGAGCCAATCAGCTAGATGTTGCTAGATGTTGCTGGGGCTGCTGTGAGCCAATCATCAGCTGGTAGTCTGAAAGGGCAGGGAAACAGCTCAATGAGCATCTCCACAGAGGAGCCAATCAGCTAGGTGTTGCTGGGGCCGCTGTGAGCCAATCATCAGCTGGCAGTCTGAAAGTTTGCTGGAGCCCCTTCGGCTGTGGCTCTCAACAAGGGGGCATATGCAACTACTCTATATTATATTATTCAGATGACTCAGTCCTCAAAGTCCTCTTTCATGCAAAGCTCTTGGTTTCATATATGTTTGAGATGTGCAGGCTGGAGGATGAAGGATAGAAGAGAAAGAAAAAAAATACTTGAAAGAAGAAACCAGGGTTGTTGCTATTTTTAGAGATCCGTTTCTTTCCTGATTCTCTTCTCATCCAGTAGATAGGGTTGTTTGTTTTAAGCTGGTGTCTCTGTCCTCAGGATGGTGTAGGTAATAAGGGTGAGAAGATTGGAGCTGGTTTAGGAAGTCTGGGAGTGGGGAGTGGTCCCCACCAGTCCCAGCAGGGAAATTGCACCTCATGGATCTCTTTTTGGGGCCACTCCTCTGACTTGAGTGCCCAGTATTGTCTCCCTCTCTTGCCTGAAGATTTCCCAGATCCTGGTCTCTCTGTTATGCTCCAAACTTTAGATCCATCCCCTTTCTCACTTAGCAGTTCTTAACTGCGGGTCCTCTCACCCCTAGGCTCACACCAGGTGGGTGGTGCCCTGGTCGCTCTGCACACCTGCCCAACTAAGAGTTGCTTTTGTGTTGGGTGGTCACTATGCCAAGTTATTGCTGCTGGGTGGGGGGAGCTGGATACCAGATACCTGGCCAGATGGAGATCTAATCTGAGATCTCTGCCCACCAAATATGGTGAGAAAGGTTATCCAAGATGGAGTCGGTCTACTTCCTGCATCAGGGTGTCTGGAGAGGTGGGGGGAGTGGGGCCATGGCCTTGTAGGTAGCAGTCAAGTGACCTGCATGGGAGTGGAGTGCAGCCTGGAGTTCTGCAAAGGTGCTGATAGGTGATTCTGCTAAGCTGCTTGAGAGCCAGGCGTGGGCTAGAACTGCGGGCTTTGGGTCTGGAGTCTGGAGTCCTACTCAAACGCTGAGGCTCTGAGTCCTGCATGGGGGTCTCAGCGCTGATGATTTCTGTGAAAATCTACTGTATAGGGGTCCTCTCACACTCTCTGAGATATTGTATTCCGACTAGGTGAGACCTGGGTCACAGAGCAACACAGGATGCTGCCTCTCTCTGGCCCGCCATCTTCCCACCTCTGACACTATGATTTCAAGTATGGATTGTCACTCCCCAAATTCACATCAAATTTGGTTCTCAAAAACATATGTTAATAGTATTAAGAGAACAGAAGCTTAATTGACAATGGTGTTTAGAGGTGAAGCCTTTGGGAGGTGATTAGGATTAGATAAGGTCATTAGAGTGGAGCCCTCATGGTTGAATCCTGGTAGTTTTATAAGAATATGGAGTAGGACACATAAACAGGTACACACTCTATCTCTTGCCCTGTGATGTGATTCCCTTCCCTGCCTTGGGACTGTGCTGGCAGTAAGGCCTTTACTAGATGTGGCATCTTAACCTTGCACTTTTGTAACCATGAGCCACTTTTCTTTCTAAAGTTGGACTACTTCAGATATTTTCTTATAGTAAAAAATAGATTAATGATGGGCAAGATCAGGGGTTAGTGAATGATCAAAGTCAGGGCTCAAGAGAAGAGTTCAGAGTGTGATGAAGATCTGGATTTACTAACAAGGAATAGGGTCCAGCTTGTGCCCATGATCAGGGTTTGGTTAAGTTCAGGGCTCTTTGATTAGGGTGAAAGTGAAAGACAGATCCAAGATAGTGAAGATGAGGTAGGCTGCAGATTGCAACTTTTAAGCTTTGGAATCAAAGCCATGAGCAAACATCAGTCCAGAGAGGTGGGTGACAGAGGGAATATACCAATCTCATGGATGGTGTGTTATTCAATTTTAATTGCTGTGATCAAAATACCCAATAAGAACAACTTAAAAATGAAAAGATTATTTTGGCTCACAGTTCAGAGGTCTAGTCCATGGGTGGACAAGTCCACTGCTCTTGGCCCAAAGTAAGGCAGAACCTCATGGCAGAATGGCATGTTGGAGGAGTACTTCTCCATTAATGTCATCCAGAAAGTAGAGAGAGGGAAGAGGGAAGGAGTCACAGGGAAGATGAACACTTCAACCCCAGTGACTCACCTCTTCTAGCCATGTCCCACCTGTTTACACTTACAACCCATTTAGCCCATTCAAGCTATGATGGCGTGATTAGGTTATGGTTCTCACAATCAAACTAATTTACTTCTGAACATACCTGCAGTAACACAAGAGCTTTTGGGAGCCACCTCATTTCTAAAACAAAAAGTTCTGCTCCTGGCCACCAGAAGCTCATGTCCATCCAACAATGCAAAATTGATTTAGTTCATCCCCAGGAGTGCCTACAGTCTTATCTGTACCAGCAATGCTCAAAAGTCCAAGTGCAAAGTCTCCTCTGAAACTCAAGACAAACTCTTGACTGCAAGCCCTTATAATGACCCAAAGCAAGTCCAACTTATCTATCTTATCTTATCTTATCTATCTACCTATCTATATCTATATAATCTATGTCTACATCTCAACACGGTGTAAACATTTTCATTCCAAATAGGAGAAATAGGGACATAGAAAGAAGGAATGGAACCAAAGCAAGACCAAAATCCAGCTGAGCGAACAAGTCCTGTAACTCCACATCTGGCATCTGGAGCACATGGAAGTAAGATGTGATCTCCAAAGGATTTGAGCAGCCCCACCCCTATGGCCTTGCTGGTTGTAGCCCACATAGCCTCTTTCTTAGTCTGGATCTATCTGAAGCAAGTAAGTTTCCTTGAAAGACTTTCCATGTTACAGGCAACTCTTAATCTCTTGTGTCTCCACTGCAGCTTCAATTTCCTTCTCACAGCTTCACACATCCCCCTCTCAGGTTGTCTTTAGGGAAATTGACCTTGCTACACTTTGCCTAGCCTCCCAGGCCTTCCTTTTAAATATTGGTGGAAGCTTACCTGACCCCCTAACTCCATCATCCTGCAGAATCAGCATCACATGGAGACACCAAAAAGTGCTGCCGGCTCAATCAGGAGATGGGCCCCTCCTTGGACCATGGATGCAGTGGCATCTGAGTGTCTGGGTGGCAGAGTATGGTAAAATGAATCCTGGCAAAATAACTTCCTAGGCATCCTTGTGTGAGCACTGAGCCCACATGTTTTCTTAAATGAGTTTTCAGTTCTAACATCCTGGAGCCTGCAATGGGTGTGGAACTCCTGATTCCTGAGATACCCACAAGTCATCTTTCCTATTGTCTCTATGAAAAGTATTTAGCTTCTCTTTAGTGACAGTAATTTCTTCAGCAACCGCAACTTTCTTGCCCCAGTATTGCATGTGCTTATTCTCTGACCAAACTGAAAGGTTTTTTAATCTTTCCTCTCTAATTTTTGCTCCTGATCTGCACAGTAAACCTAGAAAAGCTGCCAGCAACACCCATGCCACTGTGTGAATGCTGTAGTGCCTTGAAGTTTCTTCTGCAAGATTAATTAGACCATCACCTTTAAGTTCTGCCTCATGAAAAGTCTCAGGACACAGGCAAAATGTAGACAAACTCTTCGTTAGAATGTCACATGAATGGCCCCTAGTCCAGTTTCCAATAGAGTTCCCATTCCAACATAAGACCTCATGAGCACAGTTTTTACTGTCTGTATCCCTCTCAGAATTCTGGCTTTCTGAACTCCCACCAGAGTTTCCCATTAATCTCTGCTTACAACATTCTAAGGCTTCCCCAGCCTGCATCTCCAAACTTTTTCAAACTCCTCCCACAACCAGTTCCGAAATCTTCTGAACCACATGGTCAGGTTAGTCACAGCGATGGACCCCACTTCTTCATACCAGTTTATGTGTTAGGCAACTTTCCTCCCTCATGCCCTTATGCCATGGTGTTCTGCTTCATTTCAGCAATGGAGTTGCCTAATCATACACTGAACCTTTGAAAGCATGAGGCCCAAGAAAACTTTTCTTCCTCAAAGTTGTTCTTGTCAGATATTTTGGTCACAGTGATGTAAACCTAGCTAACACAGCTCAGAAATTATTAAATATGTAAAGCTTCATTCCACATAGAGAAACCAGTTAAATAATATAATAGGGAATGCATTTAAAGATGGCTGGGCAAGTAATCTGTGTAGTGGGATCCCTGTGAGCTGAAGGCTACTGAACCTCATCCTCTCATATTTGCAATAGGAGTGGGGTGGAGCAGAGCAGATGCCCAACACTTCTAAGCAGTGCATTACATTGAGAGCAGTGTGCACACTCCAACATTGGCCTACACCAAGGGCCTCTGCCAATTACAGTAGTGCCTAGGGGGTAGCATGCACCTCTGCCACTGGTTGCAGCCACCCTTCGCCACTACTATAATTCACCCTGCGCCTTGGCCAGAGTCTCAGACTCTAGCCACCAACCACCAGCCTACATCCTAGCTGCCACCCTACATCCCAAATTCCAGTCATGACCCTGCACCCCACTGCACCAAAAAAACTGGCCCCTGCTATACACACCACCCAGCATCCCATCCAGCTTCTGGCCCATGCCCCAGTTATGGAGTCACTCCATGTCTCTGCCATGTGTTGCCTCACCCAAAGCACTGAGAGCTAAAAGGGTGAACCCATATTAGTTTAGTTTAGTTTTGTTACCAGGGGCACTCCACTGGAGCCACATCCACAACTGTTGAGAGCCACAGCCAAAGGGAGGGCTTGACAGCCAAGATGTTCCAGATCTCGTAGAAAATTTTGATGAAGCATCAAAGAATGAAGCTAACTAAATTTTTTTTTTGGTATTTTGAAGCTGGCATGGACTAGATTTAACAAATCAGCTATGTGGTTCCAAAGTTTTACAGACACAGAGAACATCACCTGTTACTAGTTCAGTAATATAAATATTTTGTATATTAATCAGGAGGCTGATGCCTTGAGGTCAGCTCATCCGATAACGGGTAAGGACCATATGTACTATTGGACAACCTAAGGCAGGCACAGTCCCTAAGCCACATGCTTGTTGTTTAAACATAGAGGGGGAGATGTTGAGAGCCACAGCCGAAGGGGCCCCAGCAAACTTCCAGCTGCCAGCAAACTTCCAGCTGCCGGCTGATGATTGGCTCACAGCGACCCCAGCAACTTCTAGCTGATTGGCTCCTCTGTGGTGATGCTCATTGGGCTGTTTCCCTGCCCTTTCAGACCACGGAGCTGCTCATTGGGGGACTTTTTTGGCTCCACCCACACGACCCAGCCAATCAGCCTCAAGAGCAGGAGGATTGTGGAAGGTGGAGAGGCTTGTGGGAAGCCAGTGGTGGCAGTTGGGCTCTGAGGGTTTTTCCTGAGGAGCTGTTTTGTTTGGCGTGTGTGGTTCTAAAAATAAAGTTAGTTTCTTTTGACAAGTTGGCTCCTGAATTGTGCCCAGCCAGACTGCGGCATTCAACTCTATTTTGTATTTTTTATTTAGAGACAGGACTAAGTTGCTTAGCACCTCGTTTTGCTAAGGCTGGCTTTGAACTCATGATCCTCCTGCCTCAGCCTTCTGAGCCGCTGGGATTACAGACAGGCACCACTGTGCCTGGCCACATTAGTTTTTATAATTATGGAAGCATGCAAAAGAAGTGTTTCAATTTAAAATATCTTTGCAAGGAGAAAACCGAATGTTTTATGGTTATTGTAGCATTATTTGTTTTGTGTAAGGTATTTTGTTGTATCCTCCATCATTATTTGGTTTTGCAAGGCTACAACTAATTTAATGTGTTCTTTCAATTAATAAGATTTTTTGTCAATACTTCTTTTCTTCTTTCTCATCTCCATTCCCCTCTAATTTCTTAATTCATCCTCTCAGTTTTTCTTCGAATTTCCTTCTGTCCCACATTATTTTTTTCATTTACTTTCTTATTTTCCTCATCTTCCAGTATAATTTAGTATTAAATATTAAGAATACTATCCTTCTTGCTTAAATTTTCAGGGATTCTATATTATTGCTCACCCACTTTTCTCATTGATTAGTAGGCTCAGATACTGCAAGACTCTCAATAGGGCTGTTTTATGTGATTTTATTTTTGTCAAGATACCTTTATAATTGAAACCATTTGGGAGGAACTCTTCCTAAAACATCCTTACTAATTTGCTTTTCTCTTTGCCAATGGAAATTGCCCAATTCCTGCCTATTTATAGCAAGGCAAAGGAAATAAACAGCAATAAAAAGAAAGAGGACTGAATTTGTGTATATTGCATGATGGTGCATATGTAACCTTACACACACACATACACACACACACCAAAAAAACAAAAACCTCAGCTCTCCAGTGGTCTCTGGTAGCCTCAAGAGGGTTTCATCCTGACTTCTCAATTCCTTCTGAATTTCATGTTAGGCCCTCACATTATGGGTCAGCCTCAAATATTCGGCATACTCTGAGTTCCTACCATCCCAATGCCCCATGCTTCTCCTGTTGGATACTCTTTATTTACACACCCCTTTTCTCCATCTACTCTCCTTGTTCTGGGAGTCTAACTTCATGACCCACAGTCACCAGATGGGTTTAGCCATAGGACCCTGAGCAGAGATAGAAAAAAGGAGAAAGAGAGGTCAAGCTATTTTGTTTCAGAGCTTCTTTCCTGTCAGATAGAGTCATAGGCCTTGCTGAGTTCTGTACTTGTTCCCTGCCTTTGTCCTTCATACTACCATTGGGGACCACTCTCATCCTTGAAACCTAGAAATGGCCATTATGACCCCTTCCCTTCCTGCCTAGCTCAGGACTCAGCCTTTTCCACATTCTAACATTCCTTCTTGGATTCCTAGAGGTAAGGGAATCAGCTCCAGCCCTACTATCACCCTTAAAGAATCAAATCCTCACTCCCAGGGTCAGGTAGCTCTGAGCTTATAGTTTCTTTCCTGTAGAGGGGGTTTGGCCTCAGTGGTGCTTCTGAACCCTGCCAAGGATGATTGCCTTAGGAATAAAAGGTCCCACAGCTAGCTTGTGGCAGACCCAACAGAGCCACAACTGTACCACCTTCTAGCCCTATACCTGGCTGCAGTCAACAGCTACTTTATTCCACTCTCATGACTGGGACATGAGGCTATAAGAAAGGGACTTACTCTAGGCCACACTGTCAGCCAATGACCAGGACAAACCTGATGATCACTTTATTTATGATACTTTGGTCCAGAGAACAAAAAAAGGGCTTCCTAGGAGCTCTCAGACCAGTGATCTTCAAGGTAGCTTAGAATGTAGAAGAATAAGCCAGGAGTTACTGATGATCCCAGGCCCTCCTATGAACTTCAGGAGTGGGCCAATTTCAGAGTACACACAGAGAAACACCCAATTACCACCATGTCTTGATGTTTGTCAAGCTGAAAGGAAGGTGCAAGATACCTCTAAACCTTAATGCTTCCACCCTTTAATAAGCCAGACCCATAGAGCCTTGGCCTCATTGTGTGAGTTTGGAGGTCATCCCCAACACTGTTCTCCGTTTTCAGGCAGAGAGAGAGGGCCCGAATGATTAGCCTTCTTTCTCTCCATGTTGAATTTCTCTGAGGACTAAGGAGGATTTTAGATAAACAGCCTTTTCAGGAAGGGGTAGGCTCTATTCCAAACCAGAGGATTATAATTTCTGCAGAGAATGATTTCTAAAGCAGGGCTCAAAAGTGATTTGGAAGGAAACCCATCATCAGCAATAGGCAAAAGTCCATCTCAGTGTCTTTCAGGTGGGGAGATGCTACCCTCTAGAGATCTGAGGGTAAGTGCAGCCCCTTCCCCACTTGACTCCAATGCCATCTAGGCCCATCAATCTAGGCACTCCCTATGCAGTCTAACCAAAATCATTCCCCATGTCCTCAAGATAAGATCACTCCTTTGTCATGTGGAGTAACTTCAACCACCAAGACAAATGTTCTTCCAGGGCCCAACAAAGGTTTAAAGATTGAGAAAGTCATGTGACTCAATCTAATATTTCATTACCTTTTTGGTAACACTAAGAGAGGGGGAAAACCATGAGTCTCCAAAGTGGGAAGGACTGCAGCAAGACATCTATATTTTTCCAATAATTTCTTTCACTAAATTTACCAAGAGCATGAAAACTACTCTTGGATTAGAGTCAGGGTTCAGCCTGTTACAATTTTCAGGACCCTTATGTTATTAACTTCCCACATCTATGGGCTATCATCTGAAACACTGGATTATATTACTTAACTACTGAGCCACATCTGCAACAATTTTTAGTTTTCTCTGTGTGTATGTGTGTGTGTGTGTGTGTGAGAGAGAGAGAGAGAGAGAGAGAGAGGAACTTTGAGACAGGGTCTCAAAAAATTGCTTAGGGCCTTGCAAAATCACCAATCGTTAATGCTGGTCTTGAACTTGTGATCCTCCTGCCTCAGCCTTCTGAGTTGCTGTGATTAAAGTCCTGTGCCAGCACAGCTGGCAGGCATTGTGTCTTGAATATATAAAGAACATTTTCAACTCAATAGCAAGAAGACATATTACACAATTTTCTTTAAACTGCGCAAAAGGTATACTTATCTCCAAGTCGATTTGAATGGAGCTTCTTTAAAGAAGTTTAAAATTGGACCTTCGTGAGAGCCCAGGACCAGGGTAGGTAGGCCTGAGTCCTTTCCGCCCAACAGCAGACCCACCCCAAAGCTCAGGCCCTGGCCTAGGACTGCCTCTGCCAATCTGTGTGGGAGCCCAGGCCCAGGATAGGTCCAGATCTGCCACCCCCCAAACCTGGCTGCCCAGGCCTAACCCACTTCCATCTTGGGACACTGCAGCCATAGCCATAGCCCTCCCCATGCAGTACCTTCTACCTTGTGACAACAGATAGGGCCTAGAACTGCTGCATCTCACAACACACATTCCAAAGCCAGTGTAAGGCCCACCCTTTCAGGCCCATCCCTGAAAGAAGTTGCATCCATCCATCTTGAGACACCTGCACTGCTATCTCCAGTTACCTCCAGTATTGCCACCACCACCTATACTTGCAGTAGCATCCATCGTGGGACCCTGGCAGAGTCTCGAAGCCCAACACCAAGGTGAGGTACAGATAATCTGCACAGATACTACAAGATTATAGGGTTGAAACTAATACCTCAGACCCACACTACATGGGAGGAAAGTGCCCCAAACAATCCAGGATACTACAAAAACAGACCCCATGTACAGTGCCGTTGATGAAATGTCCGAGAAGGAGTTCATATTATCCATAATTAAAATGACCTCTGAATTAAAGAATGACCTACACAAGTAAAGACATGCAAAAATTGATCATCCAACAAAGAGATAAGAAACTAAATACAGGCAACCATTGATCACACCAACAAAGAGATAAGAGAAGCAAATACAGGTAGCAAAAGATTACTTCAAGAAACAAATAGGAGATTCTGGAAAAAAAAAAAACAATCAGAAATCCTTGAAATGAAGGAAACAATGATCCAAATAAAAAACTCAATAGAAAGCATCACCAACAGACTAGATCACTTGGAAGATAGAACTTCAGACAACGAAGACCAAGTATACAATGGGGAAATTAAAGTTGACCCCATAAGTGAAGATGGTAGGGAACCGCGAACAGAACATCCAAGTATTATGGGATAGCATCCAAAGACCAAATCTAAGAGTTATTAGGCTAGAGGAAGGCACAGAATTTCAAACCAAAGGAATGCACAATCTCTTCAATGAGATCATATCAGAAAATTTCCCAAACATGAAGAATGAATTGGAAAATCAAATGCAAGGGACTTACAGGACACCAAATGTAAAAAATTACCACACATCTACACCAAGTCACATTATTATGAAAATGCCTACCATACAGAACACGGAGAGAATCTTAGAGGCCTCAAGAGAGAGGAATCAGATCACATATGGGGGGAGACCAGCACATTTTTCAATACAGAAACTCAAAGCCAGGAGATCCAGGAACAACATATACCAAGCTCAGAAAGAAAATGGATACCAACCAAGAATCTTATATCCAGCAAAATTAAGCTTCAGATTTGATGAAGAAATAAAAACTTTCATGATAAACAAAGTTAAAAGAATTTACAGTGAGAAAACCCACACTGCAGAGCATCCTCAGCAAAATATTCCAGGAGGAGGAAAATATGAAAAACAACAATGACAATCAGCAAAGGCTGGGACTACACTAAAGAAACGGCTGCTCGAAGGACAAAACAAGTTCAGTTAAAAACCAAAGACAACCCCAAATTTCTGGGTATACAAACCATATGTCAATAATAACCCTGAATGTGAATGGTCTAAACTCTTCAAATAAAAGACATAGACTGGGCTGGGGTTGTGGCTCAGTGGTAGAGCGCTTGCCTAGCATGTGAGAGACACTGGGTTCTATCCTCAGCACCACGTGAAAATAAATAAAATAAAGGTACATCAACAACTAAAAAAATAAAAATAAAAAAAGACATAGACTGAAAGAATGAATTAAAAAACAAGACCCAACAATATGTTGGCTTTCAAGAGACTCATTTCACAGGAAAAGACATCCAGAGACGGAAGGTGAAAGGGTGGGAAAAAGCATCCCACTCACATGGACCTCTTAAACATGCAGGGTTTCCCTCATCCTATCAGATAAAGTGGACTTCAAACCAAAGCTAGTGAAAAGGAATAAATAAGGACAGTTAATACTGCTTAAGGGATTCATACATCAACAATATGTAACAGTCAAAATATCTATGCATCAAACAATGGGCATCGATGTATGTCAAACAAACCCTTCTCAAATACAAGAACCAAGTACAACACAATATTATGGGTGAATTTAATACACCTCTCTCATGACCAGATGGATCTTCCAGAATAAAACTAAACAAAGAAACTACAGAATTCAATTATACAATCAATAACTTGGAGATAGATATATATCTCCAAGTTATATATATATATATATATATATATGTATATATATATATATATATATATATGTATATATATATATATATCCAAGTTATATATATATATATCTCCAAGTTATATATATCTCCAAGTTATATATATATAATATTCCATCCACCAATGAGAGAATACACATTCTTCTCAGCAGCACAAGGATCTTTCACTAAGAAAGATCATATACTATGCCACAAAGCAAGTCTTAGCAAATACAAAAAAAATACAGATACTACCCAGCATTCTGTCTGACCATAATGGAATGAAATTAGAAATCAATGATAAAATCAAAAAGAGAAGATACTCCAACACCTGGAGACGAAACAATATGCTATTGATTGATGCATGGACAACAGGAGACATCAGAGAGGAGATAGAAAAAAATTCTTAGAGGTAAATGAGAACTCCAATACAACTTATCAAAATCTGGGACACTATGAAGGCAGCAGTGTTAAGAGACAGTTCATTTCATGGAGATCATTCATTAAAAGAATAAAAAGTCAACAAATAAACGACCTGACATTATAGCTCAAGCCCTAGAAAAAGATGAACAAACCAACAACACAGTAGTAGAAGACAGGAAATAATTAAAATCACGACAGAAATCAATGAAATTGAAAATAAAGAAACAATTCAAAAAATTGACAAAACAAAAAGCTTGTTCTTTGGAAAAATAATTTAAATTAACAAACCCTTAGCCACTCTAACGAAAAGAAGGAGGGAGAAAACTCAAATTACTAAAATTTGTGATGAAAAAGGAAATATTACGACAGACACTGTTGAAATACAGATGACAAACAGAAACTATTTTAAAAATGTATACTCCAATAAGATACAAAACCGTGAAGACACCGACAAATTTCTAGAGGCTATCATCAACCCAAACTGAGTCAAGAGGATGTACACAACTTACACAGATCAATTTCAAGCAAGGAAATAGAAGATGCCATCAAAAACCTACCAAACAAGAAAAGCCCGGGAACAGATGAATTTCACAAGCCCTACAAGGAAGAATTAGCACCAATACTCTTCAAATTATTCCATGAAAGAGAAAAGGAAGGAGCCCTTCCAAACTCATTCTACAAAGCTCGTATCATCCTGATTCCAAAACCAGGCAGAGACACATCAAGGAAAGAAAGTTTCTGACCAATATCCCTGAAGAACATTGATGCAAACATCCTCAGTAAAATTCTGGCAGATTGCATACAAAAACATAGTAAGGAGATCGTGCACAATGATCAAGTGGGGTTCATTCCACGGATGCAAGGTTGGTTCAACATATGGAAATCAATAAATATAATTCATCACATCAACAGGCTTAAAGATAAGAATCATATGATTATATGAATTGATGCAGAGAAAGCATTTGACAAAATACAGCACTCTTTCATGTGCAAAACACTAGAAAAACTAGGAATAGTAGGAACATACCTCAACATTTTAAAAGCCATCTATGCTAAACCCCAGGCCAACAATCATTCTAGATGGTGAATAATTGGAAGCATTGTCTCTAAAAACTGGAACAAGACAGGAATGCGATCTTTCACCACTTCTATTCAACATAGTTCTTGAAACGCTAGCCAGAGCAATTAGATAGACAAGAGAAATTAAAGGGATACAAATAGGAAATTATCCTTATTTGCGGTCAACCTGATTCTATACTTAGTGGATTCAAAAAACTCCACCAGAAAACTTCTAGAGTTAATTAAAGAATTCAGCAGAGTCGGAGGATACAAAATCAATACCCATAAATCAAATGCATTTCTATACAACAGGGATGAATCCTCTGAAAGAGAAATTAGAAAAACTACCCCATTCACAGTAGTAGCCTCAAAAACAAAACAAAACAAAACAAAAACACTTGGAAATCAACGTAATGAAAGAGGTGAAAGACCTCTACAATGAAAACCTCAGAACACTAAAGAAAGAAATTGATGAAGAGCTTAGAAGATGGAAAGTTCTTCCATGCTCTTGGATAGGCAAAATTAATGTTATCAAAATGGCCAAACTACCCAAAGCAGGATACAGATTAAATGCGATTCCAATTAAAATCACAATGACACTCCTCAGAGAAATAGAATAAGCAATCGTGAAATTCATTGGGAAAAAGAAGAGACACAGAGTAACCAAAGCAACCTTAGCAAGAAGAGTGAAGCAGGAGGCATCACAGTACCTGAACTTAACTGTACTACAAAGCTGTAGTAACAAAAGGAGCATGGTATTGGTACCAAAACAGACTGGTAGACCAAAGGTACAGAATAGAGGACACAGAGACAAAACCACATAAATACAGTTATCTCATATTAGACAAAGGTGCCAAAAACATACAGAGGAGAAAAGAGAGCCTCTAGAAGAAACGGTGCTGGTGGCTGGGCTGTAGCTCAGTGGTAGAGTGCTCACCTAGCACAAGTGCAGCCCTGGGTTCGATCCTCAGCAGCACATAAAATAAATAAATAAAATAAAGGCACTGTGTCCAACTAAAAAGTAAATAATAATAATAATAAAAGTAATGGTGCTGGGAGAACTGGAAACCCATATGCAGCAAATTGAAACTAAACCCCTACCTCTCACCATGCACAAAACTCAAAGTGAATGAATGACCTAGGATTTAGTCCAGAGATCCTGCGCCTAATAGAGGAAAACGTGGGCCCAAATATTCGTCACATTGGATTAGGCCCTGACTTCCTTAACAAGACTCCTAAAGTTCAAGAAATAAAATCAAAAATTAATAAATGGGATGGACTTAAACTAAGAAGCTTCTTCTCCACAAAACAAACAATCAATGAGGTAAAGAGAGAGCCTACATTTGGGGAGCAAACTTTTGTCCCATACATGTCAGAAGATCACTAATCTCCAGGATATATAAAAAAAAAACTCAAAAAACTTAATACCAAACAGACAAACAAACAAACAACCCCATCAATAAATGGGCTAAGGAGCTGAACAGACACTTCTCAGAAGAAGATATACATTCAATCAACAAATATAGGAAAAAATGTTCAACATCTCTAGTAATTAGAGAAATACAAATCGAAACTACTCTAAGATTTCATCCCATGCCAGTCAGAAAGGCAGTTATCAAGAATATATGCTGTATGTACAGAGATACAAAAAATAGTGCTCTATTTGTTTAATAAGCATTGTAATGAAAAATTTAAAACTTAATTAATTAGAAAAATTCAGACGACAATAAATTTTGGCAAGGACGTGGGAGAAAAGGCACAGTCGTACATTGCTGGTGTCCAACAGGACTGCAAATTGGTGCAATCAATCTGGAAAGCAGTATGGAGATTCTTCAAAAAACTGGGAATGGAACCATCATTTGACCCAGCTACCCCACTCCTCAGTCTATACCCAAAGGACTTAAAATCAGCATAGTATCATAACGCAGCCACATCCATGTTCATAGAAGCTCAATTCACAGTAGCTAAACTGTGGAAGCAACTTAGAAGCCCTTCAATAGATGAATGGATGAAGAAATTGTAGTATATATACACAATGGAATATTACTCAGCATTAACAGAGAATAAATTAATGGCATTTGCAGATAAATGAATGTATTTAGAGAATATAATGCTACGTGAAGTAAACAAATGCCGAATATTTTAACTGATATAAGGATGCTGATTCATAATGGGGGTGGGGGGAGCATGGGAGGAATAGACAAACTCTAGTTAGGGTAAAGGGGAGCGGGGGAAGGCAGGGGGCATAGGAGTAGGAAAGGTGGTGGGATGAGATGGATCTCATTACTCTAAGTACATGTATGAAGACACAAATGGTGTGACTTTATGTGGTGTTCAACCAGAGTTATAAAAAATTGTGCTCTATATGTATACTAAGAATTGAAATGCAATCTGTTTCATATATAATAAATTAGAACAAGTTTTAAAAATTGAAAACTAAAACAAGGTACTTTAAATTTGATTTGGTAATGCTAACTAGAGATGGGTAGATATCACATGTACATAGGTATGTATTTATATCTGTGTGAGCGTGGGTCCTGTCCTTTCTTTTGTCCTGATAGGCAGTTGCTTTGGGGGTCGCTGAGTTCCTTGTGAGTCTTTGATGGCATGGCATAGAGGGGCCTTAAATATACTTGGCTGCAGGTAATTAGGAGATGGTGTGGGTGGTGTGGCTGAACAGGGTCTTGGAGGAGGCAGGATATGAAGGAGAATATATCAAAACCTCCAAGAGAAGGTCAAAGTGGCAAGAGAAGGAAAAGAAGAGCAGAACCAATTGGAAGGGAGAAGTGTCCAGGTGTTCAACGATGGATTCGAGCTGATGAATCACGGCTGGTCATGAGTGTCATTGGAACAGTCCAACTCCTTTGTGTCTTTCCACAACGCCAGGATTCCCTGAATAACAATAATTTTACGGCCATATCATTTTTATCAGTGGCAGTTCACTGAATAGTGTGGGTCATCTGGTGGCCATAAGCTGGGCCAAGACAAGTTCTGTCATTCCAATCTTTATTTCTAATATCTAGGACATTCAAGTGATGAATCACACCTTACAATATGGTATATTGTAATATATAATTATTATTATTTGCATTACAATTCATGCTACACATACAGAGCCCAATTTTTCGTAACTCTGGTTGTACACGAAGGAGAGTCACACCATTTGTGTCTTCATACATGCACTTAGGGTAATGAGGTCCATCTCATTCCACTATCTTTCCTACACCTATGCCCCCTCCCTTCCCCTCCCTCTCCTTTGCTTTATCTAGAGTTCCTCTAATACACCTATGCTACCCTGCCAACTCTCATTATGAATCAACATCCTTAAATCTGAGCAAACATTCGGCATTTGGTTATTTGGGGATTGGCTAACTTAGCATTGTATTCTCAACTCCATCCATTTACCTTCAAATGCCATGATTTTACTCTCTTCTAATGCTGAGTTGTATTCCATTGTGTATATATAATTATTATTATTATTATTATTATTATTATTATTATTATATAATGCTGCAATATATAACATTGTAAGGTGTGATTTATCTTCTCTATGTATTGTATATATGCCTCACATCCAAAACACACACACCACACACAACACACACACTCAGACACAAACACACAGGGAGAAGGGCTAAGAATGAGTTAAGGCAGCCACAGGAGGGGTTCAGGGGGATGAACTGAGAGCAAAGCAGGAGCAGGTGTGAATGCAAAGCATCACTGTAGGTGGTCAGATAAGATGATTCACCAGCCAAAGAACCTGTTCAAGGCACAGAGCTGTCAAACCACAGGAAGGTAGTCTAGGCCAGAAGGTAGTTTCAGAGAGTCCACCTGGAGGTCAGCTTGGGATCCCAGGTTGGAGTGGCTGTTTGTGGTCATCATGGACAGGGGAAAATGGGCTCCACTGAAGTTTGAGAACAGAGATTCAGAGGTTTGCCATTGCGGTGATTTTCCCAGGCAAGGGTCATGAGAAGTGAACAGGTGATGGGCTAGGGTGCCTTTGGGTCCAGTCTTGGGATGCTCCTCTTTTTTCTGGGCCCCAAGTGAGGGTCTTGCTTCATTCAGAGGTCTGCTGTGTTTCCTAAACTCAGGGGCCCTGTTTAGTCAGCTTTTTCACATTGGTGATTCAGAAGACCTGACCAGAAGAATCCTGGAGAAGGAAAGCTTATTTGAGTGTGCACAGTTTCAGAGATCTCACTCCAAAGACAGCTGGCTCCATTCGTTGGGGCTGAAGGTGAGGCTGAACATCTTGGAGGAAGAGTTTGGTGGAGGGAAGCAGATCACATGATGATCAGGAAGCAGAGAGAGACTCCACTCGACAGAGAAAAAATATATACCCCAAAGCCACAGCCCCCAATGACCCACCTCCTGCAGCCACACCTTAATCTCCTACTGTTACCACTCAGTGAATCCCATCAGGGGATTGATCAGCTGATTGGATTAAGGCTTTCAGAGCCCAATCCGTTCTCCTCTAAACCTTCTTGCATTGTCTCCCCATGAACTTCTGAGGGACAACTCACATCCAAACTATAACAAGCCTATGCATTGATGTGCTTCTGATGAATTTGATGTGTCCACAGATGATTGTTATTATTAGCGTGATTCATTTATTTTTATTTGTTCTAATTAGTTATGATAGCAGAATGCATTTGACTCATTGCACACAAAGGGAGCACAACTTTTCATTTTGCTGGTTGCACATGATGCAGAGTCACACCATTCGTGCAATGAAACATGCACACTGGGTAATAATGTCTGTCTCATTGCACCATCTTGTCTTATTTTGCTTAGCAAGATATTCTCCAACTCCGTCCATTTACCTGCGATTGCCATAATTCCATTCTTCTTTAAGGCCAAATAATTTTCCATTGTGTATATGTACCACATTTT
This sequence comes from Callospermophilus lateralis, assembly GCF_048772815.1. Lineage (NCBI taxonomy): Eukaryota > Metazoa > Chordata > Mammalia > Rodentia > Sciuridae > Callospermophilus > Callospermophilus lateralis. Next base: position 39,949,484 of record NC_135325.1, read on the forward strand.
CTGTATCCATTTATCTACTGAAGGGCATCTGGGTTGGTTCCACAGTTTAGCTATTGTGAAGATGTTTGATGTTTATAGCAGGTAACGTTTTCTGGCAAATGTGGCATAGCATGATTTATTTATCACTTTTTGCACTATGGCTGTGCTAGGTCGATGGCGGTTGTTTCCTTGTACAGACAAGTTGTAGAGTCATTCCCCTCATCATTGAAACTGAATATGGAGTTGCTTATTGCAAACTACTGCTTCATAAAATGGAGTAACACAGGTTTAGGCATAGCTTGAGCACTACTGGTCTATGCATCATGGAATGCCTCAGGGCAGACCCTTCCTGTCAATGTGTGCTAAAGGCCTCTTTTTAGTTTGGACACTTCCTGTGTTCTCTGGATCTGAGCCTGAGTAGCTAAGTCCTGGTCTGTCTCAAACTTGAATGCACAGAGAAGGGGCCATGCTAAGACATCCTCTGGTTCCTTTCACTTTCCCACAACTAGCTTTGGATGCTGTTTCCAGCAATCCCAGCAGAGCCTCTCGCCTATTCAGTGTCCTTGTACTCACAGGGTGGTCCCCATCCCTCCAATATGGAAGCCACCAGAAGTGGCCAGATTTCCCTCTCCCTTGACTTCATGATCCCATTCTGTGGGGTCCTCTTTATCCCACCAGAAGCTTTCCTAGGCACACAATAGTGTTTGCTGCAACAGGGGAGGAAGAGGCTAGGCCCCAGAGTTCTCCACTCCAGAAATATTCAGAGTCAATTTGAACTGAATTGTTTCAAAGTTTCCAACTCTGAAATCACTGAAAATTACTAGTCCTTTTTTTTTCAATTCCTAGTTTTTCCACACAAATAAAACTTTATAGTTATCCGTAGTGGCTGGGTTCATCCCAACAAACTCATACATGCATGAAATTCAATTTCAGTTACTTTCCTCCTTCCCTTTCCCCTCTCGTCCTCCACCCCTCCTGGGTTTCCTTTCTCTAGTCTGCCAGATTTCCTTTCTCTCCTGTACTTATAGATTGGCTCTCTTTACTCATACATAAAGGTGAAATTCCCTGTGGTATACTTGTATTGTACATGAGCTTTAAGGAATTCGTTGTGCATTGCCTCCCCTTTTGCCTCCCCAACTCTGCCTCTCCATCTCCTTCTTCTACAATAGTGATCTCTCCTCTATCTTTATGATATCCTTCCCTTCCCCTTTCCATTATTCTATTGTAGTTTCCACATGGCAGAGAAAATATCCAACTTGGAGTTTCTCAGTTTGTCTTATTTCACTTAGCATGATGTTCTCCCTGGCCATTCATTTGCCAGAAAATGTTATCTTTTCATTCTTCTTGGGGGCTGAGTAGAACTCCATTGTATATATGTACCACAGTTCCTTAATCCATTCATCTATTATCAGGCACCTGGGTTGTTTCCATAATTGAGGTCTTGTGCATTGTGCTGCTACGAATATTGTGGTGCTGTTTTGCTGTAGTTTGTGGACTTTAAATCATTTGTGAAAACACCAAGGAGTGGGATAGCTGGGTCTCATGGTGGTTCCACCCTAGTCTTTGAGGAATCTCCATACTGTTGTTCAAAGTAATGGTATGAGCCTGCACTCCCACCAACAATGTACAAGTGTACCTATTTCCCCACGACCTCACCGGCGTTTAGTGTTGTTTGTTTGTTTGGGTACCAGGGACTGAACCCAGGGAGGCTTAGCCACTGAGCAACATCCCCAGCCCTTTTAATTTTTTTATTTGTTCTACTTAGTTATCCATGACAGTAGAACGTATTTTGACATATTATACATATAAGGAGTACAACTTCCCATTCTTCTGGTGGCACGTTATGTGGCATTACATTGGTTGTGCATTCATATATGCACACAGGAAAGGAATGTCTGATTCATTCTACTGTCTTTCCTATTCCCTTTCGCACTCCCTTCCTTTCATTCCATTTTGTCTAATCCAAAGTACTTCTAGCTCTCCCTATCCCCTACCCTTATTTTTTTTTTAATATTTACTTTTTATTTGGAGTTGGACACAATGCCTTTATTTTAATTGTGGTGCTGAGGATCGAACCCAGGGCCTCTCAGTGCTAGGCGAGTACTCTACCACTGAGCCACAACCCCAGCCCATCCCCCACCCTTACTTGCTTTAGCATATACATATCACAGAAAACATTCGGCCTTTGATTCTTAGGGGTTGGCTCAATTCACTTATCATGATAGTCTCCAGTTCCATCCATCATGATAGTCTCCAGTTCCATCCATCCAGGCAAATAACATTATTTCATTTCTCCTTATGGCTGAGTAGTATTGCAATGTGTAAATGTACCACATGTTCTTTATCCATTCATCTGTTGAAGGACAACTAGGTCAATTCCTTAGTTTAGCTACTGTGAATTGAACTGCTATAAACATTAATGTGGCAATGTCACTGTAATATGCTGATTTCAGGTCCTTTGGGTATAAACCGAGGAGTGGGAAAACTGGGTCAAATGGTGGTTCCATTTCAAGTTTTCTGGGGAATCTCCATACTACTTCCCAGAGTGGATTCACCAATTTGCAGACCCAACAGCAATGTATGAGTGTACAGTTTCCCCATATCCTCACAAGCACTTATTGTTACTTTATTCTTGATAATTGCCATCCTGATGGGAGTGAGATGGAATCTCAGTGTAGTTTTAAATTGCATTCCTCTAAGGGCTAGAGATGTTGAACATGTTTTCAGATATATGTTGACCAGTCGTATTTCTTCCTCTCTGAAGTGCCTGTTCAGTTACTTTGCTCATTTATTGATTGTGTTATTTGTTGAGTTTTTTTTTGTTGTTGTTGTTGTTGTTGTTGTTGTTAAATTTTTTGAGTTCTTTATTTACTCTGGAGATTAATGCTCTATCTGAGGTGCAGATGGCAAATATTTTCTTGCATTCTTCATGCTCTCTCTTCACCTCCCCTTTTGTTGCCTCTGCTGTGAAGAAGCTTTTGAGTTTGATTCTGTCCCATTTGTTGATTCTTGATCTTACTTCTTGCACCATTGGCATCTTATTAAGGAATTTGGTTCTTAAGCCAACATGATGTAGATTTGGGTCTACATTTTTTTCCTGTTAGGCACAGGGTGTCTGGTCTAATGCTTACGTGCTTAGTCCACTTTCAGTTGAGTTTTGTGCAGGGTGAGGGATAAAGATTTAATTTCACTTTGCTCTACATGGAGTTCCTGTTTTCCCAGCACCATTTGTTAAAGGGGCAATCTTTTCTTGAATGTATGTTGATGGCGCCTTTGTTTAGTATGAGATGTCTGTATTTATCTGGGGTTCTCTTGTGTCTTCTGTTCTGTACCATTGGTCCACATGTCTGGTTTGGTGGCAATACCATGCCCCATTTGTTACTGTGGCTGTGTAGTATAATTTAAGGTCTGGTATTGTAATGCCTCCTGCTTCACTTTTCTTGCTAAGGATCACTTTGGCCATTCTGGGTCTCTTATTTTTCCCAATGGCTTATCATAGGAGTAGCTGGCAAAGATTTTTTTTCTTCCCATTTTGCAGTTTTTCTCTTCACAGTCTTAATCATTTCCTCTACTATGCAGAACCATTTTTGGTTTGATGGCATTGCAATACAAATTCTCTGTTTTATTTCTTGTGTTCTGGGGGTTTTGCTACTTTGCACAGCTCACTTTTAAGCTCTAGAAGCCTTAGGGTGAAGGTTTCTTTTCCCCTGGTGGGGGTCTTCTAGATAAAGTAGTATGCCATTGACAGAGAGATTGAGTTTGACTCATCCTTTTCCTCTCTCTGTCCCTTGATTTCCTTCTCTTGCCTGACTGCTCGAAGTAATATATCAAGGACTGTATTGAACAGGAGTGGTGAGAGTGAGCAGCCTTGTCTTGTTCCTGTTTGTGTTTGTCATAAATGGCCTTTATGATGGTGAGGTAAGTTCCTGTGATTCCCTAGTTTTTCAGTATTTTAGCATTAATGGGTGCTGGATTTTATCCAAGGTCTTCTCCGCATCTATCAAGATGATCATGTGATTCTTGTCCTTCATTATGTTTAAGTGGGGAGTTACATTCATTGTTTTGCATATGTTGAAGCAACCTGGAATCCCTGGAATGGAACCCACTTGATCATGGTGTGTAGTCTCCTCAAAATGTGTTTTTGAATGTGGTTTGCTAATATTTTATTGAAGATTTTTAATAAGCAGTACTTTTAGTGGAGAAGAGGCAGGAAGTGACAAAAGGCAGGAAATGTACATGTGAAGATTGAGTTAGCCTTCAGTGAGGTCGGAGTGGGCAACTTCCACTCCTGTCATCTTTGGTGCCTGGCAGGGTGAGGGGGACACAGCCCCTGCAGCTTCTTTCTCTCAGCAGGAGAAACGTGTTCCCATTTCAGAAGGGGTGGCCCCCAAACCATTCTGTGTCAAATCCCCCATTTAGTTTCCTCAATTCCTTGAGGAAACTGGAGTTTCCATGTCTTCTGGCTGGCATTGTGTATTTGAATCAGTGTGTATAAATGATATAATTAAGGGATCTGTTGCTTTTTCCTGATGGAAGTAAATTCTGAAATAATTAATATTTCTGCCTAATTATTAAGGACTTTACCTTTAGTCTGCATAAGAACATGCTGTACATAACCTCACAGCTATTTATCCTTTTGTTGGGGTATGACAAGTGGCTGCTCATGATTTTTCCCTCTGTCTCTAAACGATTTCCTCTGAAGACTCTGTTGATCATTTGCCAAAACTTCTTGGCATCCATGTTGCGGCTGCTTCTTCCCATTCTTTGACCTGAGTGGTCCCAAGGCTGAGGGGAAGTGGCAGGACAGTTGGGTACAGCACGAGAACACCCTCTTTCAGCCAATTTAAGCAACAAACTTTTTGGAGAGAGGAGTTCTTAGGCCAGAAGAATGCCAATCACTAATAGAGCAAATTAATTCCATCTGTATAATAGGTTTCCACCAACAAACACAACCTCTTTACCTTTATCATCTGAACCCAAAGATAAATAGCTCTGGGAAAACCAATTCTGCCAGATCTGCACCAGAAAAGCGCCTGTAATCTAGCGTCCTTGTAATGTATACCAAGGGTGATCTCGGAACACACAGAACACATCTTTAGAATTTAGGTACATTTTACAAAACTGAAATTTGCACAGAGTTTACATGAAGTAAAGTCATTAGATCAGTTAGGAATGCACATGTATACTAAAATATACTTTGTCAACTAATGACAACACAATGTAAACACTTTGATTGAGAACAAACTTTTCTGTAATAGCCAGTCTTCTACAGATTCTGTATTAAAATGTTTAAATTATTCTTGAGATGGAGGAATAACAAAAGAGTGTCACTCCTTATTACGTGAATAAATAGCTCACATTAAATAAAAACGACTACAGACAATACAGAAGTACTGCCAGTACTTAGAGAATTTTGCAAAACTACTTAATTGCCTCTACAATATGTTAGAATAACAATCATGATTTATGGCACGATCTTCAGATTTTCTGATTTTTTAAGGTTTAGAGCTTTAAAACATATCATAAATATATCACATCATTTAACAATGCAAGTGCATTTAAGTAGAGTAACAAAAGAAGAGACTCTAGAACAAATAAGATTTGAATTAACTTTAACTCCTATAGGACATAATTTTCCTTTAAGCAATAAAGGGAATAACAAAATCAGCTGAAAGTATATAAAATATCTAGATCAAACAAAATCATTGGTTTTAAGCCAGATTTTGTGTTTTTTGTGTGTTTTGTTTATTTACTTATTTATTTATTTGGAACATTTTTAAAAGGGTAGTTCAGACAATGCTAAATGATTGGATCCTTCTTTATGAATGTATTTTAAAAGTTACTTTTTTCCTAGAATTTAATCATTATCAAATTTAAACATTACTAGAGTGTAGTCATCAGACATAGCACAAAATCCGTTTAGCCTTTTAAGATGGTGGTGAAGCATCTTTCCCACTGATAGTTCATTTGTTAAGGTACTGTTAGGGTTTATAATCGATTAACAACAACAACAACAAGAACAATAAACTCAAGAATTTATCTTATAATAAAATGAAGTCATTCCAAATTCAGGAACAAAGTAGAAATTGGTTATTACCATTTTAACTCATGTATCACTTCGCCGGGTGAAGTGGCACAAACCCATAGTCCCAGCATCTCAGGAGGCTGAGGCAGGAGGATAGCAATGTTGAAGCCAGCCTCAGCAAATTAGCATGACCCTTTAAGTTTTGAAATAGAAAGGGCTGAGGATGGACCTTAGAGGTAAAGCATGCCTGAGCTGAATCCCCAGTACCAAAAACGGAACCAAACCATGTTATTTCCTTTGGCTCGACTTAGGCCTAGAAAAAAAGAGAGAATATAGGCTCACTTGTTAATTTCTAAATGTGTTGAAGAGTGAATATTTTAGACCAAACTTGAATGTCCAATAGAGATACAAGCATTCATCGTACACTTATTTAGAGCAAACCAAACATTTCTGAGGTGTGAAAATTCCAAGATATTTTCTCTCTGAATTATGGTTTCACAGACACTGGAATGGCAGGTTTTGTTTCCTTGTGAAAACAAATCACTTGCAAAAGCTACATTTGTTTCTAAGAATTCAAAACACCTACCCTATTTCCTCTGTTTAACAGCTACCTTTGGATAACTAAAGGAAATATAGCACTTTCAACCTTTTAATTTATTTCATGGCCAAAAGTGTCCTATGAAGTGCCTGCACATGGGAAACATTGAACACTACATCTCAAATATCTAGAGACAAATATCCTAAATGGTTAGCAGGCCAGGAAAATTAGTTACTAGCATTTAAATATACTCTTATTACAAGGAGTTCAAATTTATTGATTACAGAATCCAATTACAAACTACAAATTTCAGCTTTTCTAAAGGCACAATGATAGGGGATAGGCAGATCTGAGTGGTGGGAACATGAGGTGTTTTTTTGATATTTATTTTTTAGTTGTAGTTGAACACAATCTTATTTTTTTACTTATTTATTTTTATGTGGTGCTGAGGACCAAACTCAAGCCTTGCACATGCTAGGCGAGCACTCCACCACTGAGCCACAACCCCAGCCCCGGAACATGAGGTGAAGGGGAAATTCTCTAAAATGGGCTCACTGTGGTGACCCCCATTTGCTTTCTTTTCCAAGAAGTAATTTACCTGCAGCCCTGCCTGGCCTAAGTGGCCAGGATATGCCACATGCCTCATCAAACTACCTGTTATCTGGGAGAGCAATGCAGCCCTGAAATAATATAGATAAGAGGAGCCCAAGTTACTCCTGAATGGGGAGGCTTTTGTGACACTTTTAATAGACCAGATCCCCAAACTCAGGGAGTTAGGGAAAATTCCTCCTAACCATAAAATCTGTAGGAATTGATGGTGGAGAATCCAATTAGAAGGCTGGGGTTGTGGATCAGTGGTAGAGGGCTCATCTAGCAAGCATGAGCCACTGGGTTCCATCCTCAGCACCACTTAAAATAAATAAATTAATTAAAGGTATTGTGTCCGTCTACAACTAAGAAATGCTTTTTGGTTTTTTGTTTGTTTGTTTTTTACCAAATCCATTTGGAACCCTTCACTGAGCCAAATTGACCTAGAGTTTTCATGGCAGTGGAGGCTTAAGTCTGATGTCATCCTGCTGTCAGTCAAAAGTCAAGAGGTGGATCTGGGTGGGACTCTCAGGAAACACCTCTGGGATCCCCAATAAAACTGGAGTCCAGGAGAGACACAGGCTCCCGCTCCTCTCTGAGAGGACCCACTCTCTCCCTTCAGAGGGCCCCCTTTCCATTTTCCTCTCCTGTTGATAAACTCATGACAGTTACTCTGAGCAACATGTGTGAAAACTTTCTGAGTGGATCACAAGAACCGGGATTTGGAGGGAGGGTCTCCATGCTGCCTCAGTTTCTCAGAAGGCCCCAGCCCTGCAACATTTGGTGTTTCCAACCAGTATATCGGTTTTCATCAGCTACCTGTGGGTTTTGGTTATCTTCAGTTACCCCAGTTCTTTTCTGGTTGCTCTCTCCGTGCAGCCTTTTCTGAAACTTTATTCTCCACCTCTGATTCTTGGTGACTCTAGAGGCAACATTGATGGCTCTTTGGCTAGAGCACACTCTTGTGGAGACCAAAAGGTCTCTCAACTGGAACATGGAGGCCCCATCCCTGTAACAGTCTCTGGTTCCCTCCTGCACTGGGGGAGTTCTTTCGCTTCTCACTTAAATAAATCCAACTCCGTCCCTCTTCCCTGTCATTATTTTCCATGGATTTTATTCTTCAAATTTCCCAGAGGGAATTGGTGAAGGCCTGCAGCCTGCTCACACCCCATCTGCGAGCAGGAGCATGGAATCTAGTTTCATCTCTAAACTCTGGGTTCACATTGGTGGCCTGTATGGGGATCTACAAAAGGGTGAGCATTAGGGACAAGGGAGCTCTCATTTCTCTTCTCTGTGTTTTTTCATAGTGCACAAACTCTATTTAAACGCATGGCACCTGTCTTCCAGTTAATAGTGACTAGCATGGCTGCCATGTTTTAGCCACACGTGACAGTCTGGCTGGACATGTGGGGCCCCTTTGCCTTCCCCCAGACATTGGAAATATTGGTTCTGACTTGCTTCAGTTTCATTTCTGTGGGGGAAAGTTGGTGTGTGGAAGAAAGGAAGGCATGGGACAATTGAAGGCCACTGACCAGGGCACTTCCCCAGTCAGCTGCACGAAGGTCTCCTGTCCTAAGTATGAGATTGACAGCACTTGGGGGTACCAAATACGGACCACTATCTCTCTCTCTCTTTCTGACTGACTTGGCCCCATGGTGGAGGGCAACCTCATCTCATGACTCTTGATGCTGACACCAAGTCTTAGCCTGATGGGACGTCTTCAGGAAAGAGGTGACCCATTAATCCCCAGAGTGTGAGCCAGGCAGTCTCTCCCGCTCTGCAGAAATGTTTCTACCCCAAGTGTGCCTTGGGTGGGCAGGCTACTCCCAACTGCTCTCTATGTCCAACCGACTCTGTCTTCTTTCACCTTCTCTTCCTCAAGTGCCTTAATTAAGTCTCGAGGGACCTCCTGGTGTTTGAATGTTTTCTGGCACCCAAATCCCAAGTCTGTTCCTGGGGTCCACCTCTTCAGCAGGGACCCATTATGACAAATCACCAAGATAGGTCTCCCCTGCTTTAAAATGAGACTGCTTTCTCAAGGCTCTCATAACACAACTTTTCATCTGTACTCCCTCTCATCTGGCAGGAAAAAGACCAGAAGTTCCGTCTCACTTAATTAGAGTAAAATACCCGTTATCTCTCCAAGTTTAGGGAGACACATTATTTTCTCCTTTGGGAATATCATCCAGAGCACTAAGAGGCTTGCCTCCTGCTTCAAATCGCAGAGCATAATATGAAATCAGGGTCCTATGAGTGTGAGGTCAAAAAAGGACAAAGGGAATGTTTAAGGCAAATTTTAAAGGCATAGCTAGCTGTCAAATGCTCTCCCTTGAACCAGATAGTGATCAGGAGGTCAGTATCCTCCATTAGGAGTGAGGCTCAATTCTCCTTCCAAAAGCTTACTAACTGATGGTAGGTTTAGCACGGACAGACCAGGATAGGGCTCCCCTGCTTTAAAATGAGACTGCTTTCTCAAGGGTCTCATAACACACCTTTTCATCTGTACTCCCTCTCATATGGAAGGAAAGAGATAGGAAGGCATCAAAGGGTTTCATGTTCTCTCAGATTTGCCAGTCACACTGGTAAGGGTGGATAAATCCAGAGGTTTGCACCTTTTCCAATGCCACCAATGAGGGAGGAAAGGATACCAGGGGACACCCTATTCATTGTTGAGACAAAGGAGTGGCCAGAGAGGGGACTAGTGAGGCCCATTTATTCCAGTCCTCCCCAAGTCTCTGGCCTGTGAGAAACAGAGACTCATCCATGACCATGCTGGTAATGCGGTAGGTAATTCCAAGAGTTCACATCATGGGATGAGGGGGCAGAAACTGATTACCACAAGAGGCTCCAGGATCAGGGAAACACCAGGCCCCTGGCCCAGGCATAGAGACACTTCTCTTGGAGCCAGTGCCCATGTTCTGCTCTCTTTCAATAGTTTTACATTCAGATGGGAGCCTCATCCTCAAAAGTAAAATCTGGTTCACTGTTAGCCTGTGTTTTAAAATATTGGGATAGACGAGACTCTCAATCACTAAAAAGGAAATGTCTGATGAGTTACTGCATCCAAACGTGGCCTGATTCCTAGCTGAGGGAATAGAAAATCAGTCTCTAGAGGGAAACAGAAACTGTAACACCGCACCTTAAGGGACTGGTTTTACAAAAAGGGGAAAAAATGGTCAAAAGTGCCCTATGTGTGAGTTTTCGCCTCCCATGCTCAAAAAAGACAGTTTTCCCTCCGCCTTAGCTGCCTGTCTGATATCCATCAAGAATGTAATCTACATGATCAAATGACCAAATCTATTTGCGCCCAGAGAAGGAAAGGGGCGCCTTTGAATCCAAACTGCTATGGGACATAAAAGACTTCTCTTTTTGCACTCTGGGATTATCTTCTTTCAATAAATGCCTTCCTAAATTATTTTCTCTTGGCTCCAGTGGGCATAGGGGAGGAAAATGGAAAGACCCCATAAGTACAATTTTCTTTGTTATTAACCTTTACCTAAGCATTTTTGAGCTCCCACATTTTTTCAATAGGAGAGCTATCTCTAATCCAATTCCATCGAGCACCTGATCAAGATGTCCCATGTGCTCCTTTACTAGAGTAATTACAGCTGCTTTGTTTTGGGTGTAAAAAAATTCTCTTTTGTGTGCTCAGTTTTTCTGGTGACCTGACATTTGGTCCTGTGCCCCCAAATCGCGCCCCCCTCTATCAGTCCAGTTTTGTCTAACTACAGTTTTTTTTTTTTTTTAACCCTCTGCTTTTTTATTTCCTGTTGTCTTTCATTCAGAGGCCCATTTCTCTAGGGCTAACTCTCAAATACTTTTTTGGGGAAAAAAGAAGACCTCCTTTTAGAGTCCTACAGAGGGAATGAACAGTAGTGATGGTTGGATTGCATCTGACTCCCACAGATAACAAGTGTCCACCTGAACTTCTGATTTCAGAGTCCACCATGGCTGACAGAATCTATGCCTAACATGTCCAACTATGCAGGTATGCCCTATGTTGGAGTCAAAATGTAAACATCTGTGACAGTCTCTATTTTATTTTCTAAAGGGTTAAATCTAATAGAGATTGAAATAAGCATCTGTAGCTGTGGCCTCATATCTGTGGACATGTTTTACCTGCTAAAACCTTCAGGATCTTTGTTTCCAGTCTGTTTTACGTATATGTGTGTATACCCGTTTATTGTACATTTTGTCTACATAAGTGTTCTGTTCATATATCATGTTCATGTGTCAATTGGCTTATAGATAAATGAATGCTTGTAAATTTAATTAATGAATCCAAATGCCTTTCAATTCATGTGACTTAGAACACATTTTAACAAGAAGAGTCAATTTAAATTGCTGAGAGTAAAGGTGACTTTGAAATTTGCAACCCATGTGTTTCTCTAGGTAGCCAGCCAATCAAAACATTGATTTGTATGAAACGGTCCAAGCGATGTCCATTGCATTAAACGATTTTTCTTTGACGGAGATAACTGGCTTAATAGGTTAACTAGACCCTGTCTGATGGGTAACCTACGTTAGACATGGGTAAATCAGTTTAGCATCAGTGGGTTTGAACTTTGTGCATATTTGCTGAAGGGCATCTGGTTAATTTGCAATGTTAACATACTAAAACAGCAACCAAGAAATACAAGTTCAAGAGCTCTTGCCTTCTGGATTCTATAAGACCATGTGTATTAGGGCATATCAAATGTATTTTAAAAGTGTTTGGTAAATGGAAAAATAATTAAGAGGTCTTCTCTGAAAGCAGGGCTACTAAGAGTTCAAATTCTAACAGTTATAAATCTATGTGCCAAGAGGACAAAAAGTTTAAAATGTATTTTGATGAAAGTAGTATAAAAAGATTAAAGTATTTCATTTCATTTAAAAGGCATATTTTGCAGAACAATTTCAGAAATTTCATAAGGAATCTTTTTGTTCCCTTAACTTCTTAAGGTCAGCAACTAGGAAAGAGATCTAAGAAAGTTCTAGGTGTGGACATGCACCTATATATCTGAGAACTAAGAATGTTTGCCTGCACTTTGTCTAAGTGTCTGTAAAATTTGGTGAACTGAAGTCTATATAGGTTACCAGAGGCAAGGTAAGCAATGAATGCTGTCTTTTATACATTGCATCTGACATACTGTGGCCACACTGCCATTGAAAAGCCCAGCTTAAATCTGTCTGCTTTAACTATGTAAATGTTTCATTGAAATATCAATAGATGCATTTATACATCAGATAAAAAGTCTATTTCTGATCACCAACACTGTTTCCTAAACATAGAAGAGATTTAAAGTTCTACATTTGTTTGTCAGTGTTGCTCACTGATACAGACCTGTGATAGTAGGTACCTTATGTTATGGGTTCTGGTTTTTTTCTTTAAAAGTTAATGTTTGTTAATATAAGGACATCAGTGTACTGTTACATTGTGATACTGTTACTGGCTTCTTTGGGTGTTAGATGCATTCATGTTCTCCGTGTATACAAATCTTCTTCAATGGAAAGCTCAGCAGAGCACTTTACCAAGCAGGTGCTGTCCAGACTAAAGTTGTCTGTAGCAGTAGGCATGTTCAGACATATATACAAATAACACCTTGAGTTGGGGAGTGATTTCTTACTTGAGGTTTTGAGATTGGATTAAAAACAACCTGTTATCAGTAAGTTATATATGAAATTTTGTGTTGCTCTTTACACCACGATGGGAATTAAAATGCATCTTTGGAAGGTAGTAAAGAGAGCCTCATTTGTTTAAAGGTTGACAATGTGGAAACATTTTGCCACTTTTCCCACAAAAAGGAACAGAGGAGCTCTCCTAGCTTTGGTTTGATTCATGTTTCAGTTGTATTGTGGTATAGTGTTAATTGATAATCAGATAGCCTCAGGAAACAACATATGAGAACTTTATAAGCTGATATTTAAGAAAGAGGCAAAGATCAGCTTCAGAAATAAAACACTTTGCCTAAGGCTTGCCAAGAGGCCAAACTCACCTGAGATAAGGCTCCACCTCTCATCTTATTCCCTTTTAGGATTACTCCAAAATATGCTAGACTTCAGTTCATGTAAAGTTATGTTCAAAAGACCAATTCATGTTGTAAAGACTGCTGTAATCTCAACATAAACAGGAGATGTAGTATATAATTAATTAAACGTTTGGCATTATACAAATTATGTTTTTTGTTTCATAGCTATTATGTAAACCGAATGTGTCTTGCTCTCTTTAATTTCATTTGCACTTCTCTTGAAAAGCTTGATAACTCTTGCCTATGGCTGTTCTCCAGAAGTACTGCTTCTTATGGAACAAACCTGAGATAATTTGAGATCATAAGCCATCACCTATAGGACAGACAGGATATAAGGCTGACCCCCAGTATTAATGCTGACCACAATTAAATGGAGGGGTGACTATAAACTTAAGACATTAAAGTTAAAACACCCAGTACTCCTACTTCAAGACTGCTGAAACTGGCCCACCCACTGGATGTTGGAAACTAACACTTGGTGACCAAAGTCAAGGAAGTAAAAGGGCCAAGGGAAAATCAGCCAATATTGTGGCCCTTGCCCTCTAATGTCACCCAGCACCCAGGGAACGATGCAACCCCTCTAAGGGCCCCTACAACTCCTGTGAGTTGATGAACCTCCTGATCAGCTCCTAGAGAACAGGCAGCAAAACAGCACACATTCTGCACAGAGGGGGTCATTGGAGAGAAAACTGTCCCTGACATTTCCAATTGAGGCCACATGGGGTCAGCAAGACCCTGACCCACCCTGGCAGATAGCACCACTGGTAGAGGAATGTCAAGGAGCCAGGAACCTTCTCACAAGTCCCCGAGAGTGAACCCTAAGGAATCTCAGCTGATTCTTCACCATAGCTGGGAACAATTCTGACCTACTTGTTCTTAAACACCTGGTCAGAGAGCATAACCAAAATATAGTCACACATGAATGTTTAAAAGGAAAGATAATGGTTCTTTTAATGTAACAAGATGTACACTTGGGTAGGCCCTACCAAAAGTAAGTAAAGCTGGAGGCTATAAAGGAAGTGTTCTTGCACCAGAATGCCTGATAACTATCACAAAAATAGAGTCACAAAGTTTTCTGAGTCAATTTCAGACCTACCAATTTTCCTAATGTCCTATACAGGTGGGCCTGAACTATGTTTCTATATCTTGTTGGTATAGTCATCTAGCCCCACTATTTATCCCTCATATTGCTCTAAAGATGTAACGTGGCACATAAAAGCCCCAAGTATACCAAGACACAGGTAAAGGATCTCTCTATTAAACACTGATGTAATGCTAAAAGAGAGGCAGTTTACACAAATTATATGGCATCAGTGAACTTCAGTTTGAAGAGACACCTGTGACATAAATCAAACTAAATGCTGTACATGTTTCTAACAATTCTTTGCCATCATTTTTGTTGTCTTAGCGTGATCACTGCCCTAAGTACACCTCATCCAGTTACCCACCAACTGCCACCATGGACCTCTGGACTGCCCTGATGCTCAATACCCTTGGTTGTCTATGCCCCACCTGATGGAGAACAAGGACTTCCAGTCACTTTCCCCCAACTTCTCTCTCTCTCTTCTACTCTCTCTCTCTCTCTCTCTCTCTCTCTTCTCCTCTCTCTCTCTCTCTCTCTCTCTCTCTGCAGGAAACCAGCAGAATGAGTCCATGTTGAATACCCTAAAAGAATGTAGGGTCCCAATGTCCTTATGGGGGTGGGGGTGGGGAATGAGAGGTGACAGACAGATGTCAGTGGTGGGAACACGAAATTAAGGGAATAATTCTATAAAATGGACGAGCTTGCCTGCCCTCCTTTCTTCCTTCTTTTCTTGCCCCCTCCCATTCTCTCTTTCTTTCCTCTGCTGTTCCTTTCTGGCAGAGTGAGGATAACACATGCTAATAACTCTAATAACTTAATCAAGTATATTTATGGTATTAATGGTTTCTTTATTGGAAGAAACACGTTGTAAATTGAAGATGAAAGGAAATCTCTCTTTGCATACTTTCCTTAGAGGAGGTTTGTGTCCTCGGCACATACATTGTCCAGAAACGTCCAGTACCGTCGTGTTCCTTACATTCATGTTCATAATAAATCTTGGACACTGCAGATCAGCCTTTGGTTAGGGGCTGCATTGGCTAGATCACCGAAACTCCAGATACACAAAAGAGCTGAAAACAGACTAGGACCTCATCAAATGCTTTCTGAGTGAACAGAACCGTGCCAGTCGAGTTACTTTAGTTTTTGAATGGCCCGCATTAAATGTCACTGGTTCTTGATAGCACACAGGTATGTGAACCCACTCATCAGTGGATACAGAGGTCCAGTTGACTTCGTCACACTGACAGTGAGTCTGTTGTGTTTGATTGCTGCTTGAACCCCATTCACCTTTCTCTCTTTTGTTTCTTACAGGGTCCCTTTCCTGTGTTCTTCCTTTGTTTGTCAAATCATTTTCTGTTTATTGTGCCTAAGTACCAGAGTGCGATAGTCCCCATGGTAAGGACCATGTGGCATTGGTCTTGTAATTTCAAGATCCCAGATACTTCTTGAAGTGAATGTTGTGATTTAATTCATCTTTCCTAATGATGCAAACAGGAGGAGGAGCATCTCCTCAGTCTAGATGTCAGCACTGTCATTGTCGCATTTGTAGGCACCCCCCCCCATATGTCCTTTGGTTTTCCAACAGACCCTGTAGGCAGATGCTCTGCCATGATGCCCTCAGGTCTTGGCATGTCACCACAGTGTATGTGCTCAATGCCAGACTGCAGTCTAGCTGAACCTTGAAAGAACACCTTGCAACCTCCTGAAGAAAAAGAGAGATAAACAGCTTAGTGAGGAGCTGCCCCTAGGCAGTTTCTCACCTGCCCCCTTATCTTGCTGGAGGATAGCACAGGCCATTTCTCATCCATCTCCCTCCTTGTAGGTACACACAGGCCATTTCAAATTGCTGTGCCTTAGATCAAGGCTGTGAACTATAGAACCTCTTATTGCCTTAGATTATGGCTGTGGGCTCCACAGCAGAGCAACTGAGCCTTTTGTCACTGAGCACTTCTTGAGCCAGTGTCAAACTATGGGACTTGGGAAGCAGGGGTCTGACACAATGCTGACTTTCTTTTGCCATGTCTGTAACCAATATGTTATTCCAATTCATCTGGGATCATTGTGTGATGACCAGTGAAATCTATAGTCATGGGACAAGCCAACCTCACATCTGCAGTAGTGACCCTGGTATGCTTATTAGCCATTGCAGGGGGGCTTGGGCATTTCTTGGCCACTTGACAGATAGTCTCTGGTCTTGTGTTGTATTGAATGACCACAGTATTGACTTACTTTCCTTGGCAATACTCACAGCGAGGACCATTTGCGGGATATAACACGCCTGAGGTGCCAGCTATGGTGAACCATGCTTGTACTCCCAGTCACACAGGAGGCCAATGCAGGAGGATCCTAGTTCGGGCTCCACTTTAGCAAATTAGCAAGGCACTGAGCAACATAGGGAGTCCCTGTCTCAAAATTGAAAATGAAAAGGACCAGGATTGTGGCTCAGTGATAAAGCACCCCTGGTTTAATCTGGTACCAAAAGAAAGCAAAAGAAAAATAACCAAGGGCAGCATTTGCCACACCACATTCATCTATAAATGTTACTTGAGAATTTAGCGGCATGTCTGATAACAACTGCAGTGCATTGTCACTTAATTGATGTATTAATTCGGTTTACTAAAATTCATTTAAAAGCATTATCTCTTGTTAGATATGTAATTCAAAAGGTGAATGAAAACATAAAAATTTAAATGAATAAGTAGAATATAGCGACTTAACCATGTCCATCTGTGTTGTAACGCCAACTCCATGTATTGTCTCACTGACCCCTCACACCAAATACTTGGCATTAATGGTGTGGGTTTCTATTGAAACCCCAAAGAATATATTTCCCACTCTGACACAGCAAGTATTTGTCACAGCCAACATGAAACCCCACTGCTGTTTCATGCCAGAGATTATAAAGGCACAGGGTAGGTAGGATCCAAGTGAATTTTTTTTTCAGCATATATGTTGGGGTCCTATAATTTCTCTTCTCTTTAGGACCTAGTGCTTTTTAGCCAATTTCACAGCCTATGAGGCACTTGCAGATCTTGAGAGAAATTGACAAGTCTACATTTAGTCACATTTTTATTTGGACCATGTATTTTTTTTTTTTCATTTTGGGATCAGACAAATATACCAAAGACTCCATAAATATGATGACTCCTAATAATCTCAAACCATTTGCTGAACACGATTGATTCTGAATATGGTCCTTTGTTGCAAGACATGATTGTTTTCAGAGAGTATGGTAGTCGGTGGGGGTGAAGAGGCAGAGGGCGGTGTGACAGACAAACAAACTCATCAATGTAACTCCCACATTAGCAGCTTAAAGGAGGAGAAAACCCTATGATTTCCTCTATGGATGATCTAGAAATGTTCGATGTAATTCAACAAACATTCAGGACAAATCTTCTAAAGAAACAAGAAACTGAACAGAACTTCTTCATTCTGATCGGTTGTACCTTTCAAAAAACGTGTTAAATATCATTGTGAAAGGTACAAAACATTCCACCTTCTGCTCGGTTCTCTTCAAAATTTTATTGGTAAAATGAGAAATGGAAAGTAATGGGACTTTTTTTTTGTATTTCCTACAGAAGAAGCACAAAGGTGATATTGTTGTAGATGCGGATTCAAAAGAATATAGACATAAAATTTTGAAATTAATGAATACATCAGGTGAGGTTTATGAGTAACAAAATCAATTTCCAAAACTGGCCTCCATATCCCCCCAAAATAAATTTAGAATGTCAAAGGATATAATTTCCTATAACATCAAATACCAGGAATCGTTTGAACAAAAATGTCCAAGAAAACTTTCCAGGAAATTCTAACAGTTTATTGTGATCAATTTAACAACAAACCATCTGATACAGACACAGCAGATGTGTGGTTGTGGCTTGCCCTCATTTAAAGCTGTGGTTGCCTTTTACCTATAATAGAAACAGAACAGTTGGGGATATTACATAGCAGAGCTTCCTGTAGAGACACAAAAGTGGTACAAATGACACCAAGGCTGTGTTTTATAAAATGGGCTAAACCAGAACCCTAAGGGTGACCTTGTGTCGTGTGCATTCTTAACCTCTGTATAGAATTTGAATTTTCAGGTATATTAACAAGATTTTACCCCCCCCCCTTTCTGGTGATGCAGGGAAATGTAAGAGATTCTTCAATTTCAGAGCGTTTTAAATCAGATGAACCTGTTAAAGGAAATTTGGAGTTGACAGCCAGAAGCGTACATGAATCCTGTAGCCGTACAACAAATGACTTAAAGTAAAGGAAATTTTAAAATGAATGCCATTTAGATATCTTGACTTGAAATAATATTCTAAGTTCAAGAGAGCTAAAGGAGTATCGTCACAATTGGAATAGCTGATGTGAAATATATAGAAAAGCTAGTGTTGCGTTTGTTTCATTTGTATTGTAGGAGAGTACAAAAAGACTTCTTTGGGCTCTTTGAGCCCTGTCATAGTTATCTTAAGTGGGGTAATGGTCTGTCCTCGTTTTTGCCCATTGTCCAGGTAGGCAGACCCGGGAGGAATGCCTCTGCCAAATCTATCCATGTTGCACAAGAAATGCAATTGCCCCAGTAGTGTTAAGACATCATGATCTCAGTTAATACCAATGTAAACTAATGTTTGTCACACAAGTGTTTTGTATTTGTGAAAAGTAGGCTTTTATCATAGTAGGTGAAATTACTAGCTGCTGGTTAAAATAAGAAAATACTTTCATTTTTCACAATTTAATATGGTTTTGGCCTAGTTTTTTTTCTATCTCAAGTTAGGCATTTGGGGTCTGAGCTACCTTTCATAGAATCTGCATAGGTGAAATCTGGTATTAAAGAAACAGCAAAGTTTCCTGCACCTTATTAAAGAAATAATATAGGGAAACATTGAAATCCCACAATTTCCCTTCAGAGTGGCACACATACCTGGGTCTGGCACTGTAATAGGCTGTAGACATATCGGAATCACTTTCTTGCCTTCAGAATCATCTCTGGGTTTACTCTCAGTGTTTCCAGGAGCCCGTTCCTGCTGACTGGCTTCCAGGCCAGACCCTTACAAATAAAAGGGTGATCTTTTTAAGCTCTAAAACATGACACATGAATGAGTAAACAATATTCACTTCCAGAGTTTTGGAAATTAAAGACTTTAGACTATTGCAATAATAAATGTGAAGAACAAGAAGCCCAAGAGAATCATTTCAAAAGTTTCTTTTTTAACTGAATATGGACATTCTTCCCACCAGTAGTCTGAATTCTGGCCACTTTCCAGTATCCTAAAAGGCAAAGAAAGGAAAACTGGTCTAGGTTAAGGAGATCAAATACTAGTGGCAGTAGAGCTCAGGCAGGAGGATTGCAAGTTCAAAGCCAGCCTCAGCAACTTAGTGAGGCCCTAAGCAACTTATAAAGAGCCTGTCTCAAAATAAAAATAGAAAAGGCAGGGGATGTGGCTCAGTGGTTGAGTGCCCCTGCGCCCCTGGGTTCAACACCCGGTGCCAAAAGGCAGCATGGCTAAATAGACATGACTAGTAAATGCAAGGCATCATCCAGGACTGGACCCTGGCCAGAAAATGGTCCTATAAAGGAAATTGTCAGGACAGATGGGCCAAATGCAGTAAGGATCATAATTAAAATACTGCATTTTCTCACTGTTACTTTAACAAGATACAGAGGCTCTGTACAACATCATGATATTTGAAGTGTAAGAAGCATTCAATATTAAGAACTCTATAATATAAGTAGATCTGATGCAATTGGGATAAGGGTCAAACAATGATGTCCTAAAAACCAATTTTAACTCCATACATAGTGTACGCATTCATGGTTCAAACCAAGGATTGTGCCATAATTTCCTTGGGTTTATTAAAGTCGTGCTCTCTCATGGACTGTGTTTTTCAAACATACCAGACAGGTCTCTGGGAAAAGGCAAAATGCATCACAGTAGGGGGCAGAAACTGGCAGGAAATTGTAGCCCATTCCCTTTTCCAGCCAATTTTCAGGCAACATGTAAGATCCCTTTCTAACATTTTATTTGGTCCTGTTACTTTTGTTTCACAGTAACACGTGGTGCACACCCTTTATCCCTAGCAGACATTCTTCTTCCCTCTAGATTCGCCTCTCATTGCACATGCTCCCTCACCTTCTTTCTCAGGAACAGGTGTAGCATCCGGAAGTTTGCCAGTTGGTTTTTCTTGTTGAGGTTGTACCACAGTGACCTGCTGGACCTAGGAGTGGGTGAGTGCAAATAAAACCTTCTGTTCTCCATGCATGTCAATAATATTTAGGACACACCTCAATGCATGTCGTGTATGTGTTACACGTAGGAGTGTTATGCATAACATATAAATTGCATATATATATACAAGCATCACACAGATGTACGTAGTCATAAATAAGCCCCCCACATTGATCCAACTTTGTCCTATTTATTCTTTGTAACATCCCACTTCCCACAGAGAGGCTAGGAAGCTATTTTAAGGTACACTCAGATGAGTGCAAACTTGATAAAAAGCACAGGAGGTGAGTCTTAGGTCATATCATATACACAGTCTGCAACATCAGACTACAATCCTCCAGGATTAATGTTTCTTTCATGAGACTCCACTGTCAGCCAGTAACATGGCTGAAGGGTGTATCTTTACCAGCTCAACGTTTGAAGCTAAGTAAAAATAATGCCTGCTAGTAAGCTCCTGTACATGCGAAGGCACTCACAGTAACAGGCCCAGCCACCTGGGCCATTTGATGATCTCGCCGTCCTCTGGATCGAGATCTTGTTCTCATTCCTGCATTCATATTTCAAACTGAAAGTAGAAGACCGTGATGAGGAAAGCACACTTAGGACAGCTATCTTTGACCACATCTATGGGGGAAAGGGCGACTTGTCAATTTTTTAAATGTTGCAGAGATTTCTCAAAATATCTCAAAGTGCCATTGTAAGTATGCATGCTTTCTGATCAAAGCACACACCGATACGTTTTCATCCCAGTCAAACAGGTACAGAAATCGCCTCGAGGCACACGGCGAAAGACCTCTGAGTTCACTCATGGGGACTGGTTTAACTGCTAGGTCTCCCATGTGGGGACACTGAGGAAAACGCCACCGGAGACGTGAAATTAGCACCCGAGCCACTAGTGCTTTTATCACTGTCCCGTTAAAGAGGCCCATCTCTGGCCCCGGGAGTAAAGTCCACAGTAAAGTCCATAGCCTCCCTCATTCTTTCCAGGCCCTGCCTGGGCTCTTCTGCTCCTGTCCTGGCAGACGTGGGAAGTTGGTTCACATCGCCCGCCGTGGGCGCCCCCTCACTGAGTGCCCTCCTGGTGTCGGGGACTCAGGACCCCACAGGGTCACGGTTTCCAGGCCCTTTTCTCATCGCCTGCCCAGGCTCCTGCCTGGGTCCCCACGGAGGACTCGAGAATCTGGCCCTGCTGGCCAAGCCAGGTGCCTCCTGGACTCAGGGACGCCTCAACAGTAACCACAAGCCCGCTCCTTCTCGACGTGGCGCCCGCCCCCAGCCAAACACACCCTGCCCTCTTCCCGCACCCTTTCTAGGGCGAAGGTCCATGGCGGCCCCACTCCTATGAGCCAGACTTCGACGACCTCAACGCCCCTCACGCTCTGAGGACAGGGTCACCCCACCCCTGAAGCCCTGGCTAGTCCCCTTACCCACCACAAACTGGGGGGCGGATTGGTCGAAGGACCTGCCCCCTGATTCTCAGGCAAGAAGAAAGAACGTAGGAGATAGAAGAAAGTCACTACTTTCCCTGCAGCTGTGCTCACAGAGGGCAGAACGTCCGCCCTGTGCTTGCCCAGCAACCGAATTCTGCTGCCAGCCAGGGTCGTGTGCAGCCAGAGAGCTCTGCGCAGAGAGCCAGTGTCCTGGCCAGGGAGCAGGGCAGGGGTCGCGCGAAGCCAGCTGTTGTCACGCTCGCCCACTGAATAGGAGGCTGATGCTTCCCTGGCTGTGCAGAATCCTCACTACAGGGTCTCCTGGAGAGGAGAAATGGGCCTGCACAGCACCTTTCCCCAACCAACCTTTCTCCCGTTTCTCAGTCCCAGGCTCCTCTTTGGGAACCCTACGTCTCAATCGTCTCCCTGGGACAGAAATACATTTGAAGGACTTCAATGGGTATTTTTGGAGATGCTGTCCTTCCTCATTTCCATCCTTCCACCTGGGTTTTCTGTCACACATGCCATGATTTTGCCCCCTCCCATAAAACCGTGTCTTTACTTCAGAGAACTGCCTGGGACTCACTATGCTGTCCAATCCCTGTTTCTCTTTTATTTTCTTACATTCAGTTTGTTTTTTTGTTTTTTTTGTTTTTTTTTACTTAATTGGTTCCTTTGGTTATGTTCCATTGAAATGCCTATCCTTACTGTGACCACATTATTTTCAGTTGCTTTTGCCTAGTTATACTTAAAATGCCAAGCAATGCATGTCCTGTCTCACTGCTTTTGGTTTCCTTGGGCACTGTCTTTAGGCATTTGTCAAGCTTATCTGTGCTTCACATAAACTTGAGGATCATTTGGTCAAACCAAAAATTATTGTCTGGATGCTAATTTGTGTTGTATTTTTCTCACACATTAACTTAAGCAGAATGGGCATCTTTCTTCTCTAGGGTCAATACAACCAAGACAAATGTGAGGTCCCATTTCTTGGAGTCCACTTAAATAACTCTCAGAATCTCCTTAGCTTCTGCACTCTTTTCTTTGAAGAGTTTTCCAAATTGGTGTTAGCTTTGTTCTCAGGATGAAATGTAGCAGAATAGACATGTATTTTCCCCTCATCTACATCACCACGATGAAACAACATTGAGTCCCGTATTACTCAATCTGTAGTGTTTCCATAACTGGTTACCTACTTTCCTGGAGAAGAGTAATATCAGTCCTCCACGTCAACTCTTAAGCCCCAAGACTCTCACTGAAACAGGTTCCACATGTGAAGTCCATACAACACAGGGCCCATTCCTTACCTTTTAAATCTTGGCCTCTTTCTTACAGTGGGAAGACATCTGTGAATGAGGGCAGTATCTAAGAGGACAGCTATATTGGAATGCTTGTGTGGCCGAATGGTAACTTGAATTTTTAAATTTTTATAAATATCTCCATAATAAGAATCAGAGAAGTAATAAACATGCATGCTTTTCAATCTCTCCAAATATTGCTCTGTTTCTGTCATGGACAAGAACTCAGGAAAATCACCTTAAGGCTCGTGCCAATGACAGAGGGCTTTGCTGATGAGGTGTACTTTCACTGCAGGATCCTCATCTTGCTGACATTTTGGAAATTACAATGAGAGGCTTAAAATGCATTGCTGCTTCTTTTAGCACACTCCACTCACTGGGTTCCTTTTCTTCCCCACAAAATAAATGGTTATTGCAACATATGGCCACACTCAGTTATTTACATATCATCTGTGCCTCTTTTCTCACTACAATGGCAGAGTTGAGTAGTTGTAATAAAGACAAAATGTGGTGGACTTCACACCAATTTGCACTACTACTTGTCACAGTGCAAATCTCACAGTGCAGCAGAACCCACGAGCCTTTTGTGTCACTGGAACCCTTTTCACTGCCTCACCTTTCTCCCCTCCCTCGGTCTCCCCTGAGGAGGTTGGGATTTGCTTCTGTCTGTAGTGATGGGTGCCTCCGGGACTCAGACAGCACTCCCAAGAATTGTCCAGATTTAACATCACCCCTCTCTTTGAAGGAATTCTTCCCTTCCCTACTCATTATGAGGATAGGGGCATACCTGAGCAGGTACCTGTAGAGAGTGGTGGACTGGCTGCTGAAACATAAATTGCAGGATTTACACAAGACCGAGAGTGACTCACGTAAAATCAAGCATAACTCACCAGAAGGTATCCAGGATGCCATTCAGAATGACTCAAAATATAAAGGACCACAGAAGAAACTTTGAACTGATAATTCCTGGAGGCTCCCAAAATTTGGCAAACACACAGTCCTGCAGATTCCAGAAGCTCAACAATCCCCAACAGAACAGACACGAGGGAAAAGGCAACTACATATACCCTAATCACACTCAGGAGAACTGAAGACAACACAAATATTCACAGAATCCAGAGAAAAATGAAGCCTTACCTCTAGGGGAGCAATGATTCAAATGCCTGGGCATTTCTTATCAGAGACCATGGAGATCAGGAGGACGTGTCCCCAGGGTTTCTGGTTCTGAAACAATAGAATTGCCAAATAGGAATCCTTCATCCACCAAAAGCAATCTTCCACCAGCAAGGTACGATAGTGATATTCACTGATCGAGGGAAACAAAGAGAATGTTTTGCCATTGGAGTGAAAAAAATTTGCAAACTGTGTTTTAGGTAGAACAGAAATGACTTCAGAAGGACCTTGGATCATCTGCAAAGAAGGAAGAACCACAGGAATGGTAAATGTGTTACAAAGTATCAGTAGTTTTATTGATACAAAATAACACAAAGGGGAGACAAGACAAACCTATATGGTGTAAGGTTTCTATATTACACCTGAAGTGATGATATATTGATTCTAAGTAGTCCATTAAATGTAAGGTGTACAGTCAAAAATAAAATAACTGTAAAAATAATACTAAAAATGTTCCAAAAATTCAAAAGAAGCCAATAAATTGGAAAGAGTAATGAAAACCAGAAGAAACAAATCAAAATGAAGTTAGAAAAGGTTATATGTGTGTGTGTATATATATGACAAAATGTGGTCTATATGTGTGTGTGTGTGTGTGTATGTATATATGCGACAGCTGTTTGGTCTGAAAAAGAACCTCATTTCATTTATGATATAGATATGTTATAAATGGTTAGTGAAAGATGTCCCAGGCAAATGTTAATTAAAAAGAAAAGTCCAGGTATTGAAATGACATCAAAGTTGATTGAACAGCAAAGAAAAAGCAAGCCGAACATCATCTATCCTTCCAAAAAGAGAATGACTGAATAAACAACTGATGGATATAAATAACAAGATATCATCCAGAAGCATCTCAGACCTTGTGGGTCACAGTAACCAAGGGGGCAGTGAGCTGTCTGAGTTCATGGCAGGGCTCCCTATGAGCAGAGATGAGAACAAACGGGAAGGAGCCAGTGAGAGAAGGTGCTGCCCGTCAGGAAGCACTAGAAGCAATCCTTACCTGGCCTCTGGCACATGGTTCTGGTCACATCCTTGCAGCTGACCTGCCTGGACACACTGAGCACTTCCAGGAAGTCAGCACCTGGCTTTGGTTTCCCTCCACTGATGAGTATCCCTTGTGTTCCTGGAGTGGAATTATGCCCATTGTACAGGCGAGGAAACTCAGGCCCTGGAGGAGAAGAGCTGGGTCTGCAGCTGCACAGCCAGTCAGGAGGCTGGTGATGGGTATGCCGCTGCTCAACCCACAGGTGTATAACTGCTCCAGCATATGGAGACTTGTGACTGCCACCCCCTGTGAGAGACTCACCTGGCTTGCATCCCCCCTAGTCCACAAGTCACCCCACCTAGTGATCCTTAACCCACCATTTAGGCCCTGGGAGCAGACTCTGTGACCCAGAGCTGGTTGCTAGCCAGATTGTGGCTGAGGGTTTGGTGCTCTTTCCCAGAACTCCTTTTAGTAAGATTTGTTGGGACCGTCCTAGTGCACTGGCAATCTGGGCCCATGTCCTTGGGATTGGCCAAGCTACGTCTGACCTGCCTGTGTTCCAGTTTGCAGATATCACATGGTTTATCTGGAAAAATTCTATAGTTGGAGTTCTAAATGAGAAGAAGATGGTTCTAAATTATGAGAACTCCTCATTAACTATGGACACGACCTCCTAATAAGAAAAGTAGGGAAAGAGGATCATCTATGAAGTACCCTGACCAGCACTGACTCAGATGAAGGGACAGACGCTGTCATGTCCATGCAGAAACAGATATTTCAAGTGACACTCAGGCCTGGGGCTCAGGCTCCCAGAAGCTGGAGACCATACCAGGAGTGCATTGTTAAGATTCTCCCTCCTCTGTCTTCTGTGAGCCCTTCCCTGCTGGGAGATGAGACGCCCTCTGCTGGAAAAGAAATGTATCATTGTAATGTGGACAGTCTGGCTGAGCATTGCCTGGTGACACCAAGACCAAACCATGCAAGCACAGTCATCTTGAAGCCCCTGGCTTCCATCAGGACTCCCTGCATGAAACGTCACTTTGACTTATCAGGAAGATCAGGTAGAGATTGTGGTCATGGAGAAAGGGAAGTGGAGGTGTTGTAGGATGTGATCATTTGAAAGCCGGCTGAGGGCTGAGGAAGGAGAGATCAGGGGCCACTGGGGGATTCAGAATCTGGGCCTAGGAACAAGGAGGAGGAGGACAGAGGATGCTCAGGAAGGCCCCTGCAAAGGAATTGCTCAGGATGATGATAACACAGAAGGAAGCAGGGCCTCAGTTTTCTGTGCTGTTGAGAAGAAACCGGAAGTCATGAAGAGTGGCTAGCCAGTGTCTGGTATAGACTAACTGGGGTTTATGCTAACAGTGGTGTTATCATAACAGGAATCACTCTATTAATTCTTGTGGGCAGGTTGTTCTCCTCAGGGATGGACACCTTGCTCCCTTTGTGGATGGGCCCCATCTATCCACTTCTGTGAGGACCTTGTGTGGACCTCAATTAGGGATAAATTGAGATATCCTACAATTCATCTCAGTTTTTATGTCAACCATAGATTTCTGATCCTATGTAGCAAGAAGTTCTCTTCAAACTCCTGTAAGTGGGAGAGAGACGTGACTGCTGTTTATAATCCCTGCCCTTCCCTACACCAAGTGGCTTGTGAGTCGTGACATTAACTGTGGAACTATTTTTGATGGTATGAGAATGTAGCAGACATTCAGAAATGTAACTTGAGGACAGAATCAGACAGCTGGTGGGACTACTCAGTGATTTACAGGCCAAAGGAGGAATTTCTAGATGAAACAGACACATGTGGAAGCTCCCTCCCACCTCTGAGTAACTGTGAAGAAGGAGGCCAGTGTTTCCAGGGTTTGTTAAGGCATTTCTCATTGGGTTTGAAACACCGGTTTACTTTGGTCGCCTCACATTCTGTCCCAAATGATTTTGGTATAGGAGTTATGTCTTTGTGTAGAACAAAAAAACTTGGTATTGTTTTCTAAAATGCTCAATTCTTTACCAGGTTTGAAAATCCTGGGATATGCTTCGCACTTTCTAAGCCACAGTTTAAAAAACTCTTGCTTTAAGAGCAAGTGCTAACATGAATTGGTGTGAACATACTTTATATACAAACAGAGATCTGAAAAGTTGTGTTTTATATGTGTAATAGGAAGTGTAATGCATTCCACTGTCATGTATTAAAAATAAAATCAATAAAAAAGAGAAAAAAACTTCTAAATTACAAAAGCACAGGTGCATGTGCACATGCACACACACACACAACAAATTATTACTGCAGTCGTAGTGTAATGTATACCATTTGTTCTTTTATTTCTGACACTTTCTGAACTATAACTTTGAGAATGAGGAAGGGCTTTGGACATAGAAATAGAATCCCTGAATCTAATATTTACTGGAATTGGACATTGTCAATTTTGTGAAAACTCTTATTTGCCTTCTTTAGGAAGATTCAATGAGGGTGTAAATATATGGGAATTAGCATGGAGGAGTGGCTAACACCCAGTAAATGTGCATTTTTACAATAATTCCCATTATTATCAAAATCAAGAAATGGTTTTATCATCATCACTATACATAGTTCTAGTGTTGGTCAGCTCACTCAAGGTCATATAGCACATTACCTAGGAAAAGAGAGTGATCAATTTAAACTTTCGGCATATAGAAGATTAATATCAGCATGGACATAGGAGCAAGTAGCTTCTTGGATGAGACCATCATTTGAGGTATCTTGCAGGAAGGATATGTCTTAAAAAGCTGGAAGGGATGAAACCTGAACCTGCCCCTTCTGGCTGTGTACCCTTTAACCTCAACACAAATGTAATATCTAAGCAATCCAGAAATATCTCTTCATAGGAAACCACAGCCTTACATCACCAGAGCGACGCAGCAACCTCAGTGGAAGACAAAAGCAAAAGCAGTTTTACATTACACTTTTTAATTAAGCTTGCATAGTTTTGATCTCATAATCCAACAATAAGAGTATATGAAATAAAATTATAGGGTAATCTCTCTCGTGAGGCTAGACTAAAAAATACAAGCAAAATATGAAGGTTTCTTAGAAGAAGTAGTACCTCATGACCAAATTGTTCTTCTGGAGAATTTAAGAATGGCACAAACGTAGAACATAATCAATATAATTCAAACCACTATCAGATTAATAGAAGAAAAGTCCTACTGCCATTATAGTACATTTATTTGAGGAAACTCACCATATATTGAAGATAAATATTCTTAGCAAAATAAGAATAGGAT
Source organism: Callospermophilus lateralis (assembly GCF_048772815.1). Classification (NCBI taxonomy): domain Eukaryota; kingdom Metazoa; phylum Chordata; class Mammalia; order Rodentia; family Sciuridae; genus Callospermophilus; species Callospermophilus lateralis. The sequence goes on from NC_135325.1 coordinate 39,978,071, forward strand.
GAATCCTCCTTATCTTGTTAAAATTGACCTAAAAGATGAGGACAATAAATATGGTGAAATGTGGAAAATTGTCCATTAACTGTCAAGAACCTGACAGGGATGGCCAGTATCACAGCCGTTCAACAAGGAACCGAGTGTTTCTGCCCAACAGCGTGATCTAGAAACAAACTTGTGGAATTAACAAACACAAGAAGAAAATTTCCTGGACAGAAAGGCAAGATACTAGTAAAATGACTCAAAGTATCATGTTACTAGGTACAGATTTTTAAAAAGATACTCTTTTCAATAGAATTTAATGCCTGGGAATAAAGTTAAGAAATGGCATGAAAGACTTCTTGGAGAAAACTGTAAAATTTTACATAGGAAATTGCAACCGTCCAATTTCCAGTGTGAGGAGAACATGCATGGTTTTGGTTGCCTTCACTTCAACCTGTCATTTCTGTTTGTTGATAATTTAAACACAACACTTAGGAACATTATTTTGATGAATTTTATTTAGATGACATTAAAGGTGTACAAAGGCTGGTATAGTTTCTGTTTTATCGAATGAGCTAAATCCCAAGAGCGACCTTGGAATACATCCTATTAAACTTCTGTATAGACTCTGAAGATGAACTTCTAGGAATATCAACAATACCTTTTAAATATATATATAGTTGATATTGGATACAATACCTTTATATTATTTATTTATTTATTTTTATGTGGTGCTGAGGATCAAACCCAGGGCCTCTCACGTGCTAGGTGAGCCCTCTACAGCTGAGCCACAACCTCAGCCCCTCTCCAACACCTTTTAAGCACAACACCCTTTCTAGTCATATACGGAAACAAAGATTGTGGAGCTAGGGGTGGATCTAATCTGAGGAACCTATTGAAAATCAGGTCAAATAGCATCCAAAATCGTGTTTACTCTTAGTGAAAATCCAACCAAGCAAACTAAACACTTGAGAAACAAACCAACAAGAACATTAAATAGGTACAGTTTAAATGTTTTGACTCGAACTAAATAAATAAACCAGAATGGCTGACACAGGAATGTCACAGTTGGAATTTTTGAGTGAAGTAAACGGCAAGGCCCATTTTACATTTCCTATGTTGCTGTTGTGCACAAATGCAAAAGAGTGTTTGCGGTATTAGTTTATCCCCATGTGCTTATTTTAAGTAGGTAACCAGGGGTCTTCATTTTCACATATATTCTTGTTCTATTGAATACCACCTCTTTCCATGCTTCAGTCTCTTGCAGTTTGTGTCATCAATTTTAAGGTCTCAATAGATTGAAAATCAACATCAACGCTGATATCTTCAAAATGTGTAGGAAAAAGGCCATTTCTTTCAGTTTAGATAATGAGGTGGGAGGAAGGATGATGGGAGGGATGGGTTCAGGAACTAATTCTAGAAAAGTTGAATACACCGGTATGCAGATATTGTTTGTTTGTTTCTGAAGGATGGCTACATTTGAAGGACAACTCTGACAAAATTCACAACTTCACCTGTGTCATTTGCATTGTTTAGATATTAGGTACCTATTGGGGTATTTAAAATAGTGTGTTTCCTGGCACATCTTCACTTTCATCCCCAAACATGAAGACCAACGGACATGGGGACAAACCCACATTGTTACAGTTATCTGATATTTGGCAAGGGTGCCAAAAATCTCATGTTGAAGAAAAGGTAGCCTGTTAAACAAATCATTCTGGGAAGACTGGACATCGATATGTAGAGGAATGAAACTAGATTCCTATCATCTCTCACCCTGCACAAAAATCAACTGAAACAGGACCAAAGACTGAGAAATTAGACTGAGAACTCTGCAGCTGGTTCAAGAAAACTGAGGATCAACCCTCCAGCATGTAGGCACACATACCAACTTTCTTAAGAAGACCTATAAAGCTCACAAAATGAAACCAAGAATTAATAAGTGGGATGGCATCAAATTAAAGTCTTCTGCAGAGCAAAGGAAATGATTCAGAGCGATTATAGAGTGGGAAAATACTTTGCCAGCTACTCCACTGACAGGGAATTCATATCCATATTCATATTATAAATCAGTCAAATAATACCCACAAAACAATAACCCAAGCAAGGAATGGGGAAAAGAACTAAACTAAGCAGATTTTTGAAATATTAGAGCTCAAGAATGTGTTTGCTTATATTATATGATAGGTTCATATATGTGAGAATTGTGCTCACGTTCCATAAGGTGTATTCTTAGACTTTGTCAATGTTCTTCAAGACCACATACACCAGAGGATCCCTAATTACCCAGAGTTTTCTAAAGACAGCAGTTCCCAATTTGTTGATTAACTGTATTATTTCTCATTTTTCTAATGACTCTCATCTGTCTTTTATTATAATCCGTTTCCTTTTGATTTGGGTTTATTTTACTGCTCTAGTTTGCTTTTTTTTTTTTACATTGGATGATCAAGCAATTTACTATTTGTTTCCTTATTAATAAAGGTGGTGAAGGGTAGGATATTTCTATGAGTACAGTCTAACCTGATACTTGTACCAAAGTAGTCTGAAAGTTGTCTGAAAAATATTTTTCAGTGTAAATATTCTAAAGGAATTTTCAGAGATGTGGACAGGGAAAAAACCCTCATTTTTAGACTAATATAGGGTAACCTCTTCCTTAACCATCTACAGATTCCTTTAAATTCAGAAGCTTGTATAATTCATGGTCAGCCACTTGGGACATACATGCAGATACAGTTCAGTTGATGAAACAGTAAGGACTACAGTTACAGTCTTTGGACTTCATGTCCTATCAATTAATATCTCACAGCAGAAATTTAAAACAGACACATTTCACAGGATTACCAACAATTATAATACAGTGTCTACATTTTTATTAGACCCTGACTCATAAGGACTGACTGCAGGGACGTGGTATATGATTTACGTAGGTCTAACTCCCACATACCTTCTGTATTGTGTTTTGCATAAACTCCTTACTGATAAATAACAGAAACTGACATGAAACTGTGTTTCTCTATCTTATTATTCACTAATTTGAGATCAACTTGAGGGAAAGTATTCAAAATGAAACTTTTTTAAAAATCTGAGAAATTAAAATTTTGACAAAATCTAAGGACAGGTACTCAGGCTTCCATACCAATAGGGCATGTCAAGGAGAGAGAGAGAGAGGGAGAGAGAGAGAGAATTTTCATCAGTTCACAGGTATAATTTGACTTGTTCCAGGGTTAGATGACTTCTGATGAATAAATGATGCCAAGTAGATTATCACTGTATTGCCTGCACTTCATGCCTTCTTTCTCATAGGACCAGTGAATGCAAAACTGACAATCAAAAATGAATATATATATATATATATATATATATATATATATATATATATATATATATATATATATATATATATATAATTGGCACTTGCAATTTATATCAAAGAGACCAGGTGTTTAAAATTACAGGGTTCTTCTGGACTCCTACAAATTATGTCAGGACTGATACTTGTACCAAATGCTGTGCCTGGGCACATTTCATGTAAAAGGATTTTCTTACAGATATGTTATGTAGTTGTTAAAAGAAGATATTTATAAAACATCCAGATTACTGTGGAATGAAGGACTTGCACCCCAGGTTGAGAGACTGCTTTTGTACTGTATGTCTTGTCTGTAGCCCTGTTGGTCCAGAGCAGCGAGTAGGTTGCAGACAGGCCCCCCAAATTGCCGGGAGACAGCATGGGAAACAGGTGAGTTACTGGGGAAAGCATAGCAGAGATCAGAGGCTGTTCCAAGAAGAGTTCATTGGCAACAGGGTAAAGAGAAAGCACCTCAGTCCCTCATTGCTTTGTCAGACAGCACTTCCTCTCCCTCTCTGGGCTTGGTCCAGTGGCACCCTGCTGGAGGAGTGACACAGTGCCCTGAGTTTCATGCCTGTCACCACTCAGAGAAGGGTTTTATGTCTTAGACTGCAGAAGTAGTGAATTCATCAGAACTAGCTTGCTTAGTAGGCTTATATGACCCATGGAGCAACTGTGGGGTGTACATGTAGGAAGGTAGCTTTCTGCCTGGAATCTCAGTGAATAATCCCAGTAGGGTAAGGCAGGAGGGTCTCAAGTTCTAGACCAGCCTCAGTAACTTAGTAGGACCCTGTCTCCAAATACAAAACAAACACTGGGGATGAAACACAAAGGTAAAGTACTCCTAGGATTGAACTCCAATGCCAAAAATGAACCAAGAAAGAAAGATGGAAGGAAGGAAGGAAGGAAGGAAGAGAAAATAATAGGGAAAAAAAAGAAAGTGACATTACACAGATAACACTAAATTTGTCCTATTTCCCAGCACCCTTAAGAGAAAGACGGTGTCCCTCAAGATAATATATATATGGACTTTCTGTTCCAGGCCTGTTCTCATTGTTCCCTTAAGTTGGCTTGTTTGGGGGGAACAGAAAGTGGCATTCCGGAACATGGTGTTCTCTGTACTCTTTTCCTTTAGGGATGATACACTGCATTTAGTCAATATAGATTTGATTCAGTTTGTTTCTACATCTCATAGTCTACAAGTCGTGCTTTGGGGTGCACGGTATCTGAACAACCAGACAAAGTATCCTTATGTGTTTATTGTATGTGAACTTTGTTATGAAAATATCAGCAATGATACACCTTCATTTTTATATACAACACTGTGGAATACAAAACCTCATATCTGCATCCTTTTTTTGGGTGGTGGGGTACCTGGGATTGAACACAGCGTACCCTACCACTGATCCAAATCCCTAGCCTTGAAGTTGCTGAGAATGACTTTGAAATCATGATCCTCCTGCCTCAGCCTCCAGAGCCACTGGGAATATATCTGCATTCTAAATGGATGTGATGTTTGCTTCTGATCCTTGATGGCAGGACCATCTCTGCACTTACCCTTCTTTTGCCAAATTAGTTACTGTTGGTCAGTTTTTAGACCAAGCCCTTAAAAATAAAAAGAACTTCTATTATCAAATAAGCAAAAAAAAAATGATCAACATAAAAAAGGAAATGATAATCTTTGCTGAAGTGGTATTTAATGCAGTCCCATGAGCTGCAGTGGTAATAATTTTGAAGCTTAAGCCTCCCAAGAGCATACTTTCAGGAGTCTTTTGCCAAAAACAGGAAGGGAAAGTTTTGCAAATATTACCCTTTAGCATTCCCAAGAGTATCCCATGAAGCTTAGCTGACTGTTTTGTACTTAACTGTTAGTGTACTTGTTATTGTGCCTACCACAGTAAATCAGTGACTATGCATTTTCTTGCAATCTTCGCTTACTATTGTCCACAGGGTCCCTCAATAATTGGGGTTTTCTTAGAGTCTCCCAGGCTAGATTGTGAGCTCAAGAGTGAAACCATCTCTCAAGAGAGTCTACAGACCCTTAGAGTCAACCATAGTACATGTGTGACTAGCCACCACCACATGCTGTGTGAAATAACGGGTCTCAGAAAATCAAGTTTTCTAATTTTTGCTTTTCAGGCCACCATGTAAGGAACTTAGAAATTGCCACTGTAGCCTAACAAGTAAAAGTCATATCAAACTAAAGAGCAAGAGCTCTACTTAGATCCACCAGACAACTGAACCCCTGCCCACAAAGTGGGGAGACAGGTAGACACACAAAATCACAACTTACTAGGTTTTATAGAGCAGAGCATTCATGAGAGTCACAACTGGGATAAGAAAAATTCCATGTTAGATGAGGAATGGCTGGCAGCTCAGTGAGATCTAGTCTCAGAGTTTAAAATACAGGGGCCCCTGTGTGGGGCAGCTCACACTTTTGGAAATTTTGACCTCCCTTACCAGTACCAAATTCTGTGATGAAGATAAGAGAAAAATCTAGAGCATCCAGTAGCAGGAGGAGAAAATTCACCATTTCAAGTTTCTCCAGAACTTTTTAACACCCACTGCCTTGAAAGAGCAATAATTTTATCAGAGGCTAGCTTGCGATGGTCCTATCAGTATCCAGCCTTCTAGGAGGAAGGGAGATACTCAACTACACCCCTCACCATACATCCTAAGGGGGTGAGGAAACCTCCAAACACAATAGAAGGTAATCTCAAACATCACCTGAAGGATTCCTGGAAAAAGAAAAAGGGTACAGTTGACAACCGAGCACAGTGCCCTGCTACAATAAAATTTTCTCTTCATGATATATTCTATAATATAGACATGCATAGTACTTGTACTGTCTTTGCTCCAGAGTGATCCAGTAAAGTGTGTACTTTTAATCAAAGAACTGAATAATATTTCAAGAGTTAAATTTGATCTTCTTAGAATGGTTTTGATCTGGCCCTCTTAGTCATTGCATCAAAAGTGCAAACTATTAATAGCATATAAACACACCAAGATTTCTGTCTCCCACCCTGCATAAAAGTCAAATCCAAGTGGATCAAGACTAAGGAATTAGTCCTGAAATTTTGCAACTACTTGAAGGAAACATAGGATCAACAACACTCCATTATATGGATAAGATACAGACTTCTTTAACAAGACACCTAACTGAGAAGAAATAAAACCAAGAGTCAATACATGGGACGGCATCAAATGAGAAAGCTTTTGTAAAGCAAAAGAAATTATTCAGAGCATGAAAAGAGAGATGACAGAATGCGAGAAAATATTTGCAACCTACTTCACTGAGAAGAGAATCAATATCCAGAATATATAAAAACTCAAAAAATTCAACACCCAAAAAACAAATAATCCAATCAAAAAATGGACAAAAGAACTAAAAAGACACAAAATGCCAACAAATATATGAAAAAAGTTCAAAATCTCTAGCAATCAGGGAAAGGTCCATCAAAATTATGTTGAGATGTCATCTAACAAAGTCATAATTGCAATCATCAACAATACAAAAAGAATAACTGCAGGTGAGGATATGTGGGAAAAGTACACTCATACATTGCTGGTGGGACTGCAAATTAGTGCAATCACTCTGGCAACAGTGTGGAGATTTCTCAACACACTAGGAATGGAAACACAATATGACCCAGCTATCATTCTCTTTGGTATTTATCCCACAGAACTGAAATGAGCATACTACAAGTGATACTACTGCATCAATGTTTGTAACATTTTTCCTCAGTTCCCAACTGCCAAGTTATGGAACCAGCCCAGATGATGTCTGTCAGTAGATGAATGGATCAAGACAATGTGAAATATAGATCTATATATAGATATTGATGAATGAATGGAGTTTAACTCAGCCACAAAGAAGAGTGAAATTATAACATTTGACAGTAAATGGATGGAAGTGAATGGAACTGTAGGACATCATATTAAGTGTAATAAACCAGACTCAGAAAATCAAGGGTCAGATGTTTTCTCTCTTATGGGGAAGCTAGAGCAAAATAAGGGGAAAAGAAGAAAAGAGCAGTGGAACTGGATATCATGAAGATATAGGGAAATATGCTTGGAGTGGTGATGCTTGCCTATATTCCCAGCAACTCGAGAAGCTGAGGCAGGAGTATCACAAGTTGAAAGCCAGCCTCATCAACTTACTGGGTCTCTAAGCAACTTAGTGATACACTTTCTTGAAAAAACAAAAAAAATAAAATGGCTGGGGGTGGAGCTTAGTAGTTAAGCACTCTAGGTTCAATCCCCCATACCAAAAAAAAAAAAAAAAAAAAGATATAGGGAAGATCATTTTAATACAATATGAGGGAGATCAAGAGGGAGGGAGGAGGAATTGGAAAGGGGAGAAAATGCAGAAAGAATTTAATAAAATCACACGATATGTATGTATGAATAATCAACACAGAATTCCACCTTTATTCAATATGTATATAGCGCTAATCAGAGCTAAATAAATAAATAATAAAAAGAAGATAGTAAAGTGGAATAAGGAGAAAATGGGGACAGAGTAGGGTATGGAATGTGGGGGTCACCCAGGACTGAAATGGAGTAAATCAAATCCCATACATGTATAATTTTGTCAAAATGAGCCCTACTGATATGTACACCTATTAGGCACCCATAAAAGAAAAAAAATAAACAAATGAAATCCCAAGTTAAGAACAGTTCCATAAGGAAGTTAACACTTTTCTGAATTAGACAACTGAACTCAGGGATTGTGTTATGGAAGCACACTTGAACAATAGAAATGAAATTTTAATTTCCTTCTGGAGTCTATTCTTTTTTATAATTTTTATTGTTTCTTTTTAGTTATACATAACATTAGGTTTCATTTTGACTTAATTATAAATCATGGCATATAATTTGTTTTACTTCAGTCCCCAGTACTTCCCCTTTCCTTTCCCACCTCTCACCCCCTGTTCACATCCTTATTTCAACTATTTACATATAGTTTTTCAAAATTACTGTCTTGTGTGTGTATATGATGGTGAATGTCAGGTAAGATTATTCTACTGTTTATTCCTCATCCCATCCCTCCTCCCTCCCCTTCATTCTCCTTTGTCTACTCCACTGATCTTCTATTTTTTATACTCCCCTCGTATTTTGGATTAGCTTCTGAATATCAGAGAAAACATTCAAGTTTAACTTTTGGTGACTGCTTATATCACTTAGCATAATAGTCTGCAGTTTCATCCATTTACCAGAAAATGCCATAATGTCATTCTTTTTTTTTTCTTAAAGATTGAGTATTTCTTTTTTAAAACCTTTATTTTATTTATTTTTATGTGCTCCTGAGGATCAAACCCAGCGTCTTGCAAGTGCTAGACAAAAGCTCTACCACTGAGCCATAACCCAACCCCCATAATGTCATTATGACTGAATTATACCCCATTGTGTATATATATACAGCATTTTCTTCATCCATTCATCTGTTGAAGGGTACCTAGATTTGTTCCTAGATTTGGCTGATGTGAACTGTGCTGCTACAAACATCGATGTGGCAGCATCAATGTAGTATGCTGATTTTAAGTCCTTTGGGTATGATGAGGAATAGAATAACTGGGTCTGTAAGTTTTCTGAGGAATCTCCACACTACTTTCCAGAGTGGTTGCACTAATTTGCAGTCCCCCCAGCAGTGCATGAGTGTAGCTATTCCCCACATCCAAACCGTCATTCATTGTTAGTTGTATTCTTGAAAAGTGGCTTTCTGGCTAAGTGAGATGAAATCTCAGGGTAGTTTTCATTTGCATTTCCCTAATTGCTAGAGATGATGAACATTTTGTCATATATTTGTTGGCCATTTTCTTTCTTTGGAGATGTGTCTGCTTATTTCTTTTACCCATTTATTGATTTGTTTATATGGTCTTTTTGTGTCACTACATTTTTGGAATTCTTTGAATATTCTGGATATTAATGTCCTGAGGAGCCAGTAGAGTCTGTATTCTTCTTACTACCTCAGTTACTACAAGAAAAAGTCATATGATTTTGCTTGAAATATTTGGTGCTCAAATTTTTATCTGTCAGTTAGCTCAGTAGTGTCCCATGAATAGATGCAGTTCAGTGGAACCGTAGGAAATTCTAGAAGACAGCTCAATGAATAACAGCCATGGATTCCCATGATTAAAAATCTAACCTCTATTTTCCTTTTATTATGGCAGCAGACTCTTGGAATGATCGTCCTAAGATTCTTATGCATCACATTTTTGACCACACTAGCCTACAAGCTCTTCCTTCATAATGAGAGTGTACACTATACTTTCCTTATTTAGATTTCATCTTTGACTAATTCCATTGACACCATTTTTCTCATGGGCCTGACCTGGAAATAGACCAACAGGAAGTTGTTCAGGCCCAGACTGGGGGTAAATACAGAGATGGCGCTGATGTCAAGAAGGAGATTCTACCAAACCTAGAGACTTTGAAAGCACCAGAAGTGTGTCACCCATGAAGTATGCAAATTATGAATTGTCTGTTTTCTTCAGTATTGTATCTTTCAGAATAGTGAGTTAACATTCCTGCTACATTAAAAGGAGCTTACATATAAAGATTTTTTGAAAGGTAGTTCAGACTGGAAATGCTTGATTTTATCAGAGATAAGAAACAAGTAAACTAGATGCAGAAGAAAACATTACACATATTCTCTCTCATATGTGAATGATACTAAAGGCTGTTGGAATATGTGAGTGCTTAATAGAGGCTGGGAAATAGTGCTTACAGGAGGACTTGGGATAGTGGGAGGTAAGACTATGGGCACGCAAGTTCAGTTAGACAGAATTAAGAAATGTTGGTGTTCTGCATAATGACGGTGTGTTATAGTTCACAATAAACTATATATTATATATACTTTATAAAAAACTAGAAGAGAGGAACTTGAAGCCTCCAAATAAGAAGTTAAGGGTATAGACATGTTAATTATGCAGATTTAAGTGGTCAATATTTTATACGGGTGTTAAGATGCCATACCATATCACATAAATATATACAATTACTGTATATTGATAAAAAATTAACATGTAATTAAGGAGGTGGAAATATTAGCTATGTGATTTGATCAGCATAGACTATACATCTGTATTGATTCACCGTTCAATATAATTTTGCACTATTGCACAAAAGAGACAAAATAATGTAACACTGACTTTTCTAATTCCTTAAATACTCCAAAGTGTGATGTTATTGTATAACTATCCTACCTTTGATATTATTACCAGGAAATCATGTAAATGATATTCATTTTAATTTCTGGTTGTTGTTTGTACGTTAATGTGTTGTTTGATTGGAGTTTTAACCATAACCATAAACAATTTTGCTTTCTTTAAAACTTAAGCAAGTTCATTTGAGTTAATCTGTGCCTGAAACAGTCTCTTATGTCTTATGTCTCCTCTTACCAAAAGAAAGAGCATCGTGTTTTAAAAACTATCCTTATTGTGCCTGAAAATCTACTTTCAGAGCTTCCATTGGCCTTTATGTAGGCCAATGGTCATGTTACATTTTAGAAAACAAAAACTGTATTTTATTAGATAACTTTGGTATCATATAAAATGGTTTCTTACTAAGTAATGCTTTAATTCCAAGTAATGTTCTTGGCCGACAGGTTTCAATTATAGGTAAAGGGCAACCAGAATTTAAACAAAGACAAGCAGAAACCATGCACAGTGTTCTTCCTTTGTTGGAAAATAGACCGTTAAAACTCTCTCAATTAATTACTTGATTTAACTTATTTTATTTCTTGTTAATTTCATTGAATTTATTTGATTCCACTGAATACTGGAGTTTTTGAAGTTTTATATTGCGTTTGAGCCAGTACTCAGAGATAGAAATTTTCCATGTTGCCTTCCCAAATGTACTTATGAATTCCAAGGTTTATTTCTATAAGGTTTTTATCATTTACATTTTTTAAATTTTTTAGTGATGAACACAATATCTTTATTTATTCATTTATTTATTTCTTTTCTTTTTTACTTATTTCTTACAAACATGACCATATATATGTTTTTAAAATATTTTTATACATGTGGATGTACAGCATGCCTTTATGTTTTCTTTTTTAATTTACTGTGGCTCGAAGGATCGAACCCAGTCCCTCACACATATTAGGCAAGCACTCTGCCACTGAAGTAAAGCCCCAGCAACTCTAGATAGTTTTTTTCCTCCAGTTGTAGAGAGACCTTTATTTTATGTATTTATATGCAGTGTTGAGAATTGAACCCAGTGCCTCACACATACCGGCAAGTATGCTATCTCTGAGCCCCAGCCCCAGCCCCAGCCAAAATAGATTTTGTTCTTCCATATATGCACAATTGCATTATATTTAGTTAACAATTTTGTTGTCGCCATTTAAAATAGTATACATTTTATTTCCATTTCTTATTTTATGGTATGGGCAATTCACCCAGTAAATGAAATGAGTGACAATGAAAATAGAAGACAATCTTATTCCTGATCAAAAAAGGAAAATTGCAACACTTTACTTTTATGTTTGCTGACATTGTTTTGGACTATGATTGTTTGGCTACAACCCCAAAAGCACAAGGCAACAAAAGCAGACAGAGACAATGAGGCTGCATCAGATGTAAAAGCTTCTGCACAGCAAAGGAAACACAAATAGAATGAAGAGACAACACACAGAATGGGAAAAATGCTTGCAAATACTACAACTGATAAGATATATAGATACAGAATTCAAACAACTAAATGCAATAAATAAACCATTTTAAAAATAAGCAAAAGCTCTGAATAAATATTTCTCCAAAGAAGACATGCAAATCACCAACAGGTATATAAAAATGTGCTCACATCTCTAAAAATCAGGGATATACCTTTCAAAGTCACAATGAGAAATCTCTTTACTCTTGTTAGAAAAGCTGTGAAAAGATAGTGAGCATTCATGAATTGCAGGAGAAAGGAGAATCCGTGTACACTCTTTGGGGGAATATAAAACAGCACAGATAATAAGAATCAGTCTGCAAGTGTCTCCAAAAAGTATAAGTAAAACTAGTATATGCTTCAATGTGTTCGTCAGGTTTCCATCACAGAAAAAGGTAAATTTGGGCTCACCGTTTTGGAGGTTTCAGTCCATGATCAATTGGCCCCACTGCTTTAGCCTCTGGCAAGGCAGCACATCATGGTGGAAGCATGTGGCAAAGGAAACCTGCTTAACTCAAGTATAAGAAAAAGTGAGAAAGAGGAAGGGCCCTCTGTGGTTGTGTCCCCAATGACCCAAAGACCTCCACTAGATTCTACCTTTTAATGATTCCCTTGTCTCCCAATAGCACCCCACTAGGGCCAACCTTTAACACATGAGCCTTTGGGGAAACATTCCAGACCCAAATTAGCATGCAGAAATATTAAATCTCTAATAAATGAAATAATATCATTATATTGAAGAGATGTCTGCATTCTTGTTCATTGTGAAATTGTTCACAATTGCCAAAATATGGATATAATCTAAGTGTTCATTGATGAATGAATGGACAAAGAAAATATAGTTTTTGTGTGTGTGAGAGAGATATGTATACACTTCATATATAAATATGTATCATATATTTATATAGTAATGCAATATAGCTTTTAAGAATAAAAGAAGGAAGTTCTATAATATTCAACAATGTAAATGAACCTGAAGAAAAATATGTGAAGTCACATTAGCCAGACACAGCAGGACAAATACTGCATGATCTTTCTTATTTGTGGAATCTAAAGAAGTTCAACTCAGCAGTAGAGAGTAGAATGGTAAATGCCTGAAGCTTAAAGGTGGGGGACTTGGTGGTCAAATGGTATAGATTTCAATTATAAGACAAATAAGTTCTGGAGATCTGATACAAAGCATGAGGACTATAGTTAATATTGTATTTCATACTTGAAATTTGCTTAAAGAGTAGATCTCAAGTACTTTCAACAAAAAATGTAAGTGTAAAGATGATAGATATGATAACTAAACTAAGTTGTGGTAACCATTAAACAATATACATGTACACTAAAACTCCTTATTACATATTTTAAATAGATACAATTCTTAATTGTAGTTATACTTGAAAAGAAAGTATACAAAGTTCTGAGCAAACTTCTGAAAGAAATGGAAATACACGCTCCAGGGCCAAATAGTACATTTGGGGGTCATCTTTTCTATCATAAATAAAACAAATCCTCTCTATTATCTATATTTAGCAAGATCCATTTACATTGCTACAGATAGACTATTTGTCTTTCTCTTAGGCATTAATTATTTCTACTGTAATTCAATTTACTATAATGTTCATGTTTTTACATATGAAGAATTGTAGGACTATTAAACAGTCAATAAAGAATATACCTGTGAAAACAGCAAAGGAAACAATGAAGAACATGAAGAGAGAGCCTACAGAATGGGAGAAAATCTTTGCCACCTGCTCCGCAGATAGAGCATTAATCTCCAAGATATATAAAAACCTCAAAAAAGTTAACACCATGAAAGCACTTAACCCAATTAATAAACAGCAAAAGAACCGAATAGTTATTTCACAGAAAAAGAAATACAATTGGTCAACAAATATATGAAAAAATGTTCAACATCACTAGCCATTAGAGAAATGCAAATTAAAACTACACTGACATTTCATCTCACTGCAGTCAGAATGATTACTATGAAGACCACAAGCAATAATAATTGTTGATGAGATGTGGGAAAATGGTATATTCATACATTGTTGGTGGGATTGCAAATTGGTGCAATCCCTATGCAAAGCAGTATGGAGATTCCTAGGAAACCTAGAACAGAATCAATCACTATTTGACCCAGTTATCCCTCTTCTCAGCATATACCCAAAAGACTTAAAATCAGCATACTACAGTGTCACAGACACATCATAGCTAAACTGTGGAACCAACCTAGATGCCCTTCAACAGATGAATGGATAAAGAAAATGTGATATGTGCACACAACAGATTGCTATTCAGCCATAAGGAGAAATGCTAAGTGAAATAAGCCAATCCCCAAAACCCAAAGGGCAAATCTTCTCTCTGATATGTGGATGCTAACTTAGTGTAAAGGGGTGGGGACAGGAAGAATAGAAGTAGTTTGAAATAGAGAAAGTGGAATGAAGGGAAGGAAAAGGGAATGGGAATGGGCAAGAACATAGAATGAGTCAGATATTACTTTTCTATGTACATGTATGAATACACAAAGTAATTCTACATCATGTACAACCAGAAGAATGGGAAGTTACACTACATATATGTGTAACATGTCAAAATGCATTCTACTGTCATGTCTAACTAATAAAAACAAATAAAAAATAATAAACAAAAAAAGAATATACCACTAAAAAACTTGTTGCCAGGGCTGGGGACGTGGCTCAAGTGGTAGCGCGCTTGCCTGTCATGCGTGCGGCCCAGGTTCGATCCTAAGCACCACATACAAACAAAGATGTTGTGTCCACCGAAAACTAAAAAATAAATATTAAAAAAAGAAAAACTTGTTGCCTCTTTCCAAGTTTTGGATAACATTTCATAACAAACCTTGTGGAGATGTTCCGATTCCTACAATGTCCACTGGAGGGTGATCCTTCACTACATTTCCCACCTGCTGCAGCCTGACCATAAAGGCTAGCTTCTTCTACAGTGCATTAGTTAAACTCCTCTTGGCCTGGAACAAAGGAGGGAAATGGAAAACATGCCATGGAATGCGGACAAAAAGGAGAATACAAGAAGGTTACTGTCTTGCTCTCAGCTCCCCAGATCTTAGATCCCTGCTCCCAAGGTAGATTTTCAAAGTCCCTGTCCTGACTCTGTAGGTGATTATCTCAGTAAAAACATGGAAAAGGCATATAACGTGTTTATTTTATAAGATAAATGATTAAATTTGACTGATTTGTCAAAGGGCTCAAGTTCATTATATATAGATTCTTACATAAAAATATCAGAGCTCACAGTTTCTTCAGAGGTATTATTTCCTGTAAAACAGCACATTGACAGTATTACAGGCTCAGTGACTTTAATTCTTGGAATGCAAGAAACACTGGATTTTCTAAATACTGATCTATAAAATAATCAGAACAATGGTGTTATTTGAAGAGATTGTATCATTTAATTACTTACTGTCATTTCCAGGCAGGAAAATATTACTTATTCACATAATGAGACATAAAGAAATTTCTCAATTTTAGACTCACAAGGAGCTTTCAAATTGTTTTACGGCTTTGGCCTTAGGTTAAAAAAAAAAAAAAACACGAAAACAAAAACATACCAGTCTGATTTTTAAGTATTATATTTTTTATGTTGGTAAATGGTATTTTTCATCTTTGAATTGAGCTAGTGCACAAGAGCAGTGAATAACTAAAGATAAATAAATTGGTTTCTCCATCAAATCTTATGTGCAAGCAAAGAGATAATCATCATGTTGATACAGACAGATAAATAGACAACGAAATCATGTTCTCCCTGAAATGGAATAATTTATTGACTGTAAATATCAGAAGTAGAACTAACTTGACCAAAAACCAGAAACAAAAGAAAGCACAAAAGCAGAAAAAAAAATGAGACACAGAAATTTAGCAGAATGCTTTATTAGTACTATTGTTGTTCTCATTGGCACTAGTAGTATTTTATTGTGATAATAACACTTACCATGAGCTACCTTCCTAACAAATATTAAGTGTACAGTACACTGTTATTGACTAGAGGTACAATGTTGTACAGCAGATCTCTACAGTTTATAAATGTCTCTCAATTGAAATGTATGCCAGTTAATGATGAGTGACTCCCCGTTTCCTCTTCCCCTCTAACTCCAAGAAACCACCATTCCACTCTTTGCTTCAAATTGATGGAATTATAGTTTTTGTCTTTCTGTGAGTGACTTATTTCACTTAACATAATGTACTCAAGTTTCATCCACGTTGTCAAGTATTGCACAATTTTCTTCTGTTTTAACGTTTAATGATATGCCATTGAGTGTATACACAATCTTTCAAAATCCATTCATATGTCTATGTATATCTAACAATGAAATATCTGAAAGTTAGGGAAACAATTGTGTTTATAATGTCACTAAGAAGAATAATATACCTAGATATAACTTAACTGAGGAGATGAAAGACTTATGTACAAAGCTGCATAACATTGATAAACAAAATTAAATTAGACACGGAAAATGGGGAAAAAATCTGAGTTCATGGATTGGAGACTTAATATTGTTAAAATGTCTACACTACATGAAACAAGTCACAGATTCAATAAACTTCCTACCAACATTTTGGTAGCATTTTTATAGAAATACAAAACATCTAAAAGTCACATGGAACTACAAAAGATCCTGAGTAACCAAAACAATTTTGAGCAAGAGCAGCCAAACTTGAAGCATCACATTCCCTGATTTCAAACTATATTATAAAGCTATAGTTATCAAATCAATCAGACACTGGCTCAAAGTTAGACCCACAGATCAAAGGAACAGAGAGCAGTGTATGTGTGTATATGTATGTACGTGTGTGTGTGTGTGTGTGTGTGTGTGTGTGTGTGTGTAGAATATTATGTAAAATATATACATACATAATATTTTTTTCTTCAGCTGATATTCAACTAGGGCATCAAGAATTTTCAAATAGGAAAGATAATCTCTTGCATAAGTGGTGCTGGGAAAACTTGAAAGTTACATGAAAGAGAATGAAATTGTACACTAATGACACTCAGAAATCAGATCAAAACTAATTGAAACATAAAATCCTAAGCTATAAATCTCCTAAAAACCATAGCTGTAAAGCTTCTTGGCAATATTTTTGGCAATGATTCCTAGGCTATGACACTAAAAGCACAAGCAACAAAAGCACAAGTAGACAAGTGAAAATGTATCTCATGAAATAGCATCTATACTACCAAGGAAATAATCAGCAAAATGAAAAGACTACTTTTGGGCTGGGGTTGGGGCTCAGTGGCAGAGCACTCACCTAGCACGTGTGAGGCCCTGGGTTTGATCCTCAGCACCACATAAAAATAAATAAATGAAGGTATTGTGTCCAACTACAACTAAAAAATAAAATATTAAAAAAGACGACCTATTATCAGGACAAAATATTGCCCGGTTTAGCCAATTTTTCACTGAAGCTTGCAATGTCTCTGTTATTGTTAACCAACAGAGTGCAGAGAGATAACCTGTGGAATGGGAGAAAAAAATCCATATATCTGATAAAGAATTAGTATCCACAAAATATCAGAAACTCCTAAAACTGAACAGCAAGAAAAAAAAATAGCCTGATTTAAAAATAGTTAAAGGGCTTGAATATACATTTCTCCGAAGAAAACATACAAATGGCCACCAAGTCAGATGAAAAGCTACTTAACATTATTAGTCATTAGAGTAAAGCAAACTAAAGCTACAGTGAAATACTTCCTCACACCTGAAAGGATGGTTCTTATAAAAAAAAAAAAAAAAAGAAGGGATCACAAATGTGGGTAAAGATGTGAAAGAAAGGGACTTTTCATACACTATTTGAGTATAAATTGGTGCAGTTACTATGGAAAACAGTATGGAAGTTCCCCCCCCAAACTAAAAATAAACCTACCATACAATTCAGCCATTCCTCTTCTGGGCATATATACCCAGAAGGAATTCCAAAGGAATTCAAATCAGCATCTAGAAGAGATACTCACACTTCCATATTCCTTACAGAATGGCCCACAATAGCCAGATTATGTAACAAACCTGTGTCTAAAAACCCATGAATGGATAAAGAAAATATGGTAAATGCATGGTATATGCATGCAGTTGACTATTGTTCAGTCACCAAAGAAGTAAATTCTGCCATTTGTGGCAACATGGATAAACCTGGAGGGCATAAGTCTAAGTGAAATAAAAATGACAAAGAAGGACTCTCATTATATGATGAATTTTACATAATCAAACCCACAGAAGCAGTGAATGGAATGGTGACTGCCAGGGTTGTGGGAAGCAGAAACAGGGAGGTATAACTTAAAGCATGGAAAGTTTCAATTAAACAAGATGAATAAGTTCCAGAGACCAACTGTAAATCAGAGTGCCTATATTTAACAACACTGTATTGCATGCCTGAAAGGATTTTGTTTGTTTGTTTGTTTAGGGTACTGGAAATTGAACCCAGGGGTGTGCTACGACTGAGCTACATTTCCAGCCCCTCTCCCTTTTTATTTTGAGACAGGGTCTCACTAAATTACGATCCTCCTGTCTCAGACTCCCAAGTCACTGGGATTACAGGTGAGCACCATTAAATCCAGCTGCCTAAATATTTTCAAAGGGTAAATCATATGTTAAGTGCTCTTATAACCTATAGTAATAACAATAACAATAAAAATAATAACAATAGTAATTACATTGGCTGAAAGAAAACTCCTGGAGGTGATGATTTCATGGGTATATATTTATTAATTCATTAATTCATCAAGAGGTATATATTTAATAGACAACAGCATTTTGTATTTTAATCACGTTAATATTTTGACTTAAAATGTTGAAAATAAATTTTAAAGATGTCATCATTTATTTTATATATGCATGGAATATTCTTTAACATGTGGATATACTATAGTTTATTCAACCAATGTCCTATGTATGAACAATTACATTTTTCCAGTATATTGCTATTGAATAATTTTATGCACACTTACCTTCAGGTTGTTAAGGCTGTCACTTCATGGTACATTATGAAAAGTAAGATGTCTGGGTCAAAAGATAAACTTACATTTTGTTCTGTTATATACGTTTAGTTCATCTCCATAAGTTTATACCATTTTTTTACATACAATAGTAATACTTAAGAATGTCTGTTTTACTGCACCCTTGAAAACAGGTGTGATATGACACATCTATCTATCTATATATTTACACACATACACACACATATATATTATTTTTACAACCACATAAGTCAGAATACAATAATTCAACTTAGATTGATATGGATATGTAGACTAGATTATTCATGTTATTAGTGAAGTAAAACATTATAATAACTTAAGGGCCAATATTGTATTTATAATTAAAATTGTTTCCATGTCTTTGGTTCATTTTACCTCCTGGCTTTATTTTTGCCTAGATCTTTTTTTTTTTTAAGAGAGAAAGAGAGAGAGAGAGAGAGAGAGAGAGGGAATTTTTTCTTTAATATTTATTTTTTTTTTAGTTCTCGGTGGACACAACATCTTTATTTTTATTTTTATGTGGTGCTGAGGATCGAACTGAACACTCCAAGCATGCCAGGTGAGCGCGCTACTGCTTGAGCCATATCCCCAGCTCTTGCTTAGATCTTTAACACTTTTGTACATCTAAAAAAAATTGTATTCCTTTATCTTTGATTCAGGTTGCATATATGCACTCCAAATTTTCTATTGTCTATTGTCTTCCATTTGTTATATATACGCTACTAAAGACAGCATCAAACATAATGCAGGAGTGGGAAAGGCATATCTACAAAGGTTAGAAACAAGGCAGAATGCCTAGAATCACTGCTAATATCAAAATTAATTCAAGTTATTAAAGAATGCAAAGGAGGAATAAGTGAAATAAGAAGTTAAACAACCTCTATTTGCAGAAGATAAAATTTTATTACTGGAAAATGCTAAAGCAATTGTTCTCAACTGGGGTAGAAAGTGACAGTCCCCCCCCCCAGAGCATTTAGCAATGGAGTTAATTTTAATTGTCATATTAGGGGAAGGTTGGTAACAGTACATAGTGAGTAGAGTCTGCTAAACATCCAACTATATACAGGACAGCACCCTACATTAAATAATTATCCACCTTATGATATCTGTAGTGCTGAAATTAATAAACCCTGAAGATTAAAGTATCTCAAAATGTTGTACAACTCTGTAGATAATGGTTGATAAAATAAAGATAAAAATTTCAGTAACTTTCATATACACAAAAGACAACCAGATGGAGGATGTGAATGTAGAGAAAATCCTATCTATATTAACAACAGAAAAGACAAAATACATAGGAAAACATAACAAGAAATAATGTAAGGCATTGTGTTAATTAGCCTGATTTAATCATTCCACACTGTAAACATATATCAAAAGCTCACATTTTACCCCAAAATATATGTGGACATATTTATTTGTAATTAAATTTTTTTTAAAAAAAATTGCTTGTAAAAGAAAGATAAATAAATGGAATGATGAGAACTGTTATCACTTGGGACAACTCAACATCACAAAGAAGCCAGTTTTCTCAAAGTGAATTTAGTAATTTAATGTGATGCAGGATAATCTTCTTATTTCAATATTCTTAATCACACGTGAAAGATCCCTTTTGTCCATGTAAGGTAAAGCTCACAGCTTCCATGGATTAGGACGTGCTATACTGAGGGGTCTTATTTAGCCTACTACACAAGTGAATTTTTTTTTTCTTTTTGAAATTACTTTTAGGTTTTCGATTAAATGAGAAGGTACTCTCATAGTTTTTCTTCTACCATATTGACTATTCCTTCTCAGGAATTTTACTAGTTCCTTCTCCTCTAAGGAAGTTTAAAATGTGTTCCAGTCTCCAGTTATGCTCTCTGCATGGTTTTACTCAAGGCCTCGACTTTGTATGGCATTTCTACACACACCTCCCAAACTGAATCCTAGTGCACCAACCCTGCTCTGATATCTACAATTGTCTGTGTTGTTTGACATGTCATTGTTGATAAAAGGGTCACACACTCAGTATCTCCCAAGAAAAACTCATAGTTTTGTTATGTCTTGTTTGTTTTCTGACTGCAACCCTGTAGCAAGTCTTCTTGATTTGATCTAAACACACCTCAATCCAGTTATTCCTCTTGCTATCCATTTCTGCCAAGTTAAAATGCAAACTCTCTCATCACTTGCCTTGCCTACTAAAATTACCTCTTAATTTGCTTTGCTCTTTCAGTTGTTATTCTTTTAAAATCTATTCTCCACAAATTGTGGAGGTGTAAACAGAAATGTATTAGAACTCAAATCTGTGGTGTAGTCTGTGTAAAATCTTAACAAATTTTTTATTATGCTTGGAATAAAATTGATCTTTATTTTGGCTGATAAAATGATTCAAACTCTGGACCTGGCCTACTACTCTGAGCTCGTTTTCATACTGTTCTAACATCACTCATTATGATCAAGCACACTGATATTTTTCCATTCTTTTAATATGTTGGGCTCATTTCCTCCTTTAGACATTTACACACCTTGCATTCATTTTAGTAATTAGTCTTTCCCCAGAAGCTCTCAACCTGATACTTTTTCCATTTCAGGTTTTAGTTCAGTTGTTACAAATAGAACCCTCCCTGACTGCTTATTCTGAAATAAACACTGCCTGAGGTAATCTTTATTATAATTTACATAATGTTTTAATTTTTTCTCGCTTCATGATATACATTTTTGCATACCTTTGTCCTTTTTGGTGTGTTGGGGCAACTGTGAAGTGATGAGGCTTCTAACATGGAGTACTGAATTGCTGACATCATACTCCAGATGTCTGCCCCTCCACCATAAATTAGGCTACTTTGGTGATAATGGTGTTTGATAACAACATTTGTCCCTGACTGACTACAGAGCCGTATTATTGCCCCAAGATGAAAATACAGTATTAGTAGTAGATTGACCTTCATGATGTTGAGGAAGTTGTATCTGGGAGTTATTTCTTATTATAGCTTTATTTAACATGATCTGAAGATATGGTGTCCTTCATACTTTAGCCTCTATCCTAAAACCTTAATTATTGTCTGTCAAACACTTTCCCCAGTCTGAAATAATGTACTAATTGATTTTTAACTTTTTTCCTGAAGTTCAAAGGGAACATGTGTTAAGTGACGACGACTTTTCTTCATGCCTTGTTTTGTTTTGTTTAAAATAGTGAAATAATATCATGTTTATGCTTCTGGGTATAATTAGGGAGAAACTGATGGTTAAAATTCACTTAATAATTCAGTGTTTCCATGTTTTACATATTCATTGTATTCCACCCCCAGATTCATATAATTGGTAAGGTGGGGCCAATGCCTACCTAAAAAAGCATCTGTGCACCCTAGCCATGTGTATAAAGGGACTGGCTTCCATCCAGCCAGCCAGTAACAAGAATTTTCTAAGCAAATACTATGCACTGTTTTAGTTGTTGTGAATAGAGCAGAAAAGAAAAATTACAAATATCTAGCCTCATAGGATTTACCAGTTATTTATATATACATCATTATAGGGTGGCAAGTGATGTGGAAGATCAGGGAAAAGGTAAGGGGGGAAATTTCACTCAAGATGATCAAGGAAGGCCATTCTAGAAGATGATGATTGAGCAGACCTTGAGGAAGAGAGGAAGCAAGCCATGTGATTACCTGGAGAAAGAACATCCTGGAAAGAAGGAATGCTAAATACTCTGAGTGGAAAACCTATTTCACGAATTCTTGGAATACCAAAGACTTCTGTGATACTGATAAAGCCCTCAGCATCTGAGGTTTTGGCACATAGCACTCAAAGAAAGCCAGCTAGTATTAGCAACTCTTTTTTCCACAACCTGTGAAAGAGGTGGAGTTATTCTCATTGTATAGAGGAAAGACTTGAGACTCAGAGAAATGTCCTGATCCCACTATCTCACTCATGCCTGAAATTTCTAAAAGAGGGGTGAAATCTTTTGCATCAGGAGAGACAGAGGGTTTGAGTGTTACAGCTAGAGAGTGGACACCATTCACATTGAATGTCATCCAAATAGGCAGTGTAAATGAATTATAATATGGAGATCATGGCCACCATAATATTGCTTCTTCTGAAGAAGTGTAGGACTTGAGGAATGGGAGGAGAAGTAGGATATTAGAAAGAGGTAGAAAGGGAAAGTTGGGAAACAGTGAGGAGAAACATACTGCTCATGAAGGGACCTAGGAGACTTCTAGGATGATGATGATGCGCTATTGCTCAACCTTCAACTATAATTGTATACTTTTTTATTTGTCATTTCAGTTCTGTATGATTTTGCTTAAGTATTTTGAAATTCTGTTTTTGGATGTACTATAGAAAACTGTTAAGCATAGCCAGTCTGACTTTACTATTCTAATAATCACGTTTGTAAGGTTGGATCTTGCCTGGAATCCTAAAGCTTAGAGATGAGTCTTCCCATCATTCCCTGTTTTACTGTGCCTAAGCTATTTATATAAATAATATATTTTATTCTGAACACTTTTTTGTCTGCAGGTATGGAATACTGATAAGTACAAAAGACATGGTGTCTATGTGATCAACCCTCAATAACAACTTCCCATTCTGAGTCTCCAGTAAGCTTCCTTTATTGACTATATTTTATATAAATTGTTACAAATTGTTGCTGGAATTTAAAAAAATACACACATTGATTCCACAGGGAAAGTCTTTCATAACCTTGTACAGATACTTTTGTCTTTACTCCTAGAATTTTCCCCTCTGATCCTTTTTTTCTTATATTCTTTTGCTATAATAACTTTCTTTATTTTTAATGTGGCAAAAACACATAAAACAACTGGACACCATGGCATATTCCTGTAATCCCCAAAACTCAGGAGGCTGAGACTGGAGGATCACAAGTTCAAAGTCAGCCTCAGCAACTAAATGAGGCCTTAAGCAACTTAGTGAGACCTTGTCTCAAAAAAATAAAATAAGAAAGGTCTGGGGATGTGGCTCAGTGGTTAAGTGCCCCAGGGTCCAATCCCTGGTGTCAATATACCTAACAAATTTACCATCTTAATGATTTCTATTTGTAACTTCATTCAAACACTTTTCTGTTTGAACAATTTCCATTGCCATTCTTTTCAGCATGCTGGCAACATATTCTTTTTATTTTCTTTCCTCTGAAAATATATTTCTTGCATATTAATTCCTAAAGGATATTTTTTGCTTAATGTAGGATACTAGGTTGTCATTATTTTCTAATAGTGATTTTAAAATGTTCATACCTTTCCTTCTGACTTCTGTGGTTTCAGAAGGGAAAGCCACAGTCATTTGTATCCTTATTCCTATATAAGTAGTGCATCTTTTCCTCTGGTTGATTTTAATTTTTTTCATTGTCTTTAGTTTTCAGCAGTTTAGTTATGTGACTGGCTATGGATTTCTTTAGGCTTATTTTGCTTAGGATTTTCTGAGTTTTGTGAATTTGTAGGTCCATGCTCATTTGTCAGATATGAGGATTTTTCAGCAATTATTTATCCATGTTGATATTCAAGTAAATTTTCATTACTAAGCTCTCCTGGGATTCTGAATCATTATCTTCTGAGCTATATAAATGATACACATGATGACATTTTCCCACAGGTATTTAAAGATCTGTTAGCTTTTCCTTAAATATCTTTATTTTTTTCTCTCTTCAGTGTTCTGATTAGACAGTTTGTACTGATGTATGTGCAAGTTCAGATTATCTTCTTTTCTCCTCTTGTCAATTTAACCCATGCCACGAGATATTTATTTTGGTTTTTATATTTGAAGTTTCCATTTCTTTATTTAAATCTCCTTTGTGCTAATTTTGATGTGTATATGTACTGATATATCTATATTTATATTTCTTTCTTAAGCACTTATGGTTGCATGTTGGAGCATGTTTACAATTTTGGCTTTAATTACCGTCAGATAGTCCAAATATCTGTCTTTTGGGCATTGTTGTCTTTCAACTAGGTTGGGGTTTCCCTGATCCTTTATATTGTGAGAATTTTTAATTGTATCCCAGACATGTAGAATTTCAGCTTATGAGAATCTAGGTCCTGTATAAATCCTATAGATTATTGGGTGTCTATTTCCTCAGGTGATGTCATTGTCATTGTTATTTTACTCATGATGGAGCTAGGGCAAGGGAGAAAGTCAGGCTGCAGAGGGAAGGTGTTTACTTGAAGATGGGGTGATTCTTGAGGGCACTATTGGAAACCTCAAGAGTCCAGCCAGAGCTCTTGACAGGGCATAGATTACTCCTCAGTAGGTAAAAAGTGAGAGTATAGATATGGCCCAGTAACTAAAAGTTCTGTCAAATTATAATTGCATCCCCAAGATAAATTTATAGTGACAAGCATCAATGCTAAGGGAGGAGAGCATTAAATAGGGCCTTTATCAGTTTTACCAATTATTGAATCAATATAGATCAACCAACAGGACTAAATATGGTTTCATTATGGGTGACCTAGTGTAAACAATTGCTCATTACTTACACTCTGCCTTGCCTTGAGTACATTTTGGTCAAGCGTTTTTCCTCTCCACAGGCTCCTAAATACTGGCTTGCTCCCTAGAGGGAACAAGCACTATATTGCAAATGTCCACCCTTAGTAGCTTAACCAGAGAAGAAGTTGATCATGTTAAAAATGATTCTCTATCAAACCATAAGGTTATGCTGTAGACTTATTTAAATTTATTTTTTCCCGATTCCCCCTCAAAAGTTCCTGCTAGACCCGCTCATTTCTTTCTGTGAAATAAGTTAATTTTCTTCTTTTTATATGCTTAACAGTCATGCAGTCAGAGCATTTTTCCTATGGAGACAGTGTTTTGGAGTAATGTCTCTCCTTATCTAAGATTGTATTTGTTTTTATTTTACTTAGTGATATACATGGAGAAAAAAATGTGTGTGTGTGTGTGTGTGTGTGTGTGTGTGTGACATTTTTCTCTTAGCCTATTTATAAATTTAATAGGAATGTAAAGAATTAATATGATGAAAATAATAAAAACCCTTCTGAGAGAAATAAAAGAAGACTTGAGAAATTGGGGAGTTACTTTTTTTTTTAATAAAGAGACCTGGTAATAGAACTATGTTTATTTTTTCCCAAATTAGTATTTAAATAGAATACTAATGCGATTATAATTCTAATAGGATTCATGGAATTTATCCATCCATGAAGGCAGATCCCCCATGACCTAATTACCCCATGAAGATTGCACTTCTTAACAATGATGCATTGCAGATTAAGTTTCCAACATATGAACTTTGAGGGACAAAAACAAGTAATAACATTTACCCAAAAGGACCCTTGTTGAACCAGGGTCATCAGATACTAATTACAGAATATGAGAGAATGAGAAAGTTGACCAAATACTGAAAATGATTTGATGTTAACAGTGTGGAATTCTTGCTTTATTGACTTAGCAGCATTCTTTGCTCAAACTGAACTTTTTTTTTTTTTTTTCAACAAGGGAAGTACACAAATGAGCCTAGAGAAACTTTCAGGAGCCTGACTAAAATTTGGTCAAACAATAAAACCTTTAGAAGGATTTAAATGTATAATAAAACAGCAAAAATACTGAAGAAAATAGATGTGGATGTGTCTCTTCTATAGAAGTAAGCAAAGCCATGACAATCATGTCAGAAAATTCTGGAAATGATTGATAAGAGCAACTATAAAAATGAGTGTTGGGGGTGCTGGGGATGTGGCTCAAGCGGTAGCGCGCTCGGCTGGCATGCGTGTGGCCGGGATTCGATCTTCAGCACCACATACAAACAAAGATGTTGTGTCTGCTGAAAACTAAAAAATAAATATTAAAAAATTAAAAAATTAAAAAATAAAAATGAATGTTAAAATATCTTTCCATCACAATGGATGTTTTGTGAAGCATCCTTTCCCAAGGATAACCTGAGACTGTGCTCCAAATTTCCTAGACACAGGAGAGTAAAGGAAGTGCTGTGCATGCCTAGTTTTGTCTTCACGAGAGCTTGTAAGTACTTGTTCTCCTTAGAAGTGGGAAAACCTTAACCCAGCAGCTCACACTCCACTCAATGTGCATGTCCTTTGTTGCATATGTTCGTTGTCATTCAATTCCCATGTCACACATGCCCCTTGCTATTTATTGTTTGCACATACTCTGCTACAGGAGGTCTTTTCTTTGTTCCTTCAGTCATATTCATTCTTTCTTATTGATTGAAAATTAGTCAGTAGGTACTTAGATTAGCCCTTCCACTAGTTTAAGTGTGAATGGGTGTAAAGATCAGCTGGAGGGCTTCAGATTGGTCTGACAGCAAAATCAGTGGCCTCAGAGGAAGAAGGGCCTCTGTTTCTTCACACGTGCCACCACCATGGGCCTTAGGACCAGACAAGGAAGGAAGGTGGTCTGCGGGGGTGGGGGCATCAGGTGAAGAAAAAGTGAGCAGTACAAGAGCTGTTGGAGGTATCTGAGTACTAGAGGTGTCTACAATGCCCAAAGGACAGTTTCCAAGTCTTCACTTGGGATACAGGCATGGATACATGTATGCAATAAGGAAAGGGTCTAGAAACAGGGACACTGTTGGGTTCTGATTGAGCCCCTAAGATCTGTAGAGTGCATACTGAGGAGTATGCCCACAGGCTGTATAAACCAACTAGTCAACTCTGCCAGGAAGGGAAACAGAACAACCCCAGAGGACACTGAAAAGGATGAGGGAGGCTATTCAATCCAACAAACATTATTGGATGAAGTGTTTTAGTCAGCTTTTTTTTCCTGTTGTGACTAAAAGACCCACAAGAACAGTTACAGGAGAAAAAATGTATTGGGGGCTCACAGTTTCAGAAGTCTTAGTTCATAGATGCCCAACTCCATTGTTTGGGACCAGAGACAAGGCAGAACATCATGGTGGAAGTGTGACAGAGAAAAGCAGCTTAAAATGTGGCACCAGGAAGCAGAGAGAGAGAGAGAGAGAGAGAGAGAGAGAGAGAGAGAGAGAGAGAGAGAGAGAGAGATTTTCTCATCACAGACAAAATATATACCCCAAAGGCACACCTCCAATGACCCATCTCCTCTAGCCACACCCTATCTGCTGTAATTACCAGTTAATCCCTATCAGAGGATTAATGCACTGATTAGGTTAAAATTCTCATAGCCCAATCATTTCACCTCTTAAATTTCTTGCATTGTCTTACACATAAGCTTTCGGGGGAGGGGGCACCTATTATCAAAACCATAATGGGACTAATTGACACAGTTAATGGAAATATGATAAAAGTAATAGTTACTTGAATTCCAGGTCTTTGGTGGTATTTTCCTAAGTATCTCCTTGATGGGGAATCTAGCTACCAAACCAAACCTTGTCAATATATTCAGAGGTTTTAGCCACCTGCCTTAAAGTGATTTCTTGTGCCTGTTTGACCATAATATAAACACATCTACATGTGCTTTGATTGGAAAATGTGCATAGTTATAATTGCTCTTTAAAACATTATGAGAATATCTTCAAAATCTATAAAATTTACAAGTCACCCTTTTACCATAGAAGTTGTCAAGTATATAGCTCTCTTTTGTTTTCTTTTTGTGTTTGGTTTGTTTTTGTACCAGGGATTGAACCCAGGGGCCCTTAACCACTGAGACACATTTTCAGTCCTTTATTTTTTTATTTTGAGACAAGGTCTTGCTAAGTTGTTTAGGGCCTTTCTAAGTTGCTAAGGCTACCTTTGAACTTGTGATCCTCCTGCCTCAGTCTTCTGAGCCCCTGGGGTTATAGGCCTGTGTCACCATGCCTGGCTATAGCTCTCCTTCAAGTGACTTTTCCTAATCTTCATACTCTACTTTTATTGTGAAATATAAATGCAGAAATAAGAACAAGATCTAGATTTAGAGGACAAAGAGATCATCAAGCATTAGGTCAGCTATTGGGCCTGTGACTGTGAGTGCCTTGACATGTACAGAAACTTATTAGCAGAAACATTTATTTTTAAATGCTGAACTAGTGAAGATACACTTAATGAAAGTCTTCCATTGTGTCAGTGACAGTTGAGTCTCATGAAGGAAACATTGATCCTGAAGTATTATATTCTTTTGTGGTTAACTGTTTATCATCTGTTCCCCAGAAATATAACCTATAACTTCCTTCTCTTGCTTTTTCACAAGATGTTATTCATTCACCTGAGCATAGATTAAATAGCTTCCAAAATCCTTATGGGTAACTATTTGTAGTAATCTTTCTATGTGAAGACTAAAAATAAATAGACAAAATATTGTTGGAAACAGATTTTAGACTTATTTTTGTTTAGATATAACTATGCATTATTTGAATATATTTGATATATAAATACACATATATGATGTGCATATTTAACTAAGAATAAATGTGTTAAAATATTCTGAATTTATGAAAAGATATATCTGTGATATATGTATTTGTGTGCTTTAAACACATATATGCATGTTATATGTTGTTGACATGTTTTAATAACAAAACTCTTTATTTGCACATACAGTCACACTCCAAGGACCAGCAGTGAGAAATGACTGCAATAAGAAAAACTTCTAAACAACAGTTAGAATATTACACCTGCCCAGGAGAAAGAAGAGGGAGCATGCTCAATTCAAGACAAAGGGAGAGTGAAGAAGAATGCCCACTGGGGTCCGAGAGTGTTTATCATACATTGTGATATAGAAGTAACAGGAAGATATAAAATTTTAGAATGAGATTTTAAATGTTGTTGGAAAAGGAAAAAAGATGTGGTTTTCAGCCACATACTTTTCATACTGTAATGAATTTTGCCTTGTTTCCTAGGACTTCTTTAATGTGTTTGGGAAATACAATCCTTGACAAAGCATGGCATTAACAAACTAATGGAAACTAGGGGAACTATGTTCAATTTTAGTAATAAAAATTTTTACTATTTTATGAGTTAAACTTAATAAACTTGTATATTGTTTTGCCTTCTTCCTCACTCATTGGCTCAAAAGCATAAGCAACATGTATAAAATGTCAAGTCAACATAACTTATACTTAAATAAAGACTGGTTGCATAGAAATGTTGATAACATTTTATGTGAGTAAATTAGGATTTAGAGATTGTTTTACCAAAGAACTCTAGACTGGTAGAGACTGATGCATGTTTCATTTCAAAGTTTTGCTTTCTTTCTACCATCCATGTTTGCTGTAAGGAAAAGTAAATTATGTTTTTCTTAAAATACTTGATATTTGATTGCCTATGATGTAAGTTAGCCAGTACTGGCACAGAAATAACCTTGGTTCAGTGGAACAGAATACAGAGTTCTGAAAATAGGTACACAAGTGATATTCCTTCTTTCCTTTCCTTGGTATTTTTCTGTTTTGACTTTAGTAAAATCTTGATAATTCAAGATATTGGCATACGTCTAGCTGTTTTCATGTGCCTTTTAGGTGGGTTGTATAAAGTGATTAAATTTGCCTTGTTATGGTTAGAATTCAAATCTAAAGATTAAATAGTATAACATCATGAAAAAGAAATTATTTCTTCCAGATATAATATTTTGAGGCAAAACGTTTACATATTTCAGGTCATGGTTATTTTAGGAATTCACTGGTGAAAAGTTTTCTAGACTACCACTGACCTCAATGCCCACTAATTTATTTTCATCTCACTTTCCTTGGTCTATGAGACATTAATTTTATTTATCATACTATATGTTTGTACACAAGATTTCTTTTTTTAAAAGAGAGAGAGAGAGAGAGAATGAATCCTTTTTTTATATATAGATGGACACAACACAATGCCTTTTTAAATTTTTTTTTTAAATGTGGTGCTGAGAATCGAACCTGGGTCCTGCCTGTGCTAGGTGAGCGCTCTACTGCTGAGCCACAATCCCAGCCCACAAGATTTCTTTTCCTCTTGTTGTTGCCAGGATATTTTTCCATATTTTTATTGGTGCATTATAATTATACATAATAGTGGGATTTGTTGTAACATATCCATACATGCACACAAGATAACAAATTCAATCTATATCAATCCTCCCCTTTCCCTCCCTTCTTACCTCTTCTGGATCCCCTTCCTCTATTCTGCTAATCTCCTTTCTATTTTCATGATATCTCTTGCCTATTTTTCCTTTTTTCTATCTAGAATCCACATATAAGAGAAAACATATAACCCTTGACTTTGTCAGTTTGGCTTATTTCACTTAACATAATGCTCTCAAGTTCCACCCATTTCCCAGCAGATGACATAATTTTATTCTTCTTCATGGCTGAATAAAATTCCATCATAAACATATCACAATTTCTTTATTCACTCATCTGTTAATGGATGCCTAGGCTAGTTCCACAATTGGGCCATTGTGAATTGTGGTGTTATAAACGTGGATAAAATGTATCTCTAAAGTATGTTGACTCTAAATCTTTAGGACAAATATGGAGTAATATATTTGGGTCATATGGTGGTTCCATTCATAGTCTTTTGAGAATCCTTCATATTGACTTCCATAGTGATTGTACTAAGTTGCAATCCCACCAACAATGCATGAGTGTACTTTTCCCCCATACCCTCACCAGCACTTATTGTTATTCATATTCTTGATGAGTGTCACCCTAACTATAGTTATTTTCATTTCATAACTATAATATTTTAATAACCATAATAATATTTTCATGTTTTGTGTTTAACCCTTTTACTAGAGTCATAATTGATTTACACATCACTATTTGAATTTGGCCATATATTTATTATTACCAGAGAGTTTTACCCTTCCATATATTTTTGTTATTAATTATTTTCCTTTTATTTAAGGTTGAATAATTCCCTTTAGTATTTCTTGTAGGTTAGGTCTACCGGTAACGACCTTCTTTAGCTTTTGATTATCTAAAAAAGTCTTTCTTTCTACTACATTTATGAAGGGAAGATTTTCTGGGTAAAGTATTCTTAGTTGATAGGGTTTTTTTTTCTTTCTGTACTTTAAATATATTATCTCCCTGTCTCCTAGTCTACAAGATTTCTTCTTAGAAATCAAATAATAGCCTTATTGGTGTTCCATTTTCTGTAATATACTTCATTTCTCTTGTTGCTTTCAAAATTCTCTGTCTTTGATTTTTACATTATTTTTTTCTCTCCTCTTATTTGATGATTGTAAAATGGTCTGTCTTTGAATTCACTTATTCTTCCTTCTGTTTACTATAGTGTGCTGTTGAAACTCTATTTCATTCCTTAGTTGTCACTGTATTCTTCAGTCTTTCAGTCCTTCACTCCTACCAACAAGTGTACCTTTCCCCCCTCATTCTCACCAGTTTATTTTGTTTGTAGAGATGTTTTCTTGGGGTTGACTGATTAGAGTTCTTTAAGATTCATATATCTGAATGTTCATATCTTTCTCATGACTTGGGGAGTTCTCATCCATCATTTCTTTAAATAAGTTTTTGTCTTTTTCCTCTCTTTTAGTTTGTTCACCTATAAATTAAATGTTAGTTCTTTTTATGGTGTTCTACAAGAGCTGTAGTTTTTCTTTATTCCTTTACATTTTTTTTCTTTTTTACATTCTTTGATCTGTCTTTGAATTCACTTATTTTTCTTTCTGTTTGAAGAAAGAATATTCTTTCTTACAGTGTGATACTGAAACTCTATTTCATTCTTTAGTTGTCACTCTATTCTTCAACTCCAAAATCTCTGTTTGTTTGTTTTGTATTTTCTATTTCTTTATTGAGCATCTAATTTTGTTTCTGTATAATTTTCCTGGTTTTCTAACATTGCATACTTGTGTTTTCTTGTAGCTCGCTGAACTTCTTTAAGACAATTTTTTCCTCTTATTTTTTATTTAGTACATTATAGTTATGCATAATATTGGGGTTCCTTTTAACATAATTATACAAGCGTGGAATACAATTTGCTTCAGTTCATTCCCCAGTACTTCCCCTTTCCCTCTCGTCCTCTCTCCTGCATTCCCTGTCCTATACTCTACAGGTCTTCCTTCTATTTATTTGTAGCTTTTTTTCAGTTAATGCTTTATAGATACACATAGAGGTGAAGTTCACTGTGGCATATTCATATATCTACGTAGAATAGTTTGGTCAATTTCATTCCACCATTCCTTTCTTTTTCCATTCCTTCTGTCTTCCACTGCATTGGTCCACTGGTCTCTCTTCTATTTTCACGGAATTCCCCTCTGCTCTTTTTTTTCCTATTTTGGTCTAACTTCTGCATATGAGAGAAAATATTTGACCCTCGACTTTCTGAGTCTGGCTTATTTCATTTGGTATGATGTTCTCCAGTTCCATCCATTTACCAGTAAATGCCATAACTTCACTCTTCTTTATGGCTAAAACCCCATTACACACACACACACACACACACACACACACACACACACACACATATATATCACATTTTCTTTTGGCAGGCGTCTGAGTTGGTTCCATAACTTGGCTATTCTGAATTGCTGCCATAAACATTGATATGACTGTGTCACTATAGTATGCTGATTTTAGGTCTTTTCGATAAATACTAAGGAATGGGATAGTTGGATTATATAGTGGTTCCATTCCTTCTTTTTTGAGGAACTCCATACTGCTTTACACAGTGGATATACTAATTTTCAGTCCTACCAACAAATGTACATTTCTCCCCTCATTCTCACCAGCATTTATTGTTATTACTTGTATCCTTGATAATTGTCATTATGACTGGAGTGAGATGAAATTTCAATGTAGTTTTGACTAGCATTTCCTTGATTGCTAGAATTGTTGAAAATTTTTGTGTGTTTGATGGCCGTTTATATTTCTTCTGTTAAAAAGTGTCTATTTGATTCTTTCGCCCATTTTTAAATGGAGTTATTTGATTTTTTCTTGTAAGTTTTTTTTAGTTCTATATATATTCTGATTTTAATCACCTGTGTGAGAATCAGGTGGCAAAATTCTACCATTTTAAAAGCTCACTCTTCACACTCTTGTTTCCTGTGCTATGCAGAAGCATTTTAATTTGAAGTCATTCCACTCATTGATTCTTGGTGTTATTTTTGTGCTTTAGGAGTATTGTTAAGGAAGTCAGTGTGTATGGTAATATGTTAGAGTGTTGAGCCAGCATTTTCTTCTAGAAGTTTCAGTTTTCAGTCTAATTCATCAATCTTTGATCCACTTTGATTAGACTTTTCTGCAGGGTGAGAGGTAGGAACCTAGATTCATTATTCTGCATAGGAATATTCAGTTTTCCCAGCATCATTTGTTTAAAATGATATCTTTTGTCCAATAAATGTTTTTGGTGCCATTGTTGAGTATCAATTGACTATCTATGTGGATTTTTCTCTGTGCCTTCTATTCTATTCCATTGGTCTTCATGTCTATTTTGGTGCCAATTCAATGCTGTTTTTATTACTATAGCTCTGAACTATAATTTGAGGTTTAGTATTGTAATACCTCCATCATTGCTGTTCTTGCTCAGGCTTTTGTTGGCTATTCTGGGTGTCTTATTCTTCCAAATGAATTTTAAAAGGATTTTTTTCTAGTTGTGTGAAGAATGTCACTGGTATTTTGATGGGGTTTGCAGTATGTATAATGCTTTTGGTAGTATCGCCTTTTGAATAACATTAAATCTGCCTATCCAAGGACACAGGATTTCTTTCCATCTTCTAACATCTTCTTCAATTTTTTTCTTCAGTGTGGTATAGATTTTATTATAGAGGCTTTTTACCTCTTCGGTTAGATTTATTTCCAAGTATTTCTTGAGGACATAGTGAATGGAATAAGTTTTCCTGATATTTTTTCCAGCAGATTCATTATTGTAGTGTAGGAAATGATTTATGTATGTTGATCTTGTATCCTGATACATTGCTGAAATTTTTCATCAGCTCTAGAAGTCCTCTGGTGAAGTTTTGGGGTCTTTTAAATATATGATTATGTCATCAACAAATAAAAACTATTCAAGTTTTTTTTCTTTTCCTCTTTGTTTCTCTTTAATTTCCTTCTCTTTCTTGTTTGCTATGAATAGAGTTTCAAGGACTATGTTGAATAGGAGTGGGAAAAGTGGACATACTTTTCTTGTTTCTGATTTAAGAGGAAATGCTTTCAATTTTTTTTTCTGTACAGTGTGATACTGGCCTTGGTTTGCCATATACACTCTTTACTATGATGAGGTAACTTCCTTCTATCCCTAGTTTCTCTAGCGTTTTAAACATGAATAAGTGCTGAACTTTGTCAAATGCTTTTCTGCATCTAGTGATAAAATATGTTATTTTCATCCTTAATTATATTTATCTGGTGAATTACATTTATTGATTTGTGTATGTTTAACCAACCTTCATCCCTGGAATGAAACCCACTTGATCATGGTGTACTATCTTCTTAATGGAAGTTTTCCCTTTTTAAAATTTGTTCCTCTTAATTGTACATGGTGATAAAGTCTATTTGGGCACATTTATATAATCATGGAGTATATCTCATTCTAATTAGGATCCCAGTACTGTGGATGTACACAATGCTGAGATTCACTCTGATGTACTCGTATATGTACATAGGAAAGTTAGGTCAGATTCATTTCAGGGTCTTCTCTGTTCCTATCTCCCCTCCCTTCACTTCATTCCTCTTTGGATGATTGGAATTTTAGTATCTCCTGCCATGTAACTCATACTGTAGCTCTCATGCTTTTTTCTTTTTCTATTGTTTACAAATATTTTCTCTCAGTCTGTGGCTTGTCTGCTCATTTTCTTGAAGTTATAAATTTTAATTAAATCCAGCTTATCAATTATTCCTTTCTTGAATCATAACTTTGGTGTTGTGCCTATAAACTCAATATCAAGCCCAAGATCATGTAGATTTTCTCCTATGCTATTTGTTTGGAGTTTCATAATTTGCAGTTTTACATTTAGGTCTACGATCCATTTTAAATTAACTTTTTAAAAATGTGTAAAATAACCCATGATAAGGAATGAGGGGAAGAATAGAAATTCAGTAGATTAGACAAAGGGTAATGAAGAGAATGAGGAGGGACAGGAACAGGAAAGGCAATGGAGTGAATCTGACATAAATTTCCTATGTACATTTATGAACATACCACAGTGAATTCCACCATCATGTACATCCATAAGAATGGAGTCCTAATTAGAATAAGATATATTCCTTGCTTGTATAATTATATCAAAATGGATTCTACTGTGATGTATAACTAAAAAGAACCAATAAAAGTATGTAAGATCTTTCTCTCTTCTGTTCTTGTCTCTCTCCCTCTCTTTCTTTCATCTGTTCCCATGATGTTCTGCTTTGCCTCAAGCCCAAAGCAATAGAACCAGTCAGCCATAGACATACTCTAAAAGCAACAATAAACCTTTCCTCTTTTTCAAATGATTCTTTGAGATATTTTGTCACAGCAGCAAAAAACTAACACAATATTCTTTGCCAGGCCGAGGAAGTTCATCTCTATTACTAATTAGCTGAAAGGTTCTTGTTAAACAATTTTTCTGAATCTATTGATGTTATCAAGTGATTTTCTTCTTGAGGTTGTTGATGTGGTAGATTACATTAACTGTTTTTCAAATGTTGAACTGGCCTTGTATGTCTGGGAAATACCTTTTAATCTATGTATTGGCCATTTTGATACCTTCTTTTTTGAAGTGTCTTATTTACTGTTTAACAACTTTTAAATTTATTGCTCTGTTAATTTGGTCAACCAGTTGCTTTTGTCTTTGTTGTTCATTTTATAATTCAATATCTATTCACTATGCCAGTTATTTGTTGGGTTAAGATCTCCTCCCATTCTGTGGTTCAGACTTTCACTGTCTGTATAATACCCTTTAGTGGGTAGAAATTCTTCTTTTTAATATATTCTAATTAGTTATTACTTTTCTTCCTGATTAGTGCATTTCACACTTTAAGAAGTGTTCCTTACCTGAGAGATTTGAATATAATCTTTTATATTGTCTTCTTAAGTTTTAGGAGGTACCATTGAAGAATATAGTTCTTCATTTCACACCCAAGTCCAAAAGCCTATTTTAATTGAGTTTAGTGTTTTGTGGGTGGTAAAGATTCAGTTTCTTTTCTTTTGTTTTGTTTTTAATAGAGCTTTATGGTTATACATAGTAGTTGGGTTCATCTTGACATACTTATACATGCATAGAAATCTACTTCATTCATGATCCCCACTTTCCTCTTCCATTCTCTCTTCCCCCCTCTGCTTATCTTTCCTCTAGTCTACTAGAATTCCTTTCAAATGATTAATTTCTTATTCTTTCATTTGAGCAACACATTTTCCTAGCATTTTTATTATAAAACAGTCCTTTGTCCACTGGATTCAGTTACCATCTTTATCACAAATCAAGTGTCCACATATTGTGTATTTTTTTTCTGACAAATCTGTGCAAACCAATTATTTTTTTTTCATTTTTCTACTAATGTTACACTGTTTTAATTATTTTAGATTTATGATTATCTTACTATCTGGCAGAATAAGTTCCTCTCAATTTATTTTTTTTTTAATTTGGGTACATGCAGCTGAATTTCCATATAAATGTCAATATCAGTTTGTCAATTTCCAGGAAAAAGTTTGAATTTTTATTGGGATTATATTGAATCTATATATAATTTTGAGGAGAACTGACATAACATCAAATCTTCTAACTCACTAACAAAATTTTAAAATTTATCATCCTCATAGTTTGAACTCATGCTTAATGAATCTGCCTATATATTTTTGATCTTTGTTATTTATGCCTTCTTTTTTTCTGTCTTACCAGAGGTTTATCTACTTTATTGGCCTTATAAAACAATCAATTTTGGATTTTGGAGGGGTACCGAGGATTGAACTCAGGGGCACTCGACCCCTGAGCCACATGCCCAGCCCTAGTTTGTATTTTATTTAGAGACAGGGTTTCACTGAGTTGCTTAGTGCCTCTCTTTTGCTGAGGCTGGCTTTGAACTCATGATCTTCCTGCTTAACCTCCCAAGCTGCTGAGATTACAGGTGTGCACCACCACACCCCGTTCAATTTTGAATTTTAATATTAGTTTTTCTGATGTTCACTTTTAAATTTCATCAATATCTGCTTTTAACTTTAAAAATTTCATTCATTCTACTAATCTTTGGCTTCATGCTCTTTTTCTAATTTTATTAATGAATGCTTAACTCATTTTTACAGCCTTTCTTCTGCAGTATTTGCATTAACAATATCATGTTTCCTTCTAACTCTATTCCATAAGTCTTGTAATAAAATATTTTTATCTTGTCCTAAAAATGCATTATAGTTTTTATTTGATTCTTTGGTTAATTCAGATATTTGCTTCCTAATTTCCTACATGTTGATATTTGACATAATGCCATTGTGGCCAAAAAAATTCTCTATGATATGCAACTTTTGAAAATTTTTGTACATGTCCCATTTGTGCCATGAAAGAATGTTTGTCTGTAATTATTATATGTAGCATTCTATATGTGTCCTTTAGGTCAATTTGTTAATGCTATTTTAAATTCTTTTATGACATTAAATTTGTATCTTTTTATTGAATACTGAGATTTTTAATACCTTTATTTAATTTATTTATCTATTTCTAAGTCATGCTGAGGATTGAACCCAGACCCTCACATGGGCCAGGCAAGAGCTCTACCACTGAGCTACAACCTCAGCTCCTGAATACTAAGATATTTTAAAAAGCTTCAAATACAATTATTAATTTGTTTATTGCTTCTTATATTTGTTGATTTTTGCTTCATATTATCCAAGGAAAGATTATAAGTTGTGTGAAAATTTATTTTATCTTGCTGGAAAAGTGAGGCTCAGACTATTATGAAATTATTTCTTTATCTCTACTAATACTTTTTGCTATAATCTCTTTTGTTTTATCTCAATATAGATATGCAACCTTCTTTTGAATGATCTTTTCATTATAGCTTTCCACCTCTTACTTTCAAACCTAGATGTGTTTTGAGTCAGATTTTTTGAATACTGTTTGATGATCTTTGACTTAATTAGAACACTCATTGAATTCTATTCTAATTTAATTACTGATAAATTTGAGTATACATCTACCATATAATTTTGTGGGTTTTTCTTTGTTTCACCAGGTGTAAGAAACTAAATTGCAATTCAGTAGAGGTTACATTCCTTGAGTATTCTCTGTAACTATTAAATACATTCAAAAGAGGGAGATTCAGATTACACAAGTCTAGCAGCTTTCCCTTTCTTGGCCTCTCTTTTGTCTCTTTCCCCTAATTCTTTGGTCCACAATGGAGGCCTTTTCTCTGTTAATATCTTTCCCTCTTTCTTTTTAATATCATGGCTAAGCTTTAATGGCAGACAGGGTGTTTTCTCTATGTAACTGGAGAAATTCTATAATTCATCCTGTCAAAGCTGGTTTTCAAGTCTATTGTTTTACTAAACCCTTCTTATTCTAGAGTAATAAGCTTCACTGTTCAGTTTTAGAAGTGGAAAGCTACAAAAGAAACATGATGCCATACAGGAAATTAAAACACCATTTCTAATACTTTAAAATATTTTCTGGGTCACTGAGCTTTCAATTTTGACTTGTTGATAATTTCTGAAGTTCTATGTGGCATTGTAAAATCTGTGCTTGGTATATTAAGCCTCTTTGTATTCTTTTTAGAATTTTTAAACTTTTTCATTTTTTCTGCTATTGTTTTAAGTTTCAATAACGTTTGAATTAAATTGTTCTTTCCTGTTTTGTCAATGCTTTACATTGAAATTCTAATTTTTAAATTGATCTAAAATGAATGTCTCCAAAAATCTGTTATTTCTTCACACCATGTGTTGAATTTGCAACGCTATCCATTAAAGGGCCATGTGCTGGGAAATCCCTACTTCCCCTATTTATTACTGTTGCCATCGTTGTTGTTTTTTTTTTTAACATGAAATCTTGCCCAGGCTGTCCTCAAACTCCTAGACTCAAGCAATCCTCCTGCCTCAGCCTTCCTTCACAGTAGCTGGGACTGCATGCCAATACAACTGCACTGGCTTTTTTCACTTTAAAAAATTTATTTACAGTTTTTATCTAACATTTTCTCAGTCCATGACATTATATTCACCTATAATATTGCTTCATATGTTCAGGGAAAAGTTGAGGGTCATGATCTAAAGGAATGCTGGGTTATCCATTGAAGATTGAGGGTAAAATTGCCTTAATGTTGGTTGAAACTGTCTCCTGCTATGAGGAATAGAGATCTGAGTCTTGTTTGGGCAGGAAATTAATTAGTAGAGTTAAATCAGTAGCTGGAAATTACATCTTGTTTCAGGCTAGTAATTCCTGCTTGCTTAGCAATGTTTTAATGAATATTTAATTTCATAGGTTGTTTCTGGTTGAATATCGTCAATCATCAATTTATATTTTTGCATCTTTTGTATGATTTCTATCAGTTATATCTTGCTGCATAACTATTTTCCCCCAAATTCAGCCACTTAAAACATAAATGTTCATTTTCTCACCCAGATTTAAAGGTCAAAACTCTATGAGCACTTTATCAGGATGGTTTTGAGATATAATTTTTCATGATGTTGCAGTCAGGTCTTAGCTAGAACTGCAATCATCAGTCCAACAGTCATCTGAAGACATCGTTGGGGCTGGAGGATTTACTACCGAGATAATTACTCACATGGCTACTGGCAGAATTCTTCAGTTCCTTTCCACTTGGGTCACTTCATAGGGCTTCTCACACCTAGGGCTCTAGAAACAGAAACAGAGACAGAGAACTCCCTAGAAACAGAGACTCCCTAGATAGAAGCTGCAATGTCTTATAATCTAGTTTTAGTAGTAGTGACATACCCTCACTTATGCTGTATTTTGTTGGTTCCACGGACCAATAAAATAATATGAGAGGGGACTATGCCAAAGTATGAATATCAAATGGTAGGGATCATTAGAGACAAGTTTAAATTTCATATACTCCCAAACAATTTATGTAGAATTTTGTCTACCTTTAGTCTCACAGATCGGTCAATCTTGAAAGGCAACCCTTCTAGGAAGTGATTGAGTATTGGGTATATGACCAGACAAGAAGTTTGCAAAGTGAACACATAGCACACACACACATTACTTTTTAAAAAATAAGCTAGGGGCTGGGGATGTGGCTCAAGTGGTAGCGAGCTCGCCTGGCATGCATGAGGCACTGGGTTTGATCCTTAGCACCACATGAAAATAAAATAAAGATATTGTGTCCTTTAGGACACAATAATAAATAAATATTAAAAATAATCTAATGATATAACCTGTCATTGGTGACACAATAGATGGAACTGGAGGACATTATATTAAGTAAACTAAGCCAGACACAGAAAGATAAATACTGTATATTCTCTCTCATATATAGAATCTCAAAAAGTTGACCTCTAAGTACCACTTTTTATGCTTATCTCTCAAAAGGTAAGAAACCAAGTTCTATTGTTCCAATTGTTGATGACTTAATTAGGGATTACTCATCCCAATTATCTGTCAACTTTTTGTTTCTCAAATAATTATTCTACACACAAAGTTTTTTGGTCATATTTTATTATGGCTAGGTTTACTGTTATCATGCCAAGGTTTAAAATTTCATTTTATATAGTTTAATTTATCAATTGTTATTGATGCTTTATAGTTATATAAATTAGTGGAATTCATTGTAATATGTTCACGTATTCACATAACATAATTTGGTCCATTTAATTGTCCAATTTTTCCCCTTTACCTCTTCTCTCTATCCCTGATTCCTCTCCTCTAACTCTACTGGTTTTCCTTCCATTTTTATGAAAACCTCCCTCCACCATTTCTTTCTCTAGCTTCCATATATAAGTGAAAACACTTGACCCTTGATTTGCTGTCTGGCTCCTTTCTTTTTTAAATTTTTTTTTTTTAGTTGTTGATAGACCTTTATTTATTTATACTTGGTGCTGAGACTCAAACCCAGTGCCTCACACATGCCAGGCAAGTGCACTACCGCTGAGCCCCAGCCCCAGCCCATGTCTGGCTTATTTCATTTAACACTATGTTCTCCAGTTCCATCCATTTTCCTGAAAAAGACATAATTTCATTCTTTTTTATGGCAGAGTAAAACCCCATTGTGTGTGTGTGTGTGTGTGTGTGTGTGTATCAATCACATTTCTTTATCTGTTCATCCACTTTCATGCACCCAACCTGGTTCCATAACTTGGTTAAATTGTGCTGTTGTAAACATGGGTATGCATGTATCACTATAGCATGCTAACTGTAATTCTTTGGGATAAATAAAAAGCGACACATCAAGGTCCTATGGTGTGGTTCCATTCCTAGTCTTTTGAGGAAACCAAATTGATTTCCATAGTGGTTGCACTAATTTACAATCCCACCAATAGTATGTAAGTGTTCCATTTCCCCTACATCCTTCCAGAATTTATTATAATTTGTATTCTTGATAACTGCCATTCTAACTGGAGTGAGATGAAATCGCAGTATAGTTTTGATTTGCACTTACCTGATTGTTAAGAATGTTGAAAGTTTTTTTAGGATGTTTGTTGGCCATTTGTATTTCTTTTTTGATAAATATCTGTTTAGTTCATTTGTCCATTTATTAAATGAATTATTTGTTGTTTTGGTGTTGAGTTTTTTTTTTAGTTCTTTATATATAAGGCATATTAGCCCTATCAGAAGAGTAAATGGCAAATATTTTCTCCTATTCTGTAAGCTCTCTCTTAACACTCTTGCTTCCTTTGTTGTGTTGAAGCTTTTTAATTTGATCTCATCTATTTATTAATTTTGCATTACTTCCTGAGCTTTAGCACTCTTATTGAGGAATAAGTTTTAATAATTAATTAAAAGAACTGAAGTTGCAACTTCCTAAAATATATTAAAATTAAATGTGGAAGTAATAAATTTTCAAATAAAAATTAAAATCTGTAAGGTTATCCTTATAGAGAACAAAAACCTGGCATACTTTGATTCTCATAATTGCACAATTTGGAGGGAAAAAGTGATTTAAAAATATGCATTGCTATAGTAAAAACAAGTGACCAAATGGCAAAAAGAAATGAAAGGAATAAACCTGTGGTTTGGGAGAAAAAGTAAGCAAAACTATTCAATAATGCTGAAAATTAATTTTAAAAAGGTAAAAAAGAAATGTATATAAATGATTTCTGGCCATATTGTTTTTTGTTTTTCCATTCCAGGGATTGAACTCAGGGGCACTTGACTACTGAGCCACATCCCCAGCCCTATTTTGGATTTTATTTTGAGACAGGGTCTCACTGAATTGCTTAGCACCTCGTCATTGCTGAGGCTGGCTTTGAACTCTCATCCTCGTGCCTCAGCCTCCCGAGCTGCTGAGATTACAGATAGGTGCCACTGCACCAAGCTGGCCATATTATTTTGATTTTGATATTTTGTTGTCAGGAAAATTGTCTAGATCTTCCAGTCTGGGAAGTATCCAGTTGTCTCCTACACAGATCTCAAGATTTGCCCCTGCAGGAGCCTGAGTGACAGCAGATACCCTAATACCACTTCTACTCAGTTATCTGTGTTAATACAGGAATCCTCAGTATTCCTTTAGGAGGGCAATTATTAGAGCAACCCCAGGAGCCCAGAGCCTCTTACTAGCTGTGTTTCCAATCATGTGGTGACTCAGGGGACAACATTAGACCTCACATATGGACCTCAAATAGAGA
Organism: Callospermophilus lateralis; assembly: GCF_048772815.1. Taxonomy (NCBI): domain Eukaryota; kingdom Metazoa; phylum Chordata; class Mammalia; order Rodentia; family Sciuridae; genus Callospermophilus; species Callospermophilus lateralis. The sequence goes on from NC_135325.1 coordinate 40,021,580, forward strand.
CTGTGGGTAAATATCTTCCATCATTGGTCTTTTTACGTGAGCATGCTTCTTCATTTACACAAGGGTGGTTTGTGCCAATTAAACTGCACGTTTGCTACTAGGCATGCAGACCCTTGTTTTTTCCCAGCCCCAAACCTCAAACAGGAATCAGGGCATTTTAAGACTTTCTATAAAGAATCTATTCATACCAAATCAGTGAAAGGAGATTTCACTAATCAGATGAAGTTTATTCCTGATCGTCTCACTGGAAAAATCAGCTACATCTCCTCTCCTACACTTTCCAGTCTTTAGTCAGAACAATTCCCTACTACTTTATTTCTTTGTTCTATTCTCACGCAGCCTCTAAATTTTCCTCGATCTTGTCCTACTTAGTTACCAGCCCCTACTGCAACCTTACCACAGTAGAACAATTGTAAATAAGGTATATGCATCTTCTAGGTTCTAAAGCTAAATCTGACCACCTACCCATTACTGAATGCTGTAACAGGTCTTCAGATATCTTTATACTAAAGACAGCACTTCGGAAAAAACAAATTTTAAGGACTCACCCTCCTTAAAATGAAGTAGGGTGTTTTAAATAACCTTGCTTTTTGTTTGTTTAGGCGGTTTTGTTGTCATTTATTTCTGTTTTTATTGTTTTTGCCCTATGGATGCCTATATAATACAAACAAGCACGTGTATTGTTCTTGTTATAGGTGTAGGATGGAGATATTGAATAATGTTACTTCATTAGCAAAACTCACTCAAATAATCACTAGCAGATATCTAGTAGGTACAAATAGAAACTGTAACAAATAAAAAATAAAGCATAATGTCACTCCTCTAGGGATTAAGGACACAGACCCATGAAATTGTCTTTTGACCAATGAGATGTATTGATCAGTGTTTCACTGATTGCAAATTGCATTATATCTTTATAACAGCTATCAAAACTAGGTAATCCAGGGGCTGGGTGGTAGCTCAGTGGTAGAGCACTTGCCTAGCATGTGTGAGGCACTGGGTTCCATTCTCAGCACCACATATAAATAAATAAAATAAAGGTCTATTGACAACTAAAAAATATTTTTTAAAAAATAGATAGTTCAGATCTCATAATTCATGCAGCATTTAAAAATGTCACCAGCATAATAGAGCGGTTTGGTACAGAAAGAAATGTATATTAGGAAACATTAGGTAATGTTTTTCATAATGTAGATAAAGGATATTGCGCTTTTATTAAGTGCCAGGTGCAATTTAGTTGTGTTATCTGATTTAATCCTCACAATATCCTTCTGACATGATTATAATTATCATGTTTTGCAGATGAGAAATATGAGACACAAAGAGATTAAGTGATTGAGTAAAGGTCAAACAGCTAATAAATTGGAAAGCCCAGGATGTGAATACAGGTTTGCTTGATTCCATAGATTTTGTTTTTTCCCAGTGGACTATAAAGCTCCCTGACATCTGGCATTAAAGAAAATACAAGGAAAGAAAATAGCCCAAAGTGGGAAGATCAAATTTTGTTTGGAGACGAGTATTTTCCATCACCAAGAGGCTCAGCTACATTTTACTGGGGACATAATGTGAAGACAGCGTGAAGAGAAAATAGCTGTGTGAAGGGTGGGATTGCTAAGCAACCGTTTATGAAATCCAGGGAAACCATGGCAATGGAACACTGTGGTCCCAGACATGAACTTATTTAACACTCAAGAGTAAAGGCACAGCTAACAGGAACATCTGGCATGACAAATCAGGAGTGTTATAGGCTTTGGGGGGTACAAAGCATGATCGTTGTTGGTGTTATCATCACAACACATAAATAATCCAAGCAATCAGTGAATTTCAAACAAATAATTGCTCATACACTCTTCAAATTAAAAATGTCATTGTCTCACATGGAAAATGTAAACTAATATGTCTTTAGATTTTATTTTCATTGGCAAATTTTCTACTCTCTTCCTTTTATCAAACAGAGCTGTGCACTTTGATTAAAGAAGGAATTGATCACTTTGAATTTTAAAGCATTTTAGGATTTATGGTGTGCTTTCTTACAATGCATTTCTGGCAATAAATGTTGAAGCAGGTATTATCATTCTGTATCAAAGAAAGAAAAACTGGGATGTCAGGGCATTTAAGCTTCTCATTCAAGGGACTTTGTTAGTCAGTAGCAAATCTTTTTTTTTAATGTTTATTTTTTAGCTTTAAGTGAACACAATATCTTTATCTTATTTTTATATGGTGCTGAGGATCGAACCCAGTGCCTCACACAGGCCAGGCGAGTGCGCTACTACTTGAGCCATATCCCCAGCCCCAGTAGCAAACCTTAAACTTGTACAGAGGTCTGCTTATAGACAAGAGCTTCTTCCATTCAAAGTACTTTTATTATACTTCCCTAAGTCATGTATCTCTCAGAGAATCCAACCAAGGCTATATTCTATCTTTCTGTCCTAACGTCTGTATCATCATCTTGAGCTTTGTTTGCATCCTAAAAGTATAATCACAAAAACAGACCTTTGATCTAATAGTAACTCAAACCCCTGGTTAACTTTCTGCCTCACACTAAATTGCACCAACTCCCTTTTCTATGTCTAAACCATAACTTTCAATGACAAAGAGGTAGGAGCTTTTGGAACACAGTTGGAATGTGGCTCAAAATTATGTCCTGTGCTATATAGAAAAGTCTCAATTGAACCTGTGCTACCATAAAAATAAATTAAATAACTAATTCCACACCCATTGCCCTGATTTTAAATTCTTGGCTTAACCCAAATGATTATTCTCCGAAGTTTGAGTTGGGAAGAATGTTCTTGTATAGCATAAATAAATTTTAAACCCACAGCTCTTTCTTTTTATCATTAGAATGCCCTTAAAAACCTTGGTACAGACAGGAATCTTTCAAATATTCTACAATCATAAAATAATAATAATGTGAAATTAAATCAGAATATAATCAAACAGAAAATGAATTCAGTAGTGGGTATGGTGATGTTATGGGAATTTCATATACCTAATGGAGTGACACAGTTGAAAAGTCTACAAAAGAATCAGATATAACATTCAAATCAGGAAATGTGGGCTGTGAAACCAAACCCCTGAGTAAGAAATGGAATGTTAAATAGGAGTCAACATCTCAATGGGTCATGAGATGAATCACCTGGGATTTCTGCAGCTCTATATCTTGCATCACAGCCCCAAACTCTTTGATATTCAACCTCAAGAATCTAAGATGAAAATTCCAAATTATTGGTATATTTGGGCTGCTTTCTTTTTTAAAAAATATTTTTTAGTTGTCAATGGACCTTTATTTTATTTATTTATATGCAATGCTGAGAATTAAACCCACTGCTTCACACATGGTAGGCAAGTGCTCTACCACTGAGCCACAACCATAGCCCCTTGGACTGATTTCTTAATGGATAAGTTAATTTTAATTGCATAAATATTAGAAATAACATAGATATGATGAACTAATTTGTATCCATGGTCTTAAAATTGTTCATTCAATTTTGGAATAGCTGATATGTATTTGTAATTTAAAAATTTATAATAAGATTTGGCATTTTAGAGGATTAGGTAGATACCAATTTTAAATGTTAGTTTAGTAAATGACTAGATTTCAGAATTTTGCTAAACAGATAATATTAGAATATTTAGAACTTCAGAAATACTATAGTAACAATAATATTTTGATGTGTAACCCAAGTTCATAGGAAATTTTGGTTTGTGAGAAAACTGAGGCATTAAAAAGAGAGTCAGTATATTAAATTTTTAAATTCAGTTTAAGATATGGAAATGTACTTAACAAATATCTCCTTGAAAGTGACTGGCTATATTAAGTTGATAAATAAGATATTTAATTTGAAATGACAAGCTTAACAAAAATAGTATTAATTTTTAGTTAATTAATTTCATAGATTGTATACATGCATGAATATTAACTAAGTTAACCTTTACTGTGCACAAACACTGCTTTCATTAACACCAAAAAAAATCATATTCATATTTTTAACTAGTTGTCCATAAAATCCCTGGTCTCTCACTAGAATTGTCTTCTCCATAAGGAGATACAGTGTATTGTCTTGAGCCTCCTTAAGGTCCCTCTAGAGTGTGGGCCTCCATGTATAGAACAGTGTGGACCTGTATGGTCTAGTATGGTAGCTTCTAGCTATATGTGGCTAGTAAGAATAAGATATGTTGTACATCTTTAGCAATCAGGGAAATGCAAATCAAAACTACAGTGAAATTCCACCTCACACCTGCTAGCATGACAATCATCAAGAATACAAATAATCATAAATGCTGGTGAGGCTGTGGGGTAAAAGAAACTCTTAAATGCTATCAATGGGATTGTAAATAAGTACAGCCACTATGAAAACCAGTTTGTAGGATCCTCAAAAGACTAGGAATGAAACCATGTTATATTATTAGGACTCAGCTACACCACTTCATGATATTTATCTGAAAGGTTATACCATGCTATAGTGATACATGCATATGCATATTTATATCAATATAATTCATAATAGCTGAGATATAGAACCAGCCTATGTGTTCATAAACAGATGAATGGAAAAAGAAAATGTGGTGTTTCTACACAATGGATTTTACCCAGATATAAAAAAGAACAAAATTATATAACTTGCAGGAAAACAGATGGAACTGGACAGCATTATGTTAAGTGAAACAAGCTAGACTCAGAAAGTTGAGAACCATATGTTTTCCTCTCAAATGTGGAAGTGAGAGAAATGAAAGGAAAAAAGGAGTCTAGTGAAAATAGAAGGGGAACTAGAAAGGCAGAAAGAGGAGGAAGGAGGGGAGGACGAGTGAAAATACTAAGGAACAAAACTGAATAAATTATATTATGTTCATGTACAAATATGTCATGATGGAATTCCACTATTATGCATAATTATTTTGTATTAATATTTTTTTAAAAGGAAAGTGTAAAGGTGAAGTGTACACTGGAATTTGAAGACAATATGAGAAAATAATGTAAAGGAACTGAGGTTGTGACTCAATGATAGAGTTCTCGCCTAGCATGAGTGAGGCACTGGGTTTGATCCTCAGCACCACATAAATAAATCAATAAAGGGACTGTGTCCACCTACAACTAAAATACATAAATAAATAATGTAAAATACCTCACTGGTATATTTAACAGCTTTGTTGGCATATAATAAGCTATAAAAATTGAACGTTTACAATAATGAAAATATCTAGCTCATTATCCTGGTTTTCATTATTATAATGAAATTGCTAATTAAAATTACACCTGGTAATATTGTATGATTCCTTTTACATGATAGTGGATTCAGTTTGCTAGTATTTTCTTGGTGACTTTTTCACTGTATTCATAAATGGTTGTTGGTGTCTAGTTTTCTTGCATAGTATCTTTTTAATTTTGATCTCAAAGTAAAACTGACAACAATAGAATTAGTTGAGATATGTTCCCTGCTCTTCTGTTTTCTAGAAGAGTTTGTGGAAAACTTGCATTTATTCTTCTTTAAAGAAGAATTCACAAGTGAAACCATTTGAATATGAGCTATTTTTCAGGACATGTGAAAAGCACTAATCAAATTTTTATTCAAGTTTTCTTTTTGAGTTAGTTTTAGCAATTTGTGTTTAAGAATATATCCATTTGGTTTAGGTGATTTAATTTGTTGGCATAATGATCTATTATAGCCCTTGTTGTTTCTGTAAGGTTGATTGTTGTTTCTGTAAGGTTGATTGTGATCCCACCCCTTACATTGCAGATTTTTATAATTTGAATCTTCCTTCTTTTTGTCCTTGGTCAGTCTACCTAAGTTTGTCAGTTTTATTAATGTTTTCACAAAACTAAATATCTTTTGGCTTTATTGCAATTTTCTATAGATTTTTATGCTTCTTTTCATTTATTTCCACATTAACATGCTTTATTTTCATCTCCTTCTTACTTTGGATTTACTTTTATTTTCTTTCCCAGTTTTTTTTTTTAATTATTAGTACAGTTGTGCATAATATTGGGGTGCATTTTGACACAATTATAAAAGCATGGAATATAATCTGTTTCAATTGAGTTCCATTTCCCTCCTCTCCTCCCCCTCCCTGTTCCTATTTCTGTATTCTATGGGTCTTTCTTCTATTTATAGGTTTTTTTAAAAAAATTAGTGCATTGTAGATATACATAAAGGTGAAATCCACTGTGCTATGTTCATATATGTACATAGGATAGTCTGGTAAATTTCACTCCACTATTTCTCCCTTTTCCCATCCCTCTTCCCTCCCCCTCAATTCCCTTTCTTTACTCCATTGACTGTTTTCTGTTTTCATGGGATTCTCCCTCCCCTTTTGGTCTAGCTTCTGCATATGAGAGAAAACATCTGACCCTTGACTCTGGTTCTGGCTTATTTCTGTTAGCATGAGGTCCTCCAGTTCTATCCATTTACCAGAAAATGCCATAATTTTATTCTTCATTATGGCTGAGTAAAACTGAAATGGTGGGGCTGGGGTTATGCCTCAGTGGTAGAGCACTTGCCTAGCATGTGTGAGGCACTGGGTTCAATCCTCAGCACCACATAAAAATAAACAAACAAAATAAAGGCATTGTGTCCATCTACAACTCAAAAAAAAATTTAATAAAACTGCATTGTGTACATATATACATTTTCTTTCTTTCCCAGCTTTTTAAGGTGGAAGGTTAAGTTAATGATTTGTGATTTTATTTGTTTTGAAATGCTGACCTTTACAACTTGAATTTCCTTCTAAGCATTGCCCTAGCAGCATTCCACAAGTTTTGGTACTTAGTGTTTTCCTTTTCATTTATATAAAAATAATTTCTAATTTCTTTTGTTATTTATGTTCAATCCATAATTTTAGTATTTTGCTGTATATTTTGCATATATTTGTGAATTTCTCAGATTTTCTTGTTATTGATTTCTAACTTAATTGGTTGGAGAAGACTCTATAATTTCAGTCTTTTAATTTATTGAGGCTTTTTATGACCTGAAATAAACTCTATCCAGATAATTTCCATTAATAGTTAAAATGATATTTATTTCTCAGTGCTTTGTGGATTGTTCAGTAGATGCATACTATATTTACTGTATTTACAGTATTTTTCAAGTCTTCTGGTTCCGTGTAGATTTTATGCCTGGTATTTCTTTTTTTTTTTATTGGTTGTTCAAAACATTACAAAGCTCATGTCATATCATCTTTCATACATTTGATTCAAGTGGGTTATGAACTCCCATTTTTACCCCAAATACAAGTTGCAGAATCACATCGGTTACACATTCACATTTTTACATAATGCCATATTAGTTTCTTTATTGTCAGTAGCCCTTCTCTTCTTTTTTTTGGGGGGGTACTAGAGATTGAACCCGAGGGTGCTTAACCACTGACCACATCCTCAACCCTCTTTATTTTGAGACAGGGTCTCACTAAGTTGCTTAGGACCTTGCTTCATTACTAAAGCTGGCTTTGAACTTGTGATTCTCCTGCATCAATCCTCTAATCTGCTGGGATTACAGGCATGAGCCACCATGCCCAGCTCTGCTACGTTTTGCTTTCTTCCAATTTGGGCAACACCTCTACATTGTAACCTTCAGTGGATGGCTCTTCTTGAAGAATAGATGGCTTGTGGAGAATGTTTTCATTCACTTCCGTCAACCATCTTCTAACAGAGTTAAGTATGGTATATTTGTCTCCATCTGAACAGTAAATATTACACAGAAGTGAATGTTCTGTTAAAAATTGTGCTCAGGCTGGGGTTCTGGTTCAGTGACAGCACTTTCCAAGCATGCGTGAGGCACTGGGTTTGATCCCAGCACCGCATTTAAAAAAAATAAACAAAATAAAGATATTATGTCCATCTATAACTAAAAAAACAAAACAAAACAAAAAAACAAAAAACACCTGAGCCCACAGCTTTAATTTCCCAGAGTCCTTGTTCTAAATTCTGGGACAGTTGGTAACAATCTGATAAGATATACTTTTAATTGTTCTTCCGCTTTGAAGAACTGGATGAGATTCTGCCAATGTGATGACAAATAATCGGTTAGAGTGCCTTAGTATCCGTGATCCTCACAGGGTTTTGATTTGTTTTTTTTTTTTTGTTTGTTTTTTTTTTTAATTAATTTTTATTGTAGGTTGTTCAAAACATTACATAGTTCTTGATATATCATAATTCACACTTTGATTCAAGTGGGATATGAACTCCCATTTTTACCCCATATACAGATTGCAGAATCACATCAGTTGCACATTGATTTACATATTGCCATACTAGTGTCTGTTGTATTCTGCTGTTTTGATTTGAAACCGCTTTGTACCAGTGAGGCGGCACTGCGGGGTTCCGCTTCAATAGCTCGGTAGCCATGGTGACATCTTGTGCTGCTACTCCAGTCCTTCATGTGACTGCCTTTTAAATTAGGAGGAAAACATTAAAAACAAAGTGCATTGGTAGTGTCTTTTATGTTTATGTGTGTGTGTGTGATTTTTCCTTATTCAATATTCATGTGAATCAATGAATGCCCAGTTATTTAATTTCATTTTAGCATGAAGGACTACCTTTTGTATTTATTTTATTATTTAATCTTTATTTTATTTTATTTTTAAGAAACAAGGCCTTGCAGTGTAACCCAAGGTGACCTCAAACCTACAATCCTCATGTCTCAGCCTCCTGAATAGCTGGAATTACAGGTGTGTGCCACTCTGTTCAGCTCTTTTATGTTTCTTTAAAATTTTTTTTTTTTAGTTGCAGATGGACACAATATCTTTATTTATTTATTTTTATGTGGTGCTGAGGATTGAATCTAGTGCCTCACACATGTGAGGCAAGTGCTCTACCACTCAACTGTAGCCCCAGCCCCCCTTTCATATTCCTCACAGAGAAGATGTGTTAGTGACATATTATCTCAATTTATGTTTATCAGATAATGTACTAATTATTCTTTCATTTTTGAAGGACAGTTTTCTCAGATGTTATTTCTTTGTTCATAGCCTTTTTCTTTCATTATTTTGAATATGTCATTTCAATGCCATCTGGTTTCCATAGTTTCTGATAAGTCAGCTATTATCTTATCGAGAACACTTTGTATATGATGAGTCACTTCTCTTTCGCTGCTTCCAAACTTCTTCTTTGCCTTTGTTCTTTTTATTTTTGAACATGTATTCACTTTACATGTGAATGAGGTTCAGTGTTGTATTTCCAGACATATACAGTGTGAACTGATTAAATACAACCTTCCTTTATACATGCTCCTCCACATGCCCTTCCCAGCCTTTGCTTTTTGACAGTTTGACTATGATTTGCCCAGCTGTGAATCTATGTTTTTATCCTAATTGGATATTATTGAGCTACTTAGGGTGTGTAGGTTAATGTTTTTAAACAAGTTTCAGGATTTTTGCTATTTTTATAGTTCTTTTTAGTTATACATTACTTTGGGATTCATTTTAATTATAAAAGCATAGAATATAATTTGCTCCAACTCAGTCCCCAGTACTTCCTCTATCCCTCCCTGCCTCCCTCCCCCATTCCTTACCCCCTACTCTACTGATTTTTCTATTTACTTTATAGTATTTTTTAAATTAGTGCCTTGCAGATATACATATACGTAAAATGCTCTATGATATATTCATATATGTACATAAGAAAATTAGGTAAGTTTCATTCCACTGTTCTTTCCTCATCTCATCCCTCCTTCCTCCAGCTATGTTTCCTCAAATATTCTTTCTGCTTCCCTTCTGTCTTCTCCTGAATTCCTATTATGTATATGTTGGTACTCTTGCATTGTCTGATAGGCCATGTTACTCTATTTATTTTAAATTATTTTTTTCTGTTGCTCATATTGTATAATATCAATTAAGCTCTCTGTACCTTACTACTTCTTTTTTTCCCTGCTAATTCAAATCTGCTATTGAGTCCCCTTTGTGGAATATGTATATCTTTATTGATATTCTGTATTTGGAAAGGCATGATTCTTATACTCCTCTTTAGTTCTTTAGAAGTCAATTCCTTTAGTTCTTTGAGTTTATTTCAAATAGCTGATTTTTATTCTTCCTTTTATATTTTTGGTGTTGGGGATTTCAACCTAGAGGTGCTTTACCTCTCAGCTACAACCCCAGCCCTTTTTATTTTTTATTTTGAGACAGGGTCACCTTAAGTTGCTTAGGGCTTCTCTTAGTTGCTGAGACTGGCCTCAGATTTAGGATCCTCCTGCCTCCGCTACCAGAGTTGCTAGGATTACAGAAATCCACCACCACTACCAGCTGATTTAACGTCTATGTCTAGTCATTTCAATGTCTGTGCTTCCATACACATAGTTTCTATTGATCGTGCTATTTTTCCTGTGTATAAGCCATGTATACCAATTTCTTTACACATCTCATAATTTTTGTTAAAACTTTGATGCTTTAAATAATGTAATGAGACAACTTAGGGAATCAGATTTTCACCACAACAAGTATGGTAGGAAGGAAGTAACTGCTACTCAAAGATGTCTATGTTTTAATACTCAGAACTCTTGATTATACCAGATTAAATCACAGAGGAAAGGGAAGACTATACATGCAATTAATTTCTTATATTCTGACCTTACAATAGGGAGGTTATCAAGGATTAACTGAGGTCCAATGTAATTACAAAGATATATTAGAATGGAAGAGGAAATAAGAAGAGATAACCTGAGAGATGGCAGTGTGAGAAAAGATTCAGTATGATGTTGCAGGATTTGAAGATGAAGACAAAGAATATAGGTGAACTGTGGAAACTGGAAAGTGTGAGACAAATGATTCCAACCTAGAACATCCAAGAAGAACATGTTCCTGCCAAAAACTGGATTTTAGCCAAATGAGATACATTTCTGACTTCCATTACTATAAAAAAATTTCTGTTATTTTAAGTCACTAAGCATGTGATAATTTCCTTCAATACCATTATGTGGTTAATTTTAATATGCAAAAATTGATTATATTTATATGTATCAGCATAATCTGGAAATGAAAATATCATTTACAACAACATCACAAAACCAGAAATACTTTGGGATAAATTTGACAAAATATGTGCCTTTAGAACTAAACAAGTTTCATAAGAGGAATTAAAGACATGTAGTTTTCTTGATAGGAATACACAGTATTATTGAGCTACCTATTCCTCTTCAAGTTAACCTACAGATGCAATGCAACCCTAAGTAAAGAAATTGGTTTTATAAAATAGAAATTGGAAAGCAGAGTGTTCTAAATTTTTTGTGCTGAAACAGCATTGATGAGATAAATAAAAGAAAAGGTAAATAAAAAATAAACCATATTCACTGGTATACTGTTAGCTATCATTTATTCCCAAATTTATCTAAAGAGTCAATACGACCCAAGTGAAAAGTATTAGCAGGTTATTATGTAGAAATTGTATGAATCTATAATTGACAGAACAATTTAGAAAAATAACCAGCTTAGAAGCCCTAAACTAACAGATTTTGTCATTTATTATACAGTTAATACAATGTTTTGTTCATGTACAGAAAGTTACAGCTAAGACAGTGTTTTAATCATGTACAGAAAGACATAAAGAACAGAAGACTAGATCCACACATATGTATCGAATGATATTAAATAAAGATCTAAAGGTAATGAAATAGGTGGTAGAATGGAAAATTAAACAATTAGTACTGGAAAAACAGAATAAACAAATAAACATAAAATAAGATCCTCAACTATAACTTTATGCCAGAAATGAAAATTAGCTCAAAATTGTTTATAGATGTAAATGAAAGAGCCAGAACCATACATGGTTACTAACATGAAAAGACAAGACAAAAATTGGGAAAAAAAGTTATATATATATATATATATATATATATATATATATATATATATAGACTTGTACTTAAAATATATAAAGTAAACTTACATCCCAATAAGAAGAAGACCCAATTTTTAAATGGACAAAGTATTTGGACACTTCCTATAAAAAATTCCATATCTGCCAAATAAATACATGAAAATACATGAAAACATGTGCAATATTCTTATTCATTAGGGAAACCCAAATCAAAACCACAATGTGGAAATAAAACACATAGAGATATCTTTTCATAGCCATTAGAATGACTATTATCAAAAAGATGGCAAAATGTGTTGGAAAGGGTGTGGAAAAATTATAGTGCTCACATATTGCTTTTAGAAGTGTAAAATGGCCCTTTTCTGGGAAAGTATGGTAGTTACTAAAAAAATTAAACATAGAATTTCCATATGACCCAGAAATTCTACTCCTGGGTATCTACCAAAAGAAATGCAAACCTATTTCCACAAAAACAATAATGTATGAGTGTTATAAACATATTGCATTGTTTGTAATAGTCAAAAAGCTGAAACAATACAAATATCCATCCACTGATGAATGGATGAACAAAATGTAGTATATTCAAGGTAATGGAATGTTGCTGAGCAAATGAAAGTAATGAAGCACTGATACATGCTACAATTTAAACGAACCTCAAAAATATTATGTCATGTGAAAGAAGCCAACCACAAAAATTTTAATTTATATGAATAATATGGTTTAATTTATATGAATTTCCAAAATAGTACAGCCTTTACAGAAAAAAAAATTAGATTAGTTGTTTCCTAGAATTAGGGAAAGGATAGGAAGTGATTGCTAATTGACATAAGTTTTATTGGCCCGGGCAGGGGGCAGGTACCAGGGATTGAACTCAGGGGCACTGGAAAAAGTGAGTGAGCCACATCCCCAGCCTTATTCTATATTTTATTTAAAGACAAGGACTCACTGAGTTGCTTAGTGCCTCACTTTTGCTGAGGCTGGCTTTCAACTCGTAATCCTCCTGCCTCAGCCTCCTGAGCTTCTGGGATTACAGGCATGCACACTGCACCCTGCAAGATTTATTTTTAGGATAACGAAAATATCCTAAACTTAGAACTTTGGCTGTACAACTATCTAAACCTAATAAAACCACTGATTGTACTCTTTAAATAGCTAAACTTCATTGTATATAAATTCCATCTCAATAAAACCATTTCATTTTATTAGTGCATATTAATTGTATGGAATAATGAGTTTCACTTTGTCATATTTTTATGTGCATATAGCTTATTTTGATCATTTCCATTCACATTACCTATCCTATCTCTCCCTTCTCTGCTCCCCCGATTCCTTTCCTTTTCACTAATAATCTCCATTCTACATTCAGCTCATTTTTTTTTTTTTTTTTACATTTCACATATGAGAGAAAGCACACCATACTGGTCTTTCTCAGCTTATTTCACTTTATGATAATTATCTCTAGTTTCATCTATTTTCCTAAAAATGACAGTTTTTAGGATAGACAATAGTATCATTAAAATGAGGGGTTGGTGTGTGTGTGTGTGTGTGTGTGTGTGTGTGTATATATCACGTTTTCTTTATTCATCCATCTGTTGATGTGCATTTAGGCTGATTCCATAACTTTAACATTGATAATTGTGCCACAATAAACATGAGTATGCAATATCTCTATAGTATGCTAACTTTAATTTCTTCAGGTATATCCTGGCAAGCAGCAGTGTTGGATCATACAGTAGTTCTATTTTTAGCCTTTTTAGGAAAGTCAAAACTGATTTTTATATTAGATATACTAATTTACATTCCCACCAACGGTGTTTAAGTGTTCCTTTTTCTCTGCATCCTTGCTAGCATTTATTGTTATTTGTATTTTTGGTGATTGTCATTCTGACTGGGGTGAGATAGAATCTCAGTCTAGTTTTGATTTGCATTTCCCTGATGGCCAAAAGCATTGAACATTTTCATATGATTGACCATTTGTACTTCTTTTGAGAAGTGTCATTCATTTAAAGCTTTTTTTTTTTACAAAGAAGTTTTTAGCATAAATTAGTTCAAGTTGTTTTCTTTTTCCTATCTCCTAAAAACTACATGCCTTCCTTACCTGAAGCCCTAAGGTTATAAATTTGTGAGGGTTAACTTATGAAATGTTATTTACATTTCATTTGGAAAATGTGTCTTCTTTTCCAAAACAGCTTTACAAAGTGACTATTACAATAACTCATTAATTAAAGTCAACCCATATATTAACTAACCACCTATTCTCCAAGTACTTGATATAATATGACACATTAAGTCTTCAGTTCTTCTGTCCATTTGAATTTTAGAATTGAAATACACCATCTATATTCAGAAGATAATAAACAATTAAACATATAATAATTCACAAACAGTTTGTTGTATATAACTTACAAACATTTCTTCATAGAATGCATGATAATATTCCCATTAAAGCTATTAAGGCAAAATGTTTATATTAAGTAAGTTAAAATAAGTGATTGAAAAATAGTGCTTTCCCATAGAATGCATGATAATATTCCCATTAAAGCCATTAAGGCAAAATGTTTATATTAAGTAAGTTAAAATAAGTGATTGAAAAATAGTGCTTACCCATCATAATCTTTCCTCTTATCTAGCCTGGATCAATAATATTAGTATTTTATATGCATTTGTCAAATTCATATTTTATTTGTCAATTTAATAAGTATAAATTCCTATTTATGTTTATAGTTTATTAAATTTATTTTTATTACTTTAAACAAGACTACCACTATCTTAAACTTTCCAAACTTAAGACTACAAAATGTGAATGTTTGTACTTGACAGTATCCTGATAATTGGGGTTTCAGTTGGGTTACTTGGGTTCTATTAATTGCATCTGATTTGCCACAACTGCATGATTTTACCACACATAGAAATGGAAAAGATAGACAGTAGTATCATTAAAATGAGGGGTTGTTGTTCACGAGCTATATAGTGTCAGTTATATAAGATCTAATGTACAATATCAGGTCTATAGTTAATAATACTCTATTGTGCACTTAAAAATATGTCATGTTAAGTGTTTTTAAAACAGATACACACATGTGCATGCACACACACACACACGCACACACACACACACACACACACACACACACACACACCTGAAACAGGAAAAAACAACAGCATCTATAACTTCAAGGGTGATCCTCCAAAATAAATAACACTTCATTTAAAAAAGAAATTGTTTTGTATGACTTTTTAAAATATTTTTTTTTAGTTGTAGATGGACACAATACCTTTATTTTGTTTTATTTTTATGTGGTGCTGGGAATCAAACCCAGTACATCATGCATGCTAGGCAAGCACTCTACCAGTAAGCAACAACTCTGGCCCTGATTTTTTAATAACTATACTTAATGATTGATAATTTATGACCTGGATATTTAGGAAAATTCCAATAGTCTGCATTCTTTCCCCATACACACACTCAGTGGAAAAACAGCTGCAAATTTCATTAGTTTGTCTCTTACATTCAGAAATTGCACTAAAATGTTTGGCAGATCATATGTCCTAACTTTAGATTTTAGTATATGCTCAGTACTATTAGCATTGGAGAGCAAGTTAATTCCTCACAAAGATATCTTCGATCTCTCACTCTCAATGGTAGAAACTGACTTCCTACTCAGGTTGCCAGATTAAATGCATGTTGCTTGGTTAAACTGAATTTCATATAAATGGTAAATTTTTAGCAAAATTATGTCCTAGTTACCACAAGGAGCATAATCATACTAAAAAAGAGCATATGTCTGCATAAGTTGGAATTGAAGACTTGAGGAGGGTTAAAAAGAGTGACTGTCATGATTGAGTATGTTCTTCTTACCATTCTCTACTAACACATTTAGGCTGTGATACAATTATGACCATATCTTCAGTGAGATGAAGTAAACAGGAAAATTATTTGAATAAACTACCATGAATGAAATTCAGAGAAATTAAGAAATTGAAAGTATAAATGAGAAATGGAAAGATAATGGAGAATAGGGTAAGCAGATTGAACACACATTTAGTTGTAGCATAAGATATAGATAAGAGAAAGAATAAGGAAGAAGAAATATTAAAGATACAATGGCTGAGAATATTTCAGAATTTGGGGGAGAAATAAACTCTCACATTCAGCAATTCTAGTGAATTCCCCATAGAATGCATATAATTAAATTTTCTGGCTGGGCATGTAGCTCAGTGTAGAGCTTGCATACCCTGGTATGCTAGGCCCCAATGCTATCCCCAGTACCATAGGAGAAAAAAGAATAAAAAAATAATAATAATAAATTCACGCCTCAATACATAATGGTAAAACTGTATAACTTCAAAAACAAAGATATGCTATAAGCAACAAGAGAACATGAGATATTAAATATGAAAGAATTGCAATTAACCTCTTGGGTGACATCTTGAAGACAGTATGATATCTTCTAAGTTATACAAGAAAATACTGCCAACATCAGAAGACAGTATGATATCTTCTAAGTTATACAAGAAAATACTGCCAAGCTAGTTCTTAGCAAAACTTCATTTAAAAAGAGTAAAATATTCATTTCAGATAAAAAAATTGAAGAGTCAAGATAACCTCAGTGAAGGCATATCTGAAGGATGTAGTTCAGAAAGCAAGAAAAGAATCTCAAAATTGAGTTCTGATATGAAAGAAAGAGTGATAGACAAAGAAAATGGGTATGGCAAAACAAGCTTTGTAAATAGAAGCACAAACAGTGAAAGAAACTGTCTATTTTGTAAGGCTAGACACATAAAGACAAAATATTAGACAACATTATCATATGCCAGGAGAAACATTTTAAATATATTTATATTATGTAAAGATATTAAATTTATGAAGTACATGTTAAGATTTTAAGTGTAACCATTAAAAGAATAGGAATGTATTGTAAAACATTGAACTTATAGAAGAAAAGACAAAATGGTCAAGAAAGTGAAGAGAGAGTCTACAGGATGGGAGAAAATCTTTGCCACCTGCACCTCAGATAGAGCATCAATCTCCATGATATACAAAGAACTCAAAAAACACCACCCCCCTCAAAAAAAAACAGACAACCCAATCAATAAATGGGCAAAGGAACTGAACAGGCACTTCACAGAAGAAAAAATATGATCAGTCAAAAAATATTTATTAAAATGTTCAACATCTCTAGCAATTAGAGAAATGCAAATTAAAACTACCCTTGGCCTGGGGATGTGGCTCAAGCGGTAGTGCACTCGCCTGGCATGCGTGCGGCCCGGGTTCAATCCTCAGCACCACATACAAAGATGTTGTGTTCGCCAAAAACTAAAAAAATAAATATTAAAAAAATTCTCTCTCTCTCTCTCTCTCTCTCTCTCTCTCTCTCCTCTCTCTATCTTTAAAAAAAAACTACCCTAAGTTTCCATCTCACTCTAGTCAGAATGGCAATTATCAAGAATACCAACAACAATAAGTGTTGTCGAAGATGTGGGGGGAAAGGCACACTCCTACATTGCTGATGGGACTGCAAATTAGTGCAACCACTCTGGAAAGCAGTATGGAGATTCCTCAGGAAGCTTGGAATAGAACCACTAATTGACCCACTCCTTGGCACATACCCAAAGGCCTTAAAATCAGCATACTATAGTGATGCTGCCACACCAATGTTTATAGCTGCTTAATTCACAATAGCTAAGTTATGAAACCAACCTAGCTACCCTTCAAAAGATGAATGGATAAAGAAAATGTGGTGTATATACACAGTGGAATATTACTCAGGCCTTAAAGAAGAATGAAATTATGGCATTTCACAGTAAATGGATGGAACTAGAGACTATCATACTAAGTGAAATAAGCCAATCGCAAAAAGCAAAGGCTGAATTTCTGTCTGATATGCACATGCTAACACATAACAAAGGTGAGGGATAGAAGTTCATTGGATTAGACAAAGGTGAATGAAGGGAAGGAAGTGAGGATGGGAATAGGAAAGACAGTAGAATGAATAGGCCATAAATTTCCTATCCTTATATATGAATACACGACAAGTATAACTCCACATCATGTCCAACCACAAGAATGGAAACTAAGTAGGGCATGGTGGCACACACCTGTAATTTCAGTGGCTTGGGAGATTGAGGCAGGAGGATTGCAAGTTCAAATGCAACCTCAGCAAAGGTGAGGCACTAAGCAACTCATTGAGACCCTGTCTTTAAATAAAATACAAAATAGGGCTAGGGATGTAGCTCAGTGGTTGAGTGTCCCTAAGTTCAACCCCTGGTACAAAAAAGAAAATGGGAAACTATACTCCATGCAGGCATAATATATCAAAATACATTCTATTTGTCATGTATATCTAAAAACAAATAAAATATGTTTTCAGTAAGAAGGAAAGTTAAAATGGGAAAGAAAACTAAATTTTAAATGTAAAAGGCTAAAATGGAGAAGAAATGGAAGGAGTGAGGACAAATAGCACACAATAAAAATGGGAGAAATAAATCTCAATATGGGTGATCAATGAAAATAAGTGAAATGAATTCTAATTAAGTGACAACACCAGTTTGGATTTATAAAAAGGAACAATTCATCTTTATCTATTTGTGAAGGACAAATATAAAATTTTAGGATGCATAAAATTCAAGGCTGGGAAAAAAAAGGAATAAAGGGTAAAATTGACTCCAAATTTGCTTCCTCTACTAATATAATACAAAATAAATTTAAAAAAAATAAATATCTCTAGAAATAAAGGAGAATATTATGTAATGATAAAATTTCTATTTATGAGTAGTAGTCTAAAATTATATGTGCATAATAAAATATTTTAAAGCAAAAATGATAGACTCAGCAAAACAAAGACAATAAAATAAATATAGATTATCAAAAATTTGAACATCATAAAAAATGACTTGGCCTAAATATGCATGTATAAAGCCTAAACCCAACAATTTGGAAGTAAACATTCTTTTTAAACACAAACGGAGCAGTTGAGAAAATTTGCTAAAGACTAGGCTATAAGCATTTTAACAAATATTTAAAAATTAATTTCAGAAAGACCACAATTCTGGCCACAATGAGAATTTAGAAATAAATCAATTGCACAGATATAAATTAAAATCCATATTTGGAAATACAATATAAAAATAATAAAAAGCATTTCAAATAAGGTAAAAGGAACAGAATAAAGTACAGAAATAGGTAGCCTAGAATATGATTTTGCAATTATAGAAGATAAAAAAGCCAAAACTGATTCATTGAAAAAGTCATATTGAAAAATCTCTGACAAGAATGGCCCAAACAAAAGCAAATGTTGTTATAAGTCTAGATATAACCAAGAATGAGAAAATCTATTAAGCTATTATGAAGAACTCTATTCCAATAAATTTGGATCAAAAGTATATGTTTCTATGAAAATTACACTTCATCAAAACTGAAGAGAGAGAAAAGGTGAATAACCCCATAACCTTAAAAGAAAATGAATTCATATTCAAAAGTATTCCTATGAAGCCTTGGTGATTTTACAGTGAGTTATAAAACTCACTCAAGGAATATATATTTCCAATATTTAACTAAAATCTTTCAGAGAATTTTTTACATAAGAAAATTTTCTAGTTTATTATAATAAGTTAGTATAGTTTTATGTGTTAATTTTCTGTAGCTTGTGTGACTGTACCACAATCAATTTTAAAAAATCAAAATACTATTCTCTTATAGATCAGAAAGACAGAAATCCTAAAATCAATTTTACTCTAAAAGTGATTCAAAGGGACCTGCTGCCTACAAAGATTGAAGCAAAGAACCTGTCTCCTCGTCTATTCCAGTTTCTAGGAAGGTATTCCCTGCATTCCATGACTTGTGACCCTTTTTTCCATCTTCAAAGCTAACATTGCAGCATTTCTCCCCAGTTGTTACAATGTCTCCTTCCGTACTCAAATATTGCTTTGCCTTTCACTAAAAATAACCCTAATAATTACACTCAGAGCCCAATGGGATTTTTTTAATTCCATGTATTTACATTTATCCTTCATTTAATCACATCTCTACATATTATACTTCTCCTTCATTTAATCACATTTATAAAGTCATTTTTACCATATGAGATAACATTCACAGGTTCCAGGGATTAGAAGCAGGATATTTGGGGGACCATTAACCTACTTTAGTCCACTTTCTGGCCTCCAAAGATTCATACCTGTCCTCATGCAAACACATTAAGCCCATAATAACATACCCCCAAAATCTCATCCTATTACAGTATCAAGTATAACATCTCACTAAATATCATTGGCCCAAAGTCCCATGTATCATCATTTATATCATATAAGCATGAGACTCTGGAGATTATTCATCTTCAGGCAAAATTTCTATCTCTGGGCCTGTGCATTTTAACAAATATTACATATATCCAAAATACAATAGTAAGACAGACATACAATAGTAAGGAGACATAGAAAAATAAATATAAACGTTTGCATTCCAAAAGCAATCAAATGGAATGAAGAAAAATGTCAATAGCCTCAAGCAAATTCAAAACCTAAAGGTAATCCTTTGTGTCTCTTGGACCCATCCTCTGAGTTCAAGTCTCCACTTTGAGAATCAACCTTTTTCCTAGTAGTTTTACAATTTTCCCACCTGTAGAAGTTAAGAAGTACAATGACCTTTTTTGTTTCCTCTTATTTTTCTTTTTCAGAGAACTTGCAGTGTTTCTCAGTCTAACTTTTAACACCCTTTACAACTTAATGGATATCCCATTCATGTCTTGAGTTTTCACGGTTCTTCTACAGATATTTCTTGGATAATCTAATTTCTATTCTTCTGTTTTAAATGGATGAGATTAACAAGTCATATGTCTAATATCTTCAAATACTGTATATGAACAATTTGATGTTTTGATTTTTCAGAAGCACTAGCCAAAGACTATCCTCAATTAAATTTACAAGTTTATTGCCTGTGATTTTTGCTTTCTACATAACTGTAGGACACAAAGGGAAATGGGAAAAGAAGCAAAGCTGTCATTATAAAAAAAATGAACCAAAAAGACAGCAAAATATCTCAAGCATACAGAAAATAATTAACCAATGGCAATAGTAAATCCTTTCCTACCAGTAATTGCTTTAAGTGTAAAAGAATTCACTTTCCCAATCAAAAGAATGGAGTGAATGAATGTATTAAAAATGAGATGCAGGAGCCGGGGTTGCAGCTTAGTGGTGGAGCACTTGCCTAGCGTGTGTGAGACACTGGGTTCCATTCTCAGCACCACATAATTAATTAATTAAATAATTGTCCATTGACAAGTTTAATTTTTTAAAAAATAAGATGCAGCTATATTCTCTGTACAAGCAACTCATTTTAGATATAAAAGCACATATAAGCTGAAAGTGAAAGTATGAAGATAATATTCCATGCAAATGATAACAAAAAGAGAAAAATGGTGACCATATTTATATACAATAAACCAAGTCAGAAGCCAAGACAAACAACAACAGACCAAGAAAAGGAGACAAAGTAGAAAATTATATAATAAAAGTGTCAGGTCAACAGAAAAATATATAGTAGTTATACATGCATCTAACAGCAGATATGAAGCAAATGTTGACAGAACTGATGGGAGAAATCAATAATAACACAGAGATAAAAGGAAATTTCAAGGCATTAGATATCTAAAACAACCTTCATAAAGAAAAACAGAGCTGAAGACCTCACAGATCTTGATTTCAAAACCTGTTACAATGCTACAAAAATCAAAATAGTATAGTACTGGCATCAAAGGAAACATATAGACCAATGGGATTAAATAAAAAATCTAGAAGTAAACTCTCATGTACATGATCAAATGATCTTTGACAACTGTGCCAAGGCTGCATAAACAGGGAAAAGATAGACTCTCAAATAAATAGTGATGGTAAAACTAGATGTCCATTTGAAAAATAATGAAGTTGGAATCTTGTCTTACACCATATGCAAAAATTAACTCAAAATAGATTAAAGATCTAAATATGAGATCTGGCTTTATAAAATCATAATGAAAAATCATATGGAAAAATCTTCATGAAATTGTATTTAGTATTTTTTTGCATATGATACTGAAAGCACAAGAAATAAAAGCACAGGTAAATAAATGAAATACATTGAACTTAAAGCTTCTTTTCATCACAGGATAGGATCAACAGAATGAAAAGGCAAACTATGAAAAAAAAGAGAAAAAAACATTTGGAAATATCTGATAAGGAGTTAATACCCACATATAAAAAGAATTGCACCTGAATAACAACAAACAGAGCAACAAATAACCTTACTTAAAAATGGACAAAGGAGGCTGGGATTGTGGCTCAGTGGCAGAGCACTTGCCTCACATGTATGAGGTACTGGGTTTGATCCTCAGCACCATGTAAAACTAAATAAAATAAAGTAAAGATATTGTGTCCATCTACAAATAAAAAAAATATTTTTTTAAAAAAAGTGGGTAAATGATGTACAAATGGCTAATAAGCACAGTGAAAACAATGCTCAATGTCACTAATTATCAGGGAAACACTAATGTCTTAGTCTATTAAGGTTGCTATAACCAAAAATCAAAATGGATTGGCTTGTAAACAGTGAAATTTATTTATCACAATCCTGGAGGCAAGGAAGGCCAAGATGAAGAAACCAGTAAATTTTGTTTCTAATGAGAACCTACTTCCTCAAGTCATCTTTTTGCTGTAATCTCACAGGTTTTCTGGAAGGGGTGAGAGATCTTTTTCTGGGGCCTTTTTTATAAGGTCACTGTGGCAGTGCCCTGCTCATAGTTACTCCATAATATATTTTTTGGGGGGGAGAGAGGGAATTTTTTTAATATTTATTTTTTAGTTTTCGGTAGACACAACATCTTTATTTTATTTTTATGTGG
This sequence comes from Callospermophilus lateralis, assembly GCF_048772815.1. Classification (NCBI taxonomy): domain Eukaryota; kingdom Metazoa; phylum Chordata; class Mammalia; order Rodentia; family Sciuridae; genus Callospermophilus; species Callospermophilus lateralis. The sequence continues at coordinate 40,044,254 of NC_135325.1, forward strand.
TGCTGAGGATCGAACCCAGTGCCCCGAGCATGCCAGGCAAGCACGCTACCACTTAAGCCACATCCCCAGCCCCTCCATAACACCTTGAACAATAGTTCTCAGACTGTGCCTAAGCCTGCGTTACTCCATTTAATGAAGCAATAGTTTGCCATAAGCTATTTTCTTCTGAGTTTAAGTGCTGAGGTGGAATGACTTTACATCTTGTTTGTACAAGGAAACAACCACTATCTGCCTAACATAACCATAAGGCACAAACTGACAAATAAATAATGATGATAAAAATGACCACCTGTGAATTTATCAAATTGATCAGGAGCACATGGATGCATGGGCATATCAAATTCCTGTTGGAAAACCAGGCCCTTGAGTATATCAAACACACTAGACCACAGAATGAAGCAACCTCCTCATTTGAAGCCCGTGAAAAAGAGAAGCACCCTGAGACTGGACACAATGGCACCCTGGCCCCATTGCCTGTTCATTTGTCATAAGCTTTGTCCAGAAAAAATCACTATAGCAATGAACCTATGAATCATTTTCTTAGGTTTCAGCACAGCACCATTCCTCTTGCCTGTGATGACCATGCCCAGCCACTATAAGCTGACACTCCAAGTTGATATTCTAAAACTGTCATCAGGTCAGAACCAGGCCTAGAATAATTTCCTGCACTTTGACAACTCTGTGATCTGACTCTACTTTCCTCCATATTCTCTACCTTTGTTCTCGGTTCATCCTCCTGAATTCTTGTGGCTATTTTTTTAGCCTTTCTGTGTTGAGAGCCACAGCCGAAAGGGCCCCAGCAAACTTTCAGACTGCCAACTGATGAGCTGAAGGGGCCCCAGCAAACTTTCAGACTGCCAGCTGATGATTGGCTCACAGCGGCCCCAGCAACATCTAGCTGATTGGCTCCTCTGCGGTGATGCTCATTGGGTTGTTTCCCTGCCCTTTCAGACCACGGAGCTGCTCATTGGGGGACTTTTCTGGCTCCACCCATGCGACCCAGCCAATTGGCCTCAAGAGCAGGAGGATTGTGGGAGGAAGAGGTTGTTGGGGTGTGTGGCTTGGGGGAAGCCGGTGGTGGCAGTTGGGCTCTGAGGGTTTTTTCCTGAGGAGCTGTTTTGTTTATCGTGTGTGGTTCTAAAAATAAAGTTAGTTTCTTTTGACAAGTGGTTCCTGAATTGTGCCCAGCCAGACTGCGGCATTTGGTGGCCCGCACGGGGAGGGACTGAGGGTAAGTAAACTGCTCGCCCCTGAGGGCAGGGCGAGAGGATGGGTAGCCATTTTAAGATTCCCCTTTTGTTTTGCTTCATTTTTGTTTTAAGTTGCCTGTCCCTGGAGATGAGTGAGACGGAAGAAAAACCGCTCACTTCTGAGGAAAAACTATTTACGTCTGAGGAACAGATAGGGAGAAAGGACGGATGCACATGTAAGGAGGATAGAAAGGCTATAATGAATTTTTGTTGTTCCATTTTTATTTCATTCTGTCTCGGTTTTGTTTGGTGTTATCTTGTTGGGTTGTATTATAGTAGAAATACGGGATCAGAAACTAGTAAAAAACAAACTGAAAGAGTGTTAAGTAAATTGTTAGAGGAAGAAGGCATCTCAGTAAAATCAAGAACAGTCAGGGCATACGTTGATACAATGCAAAAATGTAGCCCATGGCTTTTTAAGGAAGAGTTGTTAAATATATCACAATGGAACCATCACGGTGAAGATTTAAAAAGAATAGAAAAGAATAGCCCAGGAACTCTGCCAGCTGGCACATTGGCATTGTGGGCATTGGTATCTGGTTTTCTTAGTCCAAAGCCTTCAATTCAGACAAAGGTAGAGGAAGGAGAAGACATATTGATTCAAGTAAAAGAGGAGGTCTCTCAAGTTAGTCAGAAAGAGGAAAAGATTCAAGTAAAAGAGAAGGTCTTTTGAGCTAATCAGACAGAGAAAGAAAGTTTAGAGCAGAAAAAGCCATCAGGGGGAAAGTTACAAAAGGAGACTGCTACTAAAACCTTTCTATCACCAGAGGGCTTAAGTGTCCAATCAACAGCACCACCTCTACAGGAGACTGCTACTAAAACCTTTCTATCACCAGAGGACATAAGTGTCCAACTGACAAGGCCATCTCCATATGCTGAGAGGCCCCCAACCCCCGCAGTGGATAGTTCGGATCCTGAGACAGGATCTCAAGTATTAACATGCCCTGTATTTGAGGTAGGAGGGCAGCGAATTTACCATACTTTAAATTTCAAAACAGTGAAGCAGCTAAAAGAGGCTGTAACAACTTATGGTCCTCAAGCACCCTTCACTGTAAGCTTGGTCGAATCCTTTACCAACTTGAACATGACACCAGCAGATTGGGCTAATATGTGTAAAGCTGTGCTAAATGGAGGACAATACCTGTTATGGAAGGTTGCCAATGAGGAATTTTGCAAGGAGACGGCTAGGAGAAATGCAGCAGCTGGTTATCCTCAGAGAAATCTAGATATGTTGTTAGGAAAGGGACCTTATGAGGATCAGCAGCAACAAATTGCATATGATCCTGGTGTATATTTACAAATTGCTGTAGATGCAATTAAGGCATGGAAGACTTTACAAGGACATGGAGGTTTACAAGGTCAATTATCTAAGATAATACAAGGAACTAAGGAATCTTATGCTGAATTTGTAGATAGGCTTATTCAAACAGCTACCAGAGTTTTTGGGAATACAGAACAAGCAATGCCATTAATAAAACAACTGGCTTAAGACCAAGCGAATCGTTGGTGCAGAGATATCATTAGACCATGGAAACATGAAGATTTAAACACATATATTAAATTATGTAGAGACATTAATGAACAAGAGCAAGTCATGGCAGCTGCAGTAAAACAGGCTTTAGATGCCAGAGACATTAATGAACAAGGGAAAATTGTGGCAGCTGCAGTAAAACAGGCTTTAGATGCCAGAGACATTAATGAACAAGGGAAAATTGTGGCAGCTGCAGTAAAACAGGCTTTAGATTCCAGGCCAAGAACATGCTACAATTGTGAACAAACAGGACATTTTAAAAGGAATTGCCCCATAGGAGGAGGGTTTAACAAAACTAGGTATCAAAGGAGTAGAATACCGGGTATTTGCCCACGATGCCGTAGAGGGAGACATTGGGCTAATGAATGCCATTCTCAAACCACCATAGAGGGTACTCCATTATCAAAAAACGAACAAGGACCAAGTGTTTATCCACGATATCGGGGAGAAAGGCATTGGGCTCCATTGCCAAAAAATGGACAGGGGGGCCCAATGCTCCGGGGCCCAAAACCACAAATATACGGAGCACTGGAGGAACCCAGCAACCCCATCAGGGTAGTGCCCAGGACACATTGTCCATCAGATCCCTCATCAGACAAACCAGAGGGAGCGCAGGGTTGGACATCTGCGCCTCCGCCAGATCAGTACTAACTCCAGAGATGGGAGTTCAAATCATTCCCACGGGGGTAAAAGGACCTCTTCCCAAAGGAACAGTAGGCTTATTATTGGGACGCAGCTCTTCTACTCTAAAAGGACTTATGATAAGTCCTGGGGTAATTGATCCCGATTATGAAGGTGAAATAAAAATTATAGCCAGTTCTCCAAATGGTATATCAGTAATTTCACCAGGAGATAGAATAGCACAGTTACTAATAATACCAAGCCTATATGATAAATTTTCCAGTCGTGCTGTAGAAAGAGGTTCCAAGGGATTAGGCTCCACAGGTGTAGATTGGGCTATGCTATCTTTAAATTTAGATTCTCGCCCCATGCTAAAACTAAATATTCAAGGACATGAATTTAATGGGCTACTGGATATAGGTGCAGACCTTAGCATCATCTCTCGTCAAGAATGGCCAAAACATTGGCCATTACAACAAGCCACTCAAACGCTTCGAGGCCTAGGAGTGGCGACTAATCCCCATAGAAGTGCAATGGTATTAGATTGGAAGGATCCTGAAGGATGTGAAGGAACTATACAGCCATATGTATTGGATCATCTTCCTATAAATTTATGGGGACGAGATGTTCTAGATCAATTAGGTTTGACATTAACAAATAACATCAACCAAAATGCACCCACTATTATGACTAGACAAGGTTTTAGGAAAGGAAAAAGATTAGGAAAACAAGAACAAGGTATAGCAGCACCAATACAAATAGATCAAGGAACAGACAGACATGGGTTGGATTTTCAGAAAGGGCCACTGAGACAATAAAAATTACTTGGAAATCAGAAAGACCAGTATGGGTTCCTCAGTGGCCCCTGACTAAAGAAAAGATACTAGCAGCCCATGATCTGGTCAAACAACAATTAGCAGAAGGACATATACAACCTTCTGTATCTCCCCATAATACTCCCATTTTTGTCATCAAAAAGAAATCTGGTAAATGGAGATTATTGCAAGATTTAAGAGTCATTAATAATGAGATGGTTATTATGGGACCTGCTCAATCGGGGATTCCTCAATTGTCTGCTTTGCCAAAAACTTGGTATGTTTTAGTTATAGATATTAAAGATTGTTTTTTTCAATTCCAATTCATCCTGAGGATAGTCCACGTTTTGCATTTACTATCCCTGCACTGAATCATGAAGGTCCTGATCAGAGATATGAATGGAAAGTACTCCCTCAAGGGATGGCTAACAGCCCAACTATGTGTCAAATTTATGTTAACAAAGCAATCCAGCCACTTAGAAATCAAAATCCTGAACTACAAATATTTCACTATATGGATGATGTATTATTAGCACACAAAGCTAAAAATACATTACTAGACTGTTATGCCACACTTACAAACTTATTAAAAAATTATAATCTAGAGATAGCAATAGATAAAGTACAATTAAATTTTCCAATTAATTATTTAGGAGTTCTATTATCCTCAACCATGGTCTGTCCACCAAAAATTCAAATACAAGTAGATCAACTCAAATCACTTAACGACTTTCAAAAGTTATTAGGAGACATAAATTGGATAAGGCCTTATCTAGGTATACCAACAGGAGAGTTGGGACCTTTATTTGATATCCTAAAAGGTCCATCAGATCCAAATTCACCCCGAATGTTAACGCCTGAAGCAAGAAAGGCATTAAAAATCATTGAAACATATATGGAAAATATGCATTTGGATAGAATTGATATAAGTTTGCCTTTATTATTTATTGTACTACCAACAAAAAATATTCCTACAGGAGTATTTTGGCAAGAAGGTCCATTATTATGGATACATTTATATTATTCTCCTAACACTATTCTTACTAGGTATCCTGAGGCTGTAGGACAATTAATAATCAAAGGAATAAAAGCAGCAAAGGGAGTGTTTGGAATTTCTCCCAATAAAATTATTACTCCATATACTATGAATCAAATTAATGAGTTAGCTAATGAGTTAAATACTTGGGCAATAATCATGTGCAGATCTAATGTTTCATTTGATAACCACTTACCATCTAATCCTTTATTGTCTTTTTGGTCATCGCATCCTGTAATTTTTCCAAAAATGACAAGAAAAACACCTATCAGGAATGCTCCAAATATATTCACTGATGGATCAAATAATGGTACAGCAGCAATAGTTACACCTGATCAAACTTTTACATTTTTAGTACCCAAACAATCAGCTCAAAAGGTAGAGCTTAAGGCAGTATTACAGGCTTTTGTGATGTTTAAAAATTCTGTATTTAATTTATTTTCCGATAGTCAGTATATAGTTAATGCTATAGTATCCCTTGAAGATGCTGGTAGGATTTCCCCTTCCTCTACTATTTTCTTTTTTGCTTTCCACTATACAAAGTCTAATCTGGGACAGAAAAGATCCATTCTTTATAGGACATATCAGGGCACATACGGGATTGCCTGGAGCCCTTAGTTTGGGCAATGATTTAGCAGATAAAACTACACATGACATACATATTTTCTCTACACTAGAAGAAGCTATAAACTTTCATAAAAGGTTCCATGTCAATGCTAATACTTTACAAAAGCGTTTTAAAATAACTAAGGAACAAGCTAGACAAATAATAAAACAATGTCAAAATTGTGTGACCTTTTTACCACAAGTTAATCTTGGAGTCAATCCTAAAGGATTGATACCTAACCATATTTGGCAGATGGACGTCACACACTTGCCATAATTTGGAAAATTAAAATATTTGCATGTTACAGTTGATACTTCTTCTGGATTTTTGATGGGCTCCCTTCATGCCGGAGAAAAAACTAAAGATGTTATAGCTCATTGCTTACAAAATTTTGCCACTGTGGGCGTTCCAAAACAGTTAAAAACAGATAATGCCCCTGGTTATACTTCTACCTCTTTTAAACAATTTTGCTCATCATTTGGCATTACTCATATAACAGGAATCCCATACAATCCACAGGGACAAGGCATAGTTGAAAGAGCTCATCAAACTATTAAAATGTACTTATTAAAGCAAAAAGAAGGAATTGGGAAGGGGTATATATTCCCCAAAGATAAACTTAAAATAACCCTTTTTACTCTAAACTTTTTAAATTTGGATTCATCAGGGCTTAGTGCTGTGGAAAGGCATATGTGTCCAAAAAATGTATATAAGCCCAAGGTACTTTGGAAGGATATTCTAACAGGACAATGGAAAGGTCCTGACCCAGTAATTGTCTGGAGTCGGGGGTCTGTTTGTGTGTTTCCACAGGGAGAACAGCAGCTGATTTGGATTCCAGACAGATTAACTAAGGTCCTGACCCAGTGATTGCCTGGAATCGGGGTTCTGTTTATGTGTTTCCACAGGGAGAACAGCAGCTGATTTGGATTCCAGACAGATTAACTAAAGCGATTTCTACAGACCAAAAAGAAGATGTGATATCCAGAACTCCAGTTTGGTTATTCTTACATCTGCGACAGAACCAGAATGCTTTTTTCAATATCTATTTTATTATTGCCCTTTCCCATATTTTTTTTTTGAGCTCATACAGACCTAGGTTAATGTTTTGCTGATCAGTTCTATTTTTTGACTATAGAGTTTTTAAACATTGCAATGGAGATTTCACCTGTAAAAAGTTATAAGGCCTTTACTATTATCTTATGTGTCGTATGTATTATGTGTGCACACTTGTGTTTTGTGTTTGAATGTACGTATGTCGATATGTCATATATGATGAGCGCTCATGAAAAAATGGATCCAAATAATTTTTTTTTATTCACGTGATTTAAATGGTTTAATTTAAATTGGGTAAACAGCTGTTGAAGATTGTTTTAAAATGTGAACAAAAAGGGAGGTTAACAGATCTGTTTGTTTACTTTCACCTTTCCTTTTCATTATATTTAATAATTCTCGTAAAGATAATGTAAATTGTTAAGAAAATTGTTTTCTTTTAATGCCTTCTGGAACGTTACATAATTTTTTCTTTAGCCATTATTGCCAAAATTCCTATCTTCATCCCAGTGCCAGTGAAGACAATGTAAATTGTTAAGAAAATTGTTTTCTTTTAGTGCCTTCTGGAATGTTACATAATTTTTTCTTTAGCCATTATTGCCAGAATTCCTATCTTCAGTGAAGACAATGTAAATTGTTAAGAAAATTGTTTTCTTTTAGTGCCTTCTGGAATGTTATATAATGTTATATAATTTTTCTTTAGCCATTATTGCCAGAATTCCTATCTTCATCCCAGTGCATGAAGACAAAGATAAAACCAATCTACAGCTTCTGCAATAGCCATCACTGAACTGCTTGCAGAACTTGCCTGGACTATGTATCACTTTCATGCATTGTGAACTCACTTGTATGCATTGTGAACTATCTGTTGGTGCAGCAACTTCTGGTAGTGTTGGGGTATTTATGCTGATGGTGTCATCGGTGGTACAATTTTTTCCAAAAGGAGCCGTCAGCTGGCTTGGTGTATCTTCCTCCCTTCTGTTTATCATGATTGTTCAGCTAAAATTTGGGGGCCAACAGAGGTGAGGCAAAGAACCTCACCCCCCCCCCCGGTGGTACGAAGACCTCTACACAGGTGTGGCTGTATACTGGACTGGTAGTCAATGACGGGTAAGATCCAATTACTATGGTACCAACCTAAGACAGGAGGCTGACGCCTTGAGGTCAGCTCATCCGATAACGGGTAAGGACCATATGTACTATTGGACAACCTAAGGCAGCCACGGTCCCTAAGCCACATGCTTGTTGTTTAAACAGAGAGGGGGAGATGTTGAGAGCCACAGCCGAAGGGGCCCCAGCAAACTTTCAGACTGCCAGCTGATGATTGGCTCACAGCGGCCCCAGCAACATCTAGCAACATCTAGCTGATTGGCTCCTCTGCGGTGATGCTCATTGGGCTGTTTCCCTGCCCTTTCAGACCACGGAGCTGCTCATTGGGGGACTTTTTTGACTCCGCCCATGCGACCCAGCCAATCAGCCTCAAGAGCAGGAGGATTGTGGGAGGAAGAGGTTGTTGGGGTGTGTGGCTTGGGGGAAGCTGGTGGTGGCAGTTGGGCTCTGAGGGTTTTTTCCTGAGGAGCTGTTTTGTTTATCCTGTGTGGTTCTAAAAATAAAGTTAGTTTCTTTTGACAAGTGGCTCCTGAATTGTGCCCAGCCAGACTGCGGCATTTCTGTTTTAAATATTTTTAGGTCCGTTTTCAATTCTTGTGTTTATATACTTAGTAGTGGGGTTTCTGGATCATATTGTAGTTCTACTTTTAATTTTTTGAGGAAGCTACTTCCTGTGTTCCATAGCAGCTGCAACATTTTACATTCTGCCCAACAGTGCATAAAGGCTTTCAGCATCTTCATATCTGCTCCAAACTCTATTTTCTCTTTCTGTTTTTATCCAACACTGATTTTCTGTTTACTTTTTAAAATATTTTTATAATAGATGAACACAATACCTTTATTTTATTTTTATGTGGTGCTGAGGATAGAACCCAGTGCCTCATACGTGCTAGGCAAGCGCTCTACCAACTGAGCTATATCCCGAGCCCTCTGTTTACTTTTTATATCATACATATGATATTCCTCTATCCAATTCAGCAGCAAGTTTAGTAGGTCTAATTGCTAAATATGTTACAAAATTTTTCTTTACCTTTTCTGGACCACCTTTGTCATCGCTAGGCATCTTCATTTCTTATCTGTAATAGTCTCATACAGTTTTATTTCTTTCACTACTGACCCTTTGTAGTCTATTCCTTATTCAATTGCAAAGGTGACACATTTTAAACATTGTCATGCCATTCAAATGCTAAAAACTTTCAAGGGGCCTTTCACTACATCTGTAATAACAGCCAAATTCATTACCTTGACTACAAGGCACATGATGATCTGGCCACTGCTAGTCATTTATTTTGATCTGAAAATCACTCACACACAAACACCTCATTCCTATTGAATTTCTTGTCCCAAGAGATCACACATACTGCCCACTATAACTGAAGTCATATAGAGACATCTAAAACACTGCTATCACTGGGAACTGTCTCAAATTTATCCAAATATAAATAAGACTTTGTTCAGATGTCTGCATATATGAAAGGCAGTACAAATTCTGCTCAGTCTACAAGCTTCTTTAAAAAGAAAATGAAAATATCTTACTTGCCAAATGTGCATACCTTATACACAACACTGATAAACTGTGAGTGATTTGCTTATTTGTGATATCAAAGCCTTTATAATGAAGGGCCGTGATCACATTTCAATTTTCTCAAAACATGCAAACATGCTTAATGAGTTTTGTTTGTTTGTTATTTGTTTTGGGTACTGGGATTGGACCCAGGGGTGCTTAACCACTGGACCACATCCTCCGTCCTTTTTTTTTACATTTTATTTAGAGATAGGGTCTCACTGAATTGCTTAGGGCCTTGCTAAGTTGCTGAGACTGGCTTTGAACCTGCAGTTCTTCTGCCTCAGCGTCTTGAGCCACTGGGATTACAGACATGTACCACTGTGCTTAGTGCTTAATGAGAGTTTTGAATGTACAGAAATAGAATATCCTCCTTAAACATATGCCTAGAAGATGGATATAATTTTCCAAATCATAGAAAAGATGCCAAAACGTTGGCCAGCCATGCAATTGTTTTCAAAGTGTGAAGAATAATGTTCGCCTATTTAAAATATATTGAATAAAAGAAAAGAGAAAATGATTCTAATAAAACAGAATTTCTTATGTTTTTTCTCCAAAACTGAAGCTCTTTGAAGAGGCTATAAGGAACCTTTCAAAGATAAGCAGACACTAGTTAAATTAGGACAGACCCTAATCATTAATATTATTGCAATAGGTAAGAGGGTCCAGCATGAACTGAATACAACTTTATTTGTATAGCGGTGACTAAACATTTTATAATGAAGGAATGAGGAGAGGGAACAAGAGGCACTTGAGCAGAGTCAAAGAAGTAAAAAATTACAACAGGAATGGGCAGTTGGTTCATGTTAAATTCATCCGGGTTACTAACTGACACTTATTTAAGTTTAAGCTCCTATCCTCTCACAGAGACTGAGATTCAGGGACTTAATCTTAAAGTACTGGCTGGAAGAAAAAAGTATGTTCTTTTTGGCACACCTGAGGTTTCTCAACATGTCATTTTAAGGGTGTGGGGAGAAGGCTGGGGCTGTGGCTCAGTGGCAGAGTTCTTGCCTTAGCACATGTGAGGCACTGAGTTTGATCTTAGCACCACATAAAAGTAAACAAATAAAATAAAGGCATTCAACCCATCTACAATTACAAAAATGTTTTTTTAAAAAAGAGTGTGAGGAGGAGTTAGAGTCATTCCATAAATGCAAGAAAATATGTTAGTGTTTATTCAAGTCTTTATAAGCCAAGGTTTAGGCCTAGTCATGAACATGCCTCAGAGGAGTCTGGCTAGAAGTTTGTCAAGGAGGGATTTTTTGTCAAAACTAAGAGAGAATCAATTGACTGTACCTGAGTTGTACAATATTATATGTTGCAACAAAAACTCAAGGCAAAAAATAACTTTTATTTGGAGATAAGACTACTTTAAAAGTAAAGTTTAAATAATTTCTGAATTTTAAAATCAGTTTCTGTAATAAAGAGAAATGTAACATATAATGGTGTCCAATGCACTTTAGAGTGTTTAGAAATTACAGACATTTATATATGGAGAGCCTTTGCATTTATAGAACCAGATTGGCTGACAAAACAAATATATAGGGGGAACATAATGGATGGACATTTTTGGAAATCCACAAAGCAATTCTTATGGATCTAAAACCTATTACTAGTATGCAAAATATGTGCTCAATTGCTTTCTTTGAGAGGATATTTAATTCTATGCCATAACTTAAGTCTGATGCCATGACTAAGTGCAAAGAGGGCTTGATAAGAGTAGAGCGGCAAGGCAAAGTGATTCTACATTTGATTGCATGCAGTTCTAAAACTACATTTTAAATAATGAATGTTCAAATGCTACAGAGAGTTTAGGAAAATTCATTTGGAAATTAAACACAGTGAACATATCCTACAATATTTTGGGACAGATTGAGAAATATTGGTGTTGTTTTTAAAGATAGATAAAATCAGATTCAGAATTCTTGCTGAATTTGTGCTATTTTTAGTGTTACATTTGTGTATTAAGAATAAAAACCAGAGTTGTGAAAAAGTAGGCTATTCAACTGCACAAGCAAAGAAATGTCAAAACAAATAATAAACAATATTGGAAAATGCAATAAATGTTTTAAAAATAATTATAATGTATGACATTTTTATCATTTGTCCCTTTATGGACACTTAAGGGTTTTTTTTCCATTTTTTGGTGATAATTAGTAGTGCAGCAATAAACATAGGAGCGCAGATGTATTTCCACATACTGATTTCATTTCCTTTGGAGATACACACACACACACACACACACACACACACACACACAATAGCAGGATTGATGGATCACATACTAGCAATATTTTAATGTTTTGAGGAATATCTAAATTGTTTTTCATAATAGATGTACTATTTTATATTCATACAAACAGTATGCATGCATTTTTTCTTTTCCTTGGGCCACTTTGATCCTATTAGAGGAGACACAGAGTAAGCAGGTATTGATAAAGTGGGAAATAAAGACAAGCAAAATTAATAGAGAGGGGAATAAATCTCAGAAATGGAAGAGCCAGGGACAGAGTTTTGTTCCCTTAGAGGGTGAATCAGGGAAGGCCTCTCTTGGTGATGGTTGAACAGCAATCAGAAGAGAAGGGAAATTATAGGGGAAGACTGTTCCAGGTCTAGTAATGAATACAAAGCTCCAGGGATGAAAGTCAACTTGCGTTTTCAGATGGAACATAGAACTTACATGCTTCTCACTTCACTGTGCTCCAATCTCTGTTCTAAGCACTTGATATTTCTTTACATCCTTAATACTGTCCACAAAGAGTGGTGGACAAACCTAGGGGTTGTTGTTATGATTAGCCTCATTTTACACAGCAGTAATCCAAGACAGAGTGCGTTTAGGTCACCTATTGGAGCTCACAGAGCCAGGGGTGGGCATTCAGGATGCGAACCATTGTTTGGCCCACATCCCACACCCTTATCCACCAACCTAACCTCTCACAACTTAGGTACCTTCCATGTCATTGATATAGGAAGAAAGGCCAGAAAGAGACTTGATTGGCCCAAATTCACACAGCAAGTCGGAAGACACGCTGGGAAAACAGTCCCAGGGCCCTGCCTGGCATTGCAGTCTCAGTGTCAGAACTGAAGGCCTATTTCCTCCTTCCCCCAATGTTCACTGAGCATCCTGTCATGTCAAATCTGATGCCTGGTACTACACATGAGGTACAGTGGCCTCCAGTCAGAAATGAAGTGAATCGATGGGCATTACTTCAATTTGTTGGGCAATGTTTCTCCCTGGAAGTACCCTTTCATTCCCCACTGGAGCCCCATGCACTCCAGACTGAATCTGCTGGTGGCCTGTCTGTGTGCCCTGCTGGTCTCTGAGCTTCTTGACGACAGGGAGCAGTCTGGGCTCATCACTTCCAGCCTGGCACACAGTAGACTCCAGGAATGCCTTTTGCACAGATTTCCAGGGGTTTGTCCCACCAATAGACACAAAACTATGGGATATAAAGTTGCACCAGTATATTTCCAGCAGCATGGGTTTTAGTGACAAAAGGTCATCACTCGATTGGGATCCTGCCTGGGTGGAGCCTCATGTTCTGAGAGCCCCATCTGTTCCTATTGTGTGAGATCCCAGAAGGCTGGCCTGCAGGGTATATCACTGGATTTGTTGTAAATGAAGGGAAATCAGGAGGGAGGCCAGGTCCTTGGAGGAGATTGGACATACAATGTGAGTCCCCGAAGACTGAATGCCAGTTGACAGCCCTTCCCCCTGTGGCTCTAGTCATAGCCAGGCAGTGGCTGCAGTCTGCCTTTTGGGATGCTGGCCTCAGGAAAGTGAGGTCACTGAGGGGAAGAGGCCCAGGTGGGAAAAAGAAGCCTGAGTGGGGTTTCAGAGAGCCAATTTTAAAGGTCCCAGTGCCCCAAGGGTACCGAAGCACATTTTTTCCTGATCTTGCTCTTTATATGCCACCCTTCACCACCAACATACCCCAGGACCTGCTGCACATGGAAATCTATGAGAGCAGCCGAGATGGAAATCATTCTGGAATCAGCTCCATCAGAAATGGCCCCTGCTACTCAGGTCTGCTTACCTTGTTCTGTTTTGTTTATCTGTTTGTTTGGTGTTTTGTTTTGTTTTTCTTTTGCTTGTTTTATTTTACATGAACCCACATCAGAGATTCTGAAAGTGCAGTCCCCATTCCCAGAGCATAGGCATCAGTTGTCAAAGTGTCAGCAAGGAATGAGAAACTCTGGATGGGGCACTTCCAATCTGTTGTACTGAGTCCACCATGAGATTCAGAGGCAGGCCAATTTGTAACTCGTGACTTTCAGAAAGGTCTAAACCACCCGGACCCATTCATTCCAATTCTGGCAAAAATAATGCATCACACCAGTGTGACATGTTTTCCCACGTGACCATTATTGGTGAAGAAGAAGTTTGTTTGGTAATGATAGGCTCTGGGATGACTGAAGTGGTGTATCTGGTCACTACAACTGCTTTCACAAAACATTTGAAGCACAGTTGCAATCCCATTTCACCTACATTAAGTTGAGGATTGCAAGTGCCCTTGTATGTTTGTTAGCTAATGTTCATCTTCATGTCCTTTCCCTCAGTGAGGGACTCTGGCTTATTTTCTTTGTTCCTGGTTTGGCATTCCTAGTGCCTGTCACAGGAAGCAGTGCTCCTTTTCCATGTCCTGCATAAATGAATTAGGAGAGGCTGGCTTTCTCATGGTTCTCACCTTACCCATGACCAAATCGAGGCTCAGAAGACCTAAGTCCTTGTAAACTGTGCACTGCCTGTCTGTATTAAAAGAAGTAAGGCAATCTCAGAGAAGCTGGGATCCAAGCCACGGGTTCAGCAGTCAGCCAAAAGCCAAGTCAACATTTCCTTGTAAGTTTGCTAACCCAGAAATGAGCAATACTTGTTTTTTTTTTTTTTTCTCAGCTGGGGCTAAGCAAATGCTCTCACCTATGCGAAAAACAAAAACATTTTTCTTTATAATTCACTCCATAATTCCAGAGTACTTTTTCCTTCTTCATGTGCTTCTACATGACTGTGATTTGGAGGTGTTTATGGGCTACTCTTCCACAGGACACATTCCTTCTTTGTTGGTGGCCTCTTTATGCAGGGCTCCCTCTGCTATAAAGGGGCAAGATTAGGAATGTTAAGGAAATTGGGATGGGCTCCAATCTGAGGGATGCACCTTTCCCTTCCTCAATGCTAAGGTCCCCACTTGGGTATTGACTCTGTGTTCTGAGAGACCATCCCCTCCTTATGTGTGAATTATGAGAAGCCTCTCTGGAGAGTGTATCTCTGGGGCTAGCTGCAAAGAAGGGGAGAAGCTGGAGGGACACTGGATGCATGGAGGTTTTCCAACCAGGGCAGATTCTGGGGGTGACCTGGTGTCAATTTGCTCTCCTGTGGCCCTGCTTCTTCTCCATGTTTTAGTTCTCTCTGGGCTGTACTGTGAAAAAGTGGGTCAGAATTAGCAACGTTCTTCTGTGTGAAGCATCACCAGTCATTCTGGTGATGACTGGGTAGTTTTTGATGGAGGTGGAATCCCTGAGACTCTCAGGGCCACTGTGCTCTCTTTTCTCCCTTTCAAATTTTGCCAGTAGCGCGCGCGCGCACACACACACACACACACACACACACACACTACATAGAATAATTCCAAATGATTGAAGGAGACAAGAAATATAGGTGGTGCTAATTGAGACCAGCAAAGACCACATATTCCCCTTTGACATGCTTCCACCGACCAATACGTAGGCAGGTCATTTCCTATCTGTAAACCTGTCTACCTCATTGACCTCTGAGCACCTATTAGTGACTCCATTTCTTCCTGTTTTCACCTCACTGGAGTTTTGGTTATGTGTGATCTTCTACCTCCTGTTTATGTTGTTTAAACCCTAGTTCTAAGATATGCAGTGAGGTCCAATTTCCTAGATGTTGGAGTCTCATAATCAATATCTCCACAATCTCCCCCTCTCCTTTTCACTAAGCCTCCTTGAAAACTTCAGAGAAGGCAACATATGGAATAATCACCACATTTTGCAGAGATCATAACATGTCTTGAAGCTTCTTGTCATGGTGTTTTTTAAACAGAGTGTGTATGTTGAGAGAAGTTAAAAAAATCTAGCCTGAAAATTGTAAGCCTTCTATTCACACTGTATGAGGTGATGTCACTTAGAACCATGAGAATTGCAGTGATCTTTCCAACACCTACAGCAACACCATCTTTGTTGGGAGCTGCTATGGTCTGAATATGTCCCCCACAATTAATAGTCTTCAACTTAATCTCTAGTGCAACAATATTAAGAGGTATAGCCTTTGAAAAATGATAATGGCATGGAAGCTCAGCTCTTGAGCTTGGATTATTGCCCTAATAAGTTGATGAAAAGACCTAGCCAGGTCTCCTTTTGATTTTCTGTCCTTTTCATGTAAAGATACAGCATTCTGCTGCGCACAGTGATGCACTGCTGTAATCCCAGTAACTCAGGAGGCTGAGGCAGGAGGATCATGAGTTCAAAGCCAGTCTCAGCAGATTAGCAAGGCACTTAGCAACTCAGTACAAAAAAGGGCTTGGGATGTTTCTCAGTAGTCAAGCACCCTGGGTTCAATCCTTGGTACAAAAAAAAAAAAAAAAGATACAGTATTCCCCCCTCTGGAAGAAGCAGCCTCTGAAGCACCATCGTGGAAACAGGAGCCCTTACCAGACACCAAACCTGGCAGCATTTTGATCTTGGACCTCCCAACCTCTGAAAATGTGAGAAGTAAATTTCTGTTCCTTATCAATTGCCTCATCTGTGGTACTTTTTGTAGCAGTTGTTATGATTTGGGTATGAGGTGCCCCACAATGATCCTGTGTTAATGCAGGAAGGAATGCTCTGAGGTGAAATGATTGGGTTGTAAGAGCTATAACCTAATCATTCCATCATAGTTTGAATAGACTTAACTGGTTGGTAACTATAAGCAGATGGGGGATGGCCGGAGGTGTCAAGTCACTGGAGGTATTCCCTGGAAGGGTTCATCTTCCCTGTGCTTCTCACCCCACTCTGCTTCCTGGCCACCATGAGAGGAGCAGTGCTTCTATGCCATGATGTTCTGATTCACTGTGGGCCCAGAGCAATGGTGTTGTCTGAAACTGTGAGATAAAATAAACTTTTCTTCTTTTTTTTTTTTAAAGAGAGAGAGAGAGAGAGAGAGAGAGAGAGAGAGAGAGAGAGAATTTTAATATTTATTTTTTAGTTATTGGCGGACACAACATCTTTGTTTGTATGTGGTGCTGAGGATCGAACCCAGGCCGCATGCATGCCAGGCGAGCGTGCTACCACTTGAGCCACATCCCCAGCCCAACTTTTCTTCTTTTAAGTTGTTCTTGTCAGGTGTTTTGTTCACAGTAATGAAAAGCTGACTACTATAGCACAAGCAGACTAGGACAGAATCTAAGTATCTACAAGTTGGAAACTATATTTTGCTAAAATTCTGTGAGTTTATGGTAACAACTGCTAGCAGGTCAAATCAGCTCTTATTAGAGCATTCAACCTCAAAGATGATGTGTAGGTTGTATACATCACCACTGATAATAATGGAAAAGTATAAGCACACTTCTCTCTTGTCTCTCAGACAAATGTTCCTACTAACAAATTCCTCTGAAAGAAGACTGGCTCTTATTTCAACCTTTAAAACTATACTCAGTGTGAGGGAGTTAAATAGTTATGATTATTCTCTTCAAGAGAACATTAGACTGTGCCCACTCAGAAAATTCAAATACATGAATGAATCTGTTGAACTTTCTAAAACCACTGATATCCATTGTGAGGAGGCATCTATTAGATCCTACTCCTAAGCCTAGGGGAGTAGAATCCTAATTCTGAGATTTAGAAGGAAGGTGCATGACTGTCCAAGAGAGATTAACATAACATCAAATGTTTTCACTAATAAATAGTAATAATCTTGTGATTGGTCATGGGCCCTGGAGATTGCAGCTTTCCTGGGGATTGTGGCCTTGGATTCTGTTTTTGTCAAAATGAAGGAAAATCATCCTGGGCTATAACCTTTCTGAGGACACATTGTTGTTCTCTGTGTTTCTCATAGCACAGAGTAACTAGCACAGTAATACATTTAAAAGATTGATCTTTATTTACTGAGTGCATGTTCCTGTACATGAAGTGCCTATAATGGATCATCAGGTGAACTGGGTCACAACTTTGAGATAGCTTTGAAGGAAAATGTTCTCTTTTCCTGTGTTCTGTGTATCAGAAATTGTGCTATCTACTGGTTTAAAGGTGGGGATTAAGAAAGAGGGGTATGAAAGTTGAAGCTTGCCATAAAGATTTTTTGCTATAAAGATTTTTTCATCAACTTACTGGGTTTATGCTACAATAAACCTATTATAGTGTGAAAAAATGTAATTTGAAAGCATGCTCAATATATTTTGTCTACTGACCATCACAGCTTAACAACACAGTACACCATTATGTATTGTCTGTTTGTGATTTAATGGCTGACTGTGAGCTGAGATTTGCTGCTGCTGCTGCTGCTGCCACCTCCCAGCCTCTCAAGGAAATATTGTATTATATATTTCTAGCCCAGCAAAAGATCAAAATTCAAAATTTAAAGTATGATTTCTACTGAATGAGTATTGCTTTTACACCAATCAGTTGAAAACTGATATACAATTGAAATCATTGTAACAGATTACATAATTAAGACTCAGCATAGGTGTTTTATCTGAGCTCACACAGCTACTAAGTTCCTTGTCTCAAGTCTGAGCCTGATGCCCTTGGTTATGTTTCCTCTCTCCTACACTCCAAGATAATATCCCTCCCTATCTCCAATTTACTCCCTGAAATTAGACTCTTATTGGTCCCTTAGGAATTCATACCAAAAAGTTGCCATTTCTCTAAACCTTTAACCCACTGGTCACCAGTGAATATTTTTGTTGTTGTTGTTGTTGTTTGGTTGTTTTTTTTGTTTGTTTGTTTTTTGGTTTTTTTTTTTTTTTTTTTTTTTTTTTTTTTTTTTTTTTTTTTTTGCTATGGAAACTAGGCCAGGAGTATCTCCCTTGTGACTATACCTAATGGATAGGTCAGAAGAGATGGCTGGCTAAGGAATAATTGGAGCCCAAGTTAACCTAGACCTTTAAGTAAATAAAGGATCCAGGGATACTGTTGGGTGGTGGAGTGAGGGTGTTGGGGCTTCAAGATTTGTTTAGTGATGGAATTAGACTGTAGGAGGATGGGAACATAGTAGCAAAGAAGTACCAGAAATAGCTTAGTGACTTGATTTACAGAGGCTTCGAGGACTGAGTAAAGCAGAAAACTCTCTTGCCCTGGGCTTCCCTCCTCTATACAAGTGCCAGGGAGTAATTCTGTCTATAAGCTTTAGCACCTGAAGTAGGGCAGAGGGTGTCCTGACTTCCACAAAGGAGTCAGACCTGAGGAGTCCCAGGGGAATCCTCTAAGCCTTTATAGCTGTAGTGTATGTTTGCTAGATTTTCTTGCCAAGGTCATTCCATTCACCATTAATATCTATTCTGAGCAACTTTCCTCTAGGATATGGTGGGATATACTGGTTGATTAGATCCAATTTTGCCACGTTCAAACCATCAGAATAAGGAGGCATAAAAGATAACTGCATTGTTAAAGGCTAGATTGGTCTTCGGAATTATAATCCTGAGTCTAGAGTTAGTGGATTTCCTCCCTTTACACTGCACTTCTGTTAGCACCACCCTGTCCTTTTCTGTTCAGTTCCCCTGTTCAGGTTATGTACAAGATCCCTGACAGGTTTTGCATTCTGGCAAGGCCTTTAGACAGATTCTTACATGTAGAGTTTGCTATGGGTCTTCTGGGCTATTCCCACTTGAACAGTTTATAACTAGAGGTAGGAATTATGCTTTATATGAAGCAGAAACTCAAGAAAGCAGAAAAAGCAAGACAAAGTTGGGCAGCTGTCATGGGTGTTACAGTATATGAACAGAGTCTACTCTTGCTTTTCATGTGTCTTTTTGCCTGCTGCTTTGGTTTAGATTATGAGAGCTGTAACCTAATAAGGGATTAATCCACTCATATGGATTAACTGGGTGGTAACTGTAGGCAGGTAGTGTGTGGATGGAGGAAGTAGTTCACTGGGGGGTTTGCCTTTAGAAAATCTATTTTGTCCCTGGTAAGCAGAGCTCTCTCTGTGCTTCCTGCTTGCCATCTTCTGAGCTACTTTTTTCTGCTAACCATTCCACCAAGATACTCTGCCTCACCTCAGCCCAGAGCTATGGAGTCTGCCAACCATGCACTGAACCTCTGAAATCATGAGCAGATATACTTTTCCTCTTAAGTTGTTCTTATCAGGTATTTTAGTCATAGCAACAGAAAAGCTGACTAAAACACCTGCTTTACAGAGAAATATGTTAATGAATATGTTGAAACAGTACCACTTAGCTTGGACTTCTACAATAAAGTTACTTTAGGTTTTATGTTTCATGATTATATACATGATAAAGATTACTTGATAAACACAATTGGACAATGGTTAAAGCAGTGAAAACAGATTTTATTCAGTAAATACTGACAGTACAGAAAATAGTTAAGCTTCATTCCGAATTACAAAGAAGTAAATTGGGAGTTCTAAAGGTAGAATGAGGAAAGAGGGAGAGCAGGGACTCAGTAGACTTAATAGAAGTGAAAAAGTACAGGGGGCTCACCAGCATATAAGTCATAAGACCAGCTGAGATTGCTAGCTGGGTTCTATTCTTCCATAGACACTGGGACAGGAGGCCCTATCCTTCCTGATTATTGCATTTCAAGGAAATGGCTCTCAGGTCCTTTAGAAAGACATTTCTGAGTAGTAAGATACATATATTCAAAAATATAAGCCTCTTTTGGTATATGCACTAAGAAAAGTAGGTCAGGGGCCTTATTACCTGGTATTGGCTAGAAAAAAAATAGTATATTCTAGCAGCCTTAAGCTTTTTTAGGCAGGCATTTTAATGGGGAGCTGGTGTCATGTTAGGGACATGACATTATGCTGCTAGAAGCTGTTCTGTAATTTAACAAGTCTTTTACTGCAAGAGTTTGATGGAGCTCTGCACTTCTCAAGGCATTGAGCATATTGTAAGAAAAGAGCAAATGGAAAACTTAGAAATTCCAAACCTCAACACCAGTCAGGATTTCTCACCAAAAATGTACAGCTTCAAACCCTGGCAAGAAGATTCCTCCTGGTAACCAACTAGACAGGAACTAGAATTGCTAAGGCATAACCCAAACAGGAAAAAACTTCCCTCAAATTCCATATAGGCTTAAAAGGACCAATAAATCTTGGCAACACATGCTTTCTGAAGTGCATTGTCCAGATCTTACCTACACTCCAATACTGAGAGATATTCTTCCCTCTCAGAGGCACATATATGAAATGTTAAAATCAGAGTTGAGTTTGGTCTGTGAGATGTCTTCAGTCTTTTGGGAGTTGTATTTTGGAAACCCATTTCCTCACATTCCCTATAAGTTACTGTACCTGATATGGATACATGTTCATCATTTAGCAGAGAAGAGGCAACAGACTGCCTACAATTCCTTATTTTGGCTGCACAGGCATTGAAAATGTGATTATGTTGAGAAGGCAACTAATAATTTCAACCACTTTAACTGCATTATAAACCAAATATTCACAGGTGGCCTGCAGTCTGATGTCACCCTTTAAACCTATCAAAATGTTTCCATCACATTCTGGGACATCAGATTGTGCTTATCTGGGGTTTTTTTTTTAATGTTTTTAGTTATAGATGGACACAAAACATTTTTTAATTTATTTTTACGTGGTGCAGAGGATTGAACCCAGTGCCTTACAATGGGCTAGGCAAGTGATCTATCACTGAGCTACAACCCTGGCCCATGTGCTTATCTAGCTTTTCCTCCCTGATCCTGATCTGGCTGATCCTGCTCAGGATCCCTGGAAAGAAGAGCATCTCAAACAAGGAAAGACATATACTCATCAGAACTATGTCCACAGATTACCTGTGAAGATTCACAAGGCCTGAGTACCTCAGAAGCATGACCAAAATCAAATGCATATTCCTCACAATGAATAAATTACCCGCAGTGGCCTGTTTTGATCTCATTTGAACACCTGATCAAACAGAGGCACAAAACCACTACCCACAACTCCTTTCTTCTGGAACTGGATATGATACCATATATGGCCTTAAGTAAAAAAGAGTAAGATGAACAGACAGTTGCAGCTGTAGACTAATACATAAAACAACAATAAAAAGTATTCCTTGTTTGTAATGACTAATTACCAAGGAAATTTGTGCAATGGCCACTATACCAGCTTCATCTGGCACCATAAAGACCAGTAGTTCAAGAGTAATGATACCATTATAACCAAGACTAATATTAAGGACACACTGGACAATGAGGGCATTTACAGTTCTATCACAAACTAGTCCTTAAACATGAGTAAATTTTACCCAGCTGATCATCAAAAAACTGTGAAAGAAAAAAATACACAGCCTTCTGAAGCTCTAAAAGACTTTCCTAAATGAAAGATGATGGCATTTATACTACAACAGCAAGTATCAAAATATGAATAACCTACTTATCATAGGCAGAGGAAGTCACAGAAATGAACAGTGATAAGTGTCTACATGCTCTCAACTGGAAAAAAGACAAGAGGAGAAATAAGTTCTCAGCAGCCAAATCAAGAAGGAAGATTAAAAGAACTATCCTGATGGAGACAGCAGGAGGAAGAGAATTCTGACACTAGTATTATGGTCCATGAGATATAATTAATTGTGAGTATGGTAGGGATGACTTCATCACCATAAATAATTCCCATTGGTGCCTCAACTCCAGATAATAGATCATGTAATTGTTACCTATTTTATAGAAGAAAGGAAGAAAATCTAGGATAAATCAAGCCTGCCTTGTTTTAATGGAGGCTACATGGATAAAACAACAGCAGAGTAATTTTCTACTATACTTTTTATTCATTTCATGTGTTAAATTCAGCATAAAGACTTACATAAGTAGGATCTAATTTTAGTTTTGATATAGCTAGGCATTGGTTACATGGGAATATATATTAATCTTTTTCCTTGTCTGTATGTTTGAGATTAATTCACAATAAAAATATTCCACCCTAAAAACAAACAAACTGCAAATGTAACCATTTTTGCTTCATAATCATAGGAATGCACACACTATAAACTTCCTTGCAAGCCCCCAAATTGTGGAAATTGTAAAAAAAAAAAAAAGTCAACACCTGCACTGCAAAACAATTCATAAGAATCATCAATGGATTAGAAATGTGAGAAGTCCCCAAACTAGGTACAGTAGATGGGGCTAGACTCACTTTTTCCAGTAATCTAAGTAAACTCACAATGAGTGCAAAGGTTGTGGTAAATGGGAAGCTGATGCAAGAGTGCTCTATGCCCTGAAGAAGTACTTGCTTCACTGCCACAAACTGGTAGGCTTACCCAAAAGGAGGTCTTATAGGTTCTGGTTACAAAGAAAAATTCAGTTAGAGAATGAGCTTATAACACAGAATTCCCATAAAATACTACCAGAGTTGAGAAGAAATTTTAAAGAATTATTATTATTCATTACAATAATATACATTATTATCCTCTGTGTATATATGATTATATGACCAGTGTGATACTATATCATGGACAACCAGAAGTATGAGAAGTTATATTCCGTTTATGTATGATGTGTCAAAATGCATTCTACTGTCACATATAACTACTTAGAACCAAAAAAAGAGATAATTTTCAGTCTCTAGGCACATATAACTTCAAACTTCAAAAAAAATAAATAAATAAAATGGAGAGAACCAGAGTGGTTGGTGTGTGCTATTTGACTCCTAGAAGACTTCTATGCCCATCATATTCTGATCTCACTCATTATAAAAGACAAAATTCAGCATGAATCAAGTGGAGCCTGTAGTATGCCACTGTCTGGGTATTTGAGTACAAACAGTATATGCTTTTTATCAATCATTTGTTGACCACACCCCTCCATGCCAGTTTCCTGAGTGCACATGGCCACTTCCCCTTGTGTCAGGCTAGGATCTTATCCTTCCTCTTTACTGGACTTCTTCCAACACATGGAAAAATCTCTTATCAACAACCTTTACAGATATGAAAATGATAAGTTAGGAGAGAAGACAAGGAAACAAAAGAGTAGGGCTCAAAGGACACCATGTTCTGCCTCATCCATATAATTATTGAACAAAAATACAGAATTATTTCCCCACAACCCACTGGGTTTTTCATCTGGGAAGTTGCAGACACGAGGGACTAAACACTGAGAGTTTCTTACTCACTCAATTACTGTTCAAACTGAAGTAGAAGACTTATAATGTCCTCCAGAATCTCTGTCTCCTCTTCAATTGAAGCCTCCATAGCCTTGTTGTTAACATAGGCCAATATAGATCAGAGAGTCAGTGACTACCCCTTAGCTGTTTGTCATTAACCCTTAATCCAAAAGGCACTGTAGAATGCAGTGGAATCAAGAGCACTACTAGAGGTGTGGAGGATACATGGACATGTAAAAAAAAATCAGGCCCTCTCAGGTTTGGGACTTGGCTATATTGTTCAGTTCGTCTATGAAGCAGGGATCCAAGTCATTGGGAAGAAATGACTGCTAGGTTTAGGAAGATCCCAAGTATTTAACACTGATCCTTCCCCACACGGCTTTCCTTGCCCTTCATTCCCCATCCCAACCACAATGAGTCACTAGCCATAGCTGGAAGGCCATTTCTTTACT
Organism: Callospermophilus lateralis; assembly: GCF_048772815.1. Classification (NCBI taxonomy): domain Eukaryota; kingdom Metazoa; phylum Chordata; class Mammalia; order Rodentia; family Sciuridae; genus Callospermophilus; species Callospermophilus lateralis. Next base: position 40,068,556 of record NC_135325.1, read on the forward strand.
CAATCTGTTCTTTCCTGAAAATTTATTGAATTAGAACAGCACCAGCCCATTGCAAAACACTTGTAAGAGATCATAATATTAAATTCATTGTTGGAGTTTCTCTTCTGATTTACCCTACATGAACCTATAACATTTTGCCTGTTTCTCAAGATGAGAATCCCTTCAACCTATAGATCATGACTGCAAGACACTTCATTTAAAGTATCTCCAGAGAGAAATTAAAAAAAAAAAAAAAAAAAAAGACGGGAAGACAAGGCTAGAGAGATCAGACTTTTCTGTTTCTACAGAGAAAAATCAAAGGAAGGGATATTAGTGAACTTATCAAGGTTAAAGTACATGTAAGTGATTTAGAATGGGTCAAAACTCATGTTCCAAGGTCTGAATTCAATGCCTGTCTCTCCACAGGAGGCACCCGCTTTCTACACAAGTGCAGATATCTGGACTTCCCTGTGTACAATTTGGCTGCCAATTTTGCTTTCCAAGTGATACACATTGCCCTACCATAGAATTCATTCACCAGATGCAGCCATATTCTATTTCACAAACTCCAATAAAGGCCAAGATATATCAAAGACTATATATAGGCTAGACAGGGCCTTTCCCCAAGTGGGACTACAAACTGAGCCTCTGTTGAGCAAGCATTTAATCCCTTCCAGCCAAACAGGTAAAAACCATTCACTTGCCTTTTAAGAGTTCAGTTAAGAACACATGTAAGAACTTTTCCATCATGTATTCCTTCAACATGCATTTATTAAATGCCACATTCTCAACACTGCTTCAACACCTTGAGAGGCCTGCTATGTCTGTGCCTGCTATGTGAAAAAGGCTTTTCATTTACTATCTCATTTCATTCATACAATCCTATGAAGCCAGTACTTTACCTCCATCTTTCAGGTGAGAAAACAGCCTCAGAGAAGTAAGGTGACTTGAGCAAGCTAATACTTGCAAAGACATGAGAAAAAAAAATCAAAATGCTAGCTCTAGGGCCTGCCTCAGGGCAGTAAAAACTGGCTCAATGCCCTTTTAGACCAACCAAGATAAGCTTCAGGGAGAAAGATGCCTCTGAGCAGGCAGATGGAATTCAGATAGTTGGAGAAGAGAGAGAAGGTGATTTAGGCAGAGAAAACAAGTGAGCAAAGTTCAGAGTATGCTCTGAAAGATGCAAAATAAGTGAGGTACTCAGGGAGACTGAAGCCTGGAAATCTTGGAGCCAACCTGCACTCCCCTGCCCCACCCCATTCCCCATTTCCATATAGTCTCCTAAGCCTTTCAGTGGTCACCCTCAAAATGCTTGTCTCCATCCCCATAGCAACAGCCTTAAGGCTCACTTTCATGCCTCTTGCTTCTTATTTTAATTGCTTCCTATGTGGTCTGCCAGGAGATAGGTTGCCCCTCCTTGAGGCTGCACAAATGGAGGTCTGATCCTCTTACTGCCGTGCTTAGTAACCCCTGAGAACGCAGAACACTGCAAAGGCTCTGCACCTTTTTCACACTACTGGCTTTGCACTCCTATGTCCTCTCATCGCCCAGCACTTTGGCCATAACATTATTACCCAGGTCCTAGATGAGCCTAAGAATTAATTAGATATGTATAGTATAAATGCTTTCTGAAAACAGGGAGAGTGAGTGAATGCGCTGCGTAGGACAGAACAGGAAAGGAGGGCTGAGGTCAACGGATTCCTTACAAGAATACGCCCCGACCTCTGTCCCGCGCGCCTTCCATTCCCCGCCCCCCACCTCCTGCCGGCCTCCGTTGGGCATACAGACTCACTCTTTCCCAAGACCCCAGTGGTAATAATTATAGAATACAAAGAACGATCTTCATTCCTTTCCCCCTTGCTCCTCCTCCCGCTCCCCAATTGCTTTTCCCCACCCCCACTCCCACTCTCAGATGCCCGCCTCCCATTCACTCCGCCAGCCCACGGAAACTGGCAAGGCAGACCACCTCACTTCCGGTGCAGGAGTCAGCGGACGTGCTGGAAGTGGGGCGGGGCGAAGCCATCCAAGGGGAGCTCTCTGACTGGAGGATTCTGGGAAGGAAGTCCTGAGGGCCAGAGGCGGGCGCGGTTAGCCTGGAAGCTGCTGCGTGGGAGTTAACCACATAGCGGCTAACGGTGACATTTTTGTTGCCCGTGGCAGGAACAGCATTGTCAGCAGCTGTAGAGGCGACAGCAGCGGCGACGGCCTCATCGGCGACCGCAGAGGTAGGGAAGGTAGGGGGCGGAGGTTGCTGTAGAGAAAGTAGATACCTTAATGATAGAAGCCGCGGCGACAGCAGTGGGAGCAACAGCTGAAGCGATAAGTTTCTGAGGCTACTTAGAAACTATTCCCTCCTGCTTTCCAGTCTGGTGTGATCTGTATGCACAGATCTCTTGACTTGCCTGCGTGAATTCCATCCCCCATTCCCAACGGGGCTGGACACAAGCTGCAAGGACAAAATAGTGGGCCTCATCGAAACTCATACACTGTGGGAGAGAATTGAGGTGCCTACAGCCATATACAGGGCCTGATGTCTTCACAAGGCCCAGGGGCTTCCAGGACCTTCAGGGCCTCCCTTGGCCCAAGCACCTTGGGGATGTCAAACAACATGGAGACCCTTAGTCCCTATTCATTTTGCCCCAACAACTTGAGAGGCACAGGATGGAATCCTAACATGTTGTGGAGACTGAGTTCTTCACAAGGATTCAGCACCTCCTGGAGGGGCCCAACCGTCTGGAGGGGTCCCACAGCTTGGCAGAGACCAAATACTTGGGGGACCCCAACCTCTTGGCTAGACCCAACCACCTGGCAGGACCCCAGCACCTGGCAAGATCCCAATGCCTCACTAGGTGTGAGCATTCGGCGAGGCCTGAGTACCTGGAGGGGCCCTAACCCATCAGAGATCCGGAGCCCTTGGAGAGGCCCCAGCACCTGGCAGGCCCCAAACAACTGGAGGGGCCCAAGTACCTGGAGAGGTGCAAGCACTTGGCGAGGCCCTAACGCTCCCAGAGGCCGTGGTAATCCACGGGTCCAGAGCCCATCTGAGACTCATAACACCATGTGGGTCCCAGGCACTTCCTGGGGCCCAAGTCCTTCAAGGGGTCGTGGCAACTTCCAATGCTGCAGCAGCTCTCATGGCTGGAATAATTCTCATGACTGGAGCATTTCTCATGGCCAGAGTACCCCTAGGAGACCCAGTATCTCTGAGATTCCAAGTGTATCACAAGGGTTGGGTATGTCAGAGACTCCAGGTCCTTCCTGGGACCTGAGTACTTTGGAGACCTCAAACACCTCACAAGACCCAAGCAACTGGGAGGCCCCAAGCAATTCCAGTGGTCCAAACACAGGCTTTAGCACTTCAAGGGACCAAAGTACTTCTAATCATCTAAATATATCAAGTGTCCCTAGTACCTCAGAGATTACAGGCATCTCTGAAATTCCAAGAGCCTTGAAAGTTGAGATGGCTTCAGATGATCTCAACACCTTGAGGGCCCCAAGAGTTTCTAATGGCCCAAGGATCTATGAGAATCCCAATACGTCGACATCTATGAACAGGTATGAGGCCCCAAGAAACTTAAAGGCTTCCAACATCATGGAGACCTCCAGTACTTTAAAGAACCCCAGAATCTCTGAGGCTCAAAGCACCTCTAAGGCCCCCAGCACTTCTGAGGTCCCAAGTACCTTGAAGGCTCTGAGCACCTTGAGTGTTCCAAGCACCACAGAGACAGTGAGTGCCTCAAAAACCCTAGACATCTCAGAGGTCCCGGCTGCCACAAAGGCCCTTACCACCTTGAAACCTCCAAGCATGCATGAGACCTCCACCACTTTAAAGACCCTAAGCACCTCAGAGGCCTCTAGCATGTTAAAGGCCTGGAGTACCTTGAAGGATCCAAGCACCTTCAGATCCCCCACCACCTTAAATTCTCTGATTGCATCTGAGTCTCCCAGTACTCCAGAGGCCCCTGGAATCTCAAAGGAACCCAGCTCTTCAGAGATCCTTAGCTACTCAGAGGCCTCAAACATCTCTCAGAAACAAAGAATCTCAAAGGCTTGGGGTATGTTGAAGACCCAGAAAAACTCAAGATCCCCAAGCACTATCAAACGTGAGAAAAGCTTCAAAAAAGGTCTCCTAACTGTGATGTTAGGCATCATTTTCATGGTGGGCACCTGTGCTACAGAAAGCCTCATTTGGGAGGTTCTGCAAAAGTTAGGGGTGCAGCTGAAAAAGAAGTACAGAATATTTGGGAACCTAAAGAAGGTAATCACCCAAGAGTTTGTACAGCGTGGGTACCTGGAATATAAGCCAGTGAACAATGGTAGTCCACTGGAGTATGCATTCTTCTGGGGACCTAAAGCCAACCGGGAAAACAGCAAAATGGAAATTTTACAATTTGTAGCCAAAGTTTATAACAGAGACCCCAGGGATTGGCCATCACAATATAGCGAAGCTGTGAAACAGGAGGAGGCCAGAGCCAGGATGAAAACCAAAGCACTGACTGATGTCCGAGCCCAAACCCATGCCAGAGTTCAAATACCTGCAGGTGTTTGTGCAAGTTCCAATACCAATTTCGCTGGCACTTCCAGTGCTAATACCAGCAACAAGTCCTACAGCTAGTAAAGGATAAGTCATAATGATCACTTGGTGACAAAGAGCAATCAGAAGTAAGAACACCAGATCAATGGGTATTAACAATTTTGAAGAGAAAAGGAGAGAAGGAAAAAAAAACAGTGTATGGCATTAGTGTTTGGGATTGTGTGAGTAACTTTAGGATTTAGGTATTATTTGAATATTGCTAAGTTTTGCCTCTTGCTTGAAGTTCACAGTATATGTTTGTCAATTAGATTTTTGTAATTTTTGTAATGGATCATAGTATTAAGTGTTCATAAGTTTTGAAGATTGGTTTTCCTATTGTTGTAGAGATATGCCATAAGTGTTGTTATCTGCTTTTAAAAAATGAGAAATTCTCATCATATACTGATATGAATTAAATATATAGTACTTAAAATGACGGATCTATAAATATTTGAATGGATTTACAAGTAAAATAGATGTATCCTAAATAAGGAAAACAATGACAAGAAAACAAACACATTTATGTATATCCTTCTGTATTCTTTGTGTTTATTGTAAGGTTGAAATTTTCCATGATTTAGTTTTCCATGTGTTAATTACCACAGATTACAGAGAAAAATAAAAGCCTATTAACCAGTAAACTATGTTAATTTACTGACCACCTATCTGTTGTGTGAGGAATAAGTTCTGTGGATAATTCTTAGCACTCGGGGCCCAGATAACATGAGAGAAAAATATGTAAACTGGAAGTATGGTAAGTACTATCATAGAGACTCAGAATGAGGTGCCACAAAATATGGAACAATATGAGACTACTTAGTAATAGGATGGAGAAGAGAACATTATAGTATGCTTATATTATATGAAAAGTGGGGAAAGAGTGAAGGGGTGGTTGCAGGGGGAAAAACAGACAACCATGTGCTACAAAAATAAAAATGGAGGGACTGTAAGAAAATTCTTTATAAGATGACAATCTGATTAGTGAAAGTAATACTCGAGATGGGAGAGAATAACTATACAGGAACTGAGGCGCAGGGACATTGGAAGAACGACAAGGTTTACACTGAACTGTTAAGAGTCTGTCAAGGGAAAACCAGAGAATAAGAAATGAGGCAAAGGAAGAGGGGAGAATGACCAGAGCCTCAAAGGGTAGCTGTTATGGCTGAATTTAAACTAATGATAATAAAATGACTAACAAAAAGGATGAATCTGGAATAATGTGGAGAAAAGCTCTAAAACAGCAGAGTTACTCGGATCTTAGAGGAAAACCTGTACCATCTCTTAAAGGTAAACTTAAATTTCTCTCAGGTACTAAAGTTTAATGTGGTGCCCACATTGTTTAGAATGTGTGTGTGTGTGTGTGTGTGTGTATGAGTGCTCAAGCACATCTCTCCAAAGGGTAAGGTAGCATTAGCATGTCCAAATGACACCCTGTCATGCTAGCCAATGGTGTACTAAGTCACCAGGGATGGGGTATCTTCACACCCCCAGGAGATTTTGCACTCTCACCCTACACCAAATCTGGGCTTGTGGGAGTCACTTTGACCATTCTCACTAGCAACAGGCAGAGAACCCTCCAGGAAATTCTGACCACCTCCAGAGCTTACAACTTTTATCACCAAGAACTAGACAGTGTGTGAACTAAATTCTCCAATGGGGAGCACGGGTGACAGGTGCCTAACCTAGGCTGTGGGTCTCAGCATAGCAGTGGTCTTAAAACAGAGTAGCCAGGCAACCTCCAGTCTTGCCCTGCTTCCAACTGAGTCACCAACTCAAGTCCCTGGGTGCAGGGTAAAGGCTCAGGGACCCAGAGTTATCAGCCTTTGGAACCATGAGACTTCAAACAAAGGCAGTAGCTTTGAATCCTCAGCAGCTCCAAATTCATCCAGCAAGCAAGAAACCAGTGCGAGCCTTCTGTGTTTCAGCAGTGTGAGAGAAACTGGGCACAGAAAATGAAAAGGCATGTTTCCTGCTCTGAGAGAGAGCCAAGTTTGCCAATGCATCCCCAGAGATACACAAGCTGGGAATCTGAGGTACAGGTTCCTACCTAGTGACGCAGAGGCTGCAAACCTCAGATCCTAGACAAGACCCCAAGTCTGTTCTCTGACATTCCAGAGGGTTTTCCTCTAGGTCACCCTGCTTTCTGCTTCTGCCTGCCAGTGCACTTAAAAGGGGTCTGTCCTAAAATAAAGAAAAAGAAGCCCCCCGCCCCCCCAAAAAAAATCCAGAATGAAAGAATAGGAAGTTTTGAGCTGCAGTCTCCAGTCCTTTGGGGTGGGGAAGACTCAATTAAACTTCTCCCCATTTTACAGAAGGGGATGCACAGAGGTCACTTGGCTCCAGGAAAGTCAGCTAGGAAGTAGGAGAACCTGGAGAGCAGAGATGTGCTGAGCACCTCTTCTGTGCCAGAGGCATGCCATGTATTATTCCTAGCAGGTCAGTATGATCACCTCCCATTGTACAGAAACCACGAGCTAGCTCAGAGAAAGACATGATGTCCTCCCCAAACCTGTCTGAATCTGCATTCTTAGGCCCTGGTGGGAATAAATGTCCAGTTGCCAAGTAAAGGTCATTGGCAAGTGTGGGCCAAGAAGCTTAAAGCAGAGGACCAGCAGTACCACAGTTAAGGGGAGAAAGACTGGGAGGGTATACTCCAGCTACACAGTAATGGAGAGATGATGCCTGGCCCAGTGGCCACACCTGTAATCCCAGCCAGAGATGAGAGGATCACAAGTTCCAGACCAGTCTGAGCTAAAACTTAGCCAGGCCTTACCTCAAAATAAAAAAAGGGGGGGGGTGGCTGGGGATGTAGCTCAGTGGTAAAGTGCCCCTGGGTTCAATCACCAAAAAAGTGAATGAATGAATAGGCAGATAAATAAATAATAAGTAAATAAATATCCCAAAGGCCTCAGGCAGGACGCTCCACAGGGGATTGGGAAACAAAGGATGAGTGATCTGCCCTAGCCCCAGGAGGGGGCCTTCAAATCACCAGGCTCATTCCCCTGTTGCCAGTTGGTTCAGTCTTCCCAGCACACTGCATTAGCACTACAAAGAGTTAAACAGCTTTTGATTAGGTAAACAGCAGAGGGGGCGGGATTTCCGGTTGGCTGAGAAATGAATGACAGGTCTGAGGGAGGGGCAGGCAAAGGGGCTTCTGGAAGGTGGTGAGCAAGAGAAGCCAAAGAGAATATTCATCCTGATGTTGAACGAAATCCCTGGGTTTTGAGCTGTGAGCACATGGGGCACCAAGCTGTGCGTCTTTTGCTCTGGGAATCTGAAAACTAAACTGGCCTCAACCCAGCAGAGTTTCCCTGAAGTGAGTGGGAGAGCTGCAGTTTTAGCGGCAGGGATGACTGTGAAGCTGGTGGAGTTGCTGGGTCCTAGAACACTCCAGTTGTTCAGGGAACTCAGAGAGAGAGAAAGCACAAACCTTTCCAAGGCTAGGGACAGTAACAGCTGGCATTTGCTGAGAGCCTCAATGATGCCAGACACTTGCATGGCTGTCTTCATGCGGCATCTCTAACTTGTTCACCAGCACAGCAAGATGCATGCCACCCAGCACAGGAAACCAAGGCAGAAACTCTGGGCCAGATTTCCCAAGCAAGATGGTGGGGTCACATGGCTGGGTAGTGGCAGACTAGCACCTGAACATAGGGCCAGCAAAGTTGGAAGCCCACACTTCTGTGTTACAAGAACAGGCACCACCAGCAGGACACCTGTGGCTTCTTCACCCAGCCTTGGGAAAGTCTTATGCTTTCAGACTCCACCAAATCCCAGGGTCATAATGAAAATGATCATGTCCTGGAAGGGTCAGGAGGTGTGAGAAAATGAGGTGAATATGCACTTTGGGAATTAGCAGTCAAAGCCCCTTTATTCTGACTTATTGTTGGTTTGTAGGCAGGCATCCTTGGAGAGGTGTACCTGTGGAAAGAGTATTTCCTTCCAAGACAGGTGTGTCTTCCCTATTAGAGAAACTTAACCACCCTGCACACCCCATCAGTCCTCAAATCCTAGGTCCTGGCTTTTCCCACAGTGGAACAAGCAAGGGACAACATTTCTGGCCCTGTAACCTTGCATCCTGGCACTGTGTAAGGATCCAGAAGATACAATGGGCGGGCAGGACTTCGGCATCCCCTAAGCAGAGCAAATTGGATAAAACGCAAGTGGCAAACAGTGGGCAACTGCCTATGACCAAAGGACAGTTTCAGTGACATCTTCCTTGGAGCCAGTATTTGGCTTTGGCTTCAGCAACCAAGTGCAGAGCAGAGGGTGAAAGAGAAATATGGATTCTCCTTGGGCAAACACCGGCCTCTAGGAGGTGGGTAGTGGCCAGGAGACCTCTAACCCTTCCTTAGGCATAAAGGTGCAATACCACTTTTCTGAGGGAAAGGCTTTTGAAGTAGTGATGGAGGCGCAGAAGGGCAATTAGGGTGAAGATGGACTGAGTCCTGCACACAGGCTCACACTCCATGGCTCATGGGTCACAAGCCACAATGGTTCAAAACATCAAAGAGCTTATAGAATTTCTTTGAATTTCTGTGTGAGGGCACGTGGACAAAAGAGGGTCTCTGCTCAATCAAGATTACACAGAATAATCACTGTGGAGCCAACTGAAGCTGAGAGAACAGGCTTCTGTGGAAAAGTGGACAGGATGCTTGCAATGCTCGCCACCAACAGGAAAAGTGTTTACACATGGGAAGGAGGGGACCGTTGAGCCCATGGACAGGTAGTGAAAAGCAGGCCCAGTCCTTGACTGGTCAGATCCTGCCCTCACTCACACAACAACTGACGGCCTGGCCAAGGTGTCTCGCCATTTGCAAACGGGGAAAGTGGCAGAGATCCCTCCTGTGGCAGAGTGCTCTCCTGTGACTCTGGCCAAGGGCGCCCTGGAACCCTTCTCAGATTGTCAGCTCTCAAGACTGACATGACTTGTGTCAGTTCCTGTGCTGTGATTACTTGTGGTGGTATATGAGAGAAAGGGCAAAAAAGAGGAGGGATACGATCTCCCACACCTTTAGAAAAGAATCCCTTTGACTACTCCCCGGTGCTGAGAACACAAGTCAAGAGTCTGGCTGAGAGATCTATGCTTCAGGTATACACACGGCACTTAAATGCCATGATACCGAGCTCTGCTTAGGGAATGAGTGTATGCAGAGAAGGGTAGAAATCGGGAAAAGAGCCCCCCAGCATAACAGGACCCAGGAGAAGAGGGGACACCAGCTGAGGAGAGGGAAACATTCTCACTAAGGAGGCATGGAAGAAAACTGAGAGTTTCCTGGGAACCATGGGAAGAAACAGGTATCCAGAGAGTTGTGGCAGTCTACTCTGCTCAAAATGCTGATGTCAAGTGAGATATGAGGAGGGGTGAGAATAGGTCTTTTCATTTATCAAGGTAGATGTCCCTGGAGACATCAAGAGCAGCTTCTTGGCAGATTTGGGTGTCACCACCTGCTTTGAAGAGGATTAAGGGAGAATGGGAGGAGAGGGATCCATGAGTACAGACAAGTCTTAAAAGGAGTTTTACAGTGGCGAGGAGGAATAAAAATGTTGGCATGTTGTGGGGTGAAGAGCGAGCCAGGAGAAGGTTTACTTCTGGAGGAAGTAAGACCGTTGTACTCAAGTCAACCTGGGAGAGGAGTGAAATGGATAGCACAGGTGTGCCCGAGAGATCCCTGCAGCAGGAACTTGGAGCAGGAAGGAGGGTACAGGGGCCTGGTATAAAGAGGAGGGCTGGAACATGCACAAGGAGTTGCAAATGAGGGTGTTCTGGATTGGGCAGATATCTGATGGGCATTATGTGTCCCCTGAACACAGCAACTTGAGGTAAGGCACCTGAATACTTGTTGAGCCTCCATGTCAATTGAGTAATTATTATGTGCCAGGCACATCGTGGCACCTAACATTTGATACTTGAAATAATCCATTATGTGGGTGATCTCAAGCTGCAATATGCCCACATTCATACTGGCAGATCTGCTGCACTAGGAGGTGAGCTTGACTGGCCAAGGCCACGAAGAAAACACAGAGGCAGTGAAGCTCAAAGCCCCAACAGGCCGCCTGTCAAGGCCTTTTATCTCCATGGATTCAGACCTGGGGAATGTCAGAGTGTAGGCTTATTCTTGCAGCCCCTTAGCATAGTAAGCCCCTACCTGTGAACCTCAGCAGCTTGTAATGATCACGAGGATGACAGTCCCTATGGCTGGGTACCCACCTCAGTCACCTGTAAGGCATTGCTACTTCCTTGCCTGTGCTGTGTTCTGACTCTGAGTCTGTGTAGCAGGATCTCTCTGCAATCTTGACTTGATTGCAATAGACCCCTCCTCTGAAGGCGGGCCTACCTCCAACTGGAATTTAGAAACACCACTGAACCACAGTCACGTCCTTCCACTGACTTTTTTGCACATCCTTACTACCCGAAAGCCTGTTGAAAGACCAAAGGCGTGCAGTAAGTCGTGTGGATATTGAAACCAACTTGGGCCATTGCTACCAAGATTTGTGGATACACACACACACCATATACTCACACTCACACGAAGACACAATGATCTCTTTGTTCTCCTAAGTTTTCTTGTGTGTGCCTCTGTGTGTCCTCTTCATTGTCACATGTTCCTATTCCCTTCCAAAAATATCAGGGATGGACCCCAGTTGCTATGATCCCAAAGAAGAAGCATCATGGTGAGTTGGAGCCTCACTTGCAGTTAAGCCTGGAACCAGATATGGGTTTCACAGGACTGTGTCTCAGGGAGATACTGCAGGCTCAACTCAGGAAAGAATACCCATTCTGCTAATCTGGGCCAAGAAGAATGAGGCTGACTCCACGAGAAGAACTGAATGGTGAGAGGGGGCGCTGCCAATCAGAGACCCAGATTTAGAGGGGAGAATATTTTATAGAGGAGCTCTCTGAGGCACACACTCACCTTGGACCTGTTCCACAGACCTTGACCCAGAAACAATACTCAAGACCTTTGGGCACCCGCTTCCCTGAAGATGGCCATTACTACATTTTATCCAGTTTTATCTTAAACTGTGCTTGAGTCCACACGCTTGAATGTATCCCCCACTTTCAGAGATTCTCCCTGGACCTGCTGCAGAGAGTTCAGTAAAGGCTGCGTGAGCTTCTCTGAGAAATCACTGGCCCATTTGAGGCTGGGAGCTGTACAGCAGCTCTCAGGATTGGGTCTCAGGCACTTCTACAATCCTGAATACTAGCAGGTGAAGTATCCTATGCAAGTTGAGTAGAAACGTGCTAGTCCCAAGCCCAGGGTGAGTTTGGGGACTCAAACTCCATGGGCAGTCTGGGGACTGAGTCAAAGTGGTCTAACTCTTTCACCTTCACTGTACATCTCCCAAGTGATGAGCAATCACTTCTGCTCCATTTTAGACATGCTGTGGCAAGTGAAGCAGTGGGTTTTCAAAATAGTCCTAGACTGGGGCTTCTCTAGGTATATATGGTGAAGAAGGAAACTTTCTTTCTCCACATCACTCTCTTGCAGATCACTGCATTTGTATAATCAGAGCAAAGTGAATTACTAGAACGAAATAACGTGGCAAAGGCATTGAAAACACAAAGCCATGTGTGTGTGTGTGTGTGTGTGTTTGTGTGTGTATGCATTAAGGGCTCTCGCTGAATGATTAAGTCCTTCCCAAACGTTCACTTTTACCTTCTGTACTTTACACAGATGTGTAACCACCTTTTGCAAAGTAGCAAGGGTTCACAGACTGTGCTCTGTTCACTATGCTCTGGCACAGTGTCCGGCCATCATAGACATTTGCCAGTGGTTGCTATGGCTGAGAGCTATAGTAATATATGCTCTTTAACATGAAGGAGCTTACCTAACAAGAAACTGCAACTAGGGCTGGGGATGTGGCTCAAGCGGTAGCGCACTTGCCTGGCATGTGCAGGGCACTGGGTTCGATCCTCAGCACCACATAAAAATAAAATAAAGATGTTGTGTCTACTTAAAACTAAAAAATAAATATTAAAAAATTCTCTCTCTCTCTCTCTCTCTCTCTCTCTCTCTCTCTCTCTCTCTCTCTCTCTCTCTCTTTAAAAATAAGAAAGAAACTGCAACTAAATGGAAGAAGAAATGCCAAAATCATCATTTGCTGATGGTCAAGAGAGCTGTGTGCTCAAGATGCAGTGCAGGAATTCCAAAAACATATATCACAGCAATTGACACTTCTGCTGGCCCTGGATGGTAAGGAAGCATGTAGATTACTGTGTTGCTTTTTGCATTTTATCCTTGTAGGGTAACTTCATGATCATTGCACAAATTTCTGCAAGCCTGGGAAAAGAGGTTGGAAAATAGTAAGCATAATCCCACAAATCACAGGCTACCTGTGCTAACATTTGTGTCCAGAAAGATGATAACAATGACATCAACATTTATGTCAACACACTCACATATTAGGAAACATTGATGCCAGTTTTCTGTACATCGATTCATTACCTCCACTCAGAGATCCCGCCTACTAGCACTGCTGACCTTATCAGCTCACTTGGCAGAGATTTCCAGTTTTGTCTGGGAGTGACACAAATCATTAACAAGGGCTATCTGTGTGCCAAGTCTCCAGCAAGCAATCACAGATACCCCTGACAGAGCTTTGCTGTAACCTTCACCTGGGATGAAGAGATGAGTCTTATGATGTTCGCATTGTCTTATAACGTGGCCAATATCCAGGTTCCAGAGGAAGCTGCATTTCATGAAGAGGCACATGGAATGCCACTGTCCCCATGTAAATACCAACTGGATTCTGAGGCATTTCTGCCAAATCCACACTGCCCCTTGTAGGGAGGCCCGTCACCTTCTTCCCCTGCAATCAAGGCCACCAGCACAAAATCCTCAACCTCCAACAGAGGTCACAGGCAGCATTGCTGGGATACTTGGATGTAACTTAAAATATCACATCCATGCTGGGAAGCGTGTAAAATCACCCCCATTTTAGTTTTTAAGTTTTCAATTTGTTCTTTTTAGTTATACATGATAGTAAAATGTATTTGGATATATCATACACATATGGAGTACTATTCCACTTTCTGGTTGTACGCGATGTGGAATTCCATTGGTGGTGTATTCACATATGAACATGAAAAAGTAAAGTCCACTCCTCTCCACTGTCTTTCCTATTCCCTAATTCCCTCCCTTCCCTGCATTCCCCTTTGTCTATTCCAAATTACTTCTAATCTTCCGCATCCCCTACCCTTATTGTGATTGAGCATATACATATCAGAGAAAACATTCAGCCTTTGGGTTTTTGGATTGGCTTATCTCACTGAGCATGATAGCCTCTAGTTCCACCCATGTACCTGTAAATGACATGATTTCATTCTTCTTTAAGGCTAATATTCCATTGTGCATATGTACATCGTTTTCTGTATCCATTCATCTGTTGAGGGGCACCTAGGCTGGTTCCATATTTTAACTATTATGAATTGAGCTGCGATGAACATTGATGTAGCAGTGTCACTATAGTATGCTGATTTTAAGGCCTTTGGGTATATATATAAATATATATATATATATATGGAGGAGTGGAATAACTGGGTCAGGAGGTGGTTCCATTTCAAGTTTATAAGGAATCGTGCTTTCCATAGTGCTTTCCAGAGTGGATGCACCAATTTGCAGCACTAGTGGCACTGTATGAGTGCACCCATTTCCCCACATCCTAACCAACATGTATTGTTACTTGTGTTCTTGATAGTTGACATTCTGACTGCAGCGAGATGAAACCTCAGTGTATTTTCAATTTGCATCTCTCTGACTGCTAGAGATGCTGAACTTTTCTTTGTTTGTTTTTTGGCCAATTGTATTTCTTCTTCTGTGACATACTGTTCAGGTCCTTTGCCCATTTATTCATTGGATTATTTGTGTTTGGGAGGGGGTTAAGTCTTTGGGTTCTTTGTATATTGTGGAGATGAATGGTTTATCTGAGGTGCAGGTGGCAAAGATTTTCTCCCATTCTGCAGGCTCTCTCTTCACATTCTTGATTGTTTCCTTTGCTGTGATGAGCTTTTTAGTTTGATACCATCCCACTTGTTGATTCTTGATTTTATTTCTTGCGCTTTAGCAGTCTTGTTAAGGAGGTCAGTTCCTAAGCTGACATGGTGTAGATGTGAACTTATTTTCTCTTCTATTAGGTGCAGGGTCTCTGATGTAATGCCTAGGTCCTTGATCACTTTGAGTTAAGTTTTCTGCAGGGTGAGAGAGAAGGGTTTAATTTGATTTTGCTACATATGGATTTTCAGTTTTCTGAGCATCACATGTCAAAGAGGCTATCGTTTTTCCAATGTATGTTTTTGGTGTCTTTGTCTAGTGTGAAATAACTGTATTTACGTGGCTGTGTCTCTGTGTCCTCTATTCTGTATCATTGGACTACATGTCTGTGTTGGTGCCAATTCCATGCTGCTTTTGTTACAATAGCTCTGTTGTATAATTTGAGGTCTGGTATTGTGATGCCTCCTGCTTCACTCTTCTTGCTTTGGCTACTCTGGGCCTCTTATTTTTCCAAATGAATTCCTGGCATCTTTTTCTATTTCTATGAAGAACGTCAACGCGATTTTCAGAGGAATTGCATTAAATCAGTATACCACTTCTGGTAGTACGGCCATGTTGACAATATTAATTCTGCCTATCCAGAACACGTCAGCCCCATTTTAAATATTAGAAAAGTAAAGATGGAGGATGTTTTCAAAAACAGAGGATGGAGAAAGGATGGAAGCAGAAATGCTGGTCCAGGCGGTTAGACGAGCAGCACATAGGCACACATATAGTTTCTCTCTCTCTCTCTCTCTCTCTCTCTCTCTCTCTCTCTCTCTCTCTCTCCCTTAAACACAGACGCAGGCACACACACACACACACACATGCTTGTGCTCTCACACACCCAGGTTCACGTGTTGCTGAGAGAGACCTGCCTAGGTGGGGAGGGAATGGTTTTCACAGCTGCCCCTGCTGTGTCCACCTGGGACAAGTCAGATGTTCAGGCTGTTCGAAGACTTACCTCTCCATACACGCTATGAAGAGAATCACTACTCTCTTTAACTCATACAGGACATGATCATTATTTGCTTCAGTAGGCCATAATGAGGGGAAAGGAATACTCCAAACTGAGCAAAATAGGACCCCACGAACTTCAGGATAAAACTGCTCTTAGTTGGAGGCTGAGGACCAAAGTCAGCCCACAAATTGACCCTGGTTAGTGAATATCTCAGCCCCACAGACCTCAGGGCTTGGCACAGATCAACATAGTCTGTGTTGAACAATCGGCTGAGGTAAGAGGTGGGTGGCACTGCAGTCCAGCACCTCAGGGTCTCCTTTCCCTCTGAAATTGTTTCCTTTCTGCTCTGTGGCAGCACACACCTTCTTCCCCACATTCCCCTACACATTGGCCAAAGCCTATGTCCCTGTTGTCCACCAACCGTGTCTGGTCTTTCATCTGGGCCACAGTTCCTGGGGCAGGTCCCAGAAGCCAGGGTGCCATGAGTCATTCTAGCGACCTCACCACCGCTCCTGAACATGTGGCTCTGGGCTCCCTAACCTGGGACCTTGTCTCATGACTCCTATTTGCATAAACTCATCTCACCCTCCCAGCCTCCTGCCTCCCATTCTGATTGAACAAGCCTTAGTTATCATCCTCATCCCATTGGCTGAATGGTGCTCACAGGCATGTCTTTGACCCCAAAAAGTGACAGGGCAGAGAAGGGACATTGAATCCCATATCCCTGAAGTTCACAACCCCACTTTGCCTCCCAAGTTACACAGGAATACACTGACCTCTCTAAAGGTGCACACATATATCCCCAAACTCAGCAACACTCAACTACCACATACCCAGGCACTTGGAGATAGGACACCACCCCAACCTCAATTTCTCCTTGTGTTTGTAGATTTGCATTTCCAACTAGACACATACCAAAGTGCAAGCACATACACACACACACACACACACACACACACACTCACCAACTGGTTATATTACATGCACCCCACAAACATATAATCACCAAAATCACATACATAAATGTACAGGCGTCCGTTAGTCACACACAGCAAACCCAAGCCCACTAATAAATTCCTATGCATGCACAAGGATAGAGGAATATCCAGGCAGTTAAAAATCCCAGAAACAGGTAGTGGGGGTGTGGCTCAGTTGTAGAGCGCTTGCCTAGCATGCAGTTTGATCCTCAGCACGACTTAAATAAAATAAAGTTATTGTATCCATCTACAATTGAAAATATTTATTAAAAAATCCCAGAAACAGGCATAAATGCATATATGAGCACATACTGGGAGGCTAACACACCCTGAAGACACTGGTACACTCACTGATACAAACACACTTACATGTAAGTGTACATAATGTACAAATGGGTACACACACATACACACACACACACACACATACACACACACACATGAGAAGAAACTAATTATGAATAACAAACCTATCTCTACTTTAAGTGGGAAAGAAGATTAAAGATGCATGTCTGAGCCTCTGTTTTTTCTGTCTTTCCCAGGCCTAGAAGGCACAGAGGTGACACTAATGATCTGGTAGGCATGCTGTCCCTCCTATCTTTCTCTCTCTCTGTTGAATAGACACACACACACACAACTGCCCACATTCTCGGTGAGGGAAGAAAGGAATACTCCAATCTGAGCAAAATAGGACTCTATGCTCTGAGCAGCAGTTATGAGGAGTCAGTGGTGCTACAAGCCTCCCTTGAGATCTGGGATCCAGAAGAACCCAGGTCCTGACGCCCAGCCTAGACAGCTCCAAAGGCCAGTCATGGCCCCTGCTTCTCAGTGCCTTCTCTTCAATGCTCCCTGCTTCCTCTCCCAGCTGTAAGGCCTCTCTTCCCTCCTGGAAAGGGCCTCTTGGAATGTAGCTGCAGAAAGAGAGCAGGCATATCTGTTGTTCCCTTGGGACAATGGTCTCAGGAATCCCACCTCAGAAAGAAGCAAAATGCATATGTGCAAGGAGGATAAAGGAATACAAATGGCAAGACAATGAAGAAGATGTTAGCATGTAAGGTGGCTTCCACATATCTGGGGAGGAGAGGAATGAGAGCGGGGGTGAGGCCGGGGTGGGGTGTCAGGGGGGGTTGGGTGCTGGGAGCCATCAGCCAAGTAGGTATGACAAATTCCTTGCCAGCTTACTCCCATGCTGTCTAGTGGAAGGACTTCTGAAAGGTGACCTTGCTCAAGGACCAGGGCAGGATCCGTGTTTAGGGTGTTCCCCCTTTAGAATAGGGCAGTTTAGCATAATAGGAGA
The DNA here is from genome assembly GCF_048772815.1 of Callospermophilus lateralis. Classification (NCBI taxonomy): domain Eukaryota; kingdom Metazoa; phylum Chordata; class Mammalia; order Rodentia; family Sciuridae; genus Callospermophilus; species Callospermophilus lateralis. The sequence continues at coordinate 40,086,377 of NC_135325.1, forward strand.
GTAGGGTGTTTCCCCTTTAGAATAGGGCGGTTTAGTAATAGGAGATTAGGGTGTTCCTCTTTTGGAATAGGGCGTATCCTGCTGCTGAGTTCCTCTTGAGTGCTTAGGGTCAGACAGTATATTTTGGGAGACAGAAGCCCATGCGGAGTGGATTTGGGAGAGAGTGGATCAGGGCAGAGTGGAGATTTGGGAAGAGAACGTGGATTCCCCCAGAACGTGTTTGTAGACGGCCAGTGTGAGTTCGGGAATAAAGAATTCCTGTTTGAATCTACAAGCTGTGTGGAGACTCGTGATTTGTGCCCAGCCGAGAGACTGCGGCAGTTGGGATTCAACCTGTGATGTGAAGCTGCAATCACAATGAAGATTTCCTAAGAGCCAGGCATGGTGGGGCATGCCTCTAATCCCAGTAAATCTGGATGCTAAGGCAGGAGGACTGAGGCAGCCTCAGGAGCTTAGTGAGACTCTGAGCAACATAGCAAGACCCTGTGTCAAAAATATTGCAAAGTGTAAAATGTAATGGGGGTGTAGCTTGGTGATAAAGCACCCCTAGGTAAAATCGATTACCAGTACCAAAAAGTAAAAACAAATAAATTAGGAAATATTTCTTATAATATCACAGGAAGGCAAACAAGTCACATTCCTCTCTGGACCTCTGTAAAATCAGACCGATCATCTAGAACCTCAGTCATCTTCATGCTGGACTCTGATATGAGGCTTGGATCCTGTAATTAAAAAAAAAAAAAACTGGAATCTTCTAAAGAAATCATATCAGTCTCTGTTCATCCAAGGGCTCCAGGCACATCTCTAGTCAGTCAGTTCATGGTGTCAGCAGAGGAGGAATGGACTCCTCCTCACACCATATGACCAATGCCTCACAAAGCCCTCTGCACTCTCTCTATAGACTCCCACAAGGAGGGGTACAAGAGCCCCAGAGGGTGGAGTGGGACCCTCAGGTCAACTCTGTGGGTCAAGGACCTGGAAAACCATGTTGCCCTATCCTCCCCTCCCCAGCCAAATCCTAAATAGGACACCTGTGCCTCTCCAGTTCACACAAGGAGGGGGTGGACTCCTGGGGAACTAATGTGAGAGCAAGAGCAGAAATTGATTTTGAACAATGCCTCCAAAGGATTAGTGTTAAGAAAGCTGTCAGAACAGGGTACAGGAAGAGGTTGGAAGAAGCTGTCCCTAGAGCCCCAGCAACCCAATTCAAGATCTAAGCAAGGGTTTCCTTCAAAGTGGCCCCACAGTCTACCCACATGTATACATTCCAAATGGATGTCTGAAACGGTTCTATCAGTGCAGTTGACACCAAAGTGGAGATGGGAAAGCCCTAGGGAAATGAGAATGCTGCACTGGGTTTTTCATGCCCAGAACCCACGGACTACAAGTAGTCCTCTCCTTCCATTCCAGTCTACCAGGTACTGTGCTTGTGGATTTTGGATGGCATTGGTGGTGGGCAACTCAGGGGATGCCACGATCACCTCCTGGGAGAAAGAAGCAAGTTTGGGCTGGCTGCTGTGAGTTCCTTCTCCAAGCCCAATCACATTCTAGCCGACTACAGAGGGTGCTCACCACTTACTGTGGGTATCGATAGAAAACGACTCTCTTTCCCAGTCCCATGTACCACAGATATGCACTTTGCTGCCAAGGAGATTCAGCACAAGAGTAAGCCCTTTTGGGCACACACATATGTTGTTGGTTTGACTGGAAATGAATACCACCACTCTGGAAAACAGTGCACACATTTCACACACACACAAACACACACACACACACACATACACACACACACAAACTAGGAATGGGACCACCTTATGACGCAGCTATCCCCTTCCTCTGCATATATTCAAAATTTTAAAAGCAGCATACTCTTGTGATACATACACATCAATATTTATAGCAGCTCGATTCATAATAGCCAAATTATGGAAGCAGCCTAGATACCTATCAACAGATGAATGGATTAAGAAAATAGGATATATATATATATATATATGTATATATATATATATATATATATACACACACACACACACACACACACACACAGAAATTTACTCATCCCAAACGAAGAACAAAATAAGTGCATTTGCCAGCAAATGGACAGAAATGGAGAAAATCTTATGAAGTGAAATAAGACGTATTCAGAAAATGAATGTTAGAATGTTTTCTTTCATATGTGGAAGTTAGAGGAAAATAAGGGAAAGAAAGTGGTGGGAGGAGACTGGATATCATTAAGATGTAGAGAAGTTCAGTGGAGAAACAGAAAAACAAGAAAGAGGGAGTGACGAAGGGAAGGGGAAAGAAATATGGAACGCATTTAACCAAATCATTTTATAGACATGTATGAATGTACCTCAGAGAAACTCAGCTTCATGTATATGTAGAAACAATCAATCAAATGCAAACAAGTATAGGACTGCAAAGAAGATCTGGAGAGTTTGAGAGGAAAAAAATGGGATGGAGGAGGGGAGCAACAGAGCAGGGTGAATGGAATTGAAATCAAATTCCTTGTATGTCTAATTTTGTTAAAATGAACACAAATGCTATGCATAATGATCATTCTGTAATACGAAAAACTAAATACAGACTTTTAAAATTAAAAAATGAGAAAGAACTTTTGGTCAGATATTGTTGTACTTGGGAAGGGAGGACTCGGACAATCCATCAACCACTAGGCCACCGTTGAAGGTTCCAAGTCCATGGTTGTGGAAACATCTCAAATCGCACCAGGAAATTTCTTTAATTCTTCAATAAGCACTCTTTCCTTCTGTGACTGCGAGCATGCCCATGTGGGCCTGCTCATTACACACACACACACACACACACACACACACACACACACACATACACACACACACACAGTCACTCTGCAGAGGATGGTTTATGATCAGCCATTTTCATGGGCCTCGTGGTTTGAGTTTCCTGTACCCCAGGGGCAACGTATGGGATCTGGAGTCAAAGGTGTGACTTCCCCAGGTCGGCTTGAATGTGTGACAATGGGAAAAGCCTTTCAGGCCTTTGACTCTCAGCATCCTCAACTGAAAAACAGATATGGCAATATAACATTTACTCAACAGCATGGCTGGGAAGTTAAATGAGATACAGTGTGTGAAACTGCTTTGTATAGTGCACAGGGTGTTAAGCACATATGCCGATTCTTATTCCCAAACACAATAATAGATAGGGGAGCACTATAGAACTGGACGCATTGCTACTGATATGGAAACAAAGGCTGTTATGTCCTGCCTGGTATCGCTGGAAAGACAGCAGAGTAGGCTGCCAGGCAGGTCAGTCCAACAATCTGTACTCTCACCCTCATTTTACTAGAATGTAAACATCAAGGGATCAAAATTCCACTGGTTATTCCACTTTGTTCACTGATGGGTCCAAAACGCATAGAGTAGTACCCTGTGCACACTACACAGACAATAATTATGAAGGGCCCATGAACAGAATTTTTAGCATGTAGCAATGAGGATGTCAATGGTGGTGATTGTGGACAATTTCAGGTGAGTGAGGTACTCACACAAAGAAACTAGCGGATGGCAGAACCTTATTCTTCCCATCTTTGACTGAGGGACACAGAAGTATTCTTCAAAACCAAGACCACCGAAGCTCCGGGGTGTGCTTCAGGGTAGCTAAGGCTGTCTTCTGCAATCACACAGTCTAAAAAGGTTGTGCTAGGATGCACTAAAGGTGCTGCAGGTTTCTCCCTCGGAACCTGGGGGCAGATTCCTGAATAGAGAAAGATGGGGATGAAAACCAGATCTAGGGCTTATGTTTATTGAGCACCCACTCTTCTCTGGACATTTATTTCTATTAATCAACTTCACTCTCAATACAACTTCAAGCAGTATATTATACAATCCCACATTGCCCCAGGCAAGGAAACTGGGATTCAGACACCTTAGGTAATTTATCCATGGCTATGTGAGGTCCATATTAAATAGCATAACTGAGTTTTGAAATTGGGTCTCTCTCAGTCCAAAAGATCTACTTAGCCATTAAATGTTAAATGACCCTGCCTTCCACTATCTGTGAGCTGGTCCAAAATTCTGATATGGAATATGTCAGTATTTAGGTGCAGTTCCAAACCACAAGACGGGTATAGAAGCCATAAATTTGAAGAGATGCACGGCGACACAGACACAGAGCATCTGCTATTGGAATTGCAAAGTTTAATACAGCAATGCTGTCCCGCACATATAAAGAAACTTATTTGTTTTCCATAAATAAACTTAATGTTAGAGTATCCACTCCTATGGGCACTAGGCATGAGGAGGTGGTGACCAGTTACAATTTTATCATTAAAATTCTTGCAGTTTGGATGCCAAATTTTAAGCAATTGTTGTGGCCCTTCCAAGTTCTACTTACTTCCCATTGTCCCTCCACAAAATGATGTCTGGGGATGGGAGGGAGGTGTGCAACTCAAGTGATACCATGGAGGAACTGCAGGGGGCCCGGGGTCTGAGTACTCCTCTCAGATTCTCCTGATGGGGCTCTGCAACTTGAATACTGCTTTCTTACTGAACTGTGCTCTTTCTAAAATTATGGATTCCCACTGAGATTCTCTTGTAACTCAAAGTTGACTGCAGTGTGCATGCCCCATGTGACAGTTGCCATAGGAATATAACCATTTCTCACCAGACATTATACTGGGTTGAATAGTTCCTTCCACATCTCTCATCTACCTAGAAGCTCAGGAGGTGTTTTCAGTTTGGAAAGTAGGTCTTTGCAGATGTAATCCATTTTGATGAGGCTATACTGGTATAGGGAAGCCCCTGTGGAAGTTACAAGACAAAGAATACACAGAGTCAGAGACAAGCAGAGAGGAGAACACCATGTTAAGGTACAAGCAGTGATTAGAGTGAGGCCTGCAGAAGCCAAGGAACACCAAGGATTTCTGTGACCACCAGAACGTACAAAAGCCAGAAAGATTTCTCTCCTGGAGGCTTCAGAGACAGCATGGTCCTGCCAGTACCTGCTCTCAACTTCAGCCCCTGGAGCGCGTGCACACACACACACACACACACACACACGTAGGTGGGGGCGGGGGAGAGAACACATATCTGTTCTTTTCAGCTATTACACTTGTGGAAGTTTGTTACTAACAAATGCACCAGTAAGCAAAGATGTGGATCACATGACTCCAGTATATGTAGATTTATTTACAAAGTCTACACTAGTGAAACTTTATTAATATGTATTTCTCAGTAGAGAGCACATGCCAAAATTGGATTTGAAAGGATGTGATTAAAATAAATATGCATAGAATTTCTAATATTTCCCTCTCGTACTTTAATGGCTCTTTGTGCCCTCCCTGTATGCGTGCACCACCCTTTTTATAGAGAGTTTGTTCCAAGATCCCTTCTCCTCAAATTAGGGTGACTGGGTTGTGCTCACCAGCAAACATGCAGCTGCCTTCTGAACTCTTCCATGAGGAGAGTGAGGTATTCTTAATCTCTCCTGAAGCAAAATGAGAGCTGAGGAAGACTCGGGAATGCAGACATGGAGCCCATGCTCCAAATCCACTCTGTGTGGCATGTCTTCATGTAGACTGCAATAAATCCTTCATCTTTCAACAGTCAAGATAGGTCCAGTGTTGATGGCAATGCTCTGTCTATAATCCACTTTCCCATCCATCTCACGTCTCCACTCACAGGATTTTTCAGGAAATGGTGTAAGATCACTCATGCCTATGTAATCCAACCCTTCCTCTCCTGCCGTTTTCCCTGTCTTTTTCTAAGACTTCTTATGGGAAGAAATCATTTCATGTTACTCCCTACATCTAACTCTCAGACATAATTCCAACACTAAAGGTCACTCTTCTTCTCAAAGAGACATATAATCTTCACACCAACCTGGGGACTCTGAGGCTTCTGGAAGGCTAAAGGTTCATTACAAAAGAATGACAGATGCTACCCTCCAGTACTTTGACACAGAATCCCACCCTACAGCTTTGCTTTTGGAAATCACTGAATCTTGAAAAGCGCACACAGCGAGATCATCACTGGCCTCTGGGACCTGAACACATCCCACTTAGATGAGAAAGTCCAATGCGGGGCTGCTCCCAGCTTGAATGTAAAGCAAGAGTGGAGGCATAAGCTCCAGACTGGACAGTGATATCTGCAGCCTGGGTGGCAACTTTTACTGCTATTCCCTGGAAAACCTGGAAAGACCTGAATGGTGTGGGTCAAAGGGGCTCCCATTTCTGCAGAAATTGGAGGTGAGGGTTAAGTGACTCTTTTGCTCCCAAGGGTGCACAAAGAGACAATCTATTTGTGAATCTTTACCCTTGGGTAGAGGAGAGCAGCTTCTCCAAGGGAGCCTGCCAAGATTTACCACAGACCTGGTACACTTAGTGGTCAGGAGGGAGAGTAACTAACTGAGTTATTAAGACTGATGTGGATGTATTTGAGTGAAAAATTGTTGGGGAGAGATGGCCCCTGATTCCTACGAATGCAATGCAGAATATGTAACCATCCTACAGTGACAATTGAAGCCATGGAGGCTGTGGTCTCAGTAAGAGTCTTTGTTTCTACTTACGCATCTATTAAAAATTATTTCCACATGAGACATGTTAAAGTAAAACTTATTAGCAATGCTGGGGATCAAACCCAGGGCCTCACACTTGATGGGCAAACACTCTACCACTGAGCTACATCCCCAGCCATAAAGTAAATTTTTTAAGTTGGAAAAAGAAGGAAAGGATCATCCAAAAGCTGCCTAGGTGCAAACCTCTGGACCAAGGACCAGGAAACTGGGACGCCCATTAACCCCCACCTGGACTTATAATCGAGTTCCCTTTGTTTCTTCAGTCTTAGCCAAGGTGAGCAGGTCACATTTTCTTCAACACAGCCATACAATCGCTTGAAGCTCTAAGAGACTCAGCAACCACATGAAATGCGCAGAGTTTTTCTGGTCCTGTAACATCTTTCATGAGACAACTGGGGAGATGGAAACGGTAGTGATTGTAGGTGATGTTGAGTCACTCTTGGTCATTTTTGTGGTCATGATATGGTACTGTGATAATGTTAAAAAAAAGGGTCCTTATCTGTTACAGTGTATTCCTGGAGGTAATGACTTGATGGGTATACTTGGCTTCTCAGTACTCCTGAGGGAAAAAAGAAAAAAGGAAGAAAGTATGATGGGGCATAGATGAAACAACAATTGAAAGTTAATGATTGTTGAGGTTGATGACTCTTGAATTTAATGGGTACTTAGGGTGCATTGTACTATACCTTCTGCTTTTATGTGTTTGAAATTTTCTAGAATCAAATGTTAAAAATAAGGAAAGGAACACTTGGATTAGTGAGGCACGTGGGGGCAAGAAATGAGAAAGGGAAGACGTGAGAAATGGTCATGTCTGTGGGAACAATAGAAGAGAAATACGAAAAATACCTGTGAATTATCAGTCCACAGGTACTTTTAGGTGTCCTTCCAATTGTAGATGCTCACAGATAAAAGCAAATGGTGTCCCACAGTGAGAAAGAACAAATAACAAGAGAGGGGAATGTCTTTTTTGCTTGTTAATCAACCATATTTTGCTCTAAATAGGCATCCCTTTTTTGTCATGGTTGTTATTGAACAAACAAGTTTTGTATGTGATAATATGCACCTCCAGTAAGAATGTGGAGGGTGTCAGTTTGGAGATTTATGTACCCCAAAGAAACCAGTAGGTAGGAATTATTATTATGTGAGCATGGTGGAGAAAATAACTGAGATGCAAACAGGTTTTTCAGGGTCAGAACCAAGGGTACACCCCTTTACCAAATTCAGAACCATTTTCAAGGCAATAGAGATAAAGCAAAGGAAATTTGAACCTTCCGCTTTCAAACTTTGACCCTAATGGACACTCTGTTCCTAGGGATCCATTTTCCTGGGGCAGGGGGTGGCAATCTTTCCAGAGTGGTGACCCACCAAATATCACAGCTCTGTTCATTGTCATGCTAGTGGTTAGACAGGGTACTACCTCAGAAAATTCTCAAATTAGTGTGTGAGTGTGTTTGGAGACACAAGAATTTTTGTGTATGTAACCATTTCTGTGTGTGTGTGTGTGTGTGTGTGTGTGTGTGTGTGAGAGAGAGAGAGAGAGAGAGAGAGAGATCAGCTAATTCCTGTGGGAATGGGATTGGGCCTGGTGGGAAAGGAGTGGTGAGAAGCATTTCTAACAAACATAACTACTTTTCTAAAACAAATACGTACAAAAGTCATCTGAAAAAGGTTTATTCTTATTAAGTATTTGTTGATCTTCGTAAATGCCAACATGTACACTCCAACAATCTCTGGAAGCAAAGAAAGTCACATGTTATCTCACCATTACAAATTTTCACTGTATGCGTTGTTATACATTGACTCCCCATTTTTATGCTATGCATATGTATGTTGTAAGTGGTCCAGATCATACCAAAACTAAGCGTTGTAATCTGGGGGTTTTTTTTGCTTGATATTATTTTTATTTGTGGAAGTAGGCATATGAGTACTTGTGAAGATATAAAAATCGGATCACATTTTCCCACACATTGAGCAAATTGTACTTTTAAGAATGAGACAATCAGATGCAATCAAAATGGCCCTGGAAATGTAGAGCATCTCATCTCCATAACCTGGCTGAGTGTAATGACAGATGGAAAGAGCCTCAAGTCTTCCTACCACTGTCAAAATTTGAGGTGGGTCCTGGCAGGGTCCAAAGAGGAGAATGTGGTCAAGGGTGGATGCTTAGCACAGGAGACACATGCCCTTTGTAGCATCCAGCTCACGAGGGGTTGGGGGAGGGAATCAATGTTCATTTCTGCATGCTTGTTTCCCATGAGAGATTATGAATCTAAATTGCAAGGATATATCGGCTTACCTTTATTATCTCTGAGGATCTGTTAACATTTCCTTACCACAAGTGATTCTTTATTACAAAGTAGAGAGACATCCCTCAAAATTCTCATGATATTTTCTGATTATTCTTTGCATTTGTTTTTTGAACATTTACATGAAATGTTTTTGAATTTTCAATGACAATACATCTTTGTTTTTTTTTTTTTGGTGGTGCTGGGGATTGAACCCAGGGCCTTGTGAATGCTAGGCAAGCACTCTCCCAACTGAGCTATATCCCTAGCCCTGTTTTTGAATTTTCAACATTTCCTTGTAAGTCTGTTAACCCAGAAATGAGCAACAGTTTTTTTTTTCCAGCTGGGGTTGTGCTAATGCTCTTATCCATGTGAAAAACAAACATGTTTTCCTCATAATTTAGGTCATTACTCCAGTATTTTCCATTCATATTCTTCTAAGTTACTGAGATTTGTAGGTGTTTGGGGCTGCTCTTCCACAGCATACATTTTTTCCTTGTGGGTGACCTCTTCATGCAGGTCTCCCTCTGCTGGTCCAGCTGCCAGGTTGGTAAAGTTAAGTAGATTAGTATGGGCTCCAACCTGAGGGATGCATCTTTGATGCTAAGGTCCCCACTTGGGTATTGCCTCTGTGTTCTGAGATCTCCTCCCCTCCTTGTGTGTGGGTTATGAGATGCCTGTCTGGAGAGTGTATCTCTGGGGCTAGCTGTAAATGAGGGGAGAACCTGGAGGGACACTGGATGCATGAAGGTTTTCCGACCAGGGCAGATTCTGGGGGTGACCTGGTGTCAATTTGCTCTCCTGTGGTCTTGCTTCTTCTCCATGTTTTAGTTCTCTTTGGGCTCTTCTGTGATAAAGTGGGTCAGAATTCGCAACATTGTTCTGTGTGAAGCATCACCAGTCATTCTGGTGATGACTGGGTAGTTTTCAGTGGAAGTGAAATCCCTGGGACACTCAGGGTCACTGTGCTCTCCTTATTCCTCTTTAAAGTTGTGGTAGTAAGTAAATACTATGTATACAGTAATTCCAAAGGAGGAGATTAAAACAGCCTTGTAGGAGAAGCTATTTTGTAGTCACTAAGGACATTCATATTCTCCTTTGCCACCTACCTACCACCTACTCAGAAGCAAGGCCACTTCCTCACTCTAACTCTGCCTATCTTATTATTCCTCTAATCATCTATTAGTGATTTTATTTCTGGATCTCTTTACCTTGCTATAGCTTGGTTGTGTGTGCTCCTCTTCCTGTTGATACATGTTGTCTAAACTATTCCTCTAAGATATGCACACATTCTGTTTATATCTATTTATTTACTATTTTTTATTAGACTTCCTTAAAAACTCCAGCAGAAGACATTCTACTGTGCCTTTGTCATCTCAATTTGAGCCGTTCATTTTACCTTTCAAGATTACTTTTCAAGGCTTTAATAATTAGAATGTGTCTGTGTCAAGAGAATTTGTAAAATCTAATCTGAAAATACTCTTGTGTGAGAGGTTCCTTTAGAACCCTGGGGGATAGCAGTGGCTTTTCAGTCACCTATGTAGATACCAGGTGATTTCAGACTACCATGTTATGAATATGTGTCCTCAATTCATTTGTTGAATCTTAACCCCCAATAAAACAGTATTAAATATTAATGCACTTTTAGAGGTGATTAGGTCATAACAGTTCATCCCTCATGCACGGATTAGTGCTCTAATGAAAGGGCCAAAGGGAAATATGTAGGTACCCTTTTGTTTCATTATTCCTTCCACCAATTATTTTTTACATTATAAATTTTTTTGTTTCAATTAGTTTTACATGATATTGGGATGCATTTATGCATTTTGATATAGCATACATATGGGTTATAATTTCTCAGACTGTACATGTTGTAGAATCACGTTGGTCATGTAGTCATATGTGTACATAAGGTAATAATGTCTGTTTCATTCTACTATCCTTCCTATCCCAATATCTCCTCCCCTTCCTTAACTCTCCTCTACCTAAAGTAACTCTGTTCTTCCTTAGACACCCGCCCCTTATTGTGAATTAGCATCTGCATATCAGAGAAAACATTTGGCCTTTGTTTTTTGGGATTGGCTTATTTCACTTAGCATGATATTCTCCAACTTTGTCCCTTTACTAACAAAAGCCATAATTTCATTCTTCTTTAAGGCTGAGTAATATTCCATTGTGTATATTTACCACATTTCTTTATCCATTCATCTGTTGAAGGGCCCTAGGTTGGTTCTATAGTTTAGCTATTATGAAGTGAGTTGTTATAAACATTTACATGGCCGAATCACTGTAATATGTTGATTTTCAATTTTGAGGACAGTGTTATTCCCTCTGGTGGAGCAACGCCTAAAGTACTATCTTGGAAATAGACAGTAGCCTTTACTAGACACCAATCCTGAAGGCACCTCCATGTTGAACTTTCCAGCTTTTAGAACTGTGAGAAATAATTTTCTGTTCTTTATAAATTACCCATCCCTAGGTATTTTGTTTTAACAGAATAAGTAGACTAGTAACAGGGTCAAATATCTTCAAGTTGGAAACTGCATTAGGTTTCTTGCAAAGTTGATATAAATTTAAGTTAACAACTGGTAACAGGTTTCTATGATTTGGATATTAAATGGTTCCCAAAGGCACAGGTGTTAAAAGATTTGTTCACTAACCTGTAGTGCTACTGGGAGCTGGTAGAACTTTTAGAAGGTGGAGCCTGTTGGAAGGACATTAGGTAAATGGGGGCTTGTTCTTGAAAGGTACATTGGAATTCTGGTGCCTTTCTGTCTCATATTTTCTGCTTCCAGTCACCATGAGGTGAGCAGCTTTGTTTCACCACACATTTCATGATGTACTTCCTTGCTACAGATCCAAAAGTAATAATATCTAGGGACCCATGGGCTGAAACCTTTGAAACCATGAGTCAAATAAAATATTTCTTCTTTTAAACTGATTATTCTTAGGATTTGTTACAGTGATGAAAAGCTGACTGACAGGTCAAACCAGCTCTTTCTTACTAGAGCAAACCAAACCTCAAAGATGACATGTGGCTTGCCCAAGGATACAAACATAGTTAATAACAATGGGAAAGTATGAGAACACTGCTCTTTTGACTTCCAGGCAAATGTTCCTGCTAACAAATTCCTCTGAAAGAAGACTGGCTCTTATTTCAACCTCTAAACATATACTCAGTGTGGGGGAATTGAATAGTTACGGTTATTCTCTCCAAGAGCACATTAGTCTATGCTCACTCAGAAAATTCAAATATATGAATGAATCTGTTCAATGTCCTAAAACCATTGACATCCATTGTGGGGAGGCATCTATTAAATCCTACTCCTGAACCTAGGAGAGTGGAATCCCAATCTTGACATTTAGAGGGAAGGTGCATGAATCTCCAAGGGAGATTAACATAGCATCAAATGTTTTCACTAAAAAATAGTAATAATCTTGGTATTGGTCATGGGCTCTGGAGTTAGCAGCTTTCCTGGGGATTGTGGTCTTGGATTCTGTTTTTGTCAAAGTGAAGGAAAATCATCCTGGGCTATGAACTTCCTGAGGATACAAATTGTTGTACATTTGTTTCTCATAGCACAGAGTACCTAGCACAGTAGTACATTTAAATGTACACTTCATGTACATTCCTGTGCATGAAGTGCCTATAATGGATAATCAGGTGAACTGAGTAGCAACTTTGAGAGAGTTCATGAACAGAATGATGCTCTCTTTTCTTATATTCTCTGTATGGGAACACTGTGCTATCAGCTGGTTTTAAAGTGGGGGATAGCAAAGAGATATAAATGTTAAAAGGCTTTCCATAAAGACCCTTTTACTTTATTTGCATTATTATTTAGTGTTAATACATGAAGATTATTATTCCCATTTTTATTTAACAGATGGCACAACTTAAGGCTCAGAGAGTTTAAGTCTTGTACCTGAAGTCATACAGCCAGGAAATACTTAGGTTCAGGTCTGTCTGAGCCTGAACCCCTTGCTTATGCTTCCTCTGCTCTATACTCAGGGATAATATCCCTCTCTCCACTTTATTCCCAGGGATCAGATTCTGAAAGGTTCCTGAGGGATTCATGCCAGAGACTTGTCGTTCCTGTAAACCCCTACCCCCACCTTGATTAATCATTTTTTTCTGTAGAGAGTGGGCCTGGAACCAGGTGAAGCCCGAGTCTCCATTCCAGGGGCTTTCTCTAAAATCTGTCGCTGTTGTTGACTCCAGTAGAGTCTGTTTCAGGAAGAGGTTTGTCTGCCTGCGCGGGACAGCGGTGCCATTCATCACTGCAGGAGGACAGAATCCGGGGCTGGGGGCCGCACGTCGAGAGGGGAGGGGCCAGGGGGCGGCCCCCTTGTGACCAGCCCTGAGGAGAGGTCAGGAGAGAAGGCTGGCTGAGGAGCGCCTGGACAGCAGCAGCTGCTGACGTTCTATATCACGCGCCTTGGGCCCAAGGTAACGCAGACCTTTATACAAACGCCTGGGCTGGGGGCGTTGCAGGGGGCCAAGGTGGGAGAAGGGGGCAGCGGGCAGGGACTTCAGGGATCGCGCACTGTGGCTGGAGGTAGTCATGGGGGTGGCGACGCGTGGAGGGAGTAAGAAAAAATATGAATTCAAAGAGAAATCCTAAAAAATGAGGGGGCAAAAGCCAGAAAAGGGGTGTGAGAGCACAAGCGCTAAAGAGCATGAGAGGGCGCAAGAGCTTGTCGTACTGAAAGTGCACTTGGGGGTTCGGCCACAGGATAGAACATACCCGGACCTAGAAGCAGAGGTAAAATAGGAACAGGGGAACACTTTCTCGAGTCCATTTTCCAAAGGTGGCCTCCTTTCAGCCATATTTAAGATAAAATGTTGACCCAAGTGTTTTTAGGATATAAGGAAAGAACGTCAGAGGAAGCTGTACCAAAGCGAGGCTGGAAAGGCAGTCAGAGGGTGGCGCCTTTTTTAAAGAAGTTTCCATCCTTTCTGTCCTAATGTTCAGGCTGTTCCCCGCTCTCTACATTTTATTCCTCATCTTTCCTCCCCACCGCCTCAATACCCGCATGATCAGATCTCCTTTAAACCAGGTAGCCGGCCTGGGTCTGCACACCAGCTCCCGGAGCCTCTCGGTTGAGGGGGTGGAGCTCACAGCAGCCGCTGGCTGAGCTCTAAGGGCCAGTGGGAGGGGTCCCGAGAGCGCTAACGGCGCACCGCGGCCATGACGCTGGGCATATCATTCACAGAAGTTCCTGTCTCGTTCCATCTACAGTCGCGGCTCCTTTCCAGACGCATTTCTTCTCAAGCTCGGCAGTGAGCTGATGGCCCAGTTTCGAGAAGCTTCCCTGTCCTCCAGCTCCGTGGCCCGTTGGACCTCTGGAGGTGGAGGAGGAGCCTCTCAGGAGCAGGGAGTCGAGAAGGCGGGGAAAATGGAGGCGGAGGCGCTGGGGGCGGCGATGGTTTATGCGGTCCAGGAAGCAGAGGAGATGAAGCTGGAGCCGTGGCAGGAAAACAAGCCTGCATCCGAGGGGAACTTGACGTGGAGCGACATTGGCGGCGACGAGAAGGTGCTCCCTTCAACCCCCCCTTGCTGTCACAGCAGCTCCTCGCCCGTTTGTCCGCGCCGCAAGCCCCGCCCTCGGCCCCAGCCCGGGTCCCGCTCCCGAGGCCGGCACGGGCTCTTGGCCCCACCCCCACCTCCAGCGCGGCCCCCACCACCGCCTCCACTACCCCCGTCACGTCCCCCGACCTGGCGCAGATCCCGGCGTAGGTCCAGGCCTGGGTCCAGGCCCCAGACGCGGAGAAGCTGCTCTGGTGACCTAGGCGGTTCTGGGGATCAAGGTGGCTTAGGGGACTGGTTACTGGAGGTTGACTTTGATCATGGTCCTACAGGCTGCTCTCATGTGGAGAGCTTTAAAGTAGCTAAGAACTGGCAGAAGAATCTGAGGATGATCTACCAGCGTTTTGTTTGGAGTGGAACCCCAGAGACTAGGAAACGTAAGGCAAAATCATGCATTTGTCATGTATGTAGTACTCATATGAACAGACTCCACTCTTGTCTCTCCTGTGTCTTCTTTGGCTGCTTTACTGAGAAACATATTCATAAACATGCAGAAACAAAACAGCACAATTTAGCTGTAGACCTCTATCATGGAGTTATATATTGCTTTATGTGTAAGGATTATGTATATGACAAAGATATAGAACAGATTGCCAAAGAAACAAAAGAGAAAATTTTGAAATTATTAACTTCCACCTCAACAGACATTTCTTATCAACAGTTTATGTCATCCGGGGTTGGAGAGAAACAGTCAACCTCTGAATCAAAGGAAGAGGAACCAAAATTGGTGAAACCCAAGAAAAAGAGAAGGAAAAAGTCAGTGTATACTGTAGGCCTGAGAGGGCTAATCAATCTTGGAAACACCTGTTTTATGAATTGTATTGTTCAGGCACTTACTCATATTCCTCTCCTGAAAGATTTCTTCCTCTCTGACAAGCACAAATGTATAATGACAAGCCCTAGCTTGTGTTTGGTCTGTGAAATGTCTTCTCTTTTTCATGCTATGTACTCTGGGAGCCGGACTCCTCATATTCCTTATAAATTACTGCACCTAATATGGATTCATGCAGAACATTTAGCAGGGTACAGGCAGCAGGATGCCCATGAGTTTCTTATTGCAATATTAGATGTGCTACATAGACACAGCAAAGATGATAGTGTTGAGCAGGAGGCCAGTAACCCCAACTGCTGTAATTGTATCATAGACCAAATCTTTACAGGTGGCTTGCAGTCAGATGTCACATGTCAAACCTGCCATAGTGTCTCCACCACCATAGACCCATGCTGGGACATCAGTTTGGACTTGCCTGGCTCTTGTGCCACATTTAGTTCCCAGAGCCCAGAGAGGGCTGATAGCACGGTGAGCAGGGATGACCGCATACCAGGAATCCCCTCACTAACAGACTGCTTACAGTGGTTTACAAGGCCAGAGCACCTAGGAAGCAGTGCCAAAATCAAGTGCAGTAGTTGCCAAAGTTACCAGGAATCTACCAAACAGCTCACAATGAAGAAGTTACCCATTGTAGCCTGTTTTCATCTCAAACGGTTTGAACATGTAGGCAAACAGAGGCGAAAGATTAATACTTTTATCTCTTTTCCATTGGAGCTGGACATGACTCCATTTTTGGCCTCTACTAAAGAGAGCAGGATGAAAGAAGGCCAGCCATCATCAACAGATTGTGTGCCCAATGAGAATAAGTATTCCTTGTTTGCAGTGATTAATCACCATGGAACTTTGGAAAGTGGCCACTATACCAGCTTTATCCGTCAACAAAAGGACCAGTGGTTCAGTTGTGATGATGCCATCATCACCAAGGCTACCATTGAGGACCTACTCTACAGTGAAGGGTATTTGCTGTTCTATCACAAACAGGGTCTAGAGAAAGACTAATCTTACCAGACCAGAAAAAAAGAAATGATTAGGTAAGGATCCTGAAGTGACACACAAATCTACCTGGAATGGACAATGACAACAATACCCTTAAAACAACAAGCACCTCGTGAAGTAACACAAAAACCTACCTGGAACGGACAGTGACAATAACACCTATATGACAACTAGCACTTTGATATAAAGGACCTACTTTAATAGGGACCATAAGTCTATAGGAGGAAAAAAATGAATACTAACCAGTGATCATTCAGCCTTAGAAATGGGAGGGAGAAGGGGTTGAAAATGGTCACATAAAGCATAATTAAATGAAAAGAGTGTTCAAGATGAGGAAAGGTGGGAATAGAGGTGTTCTGACACTACTTATGCCATTTATTTCTACAAAAATATTGTGGGAAGTCCTTAAATATTCCTTTATTAGGAAAAAGTTTCACAATTGGTGTTCCAGCTGTGGGCAATCAGCCAAATAGTTTCGAGAAAAAGAGTATTTTAAAAGAAAAATTTAAAAGCTTTAAAAGAAAACATTTAGAGAGAAAAAATTTTTAAAGTTTCAAAAGAACATTTTAAATGTTAAAAATGTTTTAAGTTAAATATTTTTAAAAGAAATATTTTGAAATATTTTTTTAATTTAAAAATGATTGAAAATTATTAAAATGTTTAGAAACAGAATATTTAGAAATCTTAAATTTTAAAGGTAAAATGAGTTAAAACAAGCTTAAAAAAGTTTACAGAAAAATTAAAGAAATACTTTTAATTTAAAAAGTTATAGAAAGAAAACATTTAAAATCAGAAGTTAAAGTGAAAAATAGATTTTTAAAAATTAAAGCATGAAATATATTGAAAATTAAGTTTACAGAAGTATGATTATAAATTTTTCATAATATGAAGAATGGAATGAAAATTCAAGTAAAGTTTAGATAAGTGTTTTAAAAGAAGAAAGTTAAGAACAATTCAAGACAAAGATGAGATTTGCTTAAAATTTTTTGAAAACAAAAATTAGAGAAAAACAATTTTAAATTATAGAAGAACCTTAAATAAGTTCAATTTGAGAGAGCTAAACAAAAATTTAAATATTTAAGGATAAAAAGAAAAAAACTAAAACTTTTAAAAAGAAAAGCACTCATGTAAAAATTGACAATTGAAAATTTTAAGATATTCAAATAGAAAAAAATTTAAAAAGTTTTATTTTTATTTAAGTATATCAAAATACAGTATAGAATATTAAAAGACGGGTATAGAAGGAGTAAACACAGGAGACAGGAATAACAAGACAAAAGGGTTTGTGAATATATATATCTTTTGAATTATGTGTTAATACAGAAGTAAAATTTGGAACAAATAGACACTTTAACCCTTATCTTACCATCTGTGAGATGGCTATGAGGCCTGAACAATAGCCCACCTTTCCCTCTCAGATTCCATGACCCTTCTGATTTCCTGAAGGAAGTAGAGCTACTTAGGCAGAATCAACTGCATCTGAGAAAGATGAAAACATTAGGGGCTTTCCCATTTAGAACTGCATTATTCACACAAATTCTTGGCTTCTGAAAAGAGGCTTTTAGATAATTTGGTGGTTTAGAAAACTTAGATCACAACTGTGAAGCTCTGTCTTTGGTGTTTGAGCCCCCATTGCCTGATTGAGGAAGTGGCAGGGACCCATGTCTGAGGACCTCCCACCCTCTCTGCTTTCTGTCTTTCCGCTCTTGGGGAAATAAGACCTTTAATTTCCACAGTAGAGCTATGGGTTTGTGCTTGGCGGTCCTTCTGTGCATTCCTTATTATTTCCCTTTTCTGTTCATTCATGCCTGATTCCCTGAACCCCTCATTTAACCTGGCCTTTACCTAGGTCTCTGAGCCTCAGCCTGCAAGGCTCCTTCCTTGACTATTCAAGACCCAACTCACAGATGATGTCTCTGGAACCTTCCCTGGATACTCTAGGCAGGCATAAATTGGATAACTGTCACCCATCCCTTACCCCTCTCACTGTGCCTCCAAAGTACTTTGTCCATACCTCGGTGATAGTACTTATTCTACTGTGATTCTACTGTAGCTTTGTGATTGTCTGCCCCTCTGCACCAGGTATCCATCCTGACAACAGAGGGCCAAGCCTTATTCATTTTCGTGTTAATAAATGTTTGTTGAATGTGGGAGAGAGTTCTATTATTTGCTCTATTCACCTTGTCGATACTGTATTTTCACTCATTCATTCATCCATTAAGGTTTCATCAAATGCCCAGTGCTGTCATATGATATTATCAGTGCAGTATCTTCTCCAAACACGTGTGAGATGCTGCTCAGCTGCAGAGAATGTCTTAAGAAATTTCCTCCTCGGGTGTGGAGGAAGGCCCAGGTGCAATGCAAGGAAAAGAGCACAGTCATAATATTTGGCAGTCATGGGAGACTGGGTGGGAGTGGGGAAAAATAGCTGAAGGTAAAGCTGAGCTCTCTGGTTTATATGTGGCAATACTACCCCTCATCACAGTGTCCCTCAGACCCCCCCCCACAGTCTCTCACAACTATGTTCTAGACCTATCCTTCATAGGTCTACAACATAATTTGCCTTCCCTGTGACTGTACCTCACCTTTCCACAATGTTATATATCACACTGAACATTATAACTGATACCAAGGAGTGATGTCTGGTGGCTTATGTTTATGGGAGAGCTATAGTTCATTTATCACTTTTGATTTTCCTCCATTCTTTGTGGATGGAGTGGGGCTATGAATCACTTTGCCCTGCCTCTGTCTCTGTGCCCACAGTGGACACATCTCAGGCTGAGACAGTTTAGAATTTCCAATTATCTGCACCACTGCCACAATAGTAATTCTTCTAAGGGTTGGTATAAGACCCAGGTAGGGCCAAGCTAAGTCTATTGCTAAATTGTTTATGGGCACTAGAAGAAAAGAATGCATTTCTCCCACCCTATATCTATGCAGTATATCTAGGTTAGGGTGACATGAATCTGAGAGTTCAAAATGCATACCATGAGGAGAAAAGAGAATCAGAGTTTGGGAGAAAGAGTCCAGAGAGTATCATTTGGACATTGTGGATTCAGCTGTGCCTGAAGCCCTCAAAATTCCAGCTGAGTCAATAACATCATTCACTTTACTTAAGCTAATTTGAGTACGAATCCTGTCACTTGAAGCCAAGGGTTTTCAACATACTTACATAGCTATATAGTTAGCTGGGGGCAACTCATTCCTAAGATCACAAAGGGTGGAAAATGGAGCGGATAGTGACCTCACATGAACTACATCATGTCATACTTAGAATCCAGAATGGCCTATACAAGTCTAAGAAGCAGGTGTCAGCTCAGCCACTGATCTGGTTGTATCCTTTGTCCCATTTGTTAGTGTTCAAATAGTTTCTTTGACTTTCTGGTACACTTAGGGAATAAAAATTGTTACCTATCTGGAAGAACATGTCCTAGCACATTACAAGGATTGCCTGACCAGACCTCAGATTTTTTTTAATATTTATTTTTTAGTTGGACACAATATCTTTATTTATTTATTTTTATGTGGTGCTGAGGATCAAACCCAGGGCCTCACATGTACTAGGCAAGCACTCTATGACTGAGCCACAACCCCAGCCCCAGAACTCAGATTTAAACTGATGCATTTTTCACTTTGTCACACAGGATCTGTATTAGAGTCTGCCTTAATGTAGACCATACATGATAAACAAGAAATAGGAAGCAAGAGAGTTCGAAAGTCTTCCCAAAAATAAACAGTAATGATATGGAAGAGGTGGAACATCAAACCCTGAGTTCAAGGCCTTAAACAAAAGGTTGTGCTACTCCTTACAGGCAATCCATGGCTTTACAAACTGCAATAATTTGGGTTCTTTCTTACATTGCACCTACTTTTCATCCAAGCAGTGATATTAATACCATGCAGCTTTCAAAGATCCCAAACATAATAAGGAAAAAGGGCACTCAGAAGAAAGAGGCAATATACCAGCAGGTAAAAATGCATTCCTCATTTCTGGGTTAGCAAACTTACAAGGAAATGTTGACTTGGCTTTTGGCTGGCTGCTGAACCCGTGGCTTGGATCCCAGCTTCTCTGAGATTGCCTTACTTCTTTTAATACAGACAGGCAGTGCACAGTTTACAAGGACTTAGGTCTTCTGAGCCTCGATTTGGTCATGGGTAAGGTGAGAACCATGAGAAAGCCAGCCTCTCCTAATTCATTTATGCAGGACATGGAAAAGGAGCACTGCTTCCTGTGACAGGCACTAGGAATGCCAAACCAGGAACAAAGAAAATAAGCCAGAGTCCCTCACTGAGGGAAAGGACATGAAGATGAACATTAGCTAACAAACATACAAGGGCACTTGCAATCCTCAACTTAATGTAGGTGAAATGGGATTGCAACTGTGCTTCAAATGTTTTGTGAAAGCAGTTGTAGTGACCAGATACACCACTTCAGTCATCCCAGAGCCTATCATTACCAAACAAACTTCTTCTTCACCAATAATGGTCACGTGGGAAAACATGTCACACTGGTGTGATGCATTATTTTTGCCAGAATTGGAATGAATGGGTCCGGGTGGTTTAGACCTTTCTGAAAGTCACGAGTTACAAATTGGCCTGCCTCTGAATCTCATGGTGGACTCAGTACAACAGATTGGAAGTGCCCCATCCAGAGTTTCTCATTCCTTGCTGACACTTTGACAACTGATGCCTATGCTCTGGGAATGGGGACTGCACTTTCAGAATCTCTGATGTGGGTTCATGTAAAATAAAACAAGCAAAAGAAAAACAAAACAAAACACCAAACAAACAGATAAACAAAACAGAACAAGGTAAGCAGACCTGAGTAGCAGGGGCCATTTCTGATGGAGCTGATTCCAGAATGATTTCCATCTCGGCTGCTCTCATAGATTTCCATGTGCAGCAGGTCCTGGGGTATGTTGGTGGTGAAGGGTGGCATATAAAGAGCAAGATCAGGAAAAAATGTGCTTCGGTACCCTTGGGGCACTGGGACCTTTAAAATTGGCTCTCTGAAACCCCACTCAGGCTTCTTTTTCCCACCTGGGCCTCTTCCCCTCAGTGACCTCACTTTCCTGAGGCCAGCATCCCAAAAGGCAGACTGCAGCCACTGCCTGGCTATGACTAGAGCCACAGGGGGAAGGGCTGTCAACTGGCATTCAGTCTTCGGGGACTCACATTGTATGTCCAATCTCCTCCAAGGACCTGGCCTCCCTCCTGATTTCCCTTCATTTACAACAAATCCAGTGATATACCCTGCAGGCCAGCCTTCTGGGATCTCACACAATAGGAACAGATGGGGCTCTCAGAACATGAGGCTCCACCCAGGCAGGATCCCAATCGAGTGATGACCTTTTGTCACTAAAACCCATGCTGCTGGAAATATACTGGTGCAACTTTATATCCCATAGTTTTGTGTCTATTGGTGGGACAAACCCCTGGAAATCTGTGCAAAAGGCATTCCTGGAGTCTACTGTGTGCCAGGCTGGAAGTGATGAGCCCAGACTGCTCCCTGTCGTCAAGAAGCTCAGAGACCAGCAGGGCACACAGACAGGCCACCAGCAGATTCAGTCTGGAGTGCATGGGGCTCCAGTGGGGAATGAAAGGGTACTTCCAGGGAGAAACATTGCCCAACAAATTGAAGTAATGCCCATCGATTCACTTCATTTCTGACTGGAGGCCACTGTACCTCATGTGTAGTACCAGGCATCAGATTTGACATGACAGGATGCTCAGTGAACATTGGGGGAAGGAGGAAATAGGCCTTCAGTTCTGACACTGAGACTGCAATGCCAGGCAGGGCCCTGGGACTGTTTTCCCAGCGTGTCTTCCGACTTGCTGTGTGAATTTGGGCCAATCAAGTCTCTTTCTGGCCTTTCTTCCTATATCAATGACATGGAAGGTACCTAAGTTGTGAGAGGTTAGGTTGGTGGATAAGGGTGTGGGATGTGGGCCAAACAATGGTTCGCATCCTGAATGCCCACCCCTGGCTCTGTGAGCTCCAATAGGTGACCTAAACGCACTCTGTCTTGGATTACTGCTGTGTAAAATGAGGCTAATCATAACAACAACCCCTAGGTTTGTCCACCACTCTTTGTGGACAGTATTAAGGATGTAAAGAAATATCAAGTGCTTAGAACAGAGATTGGAGCACAGTGAAGTGAGAAGCATGTAAGTTCTATGTTCCATCTGAAAACGCAAGTTGACTTTCATCCCTGGAGCTTTGTATTCATTACTAGACCTGGAACAGTCTTCCCCTATAATTTCCCTTCTCTTCTGATTGCTGTTCAACCATCACCAAGAGAGGCCTTCCCTGATTCACCCTCTAAGGGAACAAAACTCTGTCCCTGGCTCTTCCATTTCTGAGATTTATTCCCCTCTCTATTAATTTTGCTTGTCTTTATTTCCCACTTTATCAATACCTGCTTACTCTGTGTCTCCTCTAATAGGATCAAAGTAGACCAAAGGGAGAATTTTGTTTTTCTTTTCTTAAGTGCTACCTTCATTTTCCCTAGAAAAATGTAGAGAACACATTAGTCATTAAAAGTCATGGGTTGACTACTTATTCATTTAAAAATTAACTTCAATGAGATGCCTACTGTCATCATTCTCATTATACCACATAGACTGTACAATCGGGACTGAGACCTTAAGTTCACACAAATTGACCTCTCTCTTTCTAAAATGGTTCTGGGTGTGCAAGTGATGTACATGGCTCTGAAAATTATGTCTGAAATTTGAAATTCCAATACTCACATGATTCCAAGAGTGACAATTACTTTCTGTCACTTTGGGTTCAAATGAGTAAAATTTACAATCATAGACGGTATACAACTTAAATGTTCCTCAGGTACCAGTTCCACTAAATCACATATTTAAAATAATAGAAAAATTAAAACCATTTCAGGTAAATGTTCTAAAAGCAAATGCAAAGAATACTCAGAAAATATCATGAGAATTTTGAGGGATGTCTCTCTACTTTGTAATAAAGAATCACTTGTGGTAAGGAAATGTTAACAGATCCTCAGAGATAATAAAGGTAAGCCGATATATCCTTGCAATTTAGACTCATAATCTCTCATGGGAAACAAGCAAGCCGAAACGAACATTGATTCCCTCCCCCAACCCCTCATGAGCTGGATGCTACAAAGGGCATGTGTCTCCTGTGCTAAGCATCCATCCTTGACCACATCCACCCTTGACCACATTCTCCTCTTTGGACCCTGCCAGGACCCACCTCAAATTTTGACAGTGGTAGGAAGACTTGAGGCTCTTTCCATCTGTCATTACACTTAGCCAGGTTATGGAGATGAGATGCTCTACATTTCCAGGGCCATTTTGATTGCATCTGATTGTCTCATTCTTAAAAGTACAATTTGCTCAATGTGTGGGAAAATGTGATCCGATTTTTATATCTTCACAAGTACTCATATGCCTACTTCCACAAATAAAAATAATATCAAGCAAAAAAAACCCCCAGATTACAACGCTTAGTTTTGGTATGATCTGGACCACTTACAACATACATATGCATAGCATAAAAATGGGGAGTCAATGTATAACAACGCATACAGTGAAAATTTGTAATGGTGAGATAACATGTGACTTTCTTTGCTTCCAGAGATTGTTGGAGTGTACATGTTGGCATTTACGAAGATCAACAAATACTTAATAAGAATAAACCTTTTTCAGATGACTTTTCTACGTATTTGTTTTAGAAAAGTAGTTATGTTTGTTAGAAATGCTTCTCACCACTCCTTTCCCACCAGGCCCAATCCCATTCCCACAGGAATTAGCTGATCTCTCTCTCTCTCTCTCTCTCTCTCTCACACACACACACACACACACACACACACACACACAGAAATGGTTACATACACAAAAATTCTTGTGTCTCCAAACACACTCACACACTAATTTGAGAATTTTCTGAGGTAGTACCCTGTCTAACCACTAGCATGACAATGAACAGAGCTGTGATATTTGGTGGGTCACCACTCTGGAAAGATTGCCACCCCCTGCCCCAGGAAAATGGATCCCTAGGAACAGAGTGTCCATTAGGGTCAAAGTTTGAAAGCGGAAGGTTCAAATTTCCTTTGCTTTATCTCTATTGCCTTGAAAATGGTTCTGAATTTGGTAAAGGGGTGTACCCTTGGTTCTGACCCTGAAAAACCTGTTTGCATCTCAGTTATTTTCTCCACCATGCTCACATAATAATAATTCCTACCTACTGGTTTCTTTGGGGTACATAAATCTCCAAACTGACACCCTCCACATTCTTACTGGAGGTGCATATTATCACATACAAAACTTGTTTGTTCAATAACAACCATGACAAAAAAGGGATGCCTATTTAGAGCAAAATATGGTTGATTAACAAGCAAAAAAGACATTCCCCTCTCTTGTTATTTGTTCTTTCTCACTGTGGGACACCATTTGCTTTTATCTGTGAGCATCTACAATTGGAAGGACACCTAAAAGTACCTGTGGACTGATAATTCACAGGTATTTTTCGTATTTCTCTTCTATTGTTCCCACAGACATGACCATTTCTCACGTCTTCCCTTTCTCATTTCTTGCCCCCACGTGCCTCACTAATCCAAGTGTTCCTTTCCTTATTTTTAACATTTGATTCTAGAAAATTTCAAACACATAAAAGCAGAAGGTATAGTACAATGCACCCTAAGTACCCATTAAATTCAAGAGTCATCAACCTCAACAATCATTAACTTTCAATTGTTGTTTCATCTATGCCCCATCATACTTTCTTCCTTTTTTCTTTTTTCCCTCAGGAGTACTGAGAAGCCAAGTATACCCATCAAGTCATTACCTCCAGGAATACACTGTAACAGATAAGGACCCTTTTTTTTAACATTATCACAGTACCATATCATGACCACAAAAATGACCAAGAGTGACTCAACATCACCTACAATCACTACCGTTTCCATCTCCCCAGTTGTCTCATGAAAGATGTTACAGGACCAGAAAAACTCTGCGCATTTCATGTGGTTGCTGAGTCTCTTAGAGCTTCAAGCGATTGTATGGCTGTGTTGAAGAAAATGTGACCTGCTCACCTTGGCTAAGACTGAAGAAACAAAGGGAACTCGATTATAAGTCCAGGTGGGGGTTAATGGGCGTCCCAGTTTCCTGGTCCTTGGTCCAGAGGTTTGCACCTAGGCAGCTTTTGGATGATCCTTTCCTTCTTTTTCCAACTTAAAAAATTTACTTTATGGCTGGGGATGTAGCTCAGTGGTAGAGTGTTTGCCCATCAAGTGTGAGGCCCTGGGTTTGATCCCCAGCATTGCTAATAAGTTTTACTTTAACATGTCTCATGTGGAAATAATTTTTAATAGATGCGTAAGTAGAAACAAAGACTCTTACTGAGACCACAGCCTCCATGGCTTCAATTGTCACTGTAGGATGGTTACATATTCTGCATTGCATTCGTAGGAATCAGGGGCCATCTCTCCCCAACAATTTTTCACTCAAATACATCCACATCAGTCTTAATAACTCAGTTAGTTACTCTCCCTCCTGACCACTAAGTGTACCAGGTCTGTGGTAAATCTTGGCAGGCTCCCTTGGAGAAGCTGCTCTCCTCTACCCAAGGGTAAAGATTCACAAATAGATTGTCTCTTTGTGCACCCTTGGGAGCAAAAGAGTCACTTAACCCTCACCTCCAATTTCTGCAGAAATGGGAGCCCCTTTGACCCACACCATTCAGGTCTTTCCAGGTTTTCCAGGGAATAGCAGTAAAAGTTGCCACCCAGGCTGCAGATATCACTGTCCAGTCTGGAGCTTATGCCTCCACTCTTGCTTTACATTCAAGCTGGGAGCAGCCCCGCATTGGACTTTCTCATCTAAGTGGGATGTGTTCAGGTCCCAGAGGCCAGTGATGATCTCGCTGTGTGCGCTTTTCAAGATTCAGTGATTTCCAAAAGCAAAGCTGTAGGGTGGGATTCTGTGTCAAAGTACTGGAGGGTAGCATCTGTCATTCTTTTGTAATGAACCTTTAGCCTTCCAGAAGCCTCAGAGTCCCCAGGTTGGTGTGAAGATTATATGTCTCTTTGAGAAGAAGAGTGACCTTTAGTGTTGGAATTATGTCTGAGAGTTAGATGTAGGGAGTAACATGAAATGATTTCTTCCCATAAGAAGTCTTAGAAAAAGACAGGGAAAACGGCAGGAGAGGAAGGGTTGGATTACATAGGCATGAGTGATCTTACACCATTTCCTGAAAAATCCTGTGAGTGGAGACGTGAGATGGATGGGAAAGTGGATTATAGACAGAGCATTGCCATCAACACTGGACCTATCTTGACTGTTGAAAGATGAAGGATTTATTGCAGTCTACATGAAGACATGCCACACAGAGTGGATTTGGAGCATGGGCTCCATGTCTGCATTCCCGAGTCTTCCTCAGCTCTCATTTTGCTTCAGGAGAGATTAAGAATACCTCACTCTCCTCATGGAAGAGTTCAGAAGGCAGCTGCATGTTTGCTGGTGAGCACAACCCAGTCACCCTAATTTGAGGAGAAGGGATCTTGGAACAAACTCTCTATAAAAAGGGTGGTGCACGCATACAGGGAGGGCACAAAGAGCCATTAAAGTACGAGAGGGAAATATTAGAAATTCTATGCATATTTATTTTAATCACATCCTTTCAAATCCAATTTTGGCATGTGCTCTCTACTGAGAAATACATATTAATAAAGTTTCACTAGTGTAGACTTTGTAAATAAATCTACATATACTGGAGTCATGTGATCCACATCTTTGCTTACTGGTGCATTTGTTAGTAACAAACTTCCACAAGTGTAATAGCTGAAAAGAACAGATATGTGTTCTCTCCCCCGCCCCCACCTACGTGTGTGTGTGTGTGTGTGTGTGTGTGTGTGTGTATGTGTGCACGCGCTCCAGGGGCTGAAGTTGAGAGCAGGTACTGGCAGGACCATGCTGTCTCTGAAGCCTCCAGGAGAGAAATCTTTCTGGCTTTTGTACGTTCTGGTGGTCACAGAAATCCTTGGTGTTCCTTGGCTTCTGCAGGCCTCACTCTAATCACTGCTTGTACCTTAACATGGTGTTCTCCTCTCTGCTTGTCTCTGACTCTGTGTATTCTTTGTCTTGTAACTTCCACAGGGGCTTCCCTATACCAGTATAGCCTCATCAAAATGGATTACATCTGCAAAGACCTACTTTCCAAACTGAAAACACCTCCTGAGCTTCTAGGTAGATGAGAGATGTGGAAGGAACTATTCAACCCAGTATAATGTCTGGTGAGAAATGGTTATATTCCTATGGCAACTGTCACATGGGGCATGCACACTGCAGTCAACTTTGAGTTACAAGAGAATCTCAGTGGGAATCCATAATTTTAGAAAGAGCACAGTTCAGTAAGAAAGCAGTATTCAAGTTGCAGAGCCCCATCAGGAGAATCTGAGAGGAGTACTCAGACCCCGGGCCCCCTGCAGTTCCTCCATGGTATCACTTGAGTTGCACACCTCCCTCCCATCCCCAGACATCATTTTGTGGAGGGACAATGGGAAGTAAGTAGAACTTGGAAGGGCCACAACAGTTGCTTAAAATTTGGCATCCAAACTGCAAGAATTTTAATGATAAAATTGTAACTGGTCACCACCTCCTCATGCCTAGTGCCCATAGGAGTGGATACTCTAACATTAAGTTTATTTATGGAAAACAAATAAGTTTCTTTATATGTGCGGGACAGCATTGCTGTATTAAACTTTGCAATTCCAATAGCAGATGCTCTGTGTCTGTGTCGCCGTGCATCTCTTCAAATTTATGGCTTCTATACCCGTCTTGTGGTTTGGAACTGCACCTAAATACTGACATATTCCATATCAGAATTTTGGACCAGCTCACAGATAGTGGAAGGCAGGGTCATTTAACATTTAATGGCTAAGTAGATCTTTTGGACTGAGAGAGACCCAATTTCAAAACTCAGTTATGCTATTTAATATGGACCTCACATAGCCATGGATAAATTACCTAAGGTGTCTGAATCCCAGTTTCCTTGCCTGGGGCAATGTGGGATTGTATAATATACTGCTTGAAGTTGTATTGAGAGTGAAGTTGATTAATAGAAATAAATGTCCAGAGAAGAGTGGGTGCTCAATAAACATAAGCCCTAGATCTGGTTTTCATCCCCATCTTTCTCTATTCAGGAATCTGCCCCCAGGTTCCGAGGGAGAACCCTGCAGCACCTTTAGTGCATCCTAGCACAACCTTTTTAGACTGTGTGATTGCAGAAGACAGCCTTAGCTACCTTGAAGCACACCCCAGAGCTTCGGTGGTCTTGGTTTTGAAGAATACTTCTGTGTCCCTCAGTCAAAGATGGGAAGAATAAGGTTCTGCCATCCGCTAGTTTCTTTGTGTGAGTACCTCACTCACCTGAAATTGTCCACAATCACCACCATTGACATCCTCATTGCTACATGCTAAAAATTCTGTTCATGGGCCCTTCATAATTATTGTCTGTGTAGTGTGCACAGGGTACTACTCTATGCGTTTTGGACCCATCAGTGAACAAAGTGGAATAACCAGTGGAATTTTGATCCCTTGGTGTTTACATTCTAGTAAAATGAGGGTGAGAGTACAGATTGTTGGACTGACCTGCCTGGCAGCCTACTCTGCTGTCTTTCCAGCGATACCAGGCAGGACATAACAGCCTTTGTTTCCATATCAGTAGCAATGCGTCCAGTTCTATAGTGCTCCCCTATCTATTATTGTGTTTGGGAATAAGAATCGGCATATGTGCTTAACACCCTGTGCACTATACAAAGCAGTTTCACACACTGTATCTCATTTAACTTCCCAGCCATGCTGTTGAGTAAATGTTATATTGCCATATCTGTTTTTCAGTTGAGGATGCTGAGAGTCAAAGGCCTGAAAGGCTTTTCCCATTGTCACACATTCAAGCCGACCTGGGGAAGTCACACCTTTGACTCCAGATCCCATACGTTGCCCCTGGGGTACAGGAAACTCAAACCACGAGGCCCATGAAAATGGCTGATCATAAACCATCCTCTGCAGAGTGACTGTGTGTGTGTGTGTATGTGTGTGTGTGTGTGTGTGTGTGTGTGTAATGAGCAGGCCCACATGGGCATGCTCGCAGTCACAGAAGGAAAGAGTGCTTATTGAAGAATTAAAGAAATTTCCTGGTGCGATTTGAGATGTTTCCACAACCATGGACTTGGAACCTTCAACGATGGCCTAGTGGTTGATGGATTGTCCGAGTCCTCCCTTCCCAAGTACAACAATATCTGACCAAAAGTTCTTTCTCATTTTTTAATTTTAAAAGTCTGTATTTAGTTTTTCGTATTACAGAATGATCATTATGCATAGCATTTGTGTTCATTTTAACAAAATTAGACATACAAGGAATTTGATTTCAATTCCATTCACCCTGCTCTGTTGCTCCCCTCCTCCATCCCATTTTTTTCCTCTCAAACTCTCCAGATCTTCTTTGCAGTCCTATACTTGTTTGCATTTGATTGATCGTTTCTACATATACATGAAGCTGAGTTTCTCTGAGGTACATTCATACATGTCTATAAAATGATTTGGTTAAATGCGTTCCATATTTCTTTCCCCTTCCCTTCGTCACTCCCTCTTTCTTGTTTTTCTGTTTCTCCACTGAACTTCTCTACATCTTAATGATATCCAGTCTCCTCCCACCACTTTCTTTCCCTTATTTTCCTCTAACTTCCACATATGAAAGAAAACATTCTAACATTCATTTTCTGAATAGGTCTTATTTCACTTCATAAGATTTTCTCCATTTCTGTCCATTTGCTGGCAAATGCACTTATTTTGTTCTTCGTTTGGGATGAGTAAATTTCTGTGTGTGTGTGTGTGTATATATATATATATATATATATATATATATATATATATATCCTATTTTCTTAATCCATTCATCTGTTGATAGGTATCTAGGCTGCTTCCATAATTTGGCTATTATGAATCGAGCTGCTATAAATATTGATGTGTATGTATCACAAGAGTATGCTGCTTTAAAATTTTGAATATATGCAGAGGAAGGGGATAGCTGCGTCATAAGGTGGTCCCATTCCTAGTTTGTGTGTGTGTGTGTATGTGTGTGTGTGTGTGTGTGTGTGTGTGTGAAATGTGTGCACTGTTTTCCAGAGTGGTGGTATTCATTTCCAGTCAAACCAACAACATATGTGTGTGCCCAAAAGGGCTTACTCTTGTGCTGAATCTCCTTGGCAGCAAAGTGCATATCTGTGGTACATGGGACTGGGAAAGAGAGTCGTTTTCTATCGATACCCACAGTAAGTGGTGAGCACCCTCTGTAGTCGGCTAGAATGTGATTGGGCTTGGAGAAGGAACTCACAGCAGCCAGCCCAAACTTGCTTCTTTCTCCCAGGAGGTGAACGTGGCATCCCCTGAGTTGCCCACCACCAATGCCATCCAAAATCCACAAGCACAGTACCTGGTAGACTGGAATGGAAGGAGAGGACTACTTGTAGTCCGTGGGTTCTGGGCATGAAAAACCCAGTGCAGCATTCTCATTTCCCTAGGGCTTTCCCATCTCCACTTTGGTGTCAACTGCACTGATAGAACCGTTTCAGACATCCATTTGGAATGTATACATGTGGGTAGACTGTGGGGCCACTTTGAAGGAAACCCTTGCTTAGATCTTGAATTGGGTTGCTGGGGCTCTAGGGACAGCTTCTTCCAACCTCTTCCTGTACCCTGTTCTGACAGCTTTCTTAACACTAATCCTTTGGAGGCATTGTTCAAAATCAATTTCTGCTCTTGCTCTCACATTAGTTCCCCAGGAGTCCACCCCCTCCTTGTGTGAACTGGAGAGGCACAGGTGTCCTATTTAGGATTTGGCTGGGGAGGGGAGGATAGGGCAACATGGTTTTCCAGGTCCTTGACCCACAGAGTTGACCTGAGGGTCCCACTCCACCCTCTGGGGCTCTTGTACACCTCCTTGTGGGAATCTATAGAGAGAGTGCAGAGGGCTTTGTGAGGCATTGGTCATATGGTGTGAGGAGGAGTCCATTCCTCCTCTGCTGACACCATGAACTGACTGACTAGAGATGTGCCTGGAGCCCTTGGATGAACAGAGACTGATATGATTTCTTTAGAAGATTCCAGTTTTTTTTTTAATTACAGGATCCAAGCCTCATATCAGAGTCCAGCATGAAGATGACTGAGGTTCTAGATGATCGGTCTGATTTTACAGAGGTCCAGAGAGGAATGTGACTTGTTTGCCTTCCTGTGATATTATAAGAAATATTTCCTAATTTATTTGTTTTTACTTTTTGGTACTGGTAATCGATTTTACCTAGGGGTGCTTTATCACCAAGCTACACCCCCATTACATTTTACACTTTGCAATATTTTTGACACAGGGTCTTGCTATGTTGCTCAGAGTCTCACTAAGCTCCTGAGGCTGCCTCAGTCCTCCTGCCTTAGCATCCAGATTTACTGGGATTAGAGGCATGCCCCACCATGCCTGGCTCTTAGGAAATCTTCATTGTGATTGCAGCTTCACATCACAGGTTGAATCCCAACTGCCGCAGTCTCTCGGCTGGGCACAAATCACGAGTCTCCACACAGCTTGTAGATTCAAACAGGAATTCTTTATTCCCGAACTCACACTGGCCGTCTACAAACACGTTCTGGGGGAATCCACGTTCTCTTCCCAAATCTCCACTCTGCCCTGATCCACTCTCTCCCAAATCCACTCCGCATGGGCTTCTGTCTCCCAAAATATACTGTCTGACCCTAAGCACTCAAGAGGAACTCAGCAGCAGGATACGCCCTATTCCAAAAGAGGAACACCCTAATCTCCTATTACTAAACCGCCCTATTCTAAAGGGGAAACACCCTACTCTCCTATTATGCTAAACTGCCCTATTCTAAAGGGGGAACACCCTAAACACGGATCCTGCCCTGGTCCTTGAGCAAGGTCACCTTTCAGAAGTCCTTCCACTAGACAGCATGGGAGTAAGCTGGCAAGGAATTTGTCATACCTACTTGGCTGATGGCTCCCAGCACCCAACCCCCCCTGACACCCCACCCCGGCCTCACCCCCGCTCTCATTCCTCTCCTCCCCAGATATGTGGAAGCCACCTTACATGCTAACATCTTCTTCATTGTCTTGCCATTTGTATTCCTTTATCCTCCTTGCACATATGCATTTTGCTTCTTTCTGAGGTGGGATTCCTGAGACCATTGTCCCAAGGGAACAACAGATATGCCTGCTCTCTTTCTGCAGCTACATTCCAAGAGGCCCTTTCCAGGAGGGAAGAGAGGCCTTACAGCTGGGAGAGGAAGCAGGGAGCATTGAAGAGAAGGCACTGAGAAGCAGGGGCCATGACTGGCCTTTGGAGCTGTCTAGGCTGGGCGTCAGGACCTGGGTTCTTCTGGATCCCAGATCT
Organism: Callospermophilus lateralis; assembly: GCF_048772815.1. NCBI lineage: Eukaryota > Metazoa > Chordata > Mammalia > Rodentia > Sciuridae > Callospermophilus > Callospermophilus lateralis. The sequence goes on from NC_135325.1 coordinate 40,119,072, forward strand.
CAAGGGAGGCTTGTAGCACCACTGACTCCTCATAACTGCTGCTCAGAGCATAGAGTCCTATTTTGCTCAGATTGGAGTATTCCTTTCTTCCCTCACCGAGAATGTGGGCAGTTGTGTGTGTGTGTGTCTATTCAACAGAGAGAGAGAAAGATAGGAGGGACAGCATGCCTACCAGATCATTAGTGTCACCTCTGTGCCTTCTAGGCCTGGGAAAGACAGAAAAAACAGAGGCTCAGACATGCATCTTTAATCTTCTTTCCCACTTAAAGTAGAGATAGGTTTGTTATTCATAATTAGTTTCTTCTCATGTGTGTGTGTGTATGTGTGTGTGTGTGTGTGTATGTGTGTGTACCCATTTGTACATTATGTACACTTACATGTAAGTGTGTTTGTATCAGTGAGTGTACCAGTGTCTTCAGGGTGTGTTAGCCTCCCAGTATGTGCTCATATATGCATTTATGCCTGTTTCTGGGATTTTTTAATAAATATTTTCAATTGTAGATGGATACAATAACTTTATTTTATTTAAGTCGTGCTGAGGATCAAACTGCATGCTAGGCAAGCGCTCTACAACTGAGCCACACCCCCACTACCTGTTTCTGGGATTTTTAACTGCCTGGATATTCCTCTATCCTTGTGCATGCATAGGAATTTATTAGTGGGCTTGGGTTTGCTGTGTGTGACTAACGGACGCCTGTACATTTATGTATGTGATTTTGGTGATTATATGTTTGTGGGGTGCATGTAATATAACCAGTTGGTGAGTGTGTGTGTGTGTGTGTGTGTGTGTGTGTATGTGCTTGCACTTTGGTATGTGTCTAGTTGGAAATGCAAATCTACAAACACAAGGAGAAATTGAGGTTGGGGTGGTGTCCTATCTCCAAGTGCCTGGGTATGTGGTAGTTGAGTGTTGCTGAGTTTGGGGATATATGTGTGCACCTTTAGAGAGGTCAGTGTATTCCTGTGTAACTTGGGAGGCAAAGTGGGGTTGTGAACTTCAGGGATATGGGATTCAATGTCCCTTCTCTGCCCTGTCACTTTTTGGGGTCAAAGACATGCCTGTGAGCACCATTCAGCCAATGGGATGAGGATGATAACTAAGGCTTGTTCAATCAGAATGGGAGGCAGGAGGCTGGGAGGGTGAGATGAGTTTATGCAAATAGGAGTCATGAGACAAGGTCCCAGGTTAGGGAGCCCAGAGCCACATGTTCAGGAGCGGTGGTGAGGTCGCTAGAATGACTCATGGCACCCTGGCTTCTGGGACCTGCCCCAGGAACTGTGGCCCAGATGAAAGACCAGACACGGTTGGTGGACAACAGGGACATAGGCTTTGGCCAATGTGTAGGGGAATGTGGGGAAGAAGGTGTGTGCTGCCACAGAGCAGAAAGGAAACAATTTCAGAGGGAAAGGAGACCCTGAGGTGCTGGACTGCAGTGCCACCCACCTCTTACCTCAGCCGATTGTTCAACACAGACTATGTTGATCTGTGCCAAGCCCTGAGGTCTGTGGGGCTGAGATATTCACTAACCAGGGTCAATTTGTGGGCTGACTTTGGTCCTCAGCCTCCAACTAAGAGCAGTTTTATCCTGAAGTTCGTGGGGTCCTATTTTGCTCAGTTTGGAGTATTCCTTTCCCCTCATTATGGCCTACTGAAGCAAATAATGATCATGTCCTGTATGAGTTAAAGAGAGTAGTGATTCTCTTCATAGCGTGTATGGAGAGGTAAGTCTTCGAACAGCCTGAACATCTGACTTGTCCCAGGTGGACACAGCAGGGGCAGCTGTGAAAACCATTCCCTCCCCACCTAGGCAGGTCTCTCTCAGCAACACGTGAACCTGGGTGTGTGAGAGCACAAGCATGTGTGTGTGTGTGTGTGTGCCTGCGTCTGTGTTTAAGAGAGAGAGAGAGAGAGAGAGAGAGAGAGAGAGAGAGAGAGAGAGAGAGAGAGAAACTATATGTGTGCCTATGTGCTGCTCGTCTAACCGCCTGGACCAGCATTTCTGCTTCCATCCTTTCTCCATCCTCTGTTTTTGAAAACATCCTCCATCTTTACTTTTCTAATATTTAAAATGGGGCTGACGTGTTCTGGATAGGCAGAATTAATATTGTCAACATGGCCGTACTACCAGAAGTGGTATACTGATTTAATGCAATTCCTCTGAAAATCGCGTTGACGTTCTTCATAGAAATAGAAAAAGATGCCAGGAATTCATTTGGAAAAATAAGAGGCCCAGAGTAGCCAAAGCAAGAAGAGTGAAGCAGGAGGCATCACAATACCAGACCTCAAATTATACAACAGAGCTATTGTAACAAAAGCAGCATGGAATTGGCACCAACACAGACATGTAGTCCAATGATACAGAATAGAGGACACAGAGACACAGCCACGTAAATACAGTTATTTCACACTAGACAAAGACACCAAAAACATACATTGGAAAAACGATAGCCTCTTTGACATGTGATGCTCAGAAAACTGAAAATCCATATGTAGCAAAATCAAATTAAACCCTTCTCTCTCACCCTGCAGAAAACTTAACTCAAAGTGATCAAGGACCTAGGCATTACATCAGAGACCCTGCACCTAATAGAAGAGAAAATAAGTTCACATCTACACCATGTCAGCTTAGGAACTGACCTCCTTAACAAGACTGCTAAAGCGCAAGAAATAAAATCAAGAATCAACAAGTGGGATGGTATCAAACTAAAAAGCTCATCACAGCAAAGGAAACAATCAAGAATGTGAAGAGAGAGCCTGCAGAATGGGAGAAAATCTTTGCCACCTGCACCTCAGATAAACCATTCATCTCCACAATATACAAAGAACCCAAAGACTTAACCCCCTCCCAAACACAAATAATCCAATGAATAAATGGGCAAAGGACCTGAACAGTATGTCACAGAAGAAGAAATACAATTGGCCAAAAAACAAACAAAGAAAAGTTCAGCATCTCTAGCAGTCAGAGAGATGCAAATTGAAAATACACTGAGGTTTCATCTCGCTGCAGTCAGAATGTCAACTATCAAGAACACAAGTAACAATACATGTTGGTTAGGATGTGGGGAAATGGGTGCACTCATACAGTGCCACTAGTGCTGCAAATTGGTGCATCCACTCTGGAAAGCACTATGGAAAGCACGATTCCTTATAAACTTGAAATGGAACCACCTCCTGACCCAGTTATTCCACTCCTCCATATATATATATATATATTTATATATATACCCAAAGGCCTTAAAATCAGCATACTATAGTGACACTGCTACATCAATGTTCATCGCAGCTCAATTCATAATAGTTAAAATATGGAACCAGCCTAGGTGCCCCTCAACAGATGAATGGATACAGAAAACGATGTACATATGCACAATGGAATATTAGCCTTAAAGAAGAATGAAATCATGTCATTTACAGGTACATGGGTGGAACTAGAGGCTATCATGCTCAGTGAGATAAGCCAATCCAAAAACCCAAAGGCTGAATGTTTTCTCTGATATGTATATGCTCAATCACAATAAGGGTAGGGGATGCGGAAGATTAGAAGTAATTTGGAATAGACAAAGGGGAATGCAGGGAAGGGAGGGAATTAGGGAATAGGAAAGACAGTGGAGAGGAGTGGACTTTACTTTTTCATGTTCATATGTGAATACACCACCAATGGAATTCCACATCGCGTACAACCAGAAAGTGGAATAGTACTCCATATGTGTATGATATATCCAAATACATTTTACTATCATGTATAACTAAAAAGAACAAATTGAAAACTTAAAAACTAAAATGGGGGTGATTTTACACGCTTCCCAGCATGGATGTGATATTTTAAGTTACATCCAAGTATCCCAGCAATGCTGCCTGTGACCTCTGTTGGAGGTTGAGGATTTTGTGCTGGTGGCCTTGATTGCAGGGGAAGAAGGTGACGGGCCTCCCTACAAGGGGCAGTGTGGATTTGGCAGAAATGCCTCAGAATCCAGTTGGTATTTACATGGGGACAGTGGCATTCCATGTGCCTCTTCATGAAATGCAGCTTCCTCTGGAACCTGGATATTGGCCACGTTATAAGACAATGCGAACATCATAAGACTCATCTCTTCATCCCAGGTGAAGGTTACAGCAAAGCTCTGTCAGGGGTATCTGTGATTGCTTGCTGGAGACTTGGCACACAGATAGCCCTTGTTAATGATTTGTGTCACTCCCAGACAAAACTGGAAATCTCTGCCAAGTGAGCTGATAAGGTCAGCAGTGCTAGTAGGCGGGATCTCTGAGTGGAGGTAATGAATCGATGTACAGAAAACTGGCATCAATGTTTCCTAATATGTGAGTGTGTTGACATAAATGTTGATGTCATTGTTATCATCTTTCTGGACACAAATGTTAGCACAGGTAGCCTGTGATTTGTGGGATTATGCTTACTATTTTCCAACCTCTTTTCCCAGGCTTGCAGAAATTTGTGCAATGATCATGAAGTTACCCTACAAGGATAAAATGCAAAAAGCAACACAGTAATCTACATGCTTCCTTACCATCCAGGGCCAGCAGAAGTGTCAATTGCTGTGATATATGTTTTTGGAATTCCTGCACTGCATCTTGAGCACACAGCTCTCTTGACCATCAGCAAATGATGATTTTGGCATTTCTTCTTCCATTTAGTTGCAGTTTCTTTCTTATTTTTAAAGAGAGAGAGAGAGAGAGAGAGAGAGAGAGAGAGAGAGAGAGAGAGAGAGAGAGAGAGAGAGAGAGAGAATTTTTTAATATTTATTTTTTAGTTTTAAGTAGACACAACATCTTTATTTTATTTTTATGTGGTGCTGAGGATCGAACCCAGTGCCCTGCACATGCCAGGTAAGTGCGCTACCGCTTGAGCCACATCCCCAGCCCTAGTTGCAGTTTCTTGTTAGGTAAGCTCCTTCATGTTAAAGAGCATATATTACTATAGCTCTCAGCCATAGCAACCACTGGCAAATGTCTATGATGGCCGGACACTGTGCCAGAGCATAGTGAACAGAGCACAGTCTGTGAACCCTTGCTACTTTGCAAAAGGTGGTTACACATCTGTGTAAAGTACAGAAGGTAAAAGTGAACGTTTGGGAAGGACTTAATCATTCAGCGAGAGCCCTTAATGCATACACACACAAACACACACACACACACACACACATGGCTTTGTGTTTTCAATGCCTTTGCCACGTTATTTCGTTCTAGTAATTCACTTTGCTCTGATTATACAAATGCAGTGATCTGCAAGAGAGTGATGTGGAGAAAGAAAGTTTCCTTCTTCACCATATATACCTAGAGAAGCCCCAGTCTAGGACTATTTTGAAAACCCACTGCTTCACTTGCCACAGCATGTCTAAAATGGAGCAGAAGTGATTGCTCATCACTTGGGAGATGTACAGTGAAGGTGAAAGAGTTAGACCACTTTGACTCAGTCCCCAGACTGCCCATGGAGTTTGAGTCCCCAAACTCACCCTGGGCTTGGGACTAGCACGTTTCTACTCAACTTGCATAGGATACTTCACCTGCTAGTATTCAGGATTGTAGAAGTGCCTGAGACCCAATCCTGAGAGCTGCTGTACAGCTCCCAGCCTCAAATGGGCCAGTGATTTCTCAGAGAAGCTCACGCAGCCTTTACTGAACTCTCTGCAGCAGGTCCAGGGAGAATCTCTGAAAGTGGGGGATACATTCAAGCGTGTGGACTCAAGCACAGTTTAAGATAAAACTGGATAAAATGTAGTAATGGCCATCTTCAGGGAAGCGGGTGCCCAAAGGTCTTGAGTATTGTTTCTGGGTCAAGGTCTGTGGAACAGGTCCAAGGTGAGTGTGTGCCTCAGAGAGCTCCTCTATAAAATATTCTCCCCTCTAAATCTGGGTCTCTGATTGGCAGCGCCCCCTCTCACCATTCAGTTCTTCTCGTGGAGTCAGCCTCATTCTTCTTGGCCCAGATTAGCAGAATGGGTATTCTTTCCTGAGTTGAGCCTGCAGTATCTCCCTGAGACACAGTCCTGTGAAACCCATATCTGGTTCCAGGCTTAACTGCAAGTGAGGCTCCAACTCACCATGATGCTTCTTCTTTGGGATCATAGCAACTGGGGTCCATCCCTGATATTTTTGGAAGGGAATAGGAACATGTGACAATGAAGAGGACACACAGAGGCACACACAAGAAAACTTAGGAGAACAAAGAGATCATTGTGTCTTCGTGTGAGTGTGAGTATATGGTGTGTGTGTGTATCCACAAATCTTGGTAGCAATGGCCCAAGTTGGTTTCAATATCCACACGACTTACTGCACGCCTTTGGTCTTTCAACAGGCTTTCGGGTAGTAAGGATGTGCAAAAAAGTCAGTGGAAGGACGTGACTGTGGTTCAGTGGTGTTTCTAAATTCCAGTTGGAGGTAGGCCCGCCTTCAGAGGAGGGGTCTATTGCAATCAAGTCAAGATTGCAGAGAGATCCTGCTACACAGACTCAGAGTCAGAACACAGCACAGGCAAGGAAGTAGCAATGCCTTACAGGTGACTGAGGTGGGTACCCAGCCATAGGGACTGTCATCCTCGTGATCATTACAAGCTGCTGAGGTTCACAGGTAGGGGCTTACTATGCTAAGGGGCTGCAAGAATAAGCCTACACTCTGACATTCCCCAGGTCTGAATCCATGGAGATAAAAGGCCTTGACAGGCGGCCTGTTGGGGCTTTGAGCTTCACTGCCTCTGTGTTTTCTTCGTGGCCTTGGCCAGTCAAGCTCACCTCCTAGTGCAGCAGATCTGCCAGTATGAATGTGGGCATATTGCAGCTTGAGATCACCCACATAATGGATTATTTCAAGTATCAAATGTTAGGTGCCACGATGTGCCTGGCACATAATAATTACTCAATTGACATGGAGGCTCAACAAGTATTCAGGTGCCTTACCTCAAGTTGCTGTGTTCAGGGGACACATAATGCCCATCAGATATCTGCCCAATCCAGAACACCCTCATTTGCAACTCCTTGTGCATGTTCCAGCCCTCCTCTTTATACCAGGCCCCTGTACCCTCCTTCCTGCTCCAAGTTCCTGCTGCAGGGATCTCTCGGGCACACCTGTGCTATCCATTTCACTCCTCTCCCAGGTTGACTTGAGTACAACGGTCTTACTTCCTCCAGAAGTAAACCTTCTCCTGGCTCGCTCTTCACCCCACAACATGCCAACATTTTTATTCCTCCTCGCCACTGTAAAACTCCTTTTAAGACTTGTCTGTACTCATGGATCCCTCTCCTCCCATTCTCCCTTAATCCTCTTCAAAGCAGGTGGTGACACCCAAATCTGCCAAGAAGCTGCTCTTGATGTCTCCAGGGACATCTACCTTGATAAATGAAAAGACCTATTCTCACCCCTCCTCATATCTCACTTGACATCAGCATTTTGAGCAGAGTAGACTGCCACAACTCTCTGGATACCTGTTTCTTCCCATGGTTCCCAGGAAACTCTCAGTTTTCTTCCATGCCTCCTTAGTGAGAATGTTTCCCTCTCCTCAGCTGGTGTCCCCTCTTCTCCTGGGTCCTGTTATGCTGGGGGGCTCTTTTCCCGATTTCTACCCTTCTCTGCATACACTCATTCCCTAAGCAGAGCTCGGTATCATGGCATTTAAGTGCCGTGTGTATACCTGAAGCATAGATCTCTCAGCCAGACTCTTGACTTGTGTTCTCAGCACCGGGGAGTAGTCAAAGGGATTCTTTTCTAAAGGTGTGGGAGATCGTATCCCTCCTCTTTTTTGCCCTTTCTCTCATATACCACCACAAGTAATCACAGCACAGGAACTGACACAAGTCATGTCAGTCTTGAGAGCTGACAATCTGAGAAGGGTTCCAGGGCGCCCTTGGCCAGAGTCACAGGAGAGCACTCTGCCACAGGAGGGATCTCTGCCACTTTCCCCGTTTGCAAATGGCGAGACACCTTGGCCAGGCCGTCAGTTGTTGTGTGAGTGAGGGCAGGATCTGACCAGTCAAGGACTGGGCCTGCTTTTCACTACCTGTCCATGGGCTCAACGGTCCCCTCCTTCCCATGTGTAAACACTTTTCCTGTTGGTGGCGAGCATTGCAAGCATCCTGTCCACTTTTCCACAGAAGCCTGTTCTCTCAGCTTCAGTTGGCTCCACAGTGATTATTCTGTGTAATCTTGATTGAGCAGAGACCCTCTTTTGTCCACGTGCCCTCACACAGAAATTCAAAGAAATTCTATAAGCTCTTTGATGTTTTGAACCATTGTGGCTTGTGACCCATGAGCCATGGAGTGTGAGCCTGTGTGCAGGACTCAGTCCATCTTCACCCTAATTGCCCTTCTGCGCCTCCATCACTACTTCAAAAGCCTTTCCCTCAGAAAAGTGGTATTGCACCTTTATGCCTAAGGAAGGGTTAGAGGTCTCCTGGCCACTACCCACCTCCTAGAGGCCGGTGTTTGCCCAAGGAGAATCCATATTTCTCTTTCACCCTCTGCTCTGCACTTGGTTGCTGAAGCCAAAGCCAAATACTGGCTCCAAGGAAGATGTCACTGAAACTGTCCTTTGGTCATAGGCAGTTGCCCACTGTTTGCCACTTGCGTTTTATCCAATTTGCTCTGCTTAGGGGATGCCGAAGTCCTGCCCGCCCATTGTATCTTCTGGATCCTTACACAGTGCCAGGATGCAAGGTTACAGGGCCAGAAATGTTGTCCCTTGCTTGTTCCACTGTGGGAAAAGCCAGGACCTAGGATTTGAGGACTGATGGGGTGTGCAGGGTGGTTAAGTTTCTCTAATAGGGAAGACACACCTGTCTTGGAAGGAAATACTCTTTCCACAGGTACACCTCTCCAAGGATGCCTGCCTACAAACCAACAATAAGTCAGAATAAAGGGGCTTTGACTGCTAATTCCCAAAGTGCATATTCACCTCATTTTCTCACACCTCCTGACCCTTCCGTGACATGATCATTTTCACTATGACCCTGGGATTTGGTGGACTCTGAAAGCATAAGACTTTCCCAAGGCTGGGTGAAGAAGCCACAGGTGTCCTGCTGGTGGTGCCTGTTCTTGTAACACAGAAGTGTGGGCTTCCAACTTTGCTGGCCCTATGTTCAGGTGCTAGTCTGCCACTACCCAGCCATGTGACCCCACCATCTTGCTTGGGAAATCTGGCCCAGAGTTTCTGCCTTGGTTTCCTGTGCTGGGTGGCATGCATCTTGCTGTGCTGGTGAACAAGTTAGAGATGCCGCATGAAGACAGCCATGCAAGTGTCTGGCATCATTGAGGCTCTCAGCAAATGCCAGCTGTTACTGTCCCTAGCCTTGGAAAGGTTTGTGCTTTCTCTCTCTCTGAGTTCCCTGAACAACTGGAGTGTTCTAGGACCCAGCAACTCCACCAGCTTCACAGTCATCCCTGCCGCTAAAACTGCAGCTCTCCCACTCACTTCAGGGAAACTCTGCTGGGTTGAGGCCAGTTTAGTTTTCAGATTCCCAGAGCAAAAGACGCACAGCTTGGTGCCCCATGTGCTCACAGCTCAAAACCCAGGGATTTCGTTCAACATCAGGATGAATATTCTCTTTGGCTTCTCTTGCTCACCACCTTCCAGAAGCCCCTTTGCCTGCCCCTCCCTCAGACCTGTCATTCATTTCTCAGCCAACCGGAAATCCCGCCCCCTCTGCTGTTTACCTAATCAAAAGCTGTTTAACTCTTTGTAGTGCTAATGCAGTGTGCTGGGAAGACTGAACCAACTGGCAACAGGGGAATGAGCCTGGTGATTTGAAGGCCCCCTCCTGGGGCTAGGGCAGATCACTCATCCTTTGTTTCCCAATCCCCTGTGGAGCGTCCTGCCTGAGGCCTTTGGGATATTTATTTACTTATTATTTATTTATCTGCCTATTCATTCATTCACTTTTTTGGTGATTGAACCCAGGGGCACTTTACCACTGAGCTACATCCCCAGCCACCCCCCCCCCCTTTTTTTATTTTGAGGTAAGGCCTGGCTAAGTTTTAGCTCAGACTGGTCTGGAACTTGTGATCCTCTCATCTCTGGCTGGGATTACAGGTGTGGCCACTGGGCCAGGCATCATCTCTCCATTACTGTGTAGCTGGAGTATACCCTCCCAGTCTTTCTCCCCTTAACTGTGGTACTGCTGGTCCTCTGCTTTAAGCTTCTTGGCCCACACTTGCCAATGACCTTTACTTGGCAATTGGACATTTATTCCCACCAGGGCCTAAGAATGCAGATTCAGACAGGTTTGGGGAGGACATCATGTCTTTCTCTGAGCTAGCTCGTGGTTTCTGTACAATGGGAGGTGATCATACTGACCTGCTAGGAATAATACATGGCATGCCTCTGGCACAGAAGAGGTGCTCAGCACATCTCTGCTCTCCAGGTTCTCCTACTTCCTAGCTGACTTTCCTGGAGCCAAGTGACCTCTGTGCATCCCCTTCTGTAAAATGGGGAGAAGTTTAATTGAGTCTTCCCCACCCCAAAGGACTGGAGACTGCAGCTCAAAACTTCCTATTCTTTCATTCTGGATTTTTTTTGGGGGCGGGGGGCTTCTTTTTCTTTATTTTAGGACAGACCCCTTTTAAGTGCACTGGCAGGCAGAAGCAGAAAGCAGGGTGACCTAGAGGAAAACCCTCTGGAATGTCAGAGAACAGACTTGGGGTCTTGTCTAGGATCTGAGGTTTGCAGCCTCTGCGTCACTAGGTAGGAACCTGTACCTCAGATTCCCAGCTTGTGTATCTCTGGGGATGCATTGGCAAACTTGGCTCTCTCTCAGAGCAGGAAACATGCCTTTTCATTTTCTGTGCCCAGTTTCTCTCACACTGCTGAAACACAGAAGGCTCGCACTGGTTTCTTGCTTGCTGGATGAATTTGGAGCTGCTGAGGATTCAAAGCTACTGCCTTTGTTTGAAGTCTCATGGTTCCAAAGGCTGATAACTCTGGGTCCCTGAGCCTTTACCCTGCACCCAGGGACTTGAGTTGGTGACTCAGTTGGAAGCAGGGCAAGACTGGAGGTTGCCTGGCTACTCTGTTTTAAGACCACTGCTATGCTGAGACCCACAGCCTAGGTTAGGCACCTGTCACCCGTGCTCCCCATTGGAGAATTTAGTTCACACACTGTCTAGTTCTTGGTGATAAAAGTTGTAAGCTCTGGAGGTGGTCAGAATTTCCTGGAGGGTTCTCTGCCTGTTGCTAGTGAGAATGGTCAAAGTGACTCCCACAAGCCCAGATTTGGTGTAGGGTGAGAGTGCAAAATCTCCTGGGGGTGTGAAGATACCCCATCCCTGGTGACTTAGTACACCATTGGCTAGCATGACAGGGTGTCATTTGGACATGCTAATGCTACCTTACCCTTTGGAGAGATGTGCTTGAGCACTCACACACACACACACACACACACACACACACATTCTAAACAATGTGGGCACCACATTAAACTTTAGTACCTGAGAGAAATTTAAGTTTACCTTTAAGAGATGGTACAGGTTTTCCTCTAAGATCCGAGTAACTCTGCTGTTTTAGAGCTTTTCTCCACATTATTCCAGATTCATCCCTTTTGTTAGTCACTTTATTATCATTAGTTTAAATTCAGCCATAACAGCCACCTTTGAGGCTCTGGTTCTTCCTCCCTCTTTGCTTCATTTCTTGTTCTCTGCTTTCCCTTTGATAGACCCTTAACAGTTCAGTGTAAACCTTGTTATTCTTCCAGTGTCCCTGGTACCTCAGTTTCTCTATCATTACTTCCTCCTCATCTCTAGTACTATTTTCAGAGATCAGATTGCCATCTAATCAAGAATTTTCTTATAGTCCCTTCATTTTTATTTCAGTAGTATCCCATGGTTGTCCTTTTCTCCCCTGCAACCACTCCTCCACTCTTTCCCCTCCTCTAATAATTTAAGTGTATTTTCTATTTCCACAGCACAGCATGTCACTTTCTCTATGACAGTGCCCCTCTCCGACACTGAATTAAGAATAGCCAATACAAGATAATTTCATAGTATATTCTGATGTCTCTTTCAATCCTCTCCTATCTTCTTTTGCAATCGCTTAATTTTTTAAGCATGTTGAGATATCCTCTTCTCTGTTCCACCCCCCAAAATTGGTCACATAATGTTTTCCACATTTCCTAGTATCCCATGCTTTTTCTCTAGCACAGCACTGATGGAACTGCTAGTTTACATATTTCTCTCTCCCACACAATCTAGAACATTCCTTCTAATGGGGCCTGCATATTACAGAGTATTCCCAGGGCCTATACTTGTTCCTCACATAACAGGTGGTCAATAAATGAACAAGGTGTGCTAGTTATTATGCTTTTATTTTTCTCTATGTTCTGCAGTAACTAAGCAAAATCAGGGAAAATGTCAGTTTTCTTTACAATACAACAGACACAAAGCGTTTCAGAATGGTCAGATATGAACAATTCCCTCACCTCCTCCCATTTTACTGGTTATTTCAAACTTTCAAAGAATAGCCCATTTCAATGATATAAATTCTGTACCACATCACAGAATATGATGGAACGACTTCATTTCATTAACGTTAGCAAGACTGTTATACTAAATCTCATCGACAGGAAAAAAAAAAAAAGAAAAAAACTGTTCAATTATATATTTAAACATACTGTGATCCTTAATTAACAGTATTATAAAATGAATACAAGTTTACAATATTCAAAGCAAACACTCTATTTCGCAGTTAAACAATTAGCACTGATCACAAATACCAAATACAGTGCCCTCCCCCATTCACGTCATTTCAACTCCGGACCCAGGCCACTTACACCTGGGGTATCTTGAACTCTCTTTTCCATTCCCTAGGGTCTACCTCAGATTTTCCTAGGGGGCAGAGTAACCTCTAGCACCTGAATTAAGTATAGCCTCAACCTCTGCATCGTCGTCCGAATCCCAATCATAATTACATGGCCAGTCCTTGGAGCATCGGTTACGAACCCTTGCCACAAAATGCATGACTTTCAGCTTGCTGGACTCCACGTGTGCTCGAGGACCCCAGAAGAACTCGTACTCCACCGGACTGCTGCGGGGTACTGGCTTATAAATCAGGTACCCTCTGCGCACAAACTCTTCTGTAACGACCTTCTTCGGATCTCCAAAGATGCTGTGTTGCCGCCCAGGCTGCATTCCTAACTTCCCCAGCACTTTCCACACCAGAGCCTCTTTTGCGCTGTTGCCCATGATGAAGATGAGGGCTAATATGGACATCAGGAGACTTTTCTTAGTGCCCTGAAAATTGCCCCGGGCTACCGAAGGCTTTTGCGCTAGGGCACTGCTAGAGGCTTCCTCGGGAGTGGTGGAGGCTTCCTCTGGAGTGCTTGGGTCTTCCTCCGGGCCGCTGAGGTCGTCTTCTGGGGTGCTCAGGACCACAGAAGCAGCCATTGGGGTCTCAGAGGCCTCTGAGGCCTGGATCTTGCGATTGTTGCGGTTCTCTTCTGCGGCCCTTGCATTACGGCGGCGCCGACTCTTCCTTCCCCGAGGCATGTCTCTTGCAAGGCGCTGAAAGCCTACACAGTCTTAGGGAAGGATGCCTGTAGCCTCTGTAGAAAGCAATTATCTCTATCCTAAGACGCGGCCGCGGCGGAAGCTACCAACGTCAATAGAGTCTTTGTAACAACAAACCAGACGTTTTCAGCCACAAAGCTCGTTCCCACGCAAGCTGACTTGCACTAGCAGTCGCTGCCGGTACTTGCCGCAGCTGCAAGCGCGCGAGAAAGCTCAGCAGAATTGACTCCACCCCCCCACCCCCACCCCCGCCACGCACTCGCTGAACACCAAAGAGGAAGTGGGCCGGTCCTCCACAGGGACTTCCGCTAGCAGATAGGAAAAGGAGCGTGGTACAGCAGGGGTGGGACAAGGGTAGAAATGACGGCTAGGGATTGGTGGGGGTTGGGGTATGTACCGAGGAAAAGAATACCCAAATGATTCTGTATTCTTCAGTCCACTACAGACATTCCAAGATTGATTCGCTGGTTTGGGGAAAGAGTGGGTCTCTATCCCATTCGCACCGCATCAAAGGCCAGCTGGCGAGGGGGGAAGTCTGGGGGGAAGGAGTTGTATTCTTGGAAGGAATCATTTGACCCCAGCCCTCTTTTTTTTTTTTTTTTTCCTCTTGGCGTATGCAGCGCATTCACTCACTCTCCCTGTTTTCAGAAAGCACTTATACTATACATATCTAATTGATTCTTAGGCTCATCTAGGACCTGGATAATAATGTTATGGCCAAAGTGCTGGGCGATGAGAGGACATAGGAGTGCAAAGCCAGTAGTGTGAAAAAGGTGCAGAGCCTTTGCAGTGTTCTACGTTCTCAGGGGTTACTAAGCACGGCAGTAAGAGGATCAGACCTCCATTTGTGCAGCCTCAAGGAGGGGCAACCTATCTCTTGCCAGATCACATAGGAAGCAATTAAAATAAGAAGCAAGAGGCATGAAAGTGAGCCTTAAGGCTGTTGCTATGGGGATGGAGACAAGCATTTTGAGGGTGACCACTGAAAGGCTTAGGAGACTATATGGAAATGGGGAATGGGGTGGGGCAGGGGAGTGCAGGTTGGCTCCAAGATTTCCAGGCTTCAGTCTCCCTGAGTACCTCACTTATTTTGCATCTTTCAGAGCATACTCTGAACTTTGCTCACTTGTTTTCTCTGCCTAAATCACCTTCTCTCTCTTCTCCAACTATCTGAATTCCATCTGCCTGCTCAGAGGCATCTTTCTCCCTTAAGCTTATCTTGGTTGGTCTAAAAGGGTATTGAGCCAGTTTTTACTGCCCTGAGGCAAGCCCTAGAGCTGGCATTTTGTATTTTTTTTTCTCATGTCTTTGCAAGTATTAGCTTGCTCAAGTCATTTTACTTCTCTGAGGCTGTTTTCTCACCTGAAAAATGGAGGTAAAGTACTGGCTTCATAGGATTGTATGAATGAAAAGCCTTTTTCACATAGCAGGCACAGACAGAGCAGGCCTCTCAAGGTGTTGAAGCAGTGTTGAGAGTGTGGCATTTAATAAATTCATGTTGAAAGAATACATGATGTTAAAGTTTTTACATGTGTTCTTAACTCAACTCTTAAAAGGCAAGTGAATGGTTTTTACCTGTTTGGCTGGAAGGGATTAGATGCTTGCTCAACAGAGGCTCAGTTTGTAGTCCCACTTGGGGAAAGGCCCTGTCTAGCTTATAGTCTTTGATATTTCTTGGCTTTTATTGGAGTTTGTGATATAGAATATGGCTGCATCTGGTGAATGAATTCTATATGATAGGGCAATGTGTATCACTGGGAAAGCAGAATTGGCAGCCAAATTGTACCCAGTGAGGTCCAGACATCTGCACTTGTGTAGAAAGTGGGTGCTTCCTTTAGAGAAACAGGCATTGAATTCAGACCTAGGAACATGAGTTTTGACCCATTCTAAGTCACTTACATGTACTTTAACCTTGATAAGTTCACCTAATATCCATTCCTTTGATTTTTTTTCTGTAGAAACAGAAAAGGCTGATCTCTCTAGCCTTGTTTGCCTGACTTATAAGTTTCTCTAGAAGTCTTACAGCACACACCAGAGGTTCTGGATTACAGCAGGTTCACCCGAGTTCAAGATTGATTGATTGATTCATTTATTTATTAATTCATTCTTTGTTGTATTTGAAATTCTTTATTCCTAGTATACTGCAAAATTGGGAATATTTTTTCAAATTGTTTACCTATTCTAATTTGATAGCCTGGGAATGTAATAAAGTGAACTTATTCTCTTCTAAAAATTCACTTTCTTACTGAAAATTTATTTGTAGGCAATGTCTATTGAGACTTCCTGTTTGATAAATCTAGCCACATACATATTTGAGGTAGCGCATATCTGTTGCTTCACTCCTGCCCACAAACCAGCTGATTAAGCAGAGGGTGCCATTTCCCTGTCATGGCCTTCACCTGAGTGAACCTTTGCTCCAATCCAAAACAAGGACAAAACAGCTCTTTTTTCCATCCTGGATAGGTATCCTTATGTAATGTCTAGCCTAGGGCCTCAGCTCTAAAATCAGTTTCTCCAAAGATGTCATTAGGAACAGAGGTCATTGTGGGCTACTTGCAGTGTTTCCCAAAGCTTAATAGTCACATTTATGTAAGACAAGGCCAAAGAGGTTATTAGTCAATAAACACAGTGTATTTAATAGTAAAAATATCACCAGGCATGGTATTAGCAGGAGAAAAATCATAAAATCATATATTGAGACACTGGGGATCTGTTATCTGTTTTGAGGAAGTAGCACATGATGGAAAAAAGGCAATTGATCTATGAGTGCTTTAGAAGTACAATGAGAGGAAAGAAACTGACATTAACATGCTGAATTACCATACTGTTTCCTAACCTACCTCTAAATCTGGAGTCTTTACAACAGCCTTTATTTACCAATGAAACTAGAGAGGGCTTAACTAGTTTGTCCAGGAACATAGCTCTTATGATGTCAGTATTTAAACCCGTATCATCAGATTCATGAACTCTGGCTTCTGTAATCATACATCAAAGCTGCTCCAATTCAGTGTATATTGGGTGGTTCAACGAGGTTTAACAGGGAAGAGAGTGTATGTGTTCCCGTAAGATAGGAGCATATTGGAAAGAGAAGAGAAAAGGGACAGATGTAGGAAAAGCTGACCAGAATTTCCATGTTCAGGATTTCTACACTTTTCAAGCTGTGTCAAGTCCAGAATATTACTTATTCATTCTAAGCCCAAATTTCCCCCTCACAAATGGATAGATCATAGTGGTGTTATGAAGATTAAAGGGTAATGGCTTATGCAAGTTGTGGCAGACCTTTAGTCATCAAAGATGTGATGGCTTCCTGAAGGGGAACACTGAATTTTTATGCAGAATATCTGTATCCCAGTACCAGACTCTTTGCTCACTACACCATCTTCCTGAGCCTCTTGCTCTCCTTGCTTTATTTCTAAAGTTATGCCACATAATTCATCTATCCTTAGTCATAAAAAAGGATTTCCACAGTGTGTCCTATTGATCTAGAGAGAGGCAATAGTGCCTGATGCTTAAAGGCATGGACTTTGAAGGGAGATTGCTTAGGATCAACTCCATATTTGAACATACATGTTAATACATGTTAAGTGCTAAGAACAGCATTGTGTTTGCTGTATATGTTCATTACTAATAACTCTGAGCAGTTGAGTAGGTGTTTCCCTAAAGTGTTTCCAGTTATATAAAAAATTTAGCACTATACTCAGGATTCATTTTCAACATCCAAATTCCTTGGCTTTTTGTCGGGGAGGGTACTAGGGGTTGAACTCAGGGGCACTCGACCACTGAGCCACATCCCCAGCCCTATCTTGTATTTTATTTAGTTGCTCAGTTGCTCAGCGCCTCACTGTTGCTGAGACTGGCTTTGAACTCGCAAACCTCCTGCGTCAGCCTCCCAATCCAATGGGATTACAGGTGTGTGCCACTGCACCTGGCACCTTGACTTTTTTATATCATCATTTTTTAATATTCTCATTGACTTCATATAACCTCTTTTTCCATAGTATCTATTTCAGAGTTAAATAGTATTAGCAGTAACAATGGCTATGTGCCAGACATTTTATTCGTATAAGAATCATATTTAGGGGCTGGAGATGTGGCTCAAGTGGTAGCACGCTCACCTGGCTTGCGCAGGGCCCTGGGTTCAGTCTTCAGCACCACATAAAAATAAAGATGTTGTGTCCACTGAAAACTAAAATAAATAAATAAATAAATATTTAAAAAATTATCTCTCTCTCTCTCAAAAAAAAAGAATCATATTTACTGAACATCTATTACATGCTATGCACTGGAGTTTTAACGGTAAGGTCACAGTCTATTATTAGTATAGAGAAAAAATTTAAAAGTGGAGTATAACAGGTGCTGACTTTGATTAGGAGAATCTTAGATGAGGCATACTGACTTTTGGGTTTTCCAAGTAGAAAACCCTGGGAAATCAGCCTAACTTCATGTACCCAAGAAAGGCATATATGAGTAAATAAGTGAATGTTAGACTGAGAACTGAATGTTTAGTATGAGTTAAGTAGGAGAAGAGTGAAGAAAAGTGTTCCATACAAATACAGCAGAATGTTTGAGGACCTGAAAACCAAAATGAACACACACACACAGGATTTTTAGTGATTGTAAACCACTTTCCCTAAGAGTCAAGTTTTATTTCCTTTATCAGTGTGATCTGAGGATTTTGAGGCACACTGTGTTAGTTTTGCATCACTGTGACCAAATTCCCTAAAAAGAACAACTTGCCATAGAAGAGGAAAAGTTTACTTTGGCTTATGGTTTTCAGAGAATCAGTCCTTGGCCAGCCAGCTCCAAGGCTCTGGGCCTGAAGGGAGGCAGAACATCTTGGTGTAAGGATATGGCAGAGGAAAGCTATTCAGTGCATGACAGCCAGGAAGCAGAGACGGAGAAAGGACGGGGGAGGGAGGGAGGGAGGGAAGAAGAGGAGGAGGAGGAGGAGAAAGAAGAAAAAGGAGGAGGGGGAGGGGAGGGAGGAAAGGGAAGGAGAGATAAAGGAGAGGAAGGGAGGGGAGGGGAGGGGAGGGGAGGGGAGAGGAGGGAAGGGGAGAGGAAAGGAGAGGAGAGGAGAGGAGAGGAGAGGAGAGGAGAGGAGAGGAGAGGAGAGGAGAGGAGAGGAGAGGAGAGGAGAGAAGAGAAAGGGTCTATGAAGAAACAAACTTTTCTGTATCCTGCTCCACTGACCTGCTTCCTCCAACTAGGTCCCACTTGCCAATGGTCCATAAATGGACCACTGATGAGGTGGAGCCATCCTGATCCAATCAATTCTCCAAAACCCCATTTCTGAATACATGAGATATTGGAAGATATTCTAAATTTACAACATCACACAGAGATATTTTAGTTCATAATGTTAGATAATGTACTGTATAGCTGTACAAATTTATTACACTATGACCTTACTACTGAAAATGTATTTATTTACTTTTAGAATCAATGAATGCTATTGTCCTCATCCTGAACACATTTATCCACTTAGTTACAATTTATTTTCAGTCATTGAATTTCTGGTTTGGATAATTATGTACATTTAAACTTTGATACATATATCCAGTCCGATTACCTTGAATGATTGTGTCATTTCATGGGAAGTATCAACATCAGTGAATGGAGCCTGTCTGTTTCACCACATCTTTCTCTGCCCTAAGCATTATTAGGCATATTACAAATTAATAATCTAAGTTTTTTACATTTTTGGAGACATAATTGGCATATAAACTACACAATTTTAAGGAATACAACTTGATAACTTTCGGGGAGGCTGAGGGAGGAAGATTGCAAGTTCAAAACCAGCCTCAGCAATTTAGAGAGGCCCTTAGCAATTCAGTGTGAGTCTGTCTCTAAATAAAATATTAAGAAGGTCTGGGGATGTGGCTCAGTGGTAAATTGCCCCTGGGTTCAATTCCTGGTACAAATATATATATATATATATATATATATATATACACACACACACACACACACACACACACACACTAATATAGATAGATACAGATATCTAGAAATAGATATCTCCTCCCAGTATATGGCTTATCTTTTCTTTTCATTCTCTTGACAATGTATTTTTTTAAAAACACGCTTTTATAAAATATTTTTAAGATGTTGATTGACCTTTATTTTATTCATTTATTTCTATGCGGTGCTGAGAATTGAACCCAGGGCATCACACATGCTAGGCAGGTGCTCCACCACTGAGCCACAACTCCAGCCCCCAAAACAAGCTTTTAATTTTGATGAAATCCAACTTTTTTCCTTGTATGGGTCATACCTTTGGTGGAATAACTAAGAAATTACTATCTAACCTAAGATTAACATGAGTTGGGAAGTAGTCCTCCTTTAATTTTCTGGAAGAATTTTTTGAAATGACATTATTTCTTGCTTAAATGTTGAGGATAGTTCAACATTGAGGCCATCTAGGTCTGTAGGTTTGTGTGTGTGTGTGTATGTGTGTGTGTGTGTGTGTGTGTGTGTGTGATGGTTTTAACTATAAATTAAATTATTCATTAGATGTTGGATTATTTAGGTAACCTATTTCTGCATGATTGAGCTTTGGCAGTGTGTACCTTTCAAATAATTTGTCCATTTAACCTAAGCTTTGTACTTTATTAACATAAAAATCTTTGTTATATTCCCCTATCCTTTTTAAAATCTCTAGAATCTACATGTCATCTTTCTATTCTTGATATTGACAATTTGTGTATTCGGTCTTATTTTCTTGATTATGTGACTAAAGGTTTGTAAATGTTATTGACTTCTTAAAAAACTGACTTTAAAAAACTTACTTTGGGTGTAATTGCTCCTTGCTCTAGTTGCTTAAGGTGAAAACTGAGATCACTATGTCAAGGCCATTCTCCATATAGCTATGGATTTCCCCCTAAGTACTGCTTTCATGTCAGTGCACATAATTTTTCCTTTTTATACTTTTAAATGTTTAGAGTAAAATTGGCCCATTTTAGAGTAAAATATTATGAATTTTAATAGATTTACATCATCACCACCACTATCAGGGTATAGAACAGATACATCATCCCCAAACATTTCCTTATATTATCACTTCATGGTCAACCCATCTCCCCATCTGTAAGTATGTAAAGAATTTCAAATACAACAAAGAATGAATTAATAAATAAATGAATCAATCAATCAATCTTGAACTCGGGTGAACCTGCTGTAATCCAGAACCTCTGGTGTGTGCTGTAAGACTTCTAGAGAAACTTATAAGTCAGGCAAACAAGGCTAGAGAGATCAGCCTTTTCTTTATAATTAAAATGTAATCTTTTAGAAAGTCATATCATGGAATTATATAGTGTGCAAACTTTCAGATTGCCTGGATTTTTTTTTTTACTTAGCAATACACATTCAAGATTTATCCATGCTGTTGCATGAATTGCTAGTTATTTGTTTATTTATTTATTTATTTATTTACTGGTACCAGGGATTGAACCCAGAGTGCTTAACCACTGAGCCACATCTCCAGCCCTTTTTTATTTTTTATTTTTTACTTTGAGACGGGTTCTCACTAAGTTGCTTAGGGTCTAGCTAAGTTGCTGAGCTGGCTTTGAATTTACAATCCTCCTGCCTCAGCCTCCTGAGCCCCTGGGATTTTGGGTATGTGCCAATGTGCCCAGTGACTTTTATTATTTTTAATTATTGAGTAATATTCCTTTATATGGATTTTTGTATGTTCTGGAAAAAAACATATTCACTGATGTGAAACTGCAAAATGAAGTTTAGCAAAGATAAGAACACTCACAGTTATTTTACCAAAACTTCATTAATTAAACTAGGCAATTTAAAGTAAACATAGGCAGTACTTTTACTCTGACATCAAATCTACTGGGTATAATAAGATGACTCTGTGTTATGTCATTCAACCCAGTGGAGAGTTAGAACCATATATGGCCCACCCATTAGTCACATGCAGCTAGCTCAAAGACGCAAAGAAAAAGCATCATAGCAATGGTCACAATGTAATAAATTTAACTTTGTGTATGAAGGACATTAATATTAGTATAGCATAAATCCATTTCAGAGTTATAAAGCATCTCCAAGGTGAACCCCTTCAGTTTGTAGATGGAAGAGGCTGAGACCTGGTTTAGATTTTCTCCATAAGCATTTATAGATACTAACACTGACCAATGGCTAGGTCTAAACAGCAGGATGAGTGAGCAGAATTGTGGCTGACAATGTTTTTACTATTGAAAAACTCACTCTATGGAAGTAGAATGACATTTGGCATAGCATCTTATTGTTGACCTTTACTGGTGATCATGTATGTGCCAGACTCTACACTTAAAATTTCCCAAAGACCTCAAGAAGGTGGTGTTGAAATCTCACTTTTAAAGAACGTGAAGAGAGAGCCTACAGAATGGGAGAAAATTGTTGCCATCTGCACCTCAGATAGACCATTAATCTCCAGGATATATAAAAAAACTCAAAAAAGCTTAACACCAAAAAAAAAAAAACCCACTAAATAAATAGGCAAAGGAGCTGGATAGACAGTTCACAGAAGAAGAAATGTGAATGGTCAACAAATATATGAAAAAATGTTCAACATCTCTAACAGTTAGAGAAATGCAAGTTAAAATTACACTGAGATTTCATCTCACTACAGTCAGAATGGCAATTATCAAAAATACAAGTAACAATATATGTTAGCGAAGGTGTAGGGAAAAAGGTACAGTCATACATTGCTGGTGGGGTTGCAAATTGGTGCAACAACTCTGGAAACCACTATGGACATTCTTCATAAAACTTGGAATGAACCACCACTTGACCCAGTTATCCCATTCCTTGGGGTTATCCCACCCAAAGGACTTAAAATCAGCATACTACAGTGACACAGTCACATCAATGTTTATAGTAGTTCAATTCACAATAGCTAAGCTATGGCACGAACCTAGGAGTCCTTCAATGGAAGAATGGACAAAGAAAATGTGATTTATACATATATACACAATGGACTATTACTCAGCCATAAAAGAAATGAAATTATGGCATTTGCCAGTAAATGGATGGAACTGGAGGCTCTAATTCTAACTGAAGTAAGCCAATCCCAAAGAAACAAAGTCGGAGTGGTGTCTCTGAAATGCAGGTGCTAACTCACAATTGGTGAGGGAGGGGAGGGAGGAGAGGTTCACCACATGGGGTGGATGTGGCAAAGGAGAGGGGACAGGAATGGGAAAGACAGTACAATGAATCATATAGTAGACAGTAGAATGAAGGACGTAACTTTCCTATATTCATATTCATATATGAATATATTACCAGTGTAACTCCACATCATGTACAACCACAAGAATGGGATGTTATACTCTATGTGTCAAAATACATTCTACTGGCATGTATAACTAAAAAGAAAAAGTAAAAAAAAGAAATCTTGCTTTTACATATAAGGAAAGTATAAGAGGGGATTTGAGACACTAAGCCTAGTAAGTAGCAGATCTGGGGTTCACACCTAGGTCTGTCTGACAGAAAAACAAACTCTTTCTAGTCACTTCACTTATGTGACTGGTATTCAAATGTGGCTGTCATTTATTATGGGACATGTATTATAAAGCTTTTCCTTATCTTTAAGACTATAAATAAGGTCTCTCCTTCATATTGCTGGGTCTTCCATCTTTTTTCTGCCATAGTTATCATTTTCTTAGTTCAACTGCTGTGTTTGCATGCCTTCCTTCTTACCTACTTAACAATGAGATCTTTAAAAGTTAGGGATTGAACCCAGGGGTGTTTAACCACTGAGCCACATCATCATCATCATCTCCTCCTCCTCCTCCTCTTCCTCCTCCTCCTCCTCCTCCTCCTTTTTTTAAATTTTGAGACAAGGTCTTGATAAGTTGCTTAGGACATGATTAAGTTGCTGAGGCTGCCTTTAAATTCATGATCCTCCTGCTTCAGCCTCCCAAGTCACTGGGATTACAGGCATGTGGCACTGCACCTGGAAGCCCATTTCTTTTCTTTTCTTTTTAGTATAACAATTTTAATAGCAATTAGAATGATTCTATAATCCTACTCAGATTTAAAGTCATATAGTCTATTCTTGCCTTTCCATTATCTTCCTTTTGTATTAAACCCATTTCTTATGTAAGGAAAACTTCTAAGATTTCAATGATTTTGCTGTCACTGTCAAGGTATTTTTTTTATATCCACATAGAACCTGTACTACTTTATGCTTAGTATTTTTTATTGAAGCAAAATAGTACTTGCTATAAATATAAGTACAAAGATAAATACAACCAAATTAAATAAATTAATGAAAACATTTAAAATTGATGTTAAGGGCTGGGGTTGTGGCTCAGTGGTAGGGTACTTGTCTAACATGTATGAGGCACTGGGTTTGATTCTCAGCACCACATATAAATAAATAAAATTCTACTGACAACTAAAAATGTTTTAAAAATTGATGTTAAAATACAAGTAAAAGTCAATTCTATTCATTTAGACTGTATTATGCACTTAATATATATTGTTTCAATTTATCTTCAAAGAATGTGTTCAAATAAAATGCATTTGTCTTTGTATGATATGGTTAATCAAGATTCCAACCTTGATTTATTTGACACTGAATTATAAATAGTATTAGAAACTCCCAACTTAATTTTGCCCCCAACAAATTCCACGGATTTCATTTCCATTTCTCGTAAAACCCTTTACTTATTTGAGTTCATCTCCTAAAACTTGTCAGTTTTCATTCTGTAGATCTCTTACCAGGTCTTGTGGCCACAGGCCCAGGATAACCAAACATATTTTTACCTTGAAATTTCAATATTTGATTTTCTAGTTCTTTGTGTCAGGGTAATTCATTTTGATCCTTTTTGTTTTAAAGGAAAGATAATTGTTATTTACCATTTCATTTTTTCCCTTCTAAGGTATGTGAGTCCTGCAGAGGGTCTTTTGTGGAAGAGCAGGATTATTTGTCTGCTAATACAAAGAAGGAGCCAAGAAAGGCTTTCAATGGTATGCTTGTAAGAAGGGATGGGATGGTGGTGACCAGATCCTAGAGTTTAGAGCAGCAGCTGGAAGTTGAACAAGAGGCTGTCAGGTAATGGAAATCATAGCAAAGAGAAATAGTAGTGGACAGATAGCTATGGAACTTACAGAAGAAAACTAAAATATTTATAAGGAGTATTTTCTAAATAAAAACTTTTATTTTCTAAATAAACACATTTACAATGACTTAGGCACTGTCTAAGTCTTTACCTATACTTACTCATTTAATCCTCATTACAGTCCAACCACGTAGATTCTATTACTATCCTTATATGGATTAGATCACCAAGACAGAGAGGATAAGTAAAGAAAGAAAGGTTATACATTTAATAAATGTTGAGTATTTTAAGAAAGAAAAAAGATACAGTATGTCATGTCTAATTTCTGCCCAAGGAAAAATCTGGAAGCAAGAAGAGAGATACATACAGGGATTTTACCATTTTTCCTTCATGGAATGTGGTTTGCAAAAATTCTTCCCAGCTGGGGTTATGGCTCAGCAGCAGAGCACTCACCTCACACGTGCGAGACACTGGGTTTGATCCTCAACGCCACATAAAAATAAATAAATAAATAAAGGTGTAAAATCAAATAACCAGAAATTTTTCAAAAATTATTTCCTTCCCATGTCCACATGAAAATCTCAGTGTAGACCTAATGTTATGCTTTAAAAGAGTTTCTAATGAAACAGATATGTTTACATTATTACATTTTAAAATGTTGGTCCACTAATTTCATCTTTGGCACTGACTTTGGGTAAAATGTATGGCCTGAATTTGGACAAACTTAAGTTTAAATCCTTAGTCTGCCATTTAACTGTTAATGAGGGGGGAAAGTAAACGGTGTTGGGAATCTACGAGGTCCTGGAGTGGGTTGGGACAGAATTTTTAAGACAAGTGATCAGATAGGCATTACTGAAGGGACAACTGAATAAACCAAGAAAAGAAATGAAGGGTTCTGAACCGAGGATCTCTGAGGAAGAGTACTTCATGTAAAGTGAACAATCTAAATAATATAGTAATAATCTAAATAATATAGTAAATAATAATCTACAATATAAAGTATCAGATGTGGTAATGAGCATGAAATGTTTGAGAAACAGCCAAGAGGCCAGGGTGGATTGAACAGAAAGAAAGAGAATAAGAAGAGCAAAACTCATCTCCTGAGTGAAAGGTGAAAAAGGAAATATTATAAGTGCAAAGATTTCATAGAGACAATATGCATGTGTTATTTACTGATATTAAAGATAATTTTCTCAATACTGTTGTGAATAAGATAAAATATTATAGAAGTTTTAAAAACAAAAATAGAATAAAATGATGCACTGAATATTCGTTACTCAGTTTGAATAGTTGCCAACATATGGCTAATTTCAATTTACATACTCCACCCTCTTATTGATACATGTTGAAGTAGCATGTGGCTTATTCATATTACTTTTTGAAAATGACAGAAATAAAAATAATATAAGGGAAATCTTCCACATCAATTAAAATATACTTACATTGTCATGTTGTTGTTTTATAAAATTGTGTACTATACAACCACTTGTATCTTTTGAATCTTTTTCATATTGAAAAGATTACCTGGAATATGTAAATATATAAATTCACTCAAAATAAAAGTTACTATGTATTCTCACGTATCTATATATCATAATAAGAATACTTTAATAGGCCTATTTTACTGAAGTGTCTTTTTTTTTAATCTAGAAAATAACAATCTTTAATGCTGGGCACTGCAATACACATAATCAATTCAAAACAAACAATTCCAAGTCAATTCTAAGTCTACTGCTTCTCCATTTTTCTTCACTCCCCTACAGAGGGCCTATCACTTATCTATCACTTTCATTGCCCCCAAAACTTTTCCTTTGTCTTTAGTAAACACCATTTTCAGCTAATTGATATCCCCAAGGGAAGGGCTCCATGTTTCTTCCACTGCCAGGGATCTGGTTATATCAGGGCTCTCCAATCTTTTTATTATAAAAGCAACTATCCAATGATACTTGTTAAAACAGTAAGTAAGACTTTTGGGGGACCATTGTGATAAATATAAGGACCACTACAATGGAGTCCTGCAGTGGGCAGGGGGTGAGTAGTCTCAATTCCAAATATAACATGGCTAAGTAGGAATTTATGGCCAAGAAATAGTGTGGACTCAGTTAATGGAAAATAACTATGATAATATGTCAGTGATAAAGGGGGATTTTGGCTAAACTGACCTAACAGGATTCTTGCTAAACACAGGCTAGGGTGATCAGACATCACCTGGGGGATGGTGAAGGATGAGGACTCAGATCAGTTATCAAGGATGATTAGATATCAAGGATGGGAACTTCTTGTTAAACTGGCTTAGCAGGTTTCTAAAACTGGATATTACAAGGAAGTGCCCAGATGGGCTCAGGAGAAGATGCAGAAGCCTGAATAAAGTTTGGCCAAGCTGAATCTTTGTCTTTCACGAGGGAATAAAAGTTTGCTTCTAATTCAGCAAATAATATAACAGGTCTTTCTCACAGAGAAACCCACATTCTTTAGGTTGACTGTTCAACCTCTTCCTCCAGCTGAACCTCCAAGTATCAATATGTAGTTCCAAATTATTCAGAACCAATTGCCTGAGGAAGATGCAGTTTCTTCACAGAACCCCATCTCTCCAAAGGTGGGAGAAATAAGGCATTCTTGATATTACGGCTGAAGGTAGAAAATGTTAAGAGAGCACAAAGGATTAGAAGTACTCAGTACTTAGTTGCTTCTCCCCAAGACTGAATTAAATCAATATGTGTCTGCCTGCATGATGAGGTAGGGGGTTGTAGGAAAACACTGGAGTGCAACTCAAGTGAGTCAGTGACCAAGTAAACCCCAGAAATATCAACTTTTAAAATAATAAGAAAAATAAAGTACACCAGTACTCAATGCACAGAGACTCAGCAGGGGTAAAGGAAGCTCCCCTTTGGTGGGCTGAAAGAGAGAATCTCAGCATTATCAAATAATTCAGACTCTGCTATAGGGCAAATATGCAATCTGAGCACATAGACCTAGATTATGCATACTCAGCTTATTTGAGAGAAGAGGTTCCCTCCATTTCCCTTTGGATTCAGATGGTGTTATGATGGGTAACCATCTTAAGAAGGTCCCATTGACTAGGCTTGCTGCATGGGAGATCAGAAAGCCCTGCCCAAAACCCAATGTCTACTTTTCTTTGTTGGGTCAGTAGATTCTTACCCAAGAGTCATCCAGGGTATAGGAGAGTGATTGTGACACAAATCTTCTGAAAATTCTGGGTAGTGAGAGGTGTGGTCTGCCAATTTGGTAGATAAGGAGAATCAGAAGGCACTTCTATTTAAAACTGGTAGTTTGAACTCTGCAACAATGAGCAAGACCTGATGTGTGGCATGATTTGCAAGGGAGTTGAGTCAGGAAGTGCCATGGTCGTGACTGAAGGAAAGCTTAGTGTTTGCAGTTCCCTATCCCAGTGCAGATCCCATGGGTCTGGCTGCCTCTTCCACTCTGAGAGGCATGTGGAGGATTGGCTGGTACAGGGTAGACACTTGCCATGCCCCTGAAGATACTGAATAAGTGCATCAGGACTAGGGGTGTGCAGAGGTGTGAGGCTCCTCCTACTGCTGTGATCTATCTCCAGATATGAAAAAACAAAGGTATTCGGTATGGATCTACCATCACAGAGGGTATCTTTCCATTAGCACTCTCTGCTGTGCAAGGAGGGATGGACCTCAGACTAGAGATGGCCCTAATTGGTTTGGCCTATTTGGGCTAGAGCTGAGAAAACAAACCCCTCCCCATACTTGGTAAATTCTAAATATTGGAAGTATTAGAAAGAAGTGCCTCCATTTTAAGTGATTCAGCTAAGAGAAACCTCAGTATTTTTCTTTTTTTGCTTTTGCTTTTATTGTATGTTGTTTTGGTTCATTGTTTTTTCATATTTTGTCTAATTGCATGGACTTTTAATCTTTTAATTAGATTTTTCTACCTCTTTTCTTCATTTTGAATTTATTCTCTTCTAATGTTTTCTTTCTCTTCTCATTTCCTTTATATCTCTTCCCTACCCCTTTTTCTCTATATATTTGGTATTGATTTCATTTTTATCAATACCTCATTTTCAGCATATTCTATACTCCAATGATCCCTTTTTTTATAACTAGTGGAGTCATAGAGATTATTTTAAATAAGTTTTTATTATATGTTGACACTGGCTTTCATTTAAGTTGTCACTGTTACTGGTGGCTAATCTCCCATCTCAAAGTGGTATTGGGGATTGAGCCTAGTACTTGAACACACCAAATGGGTGCATGTAGAGATATACCCTCAGCCCAGGGTACATAATAAAGAGAAAGCTATTCACTAAAAAGACCCCACACAATAGTGGAAGAGATATCCATCCTAATAGATGTACAAATGTCAACACATAAACACTAGAAATATTAGAAATCAAGGTAACAAGACTTATCCAAAAATTGATAACTCCCCAAAAAACTGAATCCATAGATACTAAAGTAGATAAATGCTAGACAAAGAATTCAAAATATTGATTGTTAAAACAACCAATGAATTCAAATAACATACAAACAAACAGCTGAATGAATTAAGGAAAACAGTACAGAAGATGAAAGAGTATTTCAATAGATAGATATTATGAAAAAAGCAGAAATATTGAAAATGAAAAGTACAATAAGTCAAATAAATAAATCAGGTAAAAGTCTCACCAGTAGACTACACCAAGCATAAGAAAGTGTATCATGACTTGAAGATAAGGTGAATAAACTAAAATGTTCAGATATTAATAAAGAAAATATAAGAAACTATGAACAAACTATACATGATTTCTAAGCAACATCAAAAGACCAAACTTAAGAATTACAGGTCCTGAGGAAAGAACTGAATTAATGGTATAAAAAAACATTCAGTGAAATAATAGCAGAAAATTTCACGAATCTTAGGAATGAGATGGACATTCTGGCATATCAGGCATGACCAGGAAAGAGCCTCTCCAAGTGCTAAAATTTCAGAATGAGAAAGAATATTAAAAGCTGCCAGAGAAAAACAGAGTGTCACTTATAAAGGCAAACCCATCAAAATAGCATGTTTCTCATCAGTAACTCTAAAGGCCAGGAGGACATAAAATAAAGTATTTCAAGTCCTGTGTTATGGTTTGGATATGAGGTGTCCACCAAAAGCTCTTGTGTTAATACAGGAATGTCAGAAGCAAAATAATTGGATTATGAAAATGTAATCAACCAAGAGAACATGGGAAAGAATAAATCTCATTAGAAGATGAGATTAAAAATGAGAATTAGAAATGATAACAAAATGAGAAAGGTGTAGTGTTTCACAACTGTAATTCCAGTGACAATGGAGACTGAGGCAGGGGGATTGCAAGAATGAAATTAGAAATCAACAGCAAAAGAAACTACAGAAAATTATACAACCATACAGAAAATGAGCAATACACTATTAAATAACCAGTGGGTCATCAATGAATTAGGAGGGGAATTAAAACCGTCTTATAATCCAATAATAATGAAAAATAACATAAAAGAATCTGTTGGGGGGGCTGGGGTTGTGGCTCAGCAGTAGAGTGCTCACCTAGCACATGTGAGGCACTGGCTTCAATCCTCAGCACCACATAAAACTAAATAAAATAAAGGTATTGTGTCCAACTACAACTAAAAAATAAAATATTAAAAAAAGAATCTGTTGGATACAGCAAAGACAGAAGTGGTAAATTTATAGCTATTATATAAGCAGAGAGATCTTAAATAACCTAGTGATGTTTCTCAAGGTCTTAGTAAAACAAGAACAAGCTAATCCCCAAAATAATAGGAGGAAAGAAACAACAAAGATAAGAGCTGAAATTAATGAAAGAAGTACTAAATGAACAATATTATTTCCCTGTCTGAAGAGCAGGTGGAAAAGTTCTTCTCCCATTCTGTAGACTCTCCCTTCACTCTTAAATGTTCCCTTTGATGTACAGAAGCTTTTAAATTTATACGAAAGCTAGAACACAATAAGAGAGGTGGCAGGGAAAGAAGGGGAAT
The DNA here is from genome assembly GCF_048772815.1 of Callospermophilus lateralis. NCBI lineage: Eukaryota > Metazoa > Chordata > Mammalia > Rodentia > Sciuridae > Callospermophilus > Callospermophilus lateralis. The sequence continues at coordinate 40,149,623 of NC_135325.1, forward strand.
TCCATGAAAATAGGAGAGATATCAGTGGAATAAAGATAAGGATTTTTGGGGGATGGAGGAGGGATAGGAAAAGGGAAAAATGGTGGAATAAATCTAAACAAACTTTCCTATGTACATATTTGAATATCCACAGTTAATTTAATCATTATATATACACATAGTACACAAATTAAAAAAGTAAAAAAAATAAATACAGAAAAAATCAATAAACTAGAGGAAAAGGAACAGGGAAAAGAAGGAGAGGAGGGAAAGGGGAAGTTCTGGGGACCATGCTTGTATAATTATGTAGAAATAAATTCAAGTATTTTGTATAATGATAATAAACAAATAAAAAAATTAAAAAAACTTGGACCAATAACAAACAATTCAATTAAGGAAGTAATAAAAAGTCTCCCCCAAAATAAAAGGCCCAACTGGATTCATGTCTGAATTTTACTCCTCAAACTCTTCCATGAAATATAAAGGGATGTAACACTTTCCAACTCATTATACAAGGCCAATATTACTCTAATATCAAAACTGGGTAAGGACACAGCAAACAAAAAAAGCTATAGACCAATATCCTTGATAAACACTGATGTGAAAATCCTCAATAAAATTATTGAAACCAAATTCAGTGCAACAATTAAATTGATCATACACAATGATCAAGTGGGTTTGATTTCAGGAATGCAAATATCATCCAACATATGCAAATAAAAAAGTGTAATACACCAAAAACAATCGAGAAAAAAATCTCATTATATTCTTTAATAGATGCAAAAAAAAAAAAAGCTTTTGACAAAATTCAACATCTTTCATGATAAAATTCCTAAAGGAACTAGATACAGAATGATCTTACCTCAAAATAAACAGGCTATATATGACAAATGAAAAACCAAAATCATACCAAATAAGAAAATATTGCTTTCTCCTCTAAAATTGGGAATAAGACAGAGTTGTCTATTCCTCCAACTCTGTTCAATATAGTACTTGAAATTTTAGCCAGAGCCATTACACAAGTAAAAGGAATACATATAGGAAAAGAAGTCAAATTATCACAGTTTGCAGATGAGATTATTCCATTCTTAGATGTCTAAGAAACTTGACCCAAAGACTTTTAGATCTAATAAACAAACTTAACATAGCAGAAGGATACAAAATCAAAACACAAAAATCAATGACTTCTCTACACCATTTCTTTCTGAGAAAGAAATCAAACAATTCAACTAACAGTATATTTAAAAAATTAAAATACCTAGAAATAACCAAGAAGATGAAAGGCCACTACAATAATAAGAGAATGCTGAAGAAATTGAAGAAGACCCTTGTAGATAGAAAGACCTCCCATGTTCATGGATTGGCAAATTAATACTGATGAATGGCCATATTATCAAAAGTGATCTATAGGGGCTGGGGTTGTGGCTCAGAGGTAGAGCACTCAACTACCAAGCATGAGGCACCGGGTTCGATCCTCAGCACTATAGAAAAATAAAATATAGTGTGTCCACCTATAACTAAAAAGAATAAATATAAAAAAGTGATATATAGATTCGATGCAATCCCCATCAAAATACCAATGACATTCTTCATAGAGTAGAAGAAAACAATCCTAAAATTCATGTGGAAAAATAAAAGATCCTGAATAACCAAAGAAATCCTTAGTTAAAAAAAATAAAGAGCAATGATGGAGGTTTCACAAAATACAATTTCAAAATACACTACAGAGTCAAGTTAAAATACAACAAACAAGGAGCTGGAGTTGTACCTCAGTGGTAGAGCCCTCGCCTTGCACATGTGAAGCGCTGGATTCGATCCTCAGCACCACATAAAAATAAACAAATAAAAAAATAAAGTTAAAAAAACCAAACAAGTAGTATAATAATTTCCCTCTAACAACTGGAACAGGACAGGGATGCCCTCTTTCACCACTTCTATTTAACATAGTTCTTGAAACACTAGCCATAGCCATCAGACAGATGAAAGAAATTAAAGGGATACATATAGGAAAAGAAGAACTTAAATTAGCACTATTTGCTGACGATATGATTCTACACCTAGAAGACCCTAAAAGCTCCACCAGAAATCTTCTAGAACTAGTAAATGAATTCAATAAAGTAGCATGATATAAAATCAACACCCATAAATCAAAGACATTTCTGCATACCACTGACAAATCCTCTGAAAGGGAAATGAGGAAAACTACCCCATTTTTAATAGCCTCAAAAAATAAAAAATAAAATAATAATACTTGGGAATCAACTTAATGAAAGAAGTGAAAGATATATACAATGAAAACTACAGACCCTAAATAAAGAAGTCAAAGAACACTTTAGAAGATGAAAAAAAAACTACCTTGCTCTTGGATAGGCAGAATTAATATTATCAAAATGACCATACTCCCAAAAGCAACATATAGAATTAATGCAATTCTGATCAAAATACCAATGGCATTCCTCATAGAAATAGAAAAAGCAATCATGAAATTCATCTGGAAAAATAAGAGACACAGAATAGCTAAAACAATCCTTAGCAAGAAGAGTGAAGCAGGTGGCATCACTATACCAGACCTTAAACTATACTACAGAGCAATAGTAACAAAAACAGCATGGTATTGGCACCAAAACAGACTGGCAGACCAATGGTACAGAATAGAGGACACAGAGACTAACCCACAAAATTACAATTATCTCATATTAGACAAAGGTGCCAAAAACATGCATTGGAGAAAAGATAGCATCTTCAACAAATGGTGCTGGGAACACTGGAAATCTATATGCAACAAAATGAAATTAAACCCTTATCTCTCACCATGCACAAAACTCAACTCAAAGTGGATCAAGGACCTAGGAATTAAACCAGAGACTCTGTGTCTAATAGAAGAAAAAGTAGGCCCTAATCTGCATCATGTGAGATTAGGCCCCAATTTACTTAATAAGAATTCTGTGGCTCAAGAATTAAAATAAAAAATCAATAAATGGGATGGATTCAAACTAAAGAATTTCTTCTCAGTAAAAGAAACAATCTGTGAAGTGAATAGAGAGCCTACATCTTGAGAGCAAATCTTTACCCCTCACATATCAGATAGAGCACTAATCTCTAGAGTATATAAAGAACTCAAAAAGTTAAGCACCATAAAAACAAATAGCCCAATCAATAAATGGGCCAGGAAACTGAAAAGACACTTCTCAGAAGAGGATAATCAATCAATCAACAAATACATAAAAAAAATGTTCATCATCACTAGCAATTAGAGAAATACAAATCAAAACTACTCTATGGGGCTGGGGTTGTGGCTCAGTCACAGAGCACTTGCCTTGCATGTGTGAGGCACTAGGTTCGATTCTCAGCACCACACATAAACAAATACATAAATAAAGTTCCGTCAATAACTAATAAAAATATTTTTAAAAAACTACTCTAAGATTTCATCTCACTCCAATCAGAATGGCAGCTATTATGAAGTCAAACAACAATAAGTGTTGGAGAGGATGTGAGGAAAAAGGTACACTCATACATTGCTGGGACTGCAAATTGGTGCAACCAATATGGAAAGCAGTATGGAGATTCCTTGAAAAACTGAGAATGGAACCACCATTTGACGCAGCTATTCCTCTCCTCGGTCTATACTCAAAGGACTTAAAAACAGCACATTACAGGGACACAGCCACATCAGTGTTTATAGCAGCACAATTCACAACAGCTAAACTGTAGAACCAATCTAGATGTCCTTCAGTAGATGAATGGATAAAAAAATGGGGCGTATATACACAATGGAATATTATTCAGCAATAAAAGAGAATAAAAACATGGCATTTTCTGGTAAATGGATGAAGTTAGAGAAGATAATGCTAAGTGAAGTAAACCAATCCCCAAAAAAACAATTGTTGAATGTTTTCTATGATATAAAGAGGCTAATTCATAGTGGGGTAGGGAGGGGGGCATGGGAGGAATAGACGAACTCTAGATAGGGCAGAAGAGTGGGAGGGGAAGGGAGGGAGCAGGGGGTTAGCAAGGATGGTGGAATGTGATGGACATCACTATCCAAAGTACATTTATGAAAACACTAATTGGTATCAACATACTTTATATACAACCAGAGATATGAAAAACTGTGCTGTATATGTGTAATAAGAATTGTAATGCATTCTGTTGTTTATTTTTTAAAGATCAATTTAAAAAAGAAGCAGATATTCCAGAAATGAAAGACTCAATAAATCAAATTAAAAATTCAATGTAAAAGATCACTAGTAGATTAGAACACTTTGAAGACAGATTCTTAGGACTTGAAGACAAAGTATATAATCTTGAAAATAAAGCAATAAAGAAAAGATGTTAAGCAACCATGACCAGAATATGCAAGAAATCTGTGATAACATTAAGAGACCAAATCTAAAAATCATTGGCACAAATGAAGGCTCCAAAATACAAACAAAAGGAATGCACAACCAACCAAAGAAATAATAACAGGAAATTTTCCAAACTGTAGGAATAAAATGAAAATACAAGAGACATATAGAGCTGAGTGTGGTTGTTCACATCTATAATCACAGCAGAGGGAGGCTGAGGCAGGAGGATCACAAGTTCAAAGCTAGCCTCAGCAACTTAGCGAGGGCCTGAGCAACATAGTGAGACCCTGTGTCAAAATAAAAACTAAAAAGAGCTGGGGATGTGACTCAGTGGTTAAGTGCCCCTGTGGTCAACCCCAGTACCAAAAAAAAAAAAAAAAAAAGAACAAACAAACAACAACAAAACATAAAGAACTCCAAATAGGCAAGATAAAAAGAGTATCTCCAAGGCACTTTATACATAAAATGAATATATAAAAAAGATAGAATTTAGAAGCCACAAGAGAAAAATGGCAGGTCACATTTAGAGGTAAGCCAATTTGAATTTCAACTGACATCTCAATCCAGACACTAAAAGAAAACAGATGCCAATCAAAATTACTATGTCCAGCAAAACTATCCTTCAGAAGATGACATAAAAACCTTCCATGATAAGCAGAAACCAAAAGAACTCATAACCACTAAGCCTGCACTATAAAACATTCAATGAGCTCAGTGTGGTGGCTCATGCCTGGATTCTCAGTGGCTCAGGAGGCTGAGACAGGAGGATCATGAGTTCAAAGCCAGCCTCAGCAAAAGTGAGGTGCTAAGTAACTCAGTAAGACTCTGTCTCTAAATAAAACACAAAATAGGGCTGGGGATGTGGCTTAGTGGTCGAGTGCCCCTCAATTTCTGGTACAAAATATATGTATACACACACACACACACACACACACACACACACACACACATTCAGTGAAATAATTCATGCAAAAGAAATGAAAAATAAAAATGAAAAGAGCATAGGGATGAATTGCACTAAAAGAAGAGTCAGTTAAAGAAGAATCAAGTTTGATTAAGCATTAGAAATAAATAAAAAGCAGCTCAGAACATGAAAATCAGGAAGCAGTGAAAGAGAACTCTTGGTCATCAGGAACAAAATATAAATCCCCAAAAGGCCTTGCCCCAATGATCCACCTCCTTCAGTCACACACTACCTGCCTACAATTACTACCCAGTTAATCCCTATCAGGGGATTAATGCACTGATTAGGTTAAGGTTGTCATAACCCAGTCATTTCACCTCTAAACTTTCTTACACTGTCTCACACATGACCTTTTGAGGGATAATGAGCTCCAACATTAAAAAATAGAAAAATACCAAATGAATACTCTAAGATTACATCTCAAGGCTCTAGAAAAAGAAGAACAAACTAATACTGAAATCAGTTAAATATAGGAAAGTTAAGATCAGAGCCAAAATTAATGAAATTGAGAATAAAAATCTATACTCCAATAAACTAGAAAATCTTGAAGAGATTGACAAATTTCTGGATACATATGACCTATCCAAATTGAAACATAAAGATATAGAAAACGCAAAAAAGTTTCAAAAAATCAATGTCAAGCAACGAAATTAAATTTGTAATTAAAACCTTAAAGCAAAGATCATTTAAGTAAATTACTTTTAGTTTAATGAGTTTTACAATTAGTCACTAAATTACTTTTGTATTTCAGATACAATTTCTCCTTGAAGGATTTAAGAATTTTTTCTAAAAGGGTTTTACTTAATATTTTGTTTTGTTTTGTTATATCCAGGTAAAAAAAAAACAAATATCAAATATTAGTATTGACGAGTTTTGCCACTTTAATGTTAATGCGTATGGTAGCCATAAAATAAGGAAATAGTAGACTGGAACAATAACTATACACCAAATGAACCTTACAGACATATACAGAACCTTTCACTTGATCTAGAATGAATTTTTATTATGTTAGAGACTAAATGCACTGCAACCTAATTCCCAGTGTGAAGGTATCTTATGGGAGAGGCTTTGGTAGGCAATTAAATAGTGAAGGCAGAACACTCATTAGTGACCTTATATATATTTATTTAAAAAACTCCCTTGCCCCTTCTGCCATGTGCAGCAGATGACCATCAGTGAATAAGGAGGCAGGCTTTCACCAGACAATGAATCTTGCAGTGCCTTGATATTTGACTTCCTAGCCTGCAGAACTTCTGAAAAATAAAATTCTGTTGTTCATCAGCCATTCAATGTATGACATTTTGTTATAGTAGCTTTAAAAGAGTAAGACATCATTTAATAGCAAAAGGATACACATTCGATAAAAAAGGAAAAAAATTACATGAAATGGAAAAAAAAAGATAACCATTCTTTAAAACATGCTACACATTCTCCAGGATAGACCATGTTGATCACAAGTCTGAACAAATTTATGGTTAAAATTATTCCAAGTATCCTTTTTGACATAGTAGAATGAAACTAGAAATTAATAACAAAAGAAAATTGAAATAAGAAATACATGAAAATTATAAAACATAGGCTTTAACAACCAATGAGTAGAAGAAGTCAAAATGACAACAAGAAATTATTGCCAGAGGAAAGAAAATTAAAACATGAAATAAAACTTAGTAGTTGGAGAAAAGACTAATGATAAACACCTACATTAAAAGAAGATCTCAACTAAATAAACTAACACTTCATGGAACTAGGAAACGAACAACTAAATCCAAAGCTAATAGATGGAATAAAATAACAAAATGAAGGCAGTAATAAACAAATAGAAGATACAAAATGATAAGGAAAAACAATGAAACTAAAAATTGGTTTGTAGAAAGGTAAGCAAAATTGATACTTAGCTAGACTATGAAAAAAGGAGAATGTCTCAAAATCAAGAGTGAAGGAGGATAGTTATGACCAATACCACAGAAATTTTAAAAAGATAAGGGAGTATTACGAACAATTACACACCAACAAATTGTGTAAGCTAAAAGAAATTGATAAATTCCTAAGAAGAGGCATCTGACCAATCTTGAATCAACAAGAAACACAAAGCTGAAATACACCATAAACAAAAATTTGACTGAATCAGTAATTAAAAACTCCCCAAATCTCCAGATCAGATGGCTTCACAAATGAACTCTACCAAATGTTTAAGTTACAGTTAACACCAATCCTTTCCAAAATATTTCCAAAAATATAAGAAGAAGCACTCAAAAACTATTGTTTTGAGGACAAGATTGTCCTGATACCAAAGTTAGACAAGGACACTATAACAAAGGAAAACAACAGGCCAATATACCTGATAAACATGGATACATGCACCATCAATAAAATATTAGAAAAAGAATTTAACAGTACATTAAAAGTGTGGAATGTATGGGTGATTATATATTGTAGAACATATTAACTGAATGATCACCTCAATAGATTCAGAAAAAGCCTTTGAAAAACTTCGACACCCTTTAATGGTAAACACTCTCAACAAATAAGATGTAGAAGGAACTTACCTTAACATAACACAGGCCACATTTGAAAATCTCATAACTAATAACATATTCAATGATTTAAAAATCTGATGAAAGCAGATTTTTCTGTAGCTGAAACAAAGCAAGAATATCGTTCTCACCACTTTTTTCAGCTATTACTAGAAGTCCTAGCCCAAACAAATGGACAAGAAAGAGACAAAAAGCAACCAAATTGAGGGATGAAGTAAAATTATCTGTTTGCAGATGGCATGGTCTTTTTTTAATATTTATTTTTTAGTTTTCGGTGGACACAACATCTTTATTGTATTTTTATGTGGTGCTGAGGATCGAACCCAGCGCCCCATGCATGCCAGGCGAATGCGCTACCGCTTGAGCCACCTCCCCAGCCCCGGCATGGTCTTATATACAGAAAAAAATAGACATATAAATATATGCATGTTTATAAATATATGCACATATATTCATATATCATAAATATATTAATATATTCATAGATTTATGTATACATATTTATATTATAAATATATTTTTATATATTTGTATTTATGTTTATGTTTATAACTTGTGATCCATCCGTCTCCACCTCCTGAGTCACTAGGATTATTGTGCTCAGAGATATATCTTAGTGACTCAGGAGGTGGAGACAGACGGATCACAAGTTCAAGGCTAGCCTCAGCAACTCAGTGAAGTTGTAAGAAACTTAGAGAACCTGTCGCAAAATAAAAAATAAAAAAGGGCTGGGAATGTTAGCTCAGTAGTGCAGCACCCTCAGGTTCGATTCCCAGTATATATGGTATTTATATATTTATTATATATATTTGTCTATGTACATACACTATATATTGATACATATTTTAAAGTAATAAATTCAATAAAATTGTAGGATACAAAACCAACATGTAAAACTTAGTTTTAGGGGCTGGGGTTGTGGCTCAGTGGCAGAGCACTTGCCTTGCACATGGGAGGCACTGGGTTCGATCCTCAGCATCACATAATAAAATGAATAAGTGAAATAAAGATATTGCATCCATCTATAACTGAAAAATATTTTTAAAAAAACTTAATTGCATGTTTTTATACATTAACAATAAACTATCCAAAAAAATTTAAGAACAAAATTCCATTTATAATATCATCAAATACATGCTTAGGAAAAACTTAACCAAGTAAGTGAAGGATGTGTATACATTTTATGTCTGCTAATACCAGGATCCTTCATTACAAACAGTTCTCCATTCATCACCATGGTCTTCCACATCATATAGGCAATATCATGCTCAACCTTATAAACACTAGGGTCTTATTTTTTCTATTAGGAGGCCTCTCCTTAGGCCTGTTCACAGCAATTTTTTTTCTTTATAGGCAGTCCTTTAGACAGCCCCCTCCATGAAAGGGTCTTCACCATACGAACAGATTTATGGGTAACCGGCCGCCTGTAGGATCTCTTTGATTTCTATTGGCAAGTTCCCCCTTAACGCCACCCACATCATAATGTTTCTTTTTTCCATGGGTCATTTCGAATGCTCAGGTAGGAATCTTTACTATACAGGAAAGCTGCACCGTAAGCCACATTTCACTTTTGCATCGTTATCTTAAGGCATAGTTAGTGCCGCCATAACAGTATTTTTATTTCTCTTCCTCATAGGTAGTCTTCAGTTCAATTTGGCCACTTCAGGGCCTTTTTCTTAAATATAGGTAGACTTTTGGTCATCAAGACCTATATCTTGGTCTTGACTTCAATAAAAGCCACCTTCTGATAGTATACTGTAACCTTCCCCAACTTTATTTCACCAGTTTCAACTCGACGCTATTTAGTCTTCCTACAAACAAATTTGTTCTAAAACCATTGTAAAAAGCTGCATTGTTTTTACCGTGTTTATTTCAGCTGTTTCTATTACAGATATTTAACTATTTTTGAGCATTCCAAGCAGTATTGTGGGGAGAACCCTCTTATGTATTCCCTTAAGCATATTTCCAAGCATTTTCTAGGATACATACCAAGAAGTAAAAATTGTTGAAAGTATTCAGATTATAATTTTTTAATAGTCACTGACTAATTGCTCTTTGAAGTGGTTACACTAATTTATGCTCCCACAGATGGTGGATGAGAATGTTTCCCTTCCTTGTCAAAGCTTAATGTTTTTGCTTATTTTGTTATTTGTTTTTGTTTTAATACTGGGTGTTGAACAAAGGGGCACTTCATCAATGAGCTGCATCCCCCTGCCCTTTTATTTTGAAATTTTGAGAAAGGGCCTTACTAAATTGCTTAGGGCCTAGCTAAATTGCTAAGGCTCTCCTGGAACGTGCGCGATCCTCCTACCTCAGCTTCCCAAATTGCTGGGATTATACGTGTGAGCCAATTGTCTTGCTTGCTTCCTTTTTTTTAACTTTTATTTTATTTTTTATTTTTATGTGGTGCTGAGGATGGAACCCAGTACCTCACACGTGCTAGGTGAGCACTCTACCACTGAGCCACAACCCCAGCCTCTGGCTTCCTTTTTAACTTTTGCCAAAACCAGGGTATGAATTGATATCTCAAAGTTGATTTATTTATCCCACATTAAAACTTCATTTGAAAATCCCTGTGTACTTCTCCCTAAACCTATTATCTGTTTTGGGGGGTTATAAAAATGGTGTTTATTGAAGATAACTTTGATAATTCAGAAAAACATAAAAATGAAGATTGTTGTTTCACCATCCATGACAAATCACTATAATAATGTTATATACATAACATCTGTTTTCATTTTTTAGTAAAGTTGGGATAACATTGAGCATGCAAATTTTATTATTTTTCAAAAGAAAAACAATAAATTGTGATTATTTCTTTTAAAATTCTATTTATGTAATGTAGCTAAACATGGTTTTAATGGTTGGATTTTTTTTATTAGTTGTTCAAAACATTACATAGCTCTTGACATATCATATTTCATACATTTGATTCAAGTGGGTTATGAACTCCCATTTTTACCCCGTATACAGATTGCAGAATCACATTGGTTATACATCCACATTTTTACATACTGCCATACTAGTGTCTGTTGTATTCTGCTGCATTTCCTATCCTCTACCATTCCCCTCCCATCTTCTGTCTCTACCCCATCTACTGTAATTCATTTCTCTCCCTTTTTTTCCCTTTCCCCTCACTTCCTCTTATATGTAATTTTGTATAACAATGAGGGTCTCCTTCCATTTCCATACAATTTCCCTTCTCTCTCCCTTTCCCTCCCACCTCTCATTCCTGTTTAATGTTAATCTTCTTCTCATGCTCTTCCTCCCTACTCTGTTCTTGGTTGCTCTCCTTATATCAAAGAAGACATTTGGCATTTGGTTTTTAGGGATTGGCTAGCTTCACTTAGCATAATCTGCTCTAGTGCCATCCATTTCTCTGCAAATGCCATGATTTTGACATTTTTTAGTGCTAATACTCCATTGTGTATAAATGCCATATTTTTTTATCCATTCATCTATTGAAGGGCATCTAGGTTGGTTCCACAGACAAGCTATTGTGAATTGTGCTGCTATGAACATCTATGTAGCAGTATCCCTATAGTACGCTCTTTTAAGGTCTTTAGGGAATAGTCCGAGAAGAGGAGTAGCTGGGTCAAATGGTGGTTCCATTCCCATCTTTCCAAGGAATCTCCATACTGCTTTCCAAATTGGCTGCACCAATTTGCAGTCCCACCAGCAATGTACAAGTGTACCCTTTTCCCCACATCCTCACCAGCACTTGTTGTTATTTGACTTCATAATGGCTGCCAATCTTACTGGAGTGAGATTACTGGTATCTAAGGGTGGTTTTGATTTGCATTTCTCTGACTGCTAGAGATGATGAGCATTTTTTCATGTACTTGTTGATTGATTGAACAGACTCTGAGAAGTGTCTGTTCAGGTCCTTGGCCCATTTATTAATTGGGTTATTTGTTTTCTTATTGTTTAATTTTTTGAGTTCTTTGTATACTCTGGATATTAGGGCTCTATCTGAAGTGTGAGGAGTAAAAATTTGTTCCCAGGATGTAGCCTCCCTATTTACCTCTCTTATTGTTTCTCTTGCTGAGAAAAAACTTTTTAGTTTGAGTGAGTCCCATTTGTTGATTCTTGTTTTTAACTCTTGTGCTATGGGTGTCCTATTAAGGAATTTGGAGCCCAACCCCACAGTATGTAGATTGGAGCCAACTTTTTCTTCTATCAGATGCAGAGTCTCTGTTTTGATATCAAGGTCCTTGATCCATTTTGAGTTAACTTTTGTGCATAGCGAGAGAAAGGGATTCAGATTCATTTTGTTGCATATGGATTTCCAGTTTTCCCAGCACTATTTGTTGAAGATGCTATCCTTCCTCCATTGCATGCTTTTAGCCCCTTTGTCAAAAATAAGATAGTTGTAATTCTGTGGATTAGTCTCTGTGTCCTCTATTCTGTACCATTGGTCCACCTGCCTGTTTTGGTACCAGTACCATGCTGTTTTTATTACTATTGCTCTGTAGTATAGTTAAACCTATTATCTTTTTACCTTTCGCATGGTTTTAAATTTCTGTTTTCAAATCTAGATATTTAAAATAGTATTGGTTTAAATCCTTTAAAACTTCATTAAGTGATGTCATGTAAAATATATTCATTTACAATTTTTATCCAAAATTATATTTTTAAATTGATCCATATTGAAAAGCCACTTATTTAGATAGATACCTGTTCACATTATAATATTAGAATAGGCCATTATAATGATTATACATCAATATATACCTTTTTGCTTGCAATAAAAACACAGCCTTTTCCTTATTTTTTATTTGTTTTACCATTTCAAATAGTGAAAGTTTCCTAAATATTGCTCAGTGTGCCCATGTGAAAGAATTTTTCTTGAACATATACCTAAAAGAAGAATTCCCAGGTTGTAAATTTTAATTGTCTTCAAATTTATTACCTATGGTTAATCTAAGGATGTGTAACTTGACCTTATTTTTGGTTTGGTATGCATTTCTTTGATTACTATTGAAATACTTCTTGGATTTTTATTGGCCATTCAGGGTTGTTTTGTTCTGTAAATGGGCCTTTTCATATACTTGGCATATTCTATTAGATTGTCTTTTCTTATTGATATGTCATACTTAATTGCATTATGATCAGCAAAAGGGTCTGTATGTTATACATTATTTGAATTTTTTGAGACTTCCGTTGTGACCTAATATCTGGCAATTTTTTTTTAAATTCTTGGAAACAATATTTTCTATTTTGTAAGTTGAGCTTTTTAAATTTATTGCTCAAAGCTTCTCATTTTATTGTTTTTTCCGGATATGTTTGTAACAGAAGGGGCATAATTCTGTCTTGTTTGTATAAATGTCTGCTTGTAATTCTTGAGGGTTTTGTTCTATACATTTTATTGCCACCTTGTGATATGTAAGTACGCAGTATTTTTTTAATTGTGGATTATCCCTTTTTATTATTGATTATTTCTGTCTTTAATTCTGTTTTCTCTGATATTAATATTCTACATCCACTTTTTCTGTTTTGGCAAAGCTTTTTATACTTTAATCATTTGGTATTTTCTTTTTAAAGTATAGTTTAATAAATAGCATGTAATTATTACAAAAAGCTATTCTGGTAATTTTTTCTTTATCAGGTGAGATCCATTTGTTTATATTATTATGTTTTTTGATATATTTTGACCCATTTATGCTATCTTTTATTTGTTTTCAGTTCATCATTTTTATTGGCTTCTATTATGTTCTGCTACTTTGGATGCTATAAGTTTTATTTATGATCTTACTTTATTTTTTTAGAAATACACATGACTATAAATTTCTCTAACAAAGTCTTTAGTTATTCAACATTTTTACCCATCCTATTCTCTCAGTTATGGCTTCATTATGCCATAGCTACCCACTGAACTGCTCATTATTTGGGACAGTTGTTTTTGTTTTTTCCCTTTTAAACACACAATAGTTATTATGTATATAGTTTCCTAGTTGCTTTGTTCATTATTGTCCTCTTTTTCCTTGTTTTCCCTCTGGCTTACTTCTTTTATTGCTAAGAATTATTGTATACCTTTGTATTATTAGAGGGATTATCTCTGATCAACAATCGAAAATGTCTTTATTTTGTCCTCAAACTTGACTAATTTTTTGAGTACAGAAATCTAGATTGACAATTATTTTATTTCAGCATTTGTAAAAATTTCTAGCATTCATTGTTGCCCACCAGACTAGATGATATACCTTTAGAAGAAAGCAGTTTTCCCTCTGGTGGCTTTTATGACTATTGCTTTATTATTATTATTATTAGTAGTAGTAGTAGTATTCATAGGTATATGCAATGGTCAAAAGTGATTAAATGGCATATAAAAGGCTATTGGGAAAGCTTCAGAACTTGTAAAGTTCCTGCAAAGAACTCTTAGTACCCTCTAAGGGAGAGACAGTTGTTCAGCCATCACACTATACAAAGGTCTCATAAGAGTCCTTATGAAACAGTGGGAAAATTCTTTAAAGAAAAGAAGCATGGCATTTGGATCTGCATCTTCTCCAAATTACATAGCCAGGTTTGAAACAAACTGGGCTATAATCTCCAGTGTCATTTTTACATTGTAGGTGAACCAGTGGTTCTGGGTCTGCACTCTGGCTTTATCAGTTAAAATATTAGCATTACAGACTGTCTAAGCATCAATGTCAATTTCTCTTCTTCACATCTGGAAAGTAATTGGCAATTTCTCTTAATTGATGATTCTTTATCATTGTACTCTTATTCCTTTGAAACCTCTACTAGATGAATGTTGGAGCTTCTTAATATATCCACCATTTCTCTTTGAAAAATATGTGTGTGTGTGTGTGTGTGTGTGTGTGTGTGTGTGTGTGTATGCTGGGTAAGTCCTCTATCTTCCAGTTCACCAATTTAGTCTCTGACTATGTCTCATATGCTGCATTTTCAAAATTTCAGTGACATTTTTCATTTCCAAAATTTTAAATAGCTTCCTTCTCATTCTCATTTCATCTCTTCCTTTCATTATATACATTTTAATGTATTAGCTTGTCACTTTGAACATCCTGAACATACTTATTTCATGTTCCAGATAGCTCCATAATATTACTGTTTTGGGGGAGTGAATTCATGAATTGTTTCCTTATTAGTACTGTTTTTCACTTATTTTGGGATTTTAGTTTTCAGCCTAATTTGAATGGAAGGTTTTAATTCTCTTGCCTACCTTTATTTCTTAGTCTGCACTTTCCCCCATCAGGTCTAGAATATTTTTGTTTCCTCCTAGAATTTTAAGCTTGAATCTACCACCAGATCTCAGGATAAGAGTTCCAAGTACTGTCTGTTGATGTTACTGGGGGTATCACAGAGCCAATGGAACCATTTATAATAGCTCACAGTTGCAAGTATTTTGTCTGAACTTTATGCTGTCTTATCTTTTTTATTAATTCACTAGAGTTTGACAGCCATACATTTTAGCTTTTTTTCTTTCACAAGCTGTTGTAGCCCCTGACTTTTAGTCTCCTTTCCTCCCTTGAAAACAAACTCTGGGTTTCCAATTCCTGCTTGATATTCCAGAGCCCAGAAAGCAAATAGCTTAATTTCTGCTATTTTTTTTTTTGTGTGTGTGTGTTTCTGGTATAATGTGATTTTTTTTCTTGTATTTGAGCTTGATTGTCTTTCACAGTACCTATTTATGTAATTTTTTTTCTTCATTACTTATATGTTTAGAGTAAAGGGGAGAGGGTTACCAAAGTATGTGGAATCGCTGTGCCATATTGACCTGGCTACAATATGTGTTTTAAAAAAAAAAAATCTCAAGGTTGCTTTTATTTTCTAAACTATCTTTTTAAAAATATTTGTATTTACATATGACAGCATAATGCATTATAATTCTTATTCCACATATACAGCACAATATTTCATATCTCTGGTTGTATACAAAGTATATTCACACCAATTCATGTCTTTATACATGTACTTTGGATAATAATGTCCATCACATTCCACCCCATACCCCCTCCCTTACCCTCCCACCCCACCCTATCTAGAGTTCATCTATTCCTCCCACGCTTCCCCCTCCCTACTCCACCATGAATCAGCCTTCTTATATCAGAGAAAACACTTGGCATTTGGTTTTTTGGGATTGGCTAACTTCACTTAGCATTATCTTCTCTAACTCCATCCATTTACCTGCAAAAGCTGTGATTTTATTCTCTTTTATTGCTGAGTAATATTTCATTGTATACATATGCCACATTTTTTATCCATTCATCTATTGAAGGGCATCTAGCTATTGTGAATTGTGCTGCTATAAACATTGATGTGGCTATGTCCCTGTAGTATGCTGTTTTTTAAGTCCTTTGGGTATAGACCGGGGAGAGGAATAGCTGGGTCAAATGGTGGTTCCATTCCCAATTTTCTAAGAAATCTCCAAACTGCTTTCCATATTGGCTGCACCAATTTGCAGTCCCACCAACAGTGTATGAGTATACCTTTTTCCTCACATCCTTGCGAACACTATTGTTGTTTGTATTCATAATAGCTGCCATTACAATATGTATATTTAATACATACAATATGTTTATATACATATTATATGTATATAAGCATTACAATATGTTTAATATATGTATATTTGAGAATTACAACAAGCAGCTGAAATGGTATGAAACATACTGGACATGAGATCCTGACTTTACTTTCTGCCTCTCTGTGTTCTTGAACAAGCCACTTAATCCCTATTGTAGAACAATTTCTTTGTATTTAACAATGTGAAATTTGTCCTGGATATAGCAATCTTGACAAATATTTCATTTGATTTTATGTTTTGTTTTGTAGAGAGTCCCTTCCTAGGCACTTGAGGTCAAGCCCTTGGGAAACAAGTAGTAAGTGACAAGGGGTTATTTGCTTATCGAAGTATCTCAGAAAACTTGGGAAAAATATTCCAAATAAACAGATTTTTTACCCCACAGTTTCAGGACTCTCCAGTCTTTAGAATAAAATAAGTCTTAAAACTTTGAGGCTTTGTAGCTCATATTGTAATTACTAAATTTAGTGTTAAAAATCCACTCAAGTTTGCCAAGATAAGTGAAATTTCCATGCATAGTACTTAAAATCAGTCCTCTTTGTTTTCCAAAATGATTGATGTGTAACATACTCATGTTTAGGAATCTGTATTCCCCCAAAAAAGAATAGCATAATAGCATAATTAAGAATTTATATTTATGGGATAATGTTAAATTAGGTCTTAATACCCATTAGACATTAATTGATAATTAATTATCTCATTTTATATTCTCAGTTACTCATTGGTGTAGAATCTATACAAATACAAAGGTTAATATATATGAACTTACTTTTAATCCTATTATAAAATATGAAAATCACGGTTTTAACTACTTCTTCTTTATTTCTGCCCTTATATTTTTCCTTCTTGGGTTAATATTATACTTATTTAGATATATTATCAGGATTTCACTAATTTTACTTCTCACTTTTAAAATATTTTTTAGGATATCAATAATCTTACCAGAATGAGCAAAAAAGAGAAATACCATCTCAGACATACCAAGATAACAGAATGTAGATTATCAACTAATTGATTTTTAGGGGGAAATAGTACATGATTGTGTGGTAAAATGATTTAACTGCAAGGTATTGGCTGAAATCCTTTCAGTGATGATGTTTTATTTGTTACTTCATGGTATCTCTAATTTCCTTTGTATCATGCAAGGTTGTTTTGTTGTTGTTTTGGGTGACTTGTCTTTAGCAAAAATGAAGCATTCTTTAATTTTTACATGATTAGTAATATCAACTATCCTGTCTTTTGATATATGTATGTATTATATTGGCATTATTACAGTTTATGTAGTCCTTATTTGTATTTTGGTATAATTAGTATGGCTTCTTAGAGGACTCATTTCCTAGAATATAAGGGATTGGGTCTTTTTTAGTAGTTTTCTTCTTTATGTTTATATTGTTAGTCATCTTGCAACACTCTATTGGACTTACTGGACTATTATGTGTATCCATCATTGTTAATTTCTATTACCAGTTCTTGCTATACATTGCTACTAGTCTATGTAGCAATGTATACCAAGAAAAAGATGTCCTCTCTAGGGGCTGGGATGGTGGCTCAGTGGTAAAGTGCTTGCCTAGCATGTGTGAGGCACTGGGTTCAATTCTCAGCCCTGCATATAAATAAATAAATAAAATAAAAGTCCATTGACAACTAAAAAATATTTATTAAAAAAGATGGCCTCTCTACATGGACATAATTTGAGGCACATAGCAACTGGATGGTTCCCCTGTAAGAATTAGAAAGAGGTACCTCCTGTAGACTGACACAGCCCAGAACTGGGGCACTTGGTTTGGAAAACAGAGCTCAGGCTGAATTTTGTGCTCTCTTATTGGGTACCCTTGGGCTGCTTACAGCCCATGGGCTGTTTACAACCCATAGGATTACAGCCATTGGTATGGTATATGTTTTTCTGAAACTACAGGTGACTTCCTCATTGTTTTTCCTGTACTCTTTCTTACTTGTCCACTGATAGAAACAAGTATGTACCTATATTTACATATATTTAAAATGAGAAAATATCCGTGAACATTTTACATTTTTCTATATAAAAGCAACAAAACTTAGATATGCTGTAGCATTTGCTCTTTTTCACTACAACTGCCTTTTCATAAAAGCATTGGGGTAGCATCATGTTTCTTTTACTGATTAAAAGTAGTTTCAATTAATGATAATGTGTGTGGTCAAAATTACAATTTGTAGTGAGAGTCGCTCGAAGGTGAATTTCTATACTTTTAATACTGTCCCTGACTTTCTCAAAAGAGAATTTATTAAATAAAACTGGAACTTTTTGTCATCCAAAACATGTATCAGCTACTCTTCTTACCAATTCTGAATGGGAACCAATATCTGGGTATAGGAATGCTTTTGAAAATTGAAGGCAGGCCAGTGTGTTGCTTCTACTGTTGGACTATTTGTGTATGTGCACTTGTGCACATGCATACATGTGTGGGTGTGTAAAAGAAAGAGCAAGTAGAAACATACATATGCTGAAAAAGGGGTTTTTGTTTTTGTTTTTGGTCTTGGGGATTGAACCCAGGGGCACTTGACCACTGAGACACATCCCCAGACCCTTTTGTTTTTTATTTAGAGACAGGGTTTTACTAAGTTGCTTAAGGCCTCACTAAGTTGCAGAGGCTGGCTTCAAACTCACCATCTTCCTGCCTCAGTCTCCTGAGCCACTGGGATTACAGGTGTGCACCTCCACCACACCCAGCTGGAAAAGATAATTTTTAAGGTCATTAAGGGTTCCACTTTTTTTTCAATTTAACTTATTATGTTCTTGTATCCTACTTTGCCTACTACATAGTTTCATAAATCACTGATGTTTTTGTTTATATTAACACTTGGGATGAGTTGGGCCTGGGAAACAGGATATCCACAAGTATGAGTTTATGTATTTTTTCCAGAGTGTGTAAAGTGCCCCTGACTCCTTTTTTGGAGCTCACTTAAAAAACAAGTTTTTGGTTACCTGGTTGGCACATGCTGGCCTGTTCTCCATGTGTCTGCATCTGGGTAACATTGTCTTTTAACCTAGGAAGCACTTACTATGGGGATCCTTTCTGATTACTACCATCTGGTTTTTACTTCTCTTTACTATCTTACCATAGTGTCTAGCATGTATCATACTGTATTTTAATTTTCTCTTTACTTGTCTGACTTCCATTAGGCATTTCTATCCTCTTGGGTTGTGTCTTATTCATCTGGCAGGCCTATTATACCCTGCATGGCACATGGTAGATGCTCAATACCTAAATATTGAATATTTTAAATGAGGCTTAAAGAAATAGACTATGTAGTAATGACCTGGTTTTAGTAGCCAGTCTCTATGTGTTGAACTGTGATTCCTGGTGAATATAGAAGAGAAATTCTATAACACTTGAGCCTGCACTTAAGGAATTAGGATCTCTGATATTGGCATAATAAGGTAAATATTTCAAGTTCTGTCCTCTGTTTTGCCCAGGCCAGTGCCCCACTGTGAAGGGGATCTATTAATTCCCTGCATGGAGGTGAATGCAGCATTTCTGCAGTCTTAAAAATGAGTAGGGGTTAACCTAGTCAAGGTAATTGCAAGTAGGCCATTCTCAGCAAAGGTTCTTGAATAGAGCTACATAGGCAAAAGTTAGGTAGTGTGTTTGGTGAAAATCCCAGCAGTTTAGAATTTCCAGCATATGAAGTATGAAGTAAAGAAGCTAAAGTGATGTTCCCTTAGAAAGGTAAGCAGGAGTGAGATCCTGGAGGACCTTTCATACTTCATTGAATCATAGAATTTAATGTTATAGTACAAAAACCAAAAGAGACTAGCATAGTGGATAAAAGCACATCTTTGGCAGCAAAGCTATCTGGGTTTGAACTTCAGCCTTTTGCTAGCTTTGAAACTTAGTCTTCTTTTATGTTTTATGATTTTTATTCTGTAAAGGGAGAATAGTAACAGTAATCACTCCATTAATGAGTTTAATGAGTTTAATTCCTCCTTTAAGAATAATAAATTTAATCACAGAGTATTTAGAACATTCAATAAAGCATTAACAGCTGATATCATTTTATTATTAATTTTATTTTGATGCAGTAGACAGGCCATTCTGGCAGCCTGTATGGAGGATGAGTTTTGAATAGATTAGAATCAGAGAGTGGAGAAACCATAGGGAAATTAGTGTGCCCCTTTAGTAGCTTCCATTGGCATGTGCTGCATACCTCTGTGATATAGTCCTGTGTAATGGTTTTAGTGAAATCAAACACTTTATGGATGGATTTTATATAGACTGGACTAAATGAAACCTTCTCATCTTGTTTTTTAAAAAAATTACTTGGCATAAACATACTAGAAAGATGAGCTCTGGAGCTTCCAGGACCTTGCATGGCATGGCTAACCATTGAAACTGCTATCTTCAAAGTATATTTCAAAACTCATTTCCTGAGAAGGTAAACTGGAGAAAGGGAAACCAATTGTTTCTCAGTAGATGATTGAAGATAACAACAAGGTTGGGTTCTAGCATGGGTTTCAGACTAATAGGGGCTATCTTCTGATAGTTACCATTTTATTCTAAAACTCGGGTTACACATATCGCTGCCTATTTTATGTTGAATGTGATCAGCAGGCAATGGGTATCATGAAAGGATAAGAAAACCAGGCTGTGTGAACAGACACTTCTCAGAAGAAGACATACAGTCAATTAATAAGTACATGAAAAAATGCTCACCTTCTCACCTTCTCTAGCAGTCAGAGAAATGCAAATCAAGACCACCCTAAGATACCATCTCACTCCAGTAAGATTGGCAGCCATTAGGAAGTCAAACAACAATAAGTGCTGGCGAGGATGTGGGGAAAAGGGTACACTTGTACATTGCTGATGGGACTGCAAAATGGTGCAGCCAATATGGAAAGCAGTATGGAGATTCCTGGGAAAGCTGGGAATGGAACCATCATTTGACCCAGCTATCGCCCTCCTCGGACTATTCCCTGAGGACCTTAAAAGAGCATGCTATAGGGATCCTGCCACATCCATGTTCATAGCAGCACAATTCACAATAGCCAGACTCTGGAACCAACCTAGATGCCCTTCAATAGATGAATGGATAAAAAAAATGTGGCATCTATACACAATGGAGTATTATGCAGCACTAAAAAATGACAAAATCATTGAATTTTCAGGGAAGTGGATGGCATTAGAGCAGATTATGCTAAGTGAAGCTAGCCAATCCTTAAAAAACAAATGCCAAATGTCTTCTTTGATTTAAGGAGAGCAACTAAGAACTGAACAGAGGGAAAGAGCATGAGGAAAATATTAACATTAAACTGAGACGAGTGATAGGAGGGAAAGGGAGAGAGAAGGGAAAGTGCATGGAAACGGAAGGACACCCTCATTTTTATACGAAATCACATATACAAGGTTGTGAGGGGAAAGGGGGGGAAGGGAGAGAATGGAACAACAACAGATGAGATAGAGAGGGAAGATGAGAGGGGAGGGGAGGGGGGATAGTAGGGGATAGGAAAGTCAGCAGAATACAACAGTCACTAATATGGTATTATGTAAACATTGTGAATGTGTAACTGATGTGATTCTGCAATCTGTATTTGGGGTAAAAATGGAAATGCATAACTCATTTGAATCAAATGTATGGAAGATGAAAAAATAAATAAATAAATTAAAAAAAAAAAACCAGGCTGTGGATGGAGCTGTCCTACCTATTTAGGTATTTGTTCCAAAATATCCTGTAAATATCTGTTCTCATACCTATAGGAATACACATTATGTTAGTTTACAGGTCTGTCAGAAAAAATTTACTGAGGTCATTTATGTAAAAACATTTGAAAAAATCCAAAGATACTTTAAAAAACGAAATGATTTTTACTTGTATCTGTCCTTTTATTAAATGAATCCAGCAAGAGTTGGAAGATAGGCCAAATAATCACCTGGTATGCAAGCTACCCTAGTTTTCATATAATTCAAAGTTTGTTGGTCTGCCTTTGGGGAACTCCTGCTTCCAGTGAAAGCTCGGGAAATACACTTGGGTCTTTTTTCCTGTTAAGATGTTCTTTTAAATTATTTCCCTGTGTTAATCTCTGTTCCAGAAAGCTGAGGTTTCTCCAAGTCTGACCACTGATGAGTGAGGCATTGGTGTCCCTTTATCCAGTACTTCTGGAAGGCCTACTCATAAACTCCCTGGATAAGAGAGACACATCAGTGTTCCAACCAAGGTTTTGAGACGTGCCTGAGAGACTTATGTCCATTCGGTAGTTCTTCCTCCACCTATTTCTACACTAAAGATGGACCTAAAGCTAAAAAATCCTGACTTCTGGTACAGTCTTCATGGACATGTTCCAGGACTTCTGGACTGGGACATGGGGAATGAGTTCTTCTTGCCTTGTACCACAGACCAGAGCCCTTTAGCTGAGCAGAACCTTGTTAAATACAAAATACGAGTAATGAAGCCCCCAGAAGTACCCCAGGAGTGGAAATCTGGTCCTGATGAAGATGCTCTTCAGTCTGAACCCAACTTGTGGATGTGGGTGAACCCAAACATTGTGTGCCCTCTCAGCAGCCAGGAGGCCCCAAAGCCCAATAGTAAGGATCTGACAAGCTTGGCTTCTTCCCCTCAGGCACCCACAAAAGATGAAGAGTCTAACTTCTCAGAGGCTCAGGGAGTGTTGGAGTCCCTGCCACTTTCCCCCAGTGAGCAGTCTCCCCAACAGAAGTACCTCCTCTCTTCCCCAAGTGACTGTGAGCTCACAGAAGAGGAAGCTGAGGAACAAGAGGACAAGTCTTCTGAGGCCCTCATGGCCCTTAACAAAAGGGACTGCTTCCAGAAGCCAAAGCTGTGGCAAGCTAACAACCAGGAAAGAAAATCCTGGCCAAGGCCCCCACTCAATTATAGCCATCTCATTGCCCTAGCATTAAGAAACAGCCCTCCTTGTGGTCTTAATGTGCAACAGATCTACAATTTCACTCGACAGCATTTCCCCTTTTTCTGGACAGCTCCAGATGGCTGGAAAAACACCATTCGCCACAACCTCTGCTTCCTAGGCAGCTTTGAAAAGGTGCCAGTCACTGTTCAGGATGAGGCTGATGCAAAACCTCGGTCTTGCCTCTGGAGGCTCACCGAGGAGGGATACCGCCACTTTAAGGAGGATACTCGTCTCTTAGCCTCTGCTCGAAGAGAGAGCATCCAACAGTGCATGAGCCAACCAGATTTGATGTCCTCCCTCTTTGACCTTTGAACAACTGCTCCCTTTCTGGAACACTGCCCTCCTTTCTGTGCCTACCCATGTTCTGATTGACCCTTTATTAATCCCTCAGCCTACCCTGCCTGATTGCCAAGTTGGTCTTTAGCTAGTATTACAAATCTGGTGTTAAATAAGGTGAGAGGTAGGTTCAGAGGAGGTGGGACTTCAATCTAGGTGGGAAATCATTGAAGATTTCATCCGGGTAGTGGCAGTTGTTCTATACCTTGAACAGAGGCAGGAAATCCCAGAAACAATGGCATGGAAGCTAAGGAAAGAAGAGAATATTTTTGTGGGAGAAAGGAATTCTGTTTACTTCTCTGTTCAGAGCTGCTTCAGAAAGCTGAGGTTTCTCTAAGTCTGATCTCTGATCAGTGAGCTATCTATGCCCCTTTTTCCAGTACTTCTGGCAGGCCTACTGCTGAACTCTCTAGAAGCCTTATACTACATCAAACAAGGCACCAACAGAAGTTTCGAGAAATGCCTGAGAGACTTCTGACCTTTTAGATGTCTTCCTTCACCTATCCCTACACTAAAGCCCCAAAGCTGAAAATCTTGTGACTTTTGATACAGTTTTCATGGTCAGGTCCCAGAGTCACTGTATGCTCACACATGAAAGAAAATGATGGCCTATAAAGTGTGAAATATATGATGGACCCAGACTGTGGGCAACCTTGAGTACCTCATGAAGATCTATACATATAAAAAGAATTGGGCCTGATGTTTAGTCACTTTTTAAGTGAGCCATTTTATTCTTCAGATCCTTACTTTTCTCTTTCTGGTCTTGGTCTGCTCATCCTTGTTCTATTTTCATCCAGTTCCAGTACTGACAACTAATTCCAAGCAGCTACTTTTCGTTTGAATATTGAAAAACCTTGAATTGCTGCTGTATTAACTCCCAAGCTTTTTGATGTCAATGCTTGGTTTCCTCATTCTTTCATTCACCAAACCTATATTGAGAAAATGCCAATATGTCAAGGTCCACCTTAGGTGCTAAGGATAAAAAATTGATAAATATTAGTGGGAGATAGATAATTCTTATGTAGATGTGATGAAACATGAAGTTGTCATGGAGATGAGAGATTGTTCCTGGGAAACATAAAAAGCATCAAAAAGAAAACATTTTTTGAGCTAGTTTCCAAGAATAAATAGGAATTTGTTGAGCAGATAAACAGGAGAAAGGACATTACAGGGGCAATAGTGTTAACAAAGTGAATGGGGTGTTTGGGGGAATGATAAGTTCAGTGCAGTGTAGTTACATTAAGGCCAAGAAAGGCTGTAAGAAAAGTAGCCACAAGACATTTTATGTACCACTTGGGTGTTTAGACTTTCTTCGTGGGCTTTGGGGAATCAAGAGATATGAGTAATGTGTTACAAAAGAACAAAAACAAATGTTTCAGTATTTGGTTTTCTAATTTCAAAATTTATATTTTTGTACAAATAAGCTTTTGTAAAAAATAAAAATGACTTTGTTTTCTATGTTTATTTATTATTAAACAAATATACACTAACTAAAATCTGGAAAATTGATTTTAAGTTTCCATTTAGTTGCAAAACTTTCAATAATAGGGATACAAAAATGTCTGTTAAATACAAAAACAATTCAATATTTAAACAATTGACTGATTACATTTCTAATGATTTACTGTAGCTGATACACAACCATTTAGGTTGTATTTCAAAAGCAAGATATTCAAACAATTCTTTCAAAAGCATAATTGTAAATGCTACATCTGTATCATAGTTGTTCTGTTCAAATTTATAGAATGTTTTGGGATTAATAAACATACTGTGTTTACAAGTAGTCAATGTTTGCTGATCATTTTCTTCCCAAATTAACACTTTAATTAAGAAAAAGCCTAAAAATAACAAATAAAAAAGAGACTATTCTGAAATTAATGAAACTATATTTATAGCAAACCATGTTTCTAATATATCTACTCTGTAAATTTTCCAAACAGGTCAAACTTTCATTTTCAGAACTGAACCTGAATTTTTCTGCTGCCACTTCACAACTTTGAGCATTGAATCCCTTTGTTTAGTTTTTGTTTCCATGATTCTTCTTTTTGCTCTTGTTGTTTGGAAAAAGCAGTCATTGGATCATTTCTTCCAGTCATCTCTGATGATTCAAGTGAAGGACAGTCTTCCTTTGGAGGAAGTTTTTGCTCCTGCTTTTCCTTCTTTCCAGTATCCTCACTAGGATACTGTAAAACTACTGTTTTTTATAGCTCTTCCTCATTCATTGATGACACCATTGCTTGCTCTGGCATTACTAATCTTTCCATTGGGGGCTTCAAAACAGATTGTAGAAGGGAACATATTCACCACTCACCACATGAATAAAATCTTTGTAAATCTCAGTAATTACTTTGAAGATTGGCAGAATGGTATATAGCTGATAGTCTTTTGCTTACACTGGCAGTCTTGTCAGTGAGTTTGTGTTTTTTAAAATCCTGCATTTATTTGGACCTTTATAAAGGTTAAGCAGAATGAAAAAATAATAATATGCTTGGCATAGAATTATGTTTTAAACTAATATTATTATCCATTGATCCCACACTGGGGTTGGCATTTGTAACATCAATTTGAGAACTCCCCTGGATAAGTCAGTTAAGTAACCATTTTCATGCCTCTTTTCTCCTAGTAAGAGATTTCATCCTCTTTCACTGTAACTGTATAAAGATTTCTGTTAAACTTAGTTATTTCTTCTGAATCCCACAATTCTGTATCATCAGGCAAATTGGTTTTGAACATTATCTCTGCTACCAAGTATGCTTCAAAACCCTGTATTTGGGGAGTTTGAAGGAGCTTTGAAATCAGGCAGCTCCTTTTCTCCAATTTCCTTGTCAGTTTTAGTAATTAAAAAAAAAAGAAAAACTTTTGCCCTCTGGTCGCCCATCACCCTTACCCAGGTAACTGTTATGATACTCTGCCAAAGCAAGATTCTTCTATGGATTTGAGCTCACTTTTCAGGTTCTTTAATACTGACTTCTTTAGGGAGGCAGTGGAGAGGGCAACAGCAACTGATAGGGCCATTGGGCTGGCATGTGCTGGGACCATGGAGTTGGAGTCTCAAATGGCTGTAGGATCAGATTTGGGGTCTGCAATGACAGAGTAAGGTTCAGGAGGGGCAACAGGGTTGGTGTGGATTTCAAGAAGGAATGAGGGGACACAAAAGGTTTGTTCAAGGTGGGAAGGACGGGCAGGGCTGGATTTGGGCGCTGAAGCACTAACTTCCTCTTCCTTGACAGTGATGGGGCTACCCAGTCATGTATTGCCAGTGGGATAGGTGGAGGATGCTAATGAAAGCATTTTCTGAGATATAACTTAACTCCACCTCCTCACTCTTGCACCCTTTTATGGCAGCCTATGTCAGCTCTCAGTGGTCACCATTCAGAGTGAGGCTGAGGCAACTTCTGATCACATTGTAACAGTGGTCCACTTTATGCTTTGAATATAAATGTTGCTGTTCTGCTACAGCAACTTATTTTTTTAAATATTAATTTTTAGTTGTAATTGGACACAATAGCTTTATTTTATTTATTTATTTTTATGTGGTGCTGAAGATTGAACCCAGGGCCTTGCATGTGCTAGGCAAGTTCTCTACCACTGAGCCACAATCCCAGCCCCCTACTGCAACTTATTTTCAAAGTGGACATATTTCTTTCTCTTCCTCTCACCCTGCTCTTCCTTAATATCTCCCCTCCCTAATCTCAGGGAAAACAGGATTACCTTTCTTCCCAATCCTTGGCAGAGTTATCTGTCCCCAGTATAAACCCACCATAGGAACAAAGTAATTCAGACTTTGGGGATGTACCAGTATCTCCCAAATTAACAAGTGAATTACAACTCCAGACAGAGATCCAGTGGAATGTAGCCTTTGAGTCATCTCTTTAAAAGCCCCCTGTTCCTAGTGATGGGCAGAATTACAGCCTCTGGGACTGGAGTCCCTTGTGTTTCTTCTTTGCTAGAAGAGCAAAAAACCTTCTTTTTTTCTTTTTTCACAAAACTATGTTCTTGTTATTGGATTGGCATCAGGGACAAGGACTGAGCTTTCAGCAACAATATTTCTAGCCCTCCAACCTAGAACTGACAGTAACAGGTTACCCTCAACTGCATTACAACATTGTACAGCTGTAAGATAAAAAAAAAAAAAATTGGTAATGAGGATTGAACCCAGGGATGTTTTACCACTAAGCTACATCCCCAGCCCATTTTATTTTTGAGACAGGGTCTAATTAATTGCTGAGGCTGTCTTTGAACTTGGGATCATCCTGCCTCAGCCTCCTGAGTATCTGGGAATACGAGCATGAGCTAATGAGAAAGGCACCTGGCTAATGAGAAAGGGTTTTTGTTGTTGTTGTTGTTGTTGTTTTGTTTTGTTTTGTTTGTTTGTTTTAAGGGGGAATAACATGCACATTTAAAACCTGGAACTCAGTTCATCAGCTCCACCTCTCCAAATTGCCTCCAACTCCTCTTCAGTAACATTGATGGATTATAAAGACAGCCAGTAGGGACTCTAAAAAGATTAAATGTATGATATTATCAACAGTCATTCCCATTCTCTTTCCATATAACCAACCTGCAGGGATTTATTTTGGGCAAAACATTCTGATTTGAATTAATAATGAATCACCTGATACTTAGGAAGGAGAAATCATTCCCAAAAACAAAGAGTGAGAAATGGGACAGTGTTTGCTCCCTTAAAAACAAGATTAGTTTGGTAGGAACTAGAGCTAGGTGTAGCAGAGAGAAGCAAATAAACACTCTAGACTTGATCAACTCCATAGATTATTATTCTACCCATAAGCAAGTTTTTCCAAAACCTCTTTCTTCTCATCTGTAAGATAGAACTAATATTTACTTTAAGGATTGCTATAAAAATTAAGGAGGAGTTATGTGGAAAGTTCCTGCTATATGATAGGTGTTATATTGTTTATTCTTGCTTTCTCACCATTTGGGAGAATTGCAACACAGAGAATTAAACCCTCTTGACTAGGTCAAACATGCCTAGCTTCTGGTTTTTCTCTTTAACTTACTAGGAATAAAAATGTCTATGGTTTTGTTTAGCCTGTTAGTCGATAAAATAGAGAAAGATTAGATTGACTGAAACAGCTAGAAGACCCCTTGCTACATCCATTAGACCAAAAAAATGCTTTAGCAGGGGATTTTTCTTTTTCACTTCCAGAATTCTATTATTTGAACAGTAAATAGGTATATATCACACAAAATTTCAAACAATCTGAAAAAGTGTAATAGAGAAAATTTAGTTCTGAACTCTTTTTGATTGTAACACTTCTAAAACATAATTTATTCAATCTGTTAAAGGTGATTTTCAGAAAATCATGACTCTCATGCAAGTATATAAAGGAACAATTGTTCCTCATTCAGTGAGGAAACTTGAAATGTTATAACCAAATCAAAGAAAAAGATTTATTGGTATTAAGAGAATATTGAGTTGAATTGCAAAAGTGGTTTTGCAACTGGGGAAGTTACAACTGAACCTGAAGTATGTAACAAGACATCAAAAAAACTTGAAGACAATGAACAGTCCTAGACTCAAAAAAACTTGAAGGCCTATTATAATCAATGAATAACTTTCTATAGAAATACAAAATGTCTCTTCAGTAATTCCTACATCTTTAATGAAAAATGGTCTTAAGGAAAGATTATTCTTACTTACAAAACAACAAGACTGAAGTCATTATATTTAGCCTAATTGTTTACATAGCTCCACCAAGACCTTTGTAAGTTTGATTTTCTGGAAGTTTTTATACAAAAGGTTTGTTTATTTATTTATGACAGCAGAATGCATTACAATTCTTATTACACATATAGAGCACAACTTTTCGTATCTCTGATTGTATATAAAGTATATTCACACCAATTCATGTCTTCATACATGTACTTTGGATAATAATGATCATCACATTCCACCATCATTTATAATCCCATGCCCCCTCCCTTCCCCTCCAACCCCTCTGCCCTACCTAGAGTTCGTCTATTCCACCCATGCTCTCTCTCCCTATCCAACTACAAGTCAGCCTCCTTATCTCAAAGAAAACACTCAGCATTTGGTTATTTTGGATTGGCTAACTTCACTTAGCATGATATTATCCAGCTCCATCCAATTACCTGCAAATACCATGATTTTATTCTCTTTTATTGCTGAGTAATATTCCATTATGTATATATGCCACATTTTTTATCCATTCATCTATTGAAGGGCATCTAAGTTGGTTCCACAGTTTAGCTATTGTGAATTGTGCTGCTATAAACCTTGATGTGGCTGTGTCCCTGTAGTATGCTGTTTTTAAGTCCTTTGAGTATAGACTGAGGAGAGGGATAGCTGGGTCAAATGGTGGTTCCATTCCCAGTTTTCCAAGGAATCTCCATACCGCTTTCCATATTGGCTGCACCAATTTGCAGTCCCACCAGCAGTGTGTGAATATACCTTTGTCTCCACATCCTTGCCAACACTTATTGTTGTTTGTCATTATAATAGCTGCCATTCTAACTGGAGTTAGATGAAATCTTAGAGTGGTTTTGATTTGCATTTCTCTAATTGCTAGTGATGATGAACATTTTTTTTTATGTATTTGTTGATTGATTATATATCCTCTCCTGAGAAGGGTCTATTCAGTTTCCTGGCCCATTTATTGACTGGGCTATTTGTTTTTTGGTGCTTAACTTTTTGAGTTCTTCATATACCCTAAGATTACTGCTCTATCTGATGTGTGAGGGTTAAAGATTTGCTCCCAGGATGTAGGCTCTCTATTCACCTCACAGATTGTTTCTTTTACTGAGAAGAAATTCTTTAGTTTGAATCCATCCCACTTATTGATTTTTTATTTTAATTCTTGCACCACAAGAGTCTTATTAAGTAAGTTGGGGCCTAATCTCACATGATGGAGATTAGGGTCTACTTTTTCTTCTATTAGACACAGAGTCCCTGGTTTAATTCCTAGGTCCTTGATCCGCTTTGAGTTGAGTTTTGTGCATGGTGAGAAATAGGGGTTTAATTTCATTTTGTTGCATATGGATTTCCAGTTTTCCCAGCACCATTTGTTGAAGAGGCTATCTTTTCTCCAATGCATGTTTTTGGCACCTTTGTCTAATATAAGGTAATTGTAATTTTGTGGGTTAGTCTCTGTGTCCTCTATTCTGTTTGGTGCCATTACCATGCTGTTTTCGTTACTATTGCTCTGTAGTATAGTTTAAGGTCTGGTATAGTGATGCCACCTGCTTCACTCTTCCTGATAAGGATTGCTTTAGCTATTCTGTGTCTCTTATTTTTCCAGATGAATTTTATTATTGCTTTTTCTATTTCTTTGAGGAATGCCATTGGGATTTTGATCCGAATTTTCCTTGGAAAACTGGGAATGAAAGCACCATTTGACCCAGCTATCCCTCTCCTCAGTCTATACTCAAAGGACTTAAAAAAAGCATACTACAGGGACACAGCCACATCAATGTTTATAGCAGCACAATTAAATATGTATACTGCTTTTGGTAGCATAGTCATTTTGATAATATTAATTCTGCCTATCCAAGAGCAAGGTAGATCTTTCCATCTTCTAAGGTCTTCTTTGACTTCTCTCTTTAGGGTTCTGTAGTTTTCATTGTATAGATCTTTCACCTATTTTGTTAAGTTGATTCCCAAGTATTATCATTTTATTTTTTATTTTTTGAGGCTATTGTAAATGGGGTAGTTTCCCTTATTTCCCTTTCTGAGGATTTATCACTGATATACAGAAATGCCTTTGATTTATGGGTGTTGATTTTTATATCCTGCTATTTTGCGGAATCCATTTACTATTTCTAGAAGTTTTCTGGTGGAGCTTTTAGGGTCTTCTAGGTATAGAATCATATCATCAACAAACAGTGCCAACTTGATTTCTTTTTTTCCTATGTGTATCCCTTTAATTTCTTTCATCTGTCTAATTGCTCTGGCCAGTGTTTCAAGAACTATATTAAATAGAAGTGGTGAAAGAGGGTATCCCTGTCTTTTTCCAGTCTTTAGAGGGAATCCCTTCATTTTTTCTCGATTTAGAATGATGTTGGCCTGGGGCTTTACATATATAGCCTTTATGATGTTGAGATATGTTCCTGTTATCCCTAGTTTTTCTAGGGTTTTAACATAAAGGAGTGCTATATTTTGTAAAATGCTTTTTCTGCATCTATTGAGATGATCATATGATTCTTATTTTTAAGTCTATTCATGTGATGAATTACATTTATCGATTTCCGTATGTTGAACCAATCTTTCATCCCTTGGATGAATCCCACTTTATCGTGTTGCATGATGTTTTTGATGTTTTTGTATTCAATCTGCCAGAATTTTATTGAGAATCTTTGCATCTGTGTTTATTAGAGATATTGGTCTGAAGTATTCTTTCTTTCTTCTTTTTTTTTTTTTTTTGATGTGTCTTTGCCTGGTTTTGGAATCAGGTTGATATTGGTCTCATAGAATGAGTTTGGAAGTGCTGCCTCTTTTTCTGTTTCCTGAAATAAATTGAAGATTATTGGTATTAGTTTTTCTTTAAAGGTCTTGTAGAACTCAGCTGTATATCCATTCGTTCCTGGGCTTTTCTTGGTTGGTAGACTTTTGATGGCGTCTGCTATTTCATCACTTGAAATTAATCTGTTTAAATTGTGTATATCATCCTGATTCAATTTCAGCAAATTATATGACTCAAGAAATTTGTCGATGCCTTCAATATTTTCTATTTTATTGGAGTACAAGTTTTCAAAATAATTTGTAATTATCTTTTGTATTTCTTTAGTGTCTGTTGTGATATTTCCTTTTTCATCACATATATTAGTGATTCAAGTTTTCTCTTTCCTTCTCTTTGTTATCATGGCTAAGCGTCAGTCAATTTTATTTATTTTTTCAAAGAACCAACTTTTTGTTCTTTCCATTTTTTTAATTGTTTTTTTTTGTTTCAATTTTATTTATTTCAATTATTTCCTGTCTCCTGCTGCTTTTGGTGTTGATTTGTTCTTCTTTTTCTACGTCTTTGAGATATAATGTTAAGTGATTTATTTGTTGACTTTTTCTTCGTTTAAGGAATGAACTCCATGCAATGAACTTTCCTCTTAGAACTGCCTTCATAGTGTCCCAGAGATTTTGATATGTTTTATCTATGTTCTCACGCATCTCTAAAAATTTTTTAATCTCCTCCTTGATATCTTCTATAATCCCTTGTTTATTTAGGAGCATATTATTTAGTCTCCAGGTGTTGGAGTGGATTTTGTTTCTTATTTTATCATTGATTTCTAATTTCATTCTATCATGATCTGATAGAATGCAGGGTAATATCTCTACTTCTTTATATTTGCTAAGAGTTGCTTTGTGGCATATTATATGGTGTATTTTAGAGAAGGATCCATGTGCTGCTGAGAAGAAAGTATATTCTCTCATTAAAGGATGAAATATTCTATATATGTAAATTAAGTCTGTTATTGATTGTATTATTGAGTTCCATAGTTTTTTTTGTTGTTGTTGTTCAGCTTTTGTTTGAAAGATCTATCCAGTGGTGAAAAAAGTGTGTTAAAGTCACCCAGAATTATTGTATTGTTTTCTTTTATTTTTATTGGTTATTCAAAACATTACAAATATTGCAGAATTACATCGGTTACACATCCACATTTTTACATAATACCATAATAGTAACTGTTGTATTCTGCTACCTTTCCTATCCTCTACTATCCCCCCTCCCCTCCCCTCCCATCTTCTCTCTCTACCCCATCTACTGTAATTCATTTCTCTCCTTATTTTTTTCCCCATTCCCCTCACAACCTCTTATATGTAATTTTGTATAACAATGAGGGTCTCCTTCCATTTCCATGCAATTTCCCTTTTCTCTCCCTTTCCCTAACACCTCATGACTCTGTTAAATGTTAATCTTTTCCTCCTGCTCTTCCTTCCTGTTCTGTTCTTAGTTGCTCTCATTATATCAAAGAAGACATTTGGCATTTGTTTTTTAGGGATTGGCTAGCTTCACTTAGCATAATCTGCTCTAATGCCATCCATTTCCCTGCAAATTCCATGATTTTGTCATTTCTTAGTGCTGCGTAGTACTCCATTGTGTATAAATGCCACATTTTTTTAATCCATTCATCTATTGAGGGGCATCGGGGTTGGTTCCACAGTCTAGCTATTGTGAATTGTGCTGCTATGAACATTGATGTGGCAGTATCCCTGTAGTACACTCTTTTAAGGTCTTCAGGGAATAGTCCAAGAAGGGCAATAGCTGGGTCAAATGGTGGTTCCATTCCCAGCTTTCCCAGGAATCCCCATACTGCTTTCCATATTGGCCGCACCAATTTGCAGTCCCACCAGCAATGTACAAGAGTACCCTTTTCCCCACATCCTCGCCAGCACTTGTTGTTATTTGACTTCATAATGGCTGCTAATCTTACTGGAGTGAGATGGTATCTTAGGGTGGTTTTTATTTGCATTTCTCTGACTGCTAGAGATCGTGAGCATTTTTTCATGTACTTGTTGATTGATTGTATGTCCTCTTCTGAGAAGTGTCTGTTCAGGTCTTTGGCCCATTTGTTGATTGGGTTATTTGTTTTCTTATTGTTTAATTTTTTGAGTTCTTTGTATACTCTGGATATTAGGGCTCTATCTGAAGTGTGAGGAGTAAAGATTTGTTCCCATGATGTAGGCTCCCTGTTTACCTCTCTTGTTGTTTCTCTTGCTGAGAAAAAACTTTTTAGTTTAAGTAAGTCCCATTTGTTGATTCTTGTTATTAACTCTTGTGCTATGGGTGTCCTATTAAGGAATTTGGAGCCCGACCCCACAATATGTAGATAGGAGCCAACCTTTTCTTCTATCAGACGCATAGTCTCTGATTTGATATCAAGGTCCTTGATCCATTTTGAGTTAACTTTTGTGCATGGTGAGAGGAGGGGATTCAGTTTCATTTTGTTGCATATGGATTTCCAGTTTTCCCAGCACCATTTGTTGAAGATGCTATCCTTCCTCCATTGCATGCTTTTAGCCCCTTTATCGAATATAAGATAGTTGTAATTTTGTGGATTGGTTTCTGTGTCCTCTATTCTATACCATTGGTCCACCTGCCTGTTTTGGTACCAGTACCATACTGTTTTTGTTACTATTGCTTTGTAGTACAGTTTGAAATCTGGTATCGCTACACCTCCTGATTCACATTTCCTGCTTAGAATTGCTTTTGCTATTCTGGGTCTTTTGTTTTTCCATATGAATTTCATTATTGTTTTATCTATTTCTACAAGAAATGCCATTGGGATTTTGATTGGCATTGCATTGAACCTATAGAGAACTTTTGGTAATATCGCCATTTTGATGATGTTAGTTCTGCCTATCCATGAACAGGGTATATTTTTCCATCTTCTAAGATCTTCTTCTATTTCTCTCTTTAGGGTTCTGTAGTTTTCATTGTATAAATCTTTCACCTCTTTTGTTAGGTTGATTCCCAAGTATTTTATTTTTTTTTTTTGAGGATATTGTGAATGGGGTGTTTTTCCTCATTTCCAGTTCAGAAGATTTGTTGCTGATATACAGGAATGCCTTTGATTTATGCGTGTTGATTTTATATCCTGCCACTTTACTGAATTCATTTATTAGCTCTAGTAGTTTCTTTTTAGACCCTTTTGTGTCTTCTAGGTATAGGATCATATCATCCGCAAATAATGATAATTTAAGTTCTTCTTTTCCTATCTTAATGCCTTTAATTTCTTTTGTCTGTCTAATTGCTTTGGCCAGTATTTCGAGAACTATATTGAATAGAAGTGGTGAGAGAGGGCATCCTTGTCTTGTTCCAGATTTTAAAGGGAATGCCTTCAGTTTTTTTCCATTTAGAAAGATGCTAGCCTGAGGCTTAGCATATATAGCTTTTACAATTTTGAGGTAAGTTCCTGTTATCCCTAGTTTTTCTAATGTTTTGAACATAAAGGGATGCTGTACTTTGTCGAATGCTTTTTCTGCATCCATCGAGATGATCATATGGTTCTTATTTTTAAGCCTATTGATGTGGTGAATAACGTTTATTGATTTACATATATTGAACCAGCCTTGCATCCCAGGGATGAATCCTACTTGATCATGGTGCACTATCTTTTTGATATGTTTTTGTATTCGATTTGCCAGAATTTTATTGAGGATTTTTGCATCTAAATTCATTAGGGATATTGGTCTGTAGTTTTCTTTCTTTGAGGTGTCCTTCTCTAGTTTGGGAATCAGGGTGATATTAGCCTCATAGAATGAATTTGGAAGTTCTCCCTCTTTTTCTATCTCCTGAAATAGATTATGGAGTATTGGTATTAGTTCTTCTTTAAAGTTCTTGTAAGACTCCGCTGTATATCCATCCGGTCCTGGGCTTTTCTTGCTTGGTAGTCTTTTGATGGCTTCTTCTATTTCCTCACTTGATATTGGTCTGTTTAGGTTATTTATATCTTCATGACTCAATCTGGGTAGTTCATATGTCTTAAGGAATTTATCGATGCCTTCACTATCTTCTATTTTATTAGAGTATAGGGTTTCAAAATAGTTTCTAATTATCTTCTGTATTTCTGAATTGTCTGTTGTGATGTTGCCTTTTTCATCCCATAAGCTAGTAATTTGGGTTCTCTCTCTTCTTCTCTTTGTTAGCGTGGCTAGTGGTCTATCTATCTTATTTATTTTTTCAAAGAACCAACTTTTAGTTTTGTCAATTTTTTTTGATTGTTTCTTTTGTTTCAATTTCATTGATTTCAGCTCTAATTTTAATTATTTCTTGCCTTCTACTGTAATTGCTGCTGATTTGTTCTTCTTTTTCTAAGGCTTCGAGGTGTAGTATGAGGTCATTTATTTGTTGGCTTTTCCTTCTTTTAAGGAATGAACTCCATGAAATGAATTTTCCTCTTAGTACTGCTTTCATAGTGTCCCAAAGATTTTGATATGTTGTGTCTGAGTTTTCGTTTACCTCTAAGAATTTTTTAATTTCCTCTTTGATGTCTTCTGTAACCCTTTGTTCATTCAGTTGCATATTGTTTAATCTCCATGTGATGTAGGGTTTTTCCTTTCTCATTTTATTATTGATTTCCAATTTCATTCCATTATGATCAGATAAAATGCATGGTAGTATCTCAACTCCTTTGTAATTGCTAAGATTTGCCCTGTGACATAATATTTGGTCTATTTTTGAGAAGGACCCATGTGCTGCTGCGAAGAAAGTGTATCCGCTTGATGTTGGGTGGTATATTCTGTATATATCAATTAAGTCTAAGTTATTAATTGTATTATTGAGCTCTATGGTTTCTTTATTCAACTTTTGTTTGGAAGATCTGTCCATTGGTGAAAGAGGTGTGTTAAAATCTCCCATGATTATTGTGTTGTGGTCTATTAGACTCTTGAACTTGAGAAGAGTTTGTTTGATTAACGTAGCTGCACCATTGTTTGGGGCATATACATTAATGATCGTCAAGTCTTGTTGGTGTATGGTTCCCTTGAGCAGTATGTAATGTCCTTGTTTATCCCTTTTGATTAACTTTGGCTTGAAGTCTATTTTATTTGATACAAGTATGGACACCCCTGCTTGCTTCTGGGGTCCATATGAGTGATATGATTTTTCCCAACCTTTCACCTTCAGTCTGTGTATGTCTTTTCCTATCAGATGAGTCTCCTGTAGGCAGCATATTGTTGGATCTTTTTTTTTAATCCATTCTACTAGCCTATGTCTTTTGATTGGTGCATTTAAGCCATTAACATTTAGGGTTACTATTGAGATATGATTTGTATTTCCAGCCATATTTGGTTATGTATGATACTTAACATGATTTGTTTTTCCTCTATGCTTAGTTTTTCCTTTACTGTACTACCTCCCGCTGTTGGTTTTCATTGTTATTTTTCATTTCCTCTTCCTGTAATGTTTTGCCAAGGATGTTTTGAAGAGTTGGTTTTCTAGCTGCAAATTCTTTTAACTTTTGTTTATTGTGGAAGATTTTTATTTCATCTTCAATCCTGAAGCTTAATTTCGCTGGACACATGATTCTTGGTTGGAACC
Organism: Callospermophilus lateralis; assembly: GCF_048772815.1. NCBI lineage: Eukaryota > Metazoa > Chordata > Mammalia > Rodentia > Sciuridae > Callospermophilus > Callospermophilus lateralis. Next base: position 40,187,240 of record NC_135325.1, read on the forward strand.
CTTTTTCTTTCAGCGTTTGAAATATGTTGTTCCAGGATCTTCTAGCTTTCAGAGTCTGTGTTGAAAGATCAGCAGTTATCCTGATTGGTTTACCCGTAAATGTAATCTGCTTCCTCTCTCTTGTGGCTTTTAAGATTCTCTCCTTATTCTGTATGTTGGGCATCTTCATTATTATGTGTCTTGGTGTGGATCTCTTATGATTTTGTATATTCGGTGTCCTGTAGGCTTCTAGTATTTGTATTTCTTTTTCATTATTTAAGTCTGGGAAGTTTTCTAGTATTATTTCATTGAATAGATTGCTCATTCCCTTGGTTTGGACCTCTGTACCCTCTTGTATATCGATAACTCTTAGGTTTGGTTTCTTGATGTTATCCCATAATTCTTGGATGTTCTGCTCATGATTTCTTAACATTCTCACTGAGCTGTCTATGTTCTTTTCAAGTTGAAAAACTTTGTCTTCGTTGTCTGAAGTTCTATCTTCCAAGTGTTCTACTCTGCTGGTAATACTCTCATTTGAGTTTTTTATTTGGTTTATTGTTTCCTGCATTGCCAGGATTTCTGTTTGTTTGTTTTTTATATCCTCTATCTCCCTATAGAGTTGATCTTTTGCTTCTTGGATTTGTTTATGTAATCCATTGTCAAAGTGATTTTTCATTGTCTGAATTTGATGAATAATGTCTTCCTTGAAACTCCAGATCATCTGAAGCATGTATATCCTGAACTCTTTGTCTGACATTCCATCAGCTGCAGATATTACCTCATCTAATGTTGAATTGACCTGTATTATTTGTGGTCCTTTCTTTCCTTGTCTTTTCATACTGCTCATGATTCTTTCTAGCTTTGTGAAACTGTTGTGCAAATGTTTTTCCCCTTATATATTTGTATTGTTCTTGTATCGCTCCAAAATCCCTCTTTTGCGGAGAAAGACAATGTTAACAGATTCCAATATCAACAGTACATTATCTAAGCACAAGTTTTCATTATTAATACATTTATAGTTAGATTCTAAGACTATAGATATTGGTTTTAATTATTACTTAAGAATATATTCCTTAGTTTCATAAAAGGCGTACCATATCTGGTGGCATATAGAAAACTTAATTTCAGACGAAGGATGTTATACTTAGAGGGTAAGGAGTGAGGGTATGAGGTTAAACTAACTTAGCACCTTTGGAGAACTCTAACCACTAGACTGGTAATTTATGGAAGACTGTATAGACTCAACCTCCTATTTAGATAGTTACCCTATGTATAGATAGCAAAAGTTAGGAGGTTAAAAGTGGGATAGAGAGAATAACGAATTAAAAAAAAAAGAAAAAGAATAACAAGGAAGAAAAGAGAAATAATAGAAGGGAAAGGGAAGTAAGATAGAAATAAAGAAAAAAATGGGGGGGAGGTGGGGTATATGCAATTCCTCTATATTATATTACTTTGGTAATTCAGTTGTTCATGCACAGTTCTTGGTTTCACATATGCTGAAGTTATGGAAGAGAGAGAAGAAAAGAGAAAGAGAGAGGGGGAAAAAAAAGACTCTCAGAACACTGTTTTCCTTGCTTCCAGTAGGTGGCGTTGTCTATTCCTAGCTTGAGCCTCTGTATTCAGGGTGGTGGGTATAGCCAGTGTGAAAGGAAATGAGCTTCCACCTGTATCTTCCCTACTCTAATCTCTGAGGTAGAAACCAGGTGCCTGTACAGTTGTTGTTTTGCGTTGATAGCTACAACCCCCAAAAGCTTGTGGGAAATATTTTGAGTTATCGCGGCTAAGGGTGGGGGAGTTGGAAACCGGGTACCTGAATCAGCCACAGAACCGTGCTGGTAGCCACACCCCCTTTGATGGATTTTAAGGGTTGATGGGCTTCCTCCAGACTAGCACTCGGGGCGGGGTCGGACTTCCGTGCCTGGCGTCTTCCTGCTCCGGTGTGGCTGGGCGGCTGGCGCGTCTTCCTGCTCTGGTGTGGCTGGGTGGCTCTATTGTATTGTTTTCAATTTGACTTTTGAACATAAGAAGTGTTTATTTGATGAACACAGTTGCTCCATTGTTTGAGGCATATATACTTATAATTGTGATGTTTTGTTGGTGTATGGTTCCCCTGAGCAGTATAAAACATCCTTCTTTATCCCTTTTGATTAACTTTGGCTTGAAGTCTACTTTATTTGATATGAGGATGGAAACCCCTGCTTGCTTCTGCAGTCCATGTGAGTGGTATGATTTTTCCAAACATTTTGCCTTCAGTCTGGGGATGTCTTTTCCTATGAGATGAGTCTCTGAGGCAGCATATTGTTGAATCTTTTTTTTTTAATCGAATCTGCTAGTCTATGTCTTTCAATTGGTGAGTTTAGACCATTAACATTCAGCATTGTTATTGAGACATGATTTATATTCCCAGCCATTTTTGTTTATTTTTGGTATTTAACATGACTTGGTTTCTCCTCTGATTAGGTTTTCCTTTAGTGTAATCCCTTCCTCTGCTGATTTTCATCATTGTTTTTCATTTCCTTTTCATGGAATATTTTGCTGAGGATGTTCTGTAGTGCAGGCTTTCTAGTTGTAAATTCTTTTAACTTTTGTTTATCATGGAAGGTTTTATTTCATCATCAAATCTAAAGCCTTGTTTTGCTGGATATAAGATTCTTGGTTGTCATGCATTTCCTTTCTGAGCTTGGTATATGTCATTCCACGATCTCCTTTCTTTGAGGGTCTAGGTTGAAAAATCTGCTGAGATACGAATTGGTCTCCCCCTATATGTGATCTGATTCCTCTCTCTTGCGAGTTTTAAAAATTCTATCCTTATTCTGTATGCTAGGCATTTTCCTTATAATGTGCCTTGGTGTAGATCTGTTGTAATTTTGTACATTTGGTGTCCTATAAGCCTCTTGTATTTGCTTTCCCAATTTGTTCTTCAAGCTTAGAAAATTTTCTGATATTATCTCATTGAAGAGATTGTGCATTACTTTGGTTTGAAACTCTATGCCTTCCTCTATCCCAACAACTCTTAGATTTGATCTTTTGATGCTGTTCTATAATTCTTGGATGTTCTGTTTATGGTTTCTAACTTTCTTCACTGTGTGATCAACTTTATTTTCCAGATTGTATACTTTGTCTTCAGTATCTGATGTTCTTTCTTCCAAGTGATCTGGTCTGTTGGTTATGCTTTCTATTGAGTTCTTTATTTGATTTATTGTATCCTTCTAAAATTTCTGTTTTTTTTTTTTCAGTCTCTATCCCTCTCTTGAAGTAATCTTTTGCTACCTGTATTTTCTGTCTTATCTCATTGTTGGAGTGATCAATTTTTGCCTGTATTTGCTCATTAATGTTATTCTTTAATTCACAGATTATTTTAACTTTGAACCTTCTGAACTCCTTCTCTGACAATTCATCAACTTTGCTGTCCGTGGGTTCTGTTATTATAGTGTCCTGGTTTTTGTGGGGCACTTTCATCCCTTGTTTTTTCATGTCATCTATGTGTCTTCCTTTCTTGCAGTGTGGATCTGAGATATTACAGATTCTTCCCTATATTCTTGTAGTACCTCACCTTGATGTTGGGCTTCCAGACCTTGCTGATGTCCCTAAATGTATGCTACTGCATCCTGGACCTGGGTCCTGTGTAAGTCAGCGTGGGTGGATCGGGGCCGCTGGGCTTGACCTCCTGTGGTAGTCTGCTGGTCAAAAGGGGCAGTCCTGTGCCAGAGGCTAGGCTCTGGTGGGTGTCTGCCCCACTGGGGAAGGGGTGGACCAGGCCTACTATGAGCTTGGGCCCTGCACAGGCTAGTGTGTGTGGATCTCAGGAAAGGTTTCTTAAAGCTAGAAGGAAAACTAAATCAATGACTCACTACCAGATTTTATTTTTAGTGACCATAAATTTTGATGAATTCTTCTTAAATCCTCTCAAATATTCTCAGTTCCCTGGGCCTGCCTGGGGGTGACCTTCCTTACATATTTGAAAGGCTGAGGACCCTGTAATCCAGGAGGCAGACTAGTTTTCTCCCAAAATTGTTGTAAGCCATAGTTCCATAAAGGCAAACTTAGATCCTTAAAAGTGTCTTGTCATATGTAATTATGTGAGAATCACTCTTAAATATGATATTCCAGTCTAAAACTTAATTATATAACCTTTTTAACTCCAGTATTGTCCTGTTAACAAGGAGGACAGACTCTTATTATGCAAATAGTTATATTACCTTGAAAATATACATATTCATTGAGAATTTCCAAATTCTGGAGGACTCAGGAAAGGAGAAAAATATAATTTAATAATGTTTAATGTTGAGACTGAAGATACCTAAATAAAGGTACCCAGTACTAAATTCCTCCTCCATAAAGAGGAATCAAAATAGCAGGTGTATAAGCTGCATTTTGAGGTGAGTAATCATGGGAGAACACTGGACATAGTAAGATAGTGACTGTGTTATAAAAATCATGATCAGCAAAAGGGAGGGTTAGGGATCTCAGACTTATTTATGCTGGTGGATACAGGTGGGTTAGTGCTCTGAAATTTTGGGCCCCAAGCTGAGGTTACATGGGACTTTTATAGGAAATTTGACATCATTTCTTAACTTAGTTTTGAATTCTTGGCCTACATGACCAAAGACAATGCACAGAGAATAAGTAGTTTACAGGTGTAGAACAAAGACAGTAAAACATCTGCAAGTGTTAGTATGAAGTGGCCTTCACCATAGGCAGCAATAACTCAAGATGACTTGAGTTATCTCCCTAAAAACTATATTTCTAAGAACTAAGCCAACAAGGTTATATTTTAGATAGTTAATTGGCATAGTAACCTACAATTTTATACTAGCAATTAAGTGATGTAGCTACATTCCTACAGAGTTCAGAAAGTTACAAAGTATAGGAAAATTAACCCTTTCCCCAGTCATTGGTTCTTATTATTTCATTTTATAATCAGGTCTGGTATCTCTGTCACAACTGTAATTTGTAAGATTCAGAGACTGGGACAAAAGCAAAGAAAGAGAAGCAACTACCACCAGAACTCCACAGCAGGAGTAAGGGTGAAAGAGTCCCAGCAAACTTGACCATTGTAGATGCTGGAAATCCTAATTACTAGGAAATTTCAGTCTTGAAAGGCAGGTCACTTAGATAAGTAACCTCAAATTTACAGTAACCTTACTTTGGAAAAAGATCTTACATTATTTTCCAACAAACTTCCAGGGTACTGTAGCCAGAAGCCATCTTCAGAAGGGAGCTGTTATCTGAATTTGAACTTCTCTCCAGGTCATAAAGCCTTACATATTTCAATATCTGAACCCCATAGACATTCCACTGCACTGACTGAGGGAGTAATTGTCTTTTGAAAACAATACAGCAGAGTGACTGTGAACCAATCCCACTGGATGCTCTGCACTGTGGGGGCTGAGTGTTATGATATTGGGGGTGAGGGGATGAAAAGTGCCACTCTCCCAGACCAGCAGATCAGAGAGCTTGCCCTATTACACCAAAGGTCATGGCCAGCCACATGCAGATTTATGCCTGTGCCAGAACCAAAGGTAGGTGCCCATGCAGTTCTCATCACTCCTTCCGCCTATGCCATACTCAGGTGTCTTTATTGAAAGCCTGGGGATGGGACCCCATAATTCCTATTGCCGCCCCTATCCATAGAGCATAGTGAGGGGCCTTATCAAACCAGAGCACCAGCTATCATCCTGCTACCAGGGGCACATGGCTAAAGAAGGATGAGAGGAAATTTCCTTGGTTCCAGTGCCAGTACTGCTGCCAAGTGTGCACTGCAGCTGAAATATTTGCCTCACTTCCAGGTAAGAATTGGCCAAAGGAGACAGAGGAACTTCCACTCTCACTAGGTGCTGTCCCATACCTGCTCATGCACTGTTGCAGAAGCACAGAGAGGAACACTATTGCATTTCCTGCTGCTGCCCCACACACATACCTTGTATGATCATGCACTGCTTAAGAACAGGGTGAGTTGCAATTAGGTTAGATATCTGGACTATGACTTTGATCACTCAGCATAGTGTCCCTTAGTCGCCATTCATCTTGATTTTCAATAATGTCTGAAATCCTTGAAATAGGGATTTGTCCACGCACTTGATTGCTATTGTCTGATATTATGACCCAGTTATTTAAGCCAGAGCAGTTGATATCTTTATGGTTACATTCCAAGAAAGTTTTTATGAATATTTAATACTATTCATTACCAATCCAGTGCTGTGTAGACCCCTAATGAAGCCTGAGGCAAATGGAAAAATCAAAAGTACTAATTCTATCTTTATTGAAAATTTTTATATTTTGCTAATTGTGGATTTTTATATTAAATTTGAATTTTAAATCATTAAAATGTTATTTACTTTTTAAAAAGGGACAGGGTGTGAATACTACAAGTGGGGTGTTAGACTTTCCATTACTCTTCTTCCTGTACAGTGTCTTGGCCTAGACTACTGACTGGTTGGAGGGAAAATGCTTCAGGTTTATCACCACAACTGAGTTTTCCAGTGCTAGAGGTCCTTGCTAATAACAGAACTAGCATCCACAGTCCTGAGGAAACTTACATCACCCAATAAAGGCTATCATTTCCATATTAGGAGTAGCCATACAGAGATCACCTCACATCAACTGCTGTAAACCCCATACCTGTAAGAACCACCACAATGCCCCCACTCTTGCAAGACTGAGCTCTACTGGGTTTCTCTAACTCTGCCATGGTATAAACTATGCTCACAGGCAAAGCTCTAAGGAGACAACACAATGGTGCCCAGCTAGAAATGAAGCCAACATTGCAAAACAAACTCACACCTGGAGACACATCTGTAGGGGAAAGCCACTTACTAAGTAGGCCATCCATAAAGGTGGTAGAAATCATTGATCAACCTGATGGAAATACTTAATAGGAAGAGCACAAGAAATATAAAAAAATAAGGTAACATAAGGCCTCCAAAAGAACATAATGATGCTCTAGCAACAGATACTAAAGAAATCAAAATGGACGAAATGCCAGAACAAAAATTGAAAAGAATGATTATATAAAAGGTCAATGAGGAGGGAGATCCAAGATGTTGAACTAGAGGGAGGCTGCATTCCTGGTTGCTCCATGACTCAGGATTCAAGCAGAAGAAATACTGTCTGTGAGGCAGCTGTTGCTGCCCACAGTCCCCTGCTGTTTACCCCCCATTTGTCCACTAGGATAGCCTGCTGCTTGCCAGCATATTGTCTGCCTTTTGAGCACAGATCACTGGCTGACTTCTGCCTATCATCCACCATTTGCCCATTTGCCTATTGTCAACCCATGAATTGCCCACCATTAGCCTTCAGACCACATGCAGACCTTCAGCAGATCACCCAATATAGCTCTTGCAAGAGTGGGGGCATTGTGGTGGTTCTTACAGGTATGGGGTTTACAGCAGTTGATGTGAGGTGATCCCTGTATGGCTACTCCTAAAATGGAAATGATAGCCTTTATTGGGTGATGTAAGTTTCCTCAGGACTGTGGATGCTAGTTCTGTTATTATATTGCCCGCTGAGGCCTGGAAATCCATTGTCACAATACCCACAGGTTTGGTTTCATGTGGCCCCTCAATCTTGGCACATCAGTCAAAGCCTGCAGGTTGTCTGCTGCACTGTGCCATCTTGGGGTGTGGCTACCTCAGTCTGGGGACACCAGCCAGGGCCTGGAGATATATTTCAGCATACCTACAGGTCTGGTTGCACCTGAGGTCTTTCTGCTGGGTGTGCTAGTGGCTAATATCTGTCTGCCTCTTTGCAGGGTCCTTCCTTTGTGTGACCACATCCCTTGTGGTCCCTCCGCAAATTGAAACAGCATTTAGATCTTGGGCTACAGCAAGGCAGAGCCTAGGAAAGCTGAAGCCCAGGTCTGTCAGGTTGCAGCTGGGTTTGCATGGGCCAGTCTGGGTCTAGCAGACCTGTAGACAGCTGGAGACTAGGGGTAGTTACAGTGGAAGCACAGGTTGGAGAAGCTGGAGAAAACCAGGCTCCCTCCAACTCAGCTCTGAAGTGCACAGGGCCGACTACAATGGGTGGGAAGACTAGAGGAGCATGTGAGAACATCTTGCTATTGGCTCACGCCCACTCAACTGTTGAGAGCCACAGCCGAAGGGGCCCCAGCAAACTTCCAGCTGCCAGCAAACTTCCAGACTACCAGATGATTATTGGCTCACAGGGGCCCCAGCAACATCTAGCAACATCTAGCTGATTGGCTCCTCTGCGGTGATGCTCATTGGGCTGTTTCCCTGCCCTTTCAGACCACAGAGCTGCTCATTGGGGAACTTTTTGGCTCCGCCCATGCGACCCAGCCAATCGGCCTCAAGAGCAGGAGGTTTGTGGGAGGAAGAGGCTGGGTTGGGGTGTGTGGCTTGTGGGAAGCCGGTGGTGGCAGTTGGGCTCTGAGGGTTTTTTCCTGAGGAGCTGTTTTGTTTGGCATATGTAGTTCTAAAAATAAAGTTAGTTTCTTTTGACAAGTGGCTCCTGAATTGTGCCCAGCCAGTCTGCGGCATTTGGTGGCTCACACGGGGAGCGACTGAGGGTAAGTAAACAGCTTGCCCCTGAGGGCAGGGCGAGAGGATGGGTAGCCATTTTAAGATTCCTCTTTTGTTTTGCTTCATTTTTGTTTTAAGTTGCCTGTCCCTGGAGATGAGTGAGACGGAAGAAAAACCGCTCACATCTAAGGAAAAACTATTTACGTCTGAGGAACAGATAGGGAGAAAGGACGGATGCACATGTCAGGAGGATAGAAAGGCTATAATGAATTTTTGTTGTTCCATTTTTATTTCATTCTGTCTCGGTTTTGTTTGGCGTCATCTTGTTGGATTGTATTATAGTAGAAATACGGGATCAGAAATTAGTAAAAAACAAACTGAAAGAGTGTTAAGTAAATTGTTAGAGGAAGAAGGCATCTCAGTAAAATCAAGAATAGTCAGGGCATACGTTGATACAATGCAAAAATGTAGGCCATGGCTTTTTAAGGAGGAGTTGTTAAATATATCACAATGGAACCATCATGGTGAAGATTTAAAAAGAATAGAAAAGAACAGCCCAGGAACTCTGCCAGCTGGCACATTGACATTGTGGGCATTGGTATCTGGTTTGCTTAGTCCAAAGCCTTCAATTCAGACAAAGGTAGAGGAAGGAGAAGACATATTGATTCAAGTAAAAGAGGAGGTCTCTCAAGTTAGTCAGAAAGAGGAAAAGATTCAAGTAAAAGAGAAGGTCTTTCGAGCTAATCAGACAGAGAAAGAAAGTTTAGAGCAGAAAAAGCCATCAGGGGGAAAGTTACAAAAGGAGACTGCTACTAAAACCTTTCTATCACCAGAGGGCTTCAGTGTCCAACCAACAGCACCACCTCTACAGGAGACTGCTACTAACACCTTTCTATCACCAGAGGACATAAGTGTCCAACTGACAAGGCCACCTCCATATGCTGAGAGGCCCCAAACCCCCGCAGTTGATAGTTCGGATCCTGAGACAGGATCTCAAGTATTAACATGCCCTGTATTTGAGGTAGGAGGGCAGCGAATTTACCATGCTTTAAATTTCAAAACAGTGAAGCAGCTAAAAGAGGCTGTAACAACCTATGGTCCTCAAGCACCCTTCACTGTAAGCTTGGTCGAATCCTTTACCAACTTGAACATGACGCCAGCAGATTGGGCTAATATGTGTAAAGCTGTGCTAAATGGAGGGCAATACCTGTTATGGAAGGCTGCCAATGAGGAATTTTGCAAGGAGACAGCTAGTCGAAATGTAGCAGCTGGTTATCCTCAGAGAAATCTAGATATGTTGTTAGGAAAGGGACCTTATGAGGATCAGCAGCAACAAATTGCATATGATCCTGGTGTATATTTACAAATTGCTGTAGATGCAGTTAAGGCATGGAAGACTTTACAAGGACATGGAGGTTTACAAGGTCAATTATCTAAGATAATACAAGGAGCTAATGAATCTTATGCTGAATTTGTAGATAGGCTTATTCAAACAGCTACCAGAGTTTTTGGGAATACAGAACAAGCAATGCCATTAATAAAACAACTGGCTTAAGACCAAGCGAATCGTTGGTGCAGAGATATCATTAGACCAAGGAAACATGAAGATTTAAACACATATATTAAATTATGTAGAGACATTAATGAACAAGAGCAAGTCATGGCAGCTGCAGTAAAACAGGCTTTAGATGCCAGAGACATTAATGAACAAGGGAAAATTGTGGCAGCTGCAGTAAAACAGGCTTTAGATGCCAGAGACATTAATGAACAAGGGAAAATTGTGGCAGCTGCAGTAAAACAGGCTTTAGATTCCAGGCCAAGAACATGCTACAATTGTGAACAAACAGGACATTTTAAAAGGAATTGCCCCATAGGAGGAGGGTTTAACAAAACTAGGTATCAAAGGAGTAGAATACCGGGTATTTGCCCATGATGCCATAGAGGGAGACATTGGGCTAATGAATGCCGTTCTCAAACCACCATAGAGGGTACTCCATTATCAAAAAACGAACAAGGACCAAGTGTTTATCCACGATATCGTGGAGAAAGGCATTGGGCTCCATTGCCAAAAAATGGACAGGGGGGCCCAATGCTCCGGGGCCCAAAACCACAAATATACGGAGCACTGGAGGAACCCAGCAACCCCATCAGGGTAGTGCCCAGGACACATTGTCCATCAGATCCCTCATCAGACAAACCAGAGGGACTGCAGGGTTGGACATCTGTGCCTCCACCAGATCAGTACTAACTCCAGAGGTGGGAGTTCAAATCATTCCCACAGGGGTGAAAGGACCTCTTCCCAAAGGAACAGTAGGCTTATTATTGGGACACAGCTCTTCTACTCTAAAAGGACTTATGATAAATCCTGGGGTAATTGATCCCGATTATGAAGGTGAAATAAAAATTATAGCCAGTTCTCCAAATGGTATATCAGTAATTTCACCAGGAGATAGAATAGCACAGTTACTAATAATACCAAGCCTATATGATAAATTTTCCAGTCGTGCTGTAGAAAGAGGTTCCAAGGGATTAGGCTCCACAGGTGTAGATTGGGCTATGCTATCTTTAAATTTAGATTCTCGCCCCATGCTAAAACTAAATATTCAAGGACATGAATTTAATGGACTACTGGATACAGGTGCAGACCTTAGCATCATCTCTCATCAAGAATGGCCAAAACATTGGCCATTACAACAAGCCACTCAAATGCTTCGAGGCCTAGGAGTGGCGACTAATCCCCATAGAAGTGCAATGGTATTAGATTGGAAGGATCCTGAAAGATGTGAAGGAACTATACAGCCATATGTATTGGATCATCTTCCTATAAATTTATGGGGACGAGATGTCCTAGATCAATTAGGTTTGACATTAACAAATAACATCAACCAAAATGCACCCACTATTATGACTAGACAAGGTTTTAGGAAAGGAAAAAGATTAGGAAAACAAGAACAAGGTATAGTAGCACCAATACAAATAGATCAAGGAACAGACAGACATGGTTTGGATTTTCAGAAAGGGCCACTGAGACAATAAAAATTACTTGGAAATCAGAAAGACCAGTATGGGTTCCTCAGTGGCCCCTGACTAAAGAAAAGATACAAGCAGCCCATGATCTGGTCAAACAACAATTAGCGGAAGGACATATACAATCTTCTGTATCTCCCCATAATACTCCCATTTTTGTCATCAAAAAGAAATCTGGTAAATGGAGATTATTGCAAGATTTAAGAGCCATTAATAATGAGATGGTTATTATGGGACCTGCTCAATCGGGGATTCCTCAATTGTCTGCTTTGCCAAAAACTTGGTATGTTTTAGTTATAGATATTAAAGATTGTTTTTTTTCAATTCCAATTCATCCTGAGGATAGTCCACGTTTTGCATTTACTATCCCTGCACTGAATCATGAAGGTCCTGATCAGAGATATGAATGGAAAGTACTCCCTCAAGGGATGGCTAACAGCCCAACTATGTGTCAAATTTATATTAACAAAGCAATCCAGCCACTTAGAAATCAAAATCCTGAACTACAAATATTTCACTATATGGATGATATATTATTAGCACACAAAGCTAAAAACACATTGCTAGAATGTTATGCCACACTTACAAACTTATTAAAAAATTATAATCTAGAGATAGCAATAGATAAAGTACAATTAAATTTTCCAATTAATTATTTAGGAGTTCTATTATCCTCAACCATGGTTCATCCACCAAAAATTCAAATACGAGTAGATCAACTCAAATCACTTAATGACTTTCAAAAGTTATTAGGAGACATAAATTGGTTAAGGCCTTATCTAGGCATACCAACAGGAGAGTTGGGACCTTTATTTGATATCCTAAAAGGTCCATCAGATCAAAATTCACCCCGAATGTTAACACCTGAAGCAAGAAAGGCATTAAAAATCATTGAAACATATATGGAAAATATGCATTTGGATAGAATTGATATAAGTTTGCCTTTATTATTTATTGTACTACCAACAAAAAATATTCCTACAGGAGTATTTTGACAAGAAGGTCCATTATTATGGATACATTTATCTTATTCTCCTAACACTATTCTTACTAGGTATCCTGAGGCTGTAGGACAATTAATAATCAAAGGAATAAAAGCAGCAAAGGGAGTGTTTGGAATTTCTCCCAATAAAATTATTACTCCATATACTATGAATCAAATTGATGAGATAGCTAATGAGTTAAATACTTGGGCAATAATCATGTGCAAATCTAATGTTTCATTTGATAACCACTTACCATCTAATCCTTTATTGTCTTTTTGGTCATCGCATCCTGTAATTTTTCCAAAAATGACAAGAAAAACACCTATCAGGAATGCTCCAAATATACTCACTGATGGATCAAATAATGGTACAGCAGCAATAGTTACACCTGATCAAACTTTTACATTTTTAGTACCCAAACAATCAGCTCAAAAGGTAGAGCTTAAGGCAGTATTACAGGCTTTTGTGATGTTTAAAGATTCTGTATTTAATTTATTTTCCGATAGTCAGTATATAGTTAATGCTATAGTATCCCTTGAAGATGCTGGTAGGATTTCCCCTTCCTCTACTGTTTTCTTTTTGCTTTCCACTTTACAAAGTCTAATCTGGGACAGAAAAGATCCATTCTTTATAGGACATATCAGGGCACATACAGGATTGCCTGGAGCCCTTAGTTTGGGCAATGATTTAGCAGATAAAACTACACATGACATACATATTTTCTCTACACTAGAAGAAGCTATAAATTTTCATAAAAAGTTCCATATCAATGCTAATACTTTACAAAAGCATTTTAAAATAACTAAGGACCAAGCTAGACAAATAATGTCAAAATTGTGTGACCTTTTTACCACAAGTTAATCTTGGAGTCAATCCTAAAGAATTGATACCTAACCATATTTGGCAGATGGATGTCACACACTTGCCAGAATTTGGAAAATTAAAATATTTGCATGTTACAGTTGATACTTCTTCTGGATTTTTGATGGGCTCCCTTCATGCCGGAGAGAAAACTAAAGATGTTATAGCTCATTGCTTACAAAATTTTGCCACTGTGGGCGTTCCAAAACAGTTAAAAACAGATAATGCCCCTGGTTATACTTCTACCTCTTTTAAACAATTTTGCTCATCATTTGGCATTACTCATATAACAGGAATCCCATACAATCCACAGGGACAAGGCATAGTTGAAAGAGCTCATCAAACTATTAAAATGTACTTATTAAAGCAAAAAGAAGGAATTGGGAAGGGGTGTATATATTCCCCAAAGATAAACTTAAAATAACCCTTTTTACTCTAAACTTTTTAAATTTGGATTCATCAGGACTTAGTGCTGCGGAAAGGCATATGTGTCCAAAAAATGTACATAAGCCCAAGGTACTTTGGAAGAATATTCTAACAGGACAATGGAAAGGTCCTGACCCAGTAATTGTCTGGAGTCGGGGGTCTGTTTGTGTGTTTCCACAGGGAGAACAGCAGCCGATTTGGATTCCAGACAGATTAACTAAAGCGATTTCTACAGACCAAAAAGAAGATGATTTACCTCAAAACCATAACAGCTGATATCCAGAACTCCAGTTTGGTTATTCTTACATCTGCAACAGAACCAGAATGCTTTTTTCAATACCTATTTTATTATTGTCCTTTCCCATATCATGAAGTTCTATTTTGTTTTTTGAGCTCATACAGACCTAGGTTAATGTTTTGCTGATCAGTTCTATTTTTTGACTATAGAGTTTTTAAACATTGCAATGGAGATTTCACCTGTAAAAAGTTATAAGGCCTTTACTATTTTGTTATGTGTCGTATGTATGTGTGCACACTTGTGTTTTGTGTTATGTTTGAATGTATGTCCATATATCATATAGGATGAGCGCTCATGAAAAAATGGATCCAAATAATTTTTTTTATTCACGTGATTTAAATGGTTTAATTTAAATTGGGTAAACAGCTGTTGAGGATTGTTTTAAAATGTGAACAAAAAAGGAGGTTAACAGATCTGTTTGTTTACTTTCACCTTTCCTTTTCATTATATTTAATAATTCTCTTAAAGATAATGTAAATTATTAAGAAAATTGTTTTCTTTTAGTTCCTTCTGGAATGTTACATAATTTTTTCTTTAGCCGTTATTGCCAGAATTCCTATCTTCATCCCTGTGCCAGTGAAGACAATGTAAATATTTTAGAAAATTGTTTTCTTTTAGTGTCTTCTGGAATGTTACGTAATTTTTTCTTTAGCCATTATTGGCAGAATTCCTATCTTCATCCCAGTGCCGGTGAAGACAAAGATAAAACCAATCTACAGCTTCTGCAATAGCCATCACTGAACTGCTTGCAGAACTTGCCTGGACTATGTGTCACTTGTATGCATTGTAAACTCACTTGTATGCATTGTGAACTATGTGTTAGTGCAGCAACTTGTGGTAGTGTTGGGGTATTTATGCTGATGGTGTCATCGGTGGTACAATTTTTCCAAAAGGAGCCGTCAATTGGCTTGGTGTATCTTCCTCCCTTCTGCTTGTCATGATCGTTCAGCTAAAATTTGGGGGCCAACAGAGGTGAGGCAAAGAACCTCACCCCCCCTCCCCCGCTGGTACAAAGACCTCTCCACAGGTGTGGCTGTATACTGGACCGGTAGTCAGTGACAGGTAAGATCCAATTGCAATGGTACCAACCTAAGACAGGAGGCTGACGCCTTGAGGTCAGCTCATCTAATGACGGGTAAGTACCATATGTACTATTGGACAACCTAAGGCAGGCACGGTCCCTAAGCCACATGCTTGTTGTTTAAACAGAGAGGGGGAGATGTTGAGAGCCACAGCTGAAGGGGCCCCAGCAAACTTCCAGCTGCCAGCAAACTTCCAGACTACCAGATGATTATTGGCTCACAGGGGCCCCAGCAACATCTAGCAACATCTAGCTGATTGGCTCCTCTGCGGTGATGCTCATTGGGCTGTTTCCCTGCCCTTTCAGACCACGGAGCTGCTCATTGGGGGACTTTTTTGGCTCCGCCCATGCGACCCAGCCAATCGGCCTCAAGAGCAGGAGGATTGTGGGAGGAAGAGGCTGGGTTGGGGTGTGTGGCTTGTGAGAAGCCGGTGGTGGCAGTTGGACTCTGAGGGTTTTTTCCTGAGGAGCTGTTTTGTTTGGCATATGTAGTTCTAAAAATAAAGTTAGTTTCTTTTGACAAGTGGCTCCTGAATTGTGCCCAGCCAGTCTGCGGCACTCAACCAGTTTGGCATCCACAGGACTGGAGCTACCATCAAACTTCAGACAACCCCACCTATCAGCAGAGAAGGGAAGCTGAAAAAAATTTTGAAAGCCAATGGAAGCAATTGTTCAATTTTCCATTCAGCCTTTTTTTTTTTTTTTTTGGTCCTCTTTCTCTCACAACTCTACCATGTTTGAATTAAAATATTTTTCATGCATCAATTTATTAAGGAATGGGATGTCTGTATAGCATATTATGGTTTTGTTTTATATTCTTATATATTTCCTTTTTAAAAAACTGTATATATTTTTTCTCTCACCTATCTATCTCTCTGGATTGTCTTTCTCACTTCTCTCAAACTAACCACCAATCTCTATTAATTCCTCCCTTGCTCTTATTAAAATTTTACCTCTATCTTCTCCCTTTTAAACATCACATCTTACACTACTCCTGTTCCCTCAATGTACAAACCCTTTTTAGCAAACTTGCTGTTTATACTATAGACAATATTTGAACACATCATTTCTCTCTCTCTCTCTCTCTCTCTTTTTTTTTTTTTTTTGTAAGCAGCAAAGAGGTGTTTATTGAGAGCTAGCTCGGTCCTCCGCGCACACACACAGCAACTGGTGATGCTGAGAGGCCCTGAGCCCAGGGTTTTCAGCAGTTTTATACATTCTTTGGAGAAGGCAGGGACCCCCACATACATCATAGCATCTCTTAGCAAATCATCACACACCGCAGGAAAATCAAATAACAACTCTGAAACATGATTAGCATATCAAGTGGCGGGAAAGAATCTGGAAAAAAAAATATTGGTTAGTTCAAAGGGTTGATGCACTTAAATTTTTTTTAGTTCATTTTTTTATTGGTTGTTCAAAACATTACAAAGCTCTTGACATATCATATTTCATACATTAGATTCAAGTGGGTTATGAACTCCCATTTTTACCCCAAATACAGATTGCAGAATCACATCAGTTACACATCCACATTTTTACATAATGCCATATTAGTAACTGTTGTTTTCTGCTACCTTTCCTATCCTCTACTATCCCCCCTCCCCTCCCCTCCCATCTTCTCTCTCTACCCCATCTACTGTAATTCATTTCTCTCCTTTTTTTTCCCATTCCCCTCACAACCTCTTATATGTAATTTTGTATAACAATGAGGGTCTCCTTCTATTTCTATGGAATTTCCCTTTATTCCCATTTTATTTTTCCCTTTATTCCCATTTCTCTTTATTGTGACAAAACTTTAGACACCTTAATAGGAGCTATTTGGTTTAAGGTTGTATATTGTTTGCACTGGGTGCTGTTAATATTTTTTTCCCCTTTAAAGGTGAGGTACTGGAAGCATTCAGGGACACTATAAGACTACAGAGTAGAAACTGTACTGCCTCAGATCCATACCACTAGATGGGAAGACAGACAAATAACATGAAAAAACAAGGGAATGAAGCATTTCAAACAAACCAAGATATTCCAAGAATAGAATCCATAGACAAGACAGTAGAAGAAATGTCAGAGAAGGAGTTTAGAAGGTACACAGTTAAACTAATCTTCAAAATAAAGGATGGTATCAGAGAGAAGATAGAGGAAGTGAAAGATCACTTCAATAAAGAAGCAGAGATTTTTGAAGAGGCAGATCTCCAATAAAGATTCCAAAATGAATCAAGGAGAAATCCTCAAAATGAAGGAAACAATAAACTAAATTAAAAATTCAATGGAAATTATCACCAACAGTCTAAAACACTTAGAAGACAGAACTTCAGGCAATTAACACAAAATATATACTCTTGAAAACAAAGTCAACCACACAGACAAGTTGGTAAGAAACCATGAATAGAACTTCCAAGAAATATGGGATAACATGAAAATACCAAATTTAAGATTTATTGGAATAGACAAAGCTGTGGAGATATAAAGAAAAGGAATAAACAATCTTTTAAATAACATAATATCAGAAAATTTCCCAAACATAAAGAATGAAATGGAAAATCAATTACAATAGTCTTATTGAACCCCAAATGTACAAAATTATAGCAGACCAACACCAAGACACATTATAATAAGAACGACTGACATACACAATAAGGATAGAATTTTAAAGGCTGTGAAAGAAAAAAATCATATTACATATGGGGGAAACCAACTCGGAATTCAGCTGGTTTCTCAACCCAGACTCTCAAAGGCAGGAGGTCCTGGAATAATATGTACAAAGGTCTGAAAGAAAATGGATGCCAACCAAGAATTTTATATCCAACAAAATTAAGCTTTGGACTTTAAGATGAAATAAAAACCTTCCATGATAAACAAAAGTTAAAAGACTTCACTGTTAGAAAGCCTGCACTACAGAACATACTCAGCAAAATATACCATAAGGAGGAAATTATTAAAAAAAAAAAAAAACAGCAAAGCGAGGAACTACACTAAAGGAAAGGACAATCAAAGGAGAAACTAAGTCAAGTTAAAAAACAAAAATAAACCAAAATGAACAGGAATACAAATCATATCTCAATAATAATCCTGAATGTTAATAGCCTAAACTCATCAATCAAAAGACATAGACTGGCAGACTGAATTTTTAAAAAGACCCAACAATATGCTGTCTTCAAGAGACTCATCTCCTAGAAAAAGATATCCACAGATTGAAGGTGAACGGTTGGGAAAAAACATCACTCACGTGAATTGCATAAACAAGCAGGGATTTTTATCCTCATATCAGATAAAGTGGACTTCAAGCCAAAGTTATTCAGAAGAAATAAAGAAGGACATTTCATACTGCTTAAGGGAATCAATTGTACATCAACAAGACATAACAATCATAAATATATATGCCCCACACAATGGAGTATCTACATACATCAAACAACCCTTCTCAATTTCAAGAATCAAACAGACCACAACACAATAATTTTTGGGTGATTTTAACACACCTCTCTCACCACTGGATAGATTTTCCAAGCAAAGAAACTATAGAACTAAATAGTATAATCAATGACTTAGATTTAACAGACATATATAAAATATTTCATTCATCATCAAGCAAATACACTTTCTTCTCAGCAGCACATGGATCCTTCTCTAAAATAAACTATATGTTTGCCACAAAGCAACACTCAACAAATACAAAAAAAATAGAAATTCTATTTAATTTTACCATTGATTTCTAGAAATCAATGATAAAATAAAAAATAGAAGCTACTCCAAAACTTGGAGACTAAAAAGCATGGTATTGAATGACAAATGGATAGCAAATAAAATCAAGGAGGAAATAAAAAAATACTTAGAGGTAAATGACAACATCGATACAATATATCAAAACCTCTGGGACACTATCAAGGCAGTGCTAAGAGAAAATTTCATTGCATTGAGCTCAGACTTTAAAATAATAAAAAAATCAACAAATCAATGACCTAATATTACATCTGAAAGCCCTAGAAAAAGAACAAACCAACACTAAATGCAGTTAGAAAACAGGAAATAATTAAAATCAGAGATGAAATCAATGAAATTGAAACAGAAGAAACAATTCAAAAAATTGACAAAACAAAAAGTTGATTCTTCAAAAAAATAAATAAAATTGATAAACTGTTTGCTACAATAATAAAGAGAAACAGAGAAAACCCTCAAATTATTAAAAGTTGTAATGAAAAAAGAAATATCATGATGGACACTACTGGAATACAGAAGATAATTAGAAAATATTTTGAAAATTTATACTCAAATAAAATGGAAAATCTCAAAGAAATCGATAAATTTCTGGACATATGATCTACCCAAACTGAATCAGGAGGACAAACACAATTTAAACAAAACCATTTTCAAGCAATGAAATAGAAGACTCCATCAAACTCCTACCAAATAAGCAATGCTCATGACCAAATGGCTTCTCAACCAAGTTCTACAAGATCTTCAAAAAAGAATTAACACCAATACTCCTCAAATTATTCCATGAAATAGAAAGGGGAGGAACCCTTCCAAACTCAAGCTATGAGGCCAATATTACCCTGATACCAAAATCAGACAAAGACACATCAAGGAAAAAATACTTCAGACCAATATCCCTGATGAACCTAGTCGCAAAAATTCTCAATAAAATTCTGGCAAATTGCATACAAAACATACTTAAAAGCTAGTGCAGGGTGGGGTTGTAGCTCAGTGGTAGAGTGCTTGTCTAGCATGTGTGAGGCACTGAGTTCAATCCTCAACACCATATAAGAATAAATTTTTTAAAAAAGTATTGTGTCCATCTATAATTTAAATTTTTTTTTTTAAATATAGTGCACTATAATCAAGTTGTGTTCATCCCAGGGATACAAGGTTGGTTCAACATACGGAAATCAATAAACATAATGCATCACATCAATAAACTTAAAGACAAGAATCATATGATTATCTCAATAGATACAGAGAAAACATTTGACAAAATACAGCACCTCTTCATGTTCAAAACACTAGAGGTCTAGGGATATAGTTCAGTTGGTAGAATGCTTGCCTCACATGCACAAGGCCATGGGTTCAATCCCCAGCACCACAAAACAAACAAACAAAAACACTAGAAAAAATCGAGATATTAGGAACATACCTCAACATGGTAAAAGCTATCAATGCTAAGCCCAAGGAGAATATCATTCTAAATGGAGAAAATATGAAAGCATTCCCTCTAAAAACTGGAACAAGACAAGGATGCCCTCTTTCACCACTTCTATTCAACATAGTCCTTGAAACTCTAGCCAGAGCAATTAAACAGATGAAAAAAATTAAAAGGATACGAATATGAAAAGAAGAACTCAAACTATCACTATTTGCCAATAACATGATTCTATATTTAGAAGATCCAAAAAAATTCCATCAGAAAACTTCTAAAACTAATAATGAATTCAATAAAGTAGCAGGATATAAAATCAATACTCACAAATCAAATGCATTTCTATATATAAGCAATGAATCCACTGCAAGAGAAATTAGAAAAACCACCCCTTTCAAAGTAGTCTCCAAAAAATGAAATAAAATACTTGGGAATCAATCTATCAAAAGAGGTGAAAGACCTCTACAGTGAAAACTACAGTACAATAAGGAAAGAAATTGAAGGACATCTTAGATGATGGAAGAATCTCCCATACTCTTGGATAGGCAGAATTAATATTGTCAAATGGTCATACTACCAAAACAATTATACAGATTTAACACAACTCCTATTGAAATCCCAGTGACATTCCTCATAGAGCTAGAAAAAGCAATCATGCAATTCATTTGGAAAAATAAGAGACCAAGAATAGCCAAAGCAATCCTTAGCAAGAAAGAGTGAAGCAGGAGGCATCACAATACCAGAACTTAAATTATACTACAGAGCAATAGTAACAAAAATGGCATGGTATTAGTACCAAAATTATTAAGAATACAAGCAATAATAGATGTTGGCAAGGATGTGTGGAAAATGGTACACTCATACATTGCTGGTAGGACTAAAAGTTGATGCAACCACTATGGAAAACAGTATGGAGATTCCTTAGAAAACTTAAAATGGAACCACCATTTGACCCAGCTATCCCACTCCTCGGTTTATATCCAAAGGACTTTAAATGAGCATACTATAGTGACACAACTCCATCAATGTTAATAGCAGCTATGGAACCAACCTAGATTCCCTTCAACAGATGAATGGATAAAGAAAATGTGGTACATATACACAATGAAATATTACTTGGCCTTAAAGAAGAATGAAATTATGCCATTTGCAGGTATTTAGAACTAGAGAATATTTCACTAAGTGAAATAAGCCAATCCCCCAAAACCAAAAGCCAAATGTTTTCTCTGATAAGTGGATGTTATTCCATAGTGTGTGGGGGAAGAGGGAGTGAGTAGGGAAGAATAAAGGAATTTTGGATTGTGCAGAGGGGAGTGAGGAGGGGGTGGGACTGTGGGAATGGGAAGGATGATAGAATGAGACAGACATTATTACCCTATATAAATGTATGATTACACTACTAGTGTGACTCTGCACCATGTACAGCCAGAGGAATGAGAAGTTGTGCTCCATTTGTGTACAATGTGTCAAAATACATTCTACTGTCACATATAACTAATTAGAACAAATTTCAAAATTTTAAAAAATAAAAAAGAAACTGTAGCCAGGGCAACCAGGCAGGAGAAGGAAATTAAAATGAAAAAGGAGTCAAATTATCTGTTAGCAAATGACAGTATTTTATACTTGGAAGATCCAGAATTCTATAAGCAAAAGACTTCTAGATCTGATAAATTCAGAAATATAACAGAATACAAGATCGGCATAAAAAGTTATGCTCTATTTGTATGCAATGTGTCAAAATGCATTCTACCATCATGTATAACTAATTAGAACAAATAAAGAAAAGGTCAATGAGATCTAAAAACTACTTATAAACTGTTAAATGAAATTAAAAGATAATACAGGTTATGAATGAGAAATTCAGCAGAGACAGAGATTTTGAAAAAAGAACAAAAGAGATATTGGGGGAATGAAGAGCTCAATAATTCAAATAAAAATACAGTTGATAGCCTCAACAACACAGTAGATCAAGCAGAAGAAAAATACCTGAACTTGAAGACAGGTCGTTTGAAATATCCCAGTCAGAGAAAAAAAAAATAAGAAAGAATGAAGAGAGAATTCAAGCCCTTTGGACACCATTGACTGAACAAGTATTTGCATTTTTAGAATAGGTGAAGGTGAGGATGAAAAGGACATAGAAAAATTATTTAATGAAATAATAGCAGAAAACTTACTTATTCTTGGAAAAGACATGGATGTCCAAGTACAAGAGACTTATAGGAACTCAAAACATGACAAAGAATGATATTCACAATGACATATTAAAGTCAAACTATCAAAATTGCAAGATGAAGAAAGAATTATAAATTTTGAAAGAGAAAGTTTCCAAGTCACATTTAAGACCATCCCCATTAAACTAATAGAATATTTCTCACCAGAAATCCTATAGCTAGGATGGAATGTAATGGTATATTCTAGGCCCTGAAACAAAAGAATTTTCATCCAAGAATACTACATCAACTATAGATATCCTTTAGAAATGAAAGAGAAATAAAATTCTTCCAAGACAGCAAAAACTGAGGAATCTCACAACAGAACAGCATTACAAAAGATGCTTAAGGGGATTCTACATTCAGAAATGAAAAAATTTTGTTCCCATCATAGAAGTATGTTAAAGTATAAATTCCACTAGAAAAGAAGATATACAAAAGATAAATAGAATAATATCAAATATTGTAAATATAGTAAACCATCACACCACAAAAATGAACAGGAAGAAAAGAACAAAGATTATTCAAAACAAGTAGAATAAAACTAACAAAATGACAGGAAATAAGTCCATATTTTTCAATACTAACACTGAATATATATGGAACAGATTCTCCAATTAAAGAACAGAGAGTAGCTGCCGCAGTCTCTGGCTGGGCACAAATCACGAGTCACCACACAGCTTGTAGATTCAAACAGCAATTCTTTATTCCCGAACTCACACCGGCCGTCTACAAACACGTTCTGGGGGAATCCACGTTCTCTGCCCAAATCCACACTCTGCCCCAAATCCACTACTCCTGGGCTTCTGTCTCCCAAATATACTGTCTGACCCTAAGAACTCAAGAGGAACTCAGCAGCAGGATACGCCCTATTCTAAAGGGGGAACACCCTAATCTCCTATTATGCTAAACCGGGGACACCCTAAACACAGATCCGCCCTGGTCCTTGAGCAAGGTCACCTTTCAAGAGTCCTTCCACTAGACAGCATGGGAGTAGCTGGCAAGGAAATTGTCATACCTACTTGGCTGATAGCTCCCAGCAAGTAGCTAAATGGATTTAATAAAAAAAAAAGAAAAGAAAAAAAAGAAAACATGACCAAATAATATACTGCCTACAAGAAACACCACCTGGGCTGGGGTTGTGGCTCAGCAGTAGAGTGCTTGCCTAGCATGCATGAGGCACTGGGTGCAAATCTCAGCACAACATAAAAATAAAACAAAGGTTATTGTGTCCACCTACAACTAAAACAAATATTTTTTAAAAAAAGAAATACCACCAATAAAGATATATAGACTGAAAGTGAAAGTATGGGAAATGATAATGAAAGTAAATGGAAAACTAAGGAGAACATGAGAAGCTATATTTATATTCGAAAAATTGACTTTAAGAGGAGACAAAGAAGGTCACTGTGTAATGATCAAGAAATCAATTCATCAACAGATATAACAATTGAAATCTATATGCACCTAATGTCAGCACCTAACTTTATATTTTTAAAAAAACACACTATTAGACCTAAGGGGAAAGACAGGTTCTAATACAACAGTAGTGGTGGACTTCAACACTACCACTTTCATCAATGTGTGCATTATCCAGACAAACAATCAAAAATGCAACATGAATGTTAAGCTCTACTATAGATCAAATTAATCTAACAGATATTTACAGAACATACAACAATTGCACCATAACACTCTATTCATTAGGACATAGAATTTTCTTTAGAATAGATTATATATTAATGGCTTAATGTATGAGGCCACAAAAACGTAATAAAAATGCTTACATAATTGAAATCATATCCTGCATTTTATTATCACAGTGTAATCAAACTAGAAGTTGACAACAAAAGAAATCTTAGAAATTATACAAATACATGGAGATAAAACAAAAACATGTTTGCATGAACAATAACTCACAATGGAAAAAAGCATACTAAAACTTATGAGATACAGCAAAAGCAGTACTAAGTGGGAAGTTTATAGTAACACATGTTTACATTAAAAAATAGAAAGATTTCAAATAAAATTTTGATGTATCTCAAAGACTTAACAAAAATAAGAACAAGCCAAAGCCAAAACTAGAATAATGAAGATTAAAGCACAAATGACCAAAATAGACAACAAAAAATACAAAAGGACAATGAAATAAGGAATTGGATTTTTTTAAAAAAAACATTAAAAAATTAAGAAAACTTTATCTAGACTACCTAAGAAAGAGAGAGAAAGAAGAACCAAATAAATAAAATCAAAGGGGAATATGGAAACCTTACAACCAAAACCACAGAAATACAAATGATCATTTGGGATTAATATGAAAAAATATATGCTAACATATTGGGAAACCTGGAAGAAATGGAAAATTTTCTAAACACATATGACCTGCCAAAATTTAATCCTGGAAAGAAAACAAAACAAATCTGAATAGACCAAAACAAATAATGGTATGGGATTAGTATTTAAAAGATTCTCAAGGGAGATCAAAGATGGTAGATAAGAAGAGCCCCCAATATCATAGTTATTCTATGATTGTGAATTGAAACAGCAGTCCTGCAGCAGCAAACTGATGTAGCAAAACTTCAGGAAAATGTGGTAGGTGAAAACAAAACAAAATAAAACAATGGTTTCTAGAGTAGAAAGAGAATAAATAAAAACAATAGATGGCAGCAGTGTCCAGCAAGTGGTAGCTCGGTGGTGAAGAGAAACTCCCCTCCAAGGAGACAAAAGAAATTCTCCCATCAAGTTTTTTTAAAAAAAAGAATCTCTCAGTCCTTCACAGTCACAATCTGAGCAGAAAATAAGCTCAGAAAAAGCAAGCTGAATTGGTGTGGAAGAAAGCCCCAGCAATCCCCAAAGGAGACAGTTAAAGGGGTGGGGAGGAGCCAGGACAGCTTAAAAAGACTGCTTGTACTTCCTAAATGGTAGACTAGAAATCCCAGTTAACCTTTGTTTCTCATATTACCCTCCCTATTTCTCCTCCCCTACCCCATGTTATAGTTTAGCTATGAGGTGTCCCCAAAAAAACTCATGCGTGAAACAATGCAGGAAAGTTTAGAGGTGGTGAATTGTTGGGTTAAAGCCTTAACCTAATCAATACATTAATCCACTTGAATGGATTAACTGAGTGGGGTTTATATTTTGTCCCTGGTTAGTGGAGTTCTCTCTCTGGGAGTCCTTGAGCTACTTTCCTGCTCTGCACTCTTCTGCCATAATGTTCTGCCTCACCCTGGGCCCAGAGCAAAAATCCTCAGTAAACTATCAGCAAACAGCATTCAAAAACATATTAAGAAGATAATACACCACGACACAGTGGGCTTCATCCCAGGGATGTGAGATTGTTTGAACATCCACAAGTCAGTAAACAAAATTCACCACTCAGTGGAATTAAGAATCATGCAATCATTTCAATAGACACAGAAAAAGCCTTCAAGAAAATCCAGCACCAATTAATGTTAAAAACACTCAAAAAATGAGGGATAGAAGAACCTTATCTAAACATTACAAAGCTGTATTATTCATCCATGAAAAGGAATACAATTAAGTCATTTGAAGGAAAATGGATAGAACTGGAAATCATTATGTTAAACAAAATAAGCCAGACTCAGAAAGATGAGTAATGTATGCTTTCTTTCCTGCATATTGGCAAGGGGGTGAGAAAAATGGATGATATGAATGCATGAAGTAGACCTGTAATGTAGAAGAAGGGGATCAGGTTTTAGAGGAGGTAAGGGTAAGTATAGGGAGTGAGATTGATCAAATTAGTTATGCATGAGATTGATCAAATTATGTTATATCCATATAAATTATGTTATATGGATATGCCATAATGCAAACCACTGTGTTCTGAAACAGGTGGGCTCTTGGGGAGAGAAAAAGAGATCCTTACTAGGTGGAGTCCAAAGTCTATGTGCATGACCAGCCATACTTGTCATTTTAGTTAGAATGAACAAAACCTCTAGTGTATGCTTGTACCAGATCAACTAGAACAAAACATCATCAATTTATGTCACCAGATTCAAAGATCTACATAATGTACCCTCAACTGATTTATGGCTACACTGCTTAACCAAGGAGAAACATTCTGAATACCAAATAGCAAATTATTAACACAGGATTTGATTTTCAAAAAAGCTTGCCTGGGAACCTTCGCTTTTCTTCCCAGGAAAATCCTAATATATAGTTAGAGAGCTCAACCCAGTTTGCATCTCTCCCTTCCCTCCCCTCCCCTCCCCTCCCCTTCCTTTCTTTTCCAGTCTCTCTCTTCTCTTTTCTCTGATTTTGGGGTGTATACCTTTACTTTGCTGTCTTTTAATAAATCTTTGCTTGTGTCTTGCTTTCAACTTTTAAATTCTTTTCTGCAAAATAATTCAAGAACTCATTTGGACCAAGTTGAGGTCCCACTGCCGCCTTGGAGGGACCTCTCAGATCCCTGTCTGGTGACAGTTAATATGCATGAAAAGAATAAATAAATAAAGTACTGCAGTGGTAATTTAAAATTAGTCTTATATATGGTAATTTGGGGCTGAGGTTGTAACTCAGTGGTAGAGTGTTTGCCTACTATGTGTGAGGCCCCAAGTTCAATCCCCCAGCATCAAAAAAAAAAAAAAAGAAAGAAAGAAAAAGAAAAAGAAAATGTTAGGTGGGTTTGTGACTCAGTGGTACAGAACTTGCCCAGCAGGTATGATGCACTGAGTTCCATCCTCAGCACCAGATAAAAAAATAAACAAGGGGCTGGGGTTATGGCTCAGTGGTAGAGTGCTCACCTAGCATGCACGAGGCACTGAGTTCGATGCTCAGCACCACATAAATGTAAAATAAGATATTGTGTCCACCTATAACTTAAGAATAAATATTTAAAAATAAACAAAGTTTTAAAAAATAAATAAAATGTATATGTATTTATATATAGAAAGTTAGGACTACATGATATACTAGCATCTGATTAGTTTGGTTAGCATTATTTGAAAATAGACCAGCAGCTATTACTGACTTTGTCAGTAATGTGAACATATTTGTTTAAAAACCACATTTATTGTTATAGCTAAAAGGTAAATGAGGAAATAAACTTATTAACTTGGAATTTTAAATTTGGTAAAAATTTTACATAAATTTGTTTACTACACTAAAAATAATTTGGAAAAATTTAAAAATTGGCATTTTTGCAAAATTAATTTAAACATTATCTATAAATAAATGTTTTCATACGTAAATGTACATATACACACTTTACATACACACAAATGTATTTTGTACACAAAGGAGTTACTATTTATTCTATTTTATGGATAATGACACTGATAATTAGAAAGGCAGCTTAGCCATTTGAAAGCAAGCCACATGTGTCCTATAAGAGTGATTATTCCATTATATCCCAAATGGCACTCTTTCATTCTTCAGGTAGAAATGAGAATCTACTGTGTTCTAGACTTTGCATTCAGCACTCTAAGATTCAAAAATGAATGATTTCACTCATCTTTCAAGGAGCATATAATTAATCCAGTAAGGGACACAAAGAGGTAAATAGATGATTAAAATACAAAGAAGTACCATGTAATTTCAAGGATGTAAGAGCACCTGGAAGGGTGCGCACCTGACTGAAAAGAGTGGTTATCATCAAAATGAAAACAAAATTTAAAACTTTTCATAGAACTCTTTGGGACCCAAGTATATGTCTGTAGAGCGCTAGGTGTCCTCAAATTCTTTTAAGTAAAGAACCTAGACGATAGGAAGTATAGTATGAAACCCTGAGGGATTAACACCAGTAAGTTTTCACACTAGGAAAGAAAAAGGGAGGCCAGAAACAAGGCTTGACTGATTTGTATCTCAGGATCAGACTACAGCAGGCCTCAAGGTATATGTAGAGGTAAATGTAGAAGTATTTAGTACAAAGGCCATTAGCCCAAGTTTTATAAACTTGTTTTGACACTCCTTTTCCTTTTTTTCTTCCATTAAATATAATAAACAGAAGACTTGAGTTTCTCTTCAACTCTAAAAAGCCTTGCATGCTTGCATGAATTAATTTCCTCATTTAACAAACTCTTAATCACACTCTTGATATGATTTAGTATACTAGGTCTTAATATTATCATTAATAAACCTTATTTTTAGAGAAGCTTTAGATTCATAGCAAAATTGAGCAGAAAGTACAAAAAAGTTTTAGAATGCCCTCAATTTCCACACATGGAAAACTTCCTCCACTATTCATATCCCCCATCACTGCAGTACCTTTGCTAAACTCAATGAACATATGACATATCAATGAACATATCATTATTACCCAAAGTCCATAGTTTACCTTACAGTTTGCTCTTGGAGTTATACACTTTATAGCTTTTGACAAATATATAATGATATGTACCCACCATCATCGTAACATACAAAATAGTTTTAGAGCCCTAAAAATCGTTAGTATTCTGCTATTCATCCCTCCCTACTTGGTAACCACTAAACTTTTTACTGACTCCATAATTTTGACTTCTCCAGAATGTCATATAATTGGAGTCATACAGTATGAAGTCTTTTCATGTTGGGTATTTTCCCTTTGTAATGTGCATTTAAGATTCTTCTTTCCATAGTCTGGTAGCTTGTTTCTTTTTATCACTGAAAAAATTCCAGTGTCTGCATGCATGACAGTTTATTTATCCATTTACTTACTGAAGGACATCTTGGTTGCTTCCAAGTTTGGTAATTATGAACAAAGCTGCTATAAACATCTATGCAAAGGGGTTTCTGCAGAAATAAGTTTTTGACTCATTTGGATAAATACCAAGAAGTGTGATTGCTGGATCATATGGTAAGAGTATATTCAGTTTTGCAAGAAACTGTCAGAGGCTGGGAATGAAGATGGTGTTGAATGGGGAGATTATAATCAAGGGTACAAATCTTGAAGAGATAGGAGGAGTGCTTTTGAAAAAAAATATGAGATATATATTGCAAAATAAAGTGATCATATTAAATAGTAAAGTCTTGTACATTTCCCAATATGTAAAAGAGTAAATTTCAAATAGAACTGGCAAAGTGTCCAAAAAAGTAGCTATGCTATGGTGGTATGCTCATCAGAAGTGAATGAGAGCTCCCATTGCTCAACATTCTCATGATCATTTAGGATTGTCTGGGTATTAGATTTTGCCCATTCTGGCAGATGGGAAGTGATGCCTCATTGTTTTTTTTTTTTTTTTTTTTTTTTTTTTTTTCATTTTCAACTCCCTAATTACATGTGCTATTGAACATATTTTCAAATACTTACTTGTCATCTGTATATCTTCTTTGGTCTATTTAGGTCTTTTGCTCATCTTTTAATTAGGTGTTCATTTTCTTATTGTTAAGCTGTAAGATATATTCTTTGTTTTAGATATCAGTGTTTACCAGATGTGTCTTTTGCAAATATTTCATCAGAGTGTATGTCTTGTATTCATTCTCTTGACAGTGTCTTTCTTAGAACAGAAGTTTTTATTATTTAATTTTTCCTGGCAAAAATGATTTTATTTTTTTCCATATTTTTATTGGTGTATCACTGTTGAACATAATAGTGGGATTTGTTGTCAAATATTCATACATGCACAAAATATAACAATATAATTTGGTGAACCTCATTCCCCAGTATTTCCCTTTCCTTCCTTTCCTCACACTGGTCCCTTTCCTCTACTCTACTAATCTCCCTTCGATTTTTATGAGGTCGCCCCAATCCACATTTCTTTCCATTTTTTCTAATGTCCACATACAGGAGAAAACCTTCTGAGTTTGGCTTAATTCCCTTAATATAATGTTCTCAAGTTCCATCCATTTTCTGGCAAATGACATAATTTCATTTTTATTTATGTCTGAATAAAACTCCATTGTTTGTGTGTGTGTGTGTGTGTGTGTGTGTGTGTGTATGTGTGTGTGTGTGTGTGTGTGTGTATTTTTTCTTTATTCATGCATCCATTGATGGATACCTATACTGGTTCCATAGTTTTAGTTTGGCTACTGTGATTGTACTGCTATAAACATGGGTATGCATGTGTCACTGTAGTATGACTTAATTCTTTATTTAAGATTTTGTTTTTATTTCTTTAGTTGTCAATGGACCTTTGTTTTATTCATTTATATGTGGTGCTGAGAATAGAACCCATGGTAGGCCTCACACATGGTAGGCAAGCGCTCTGCCACTGAGCCACAGTCCCAGCCTGATGCCTTAATTCTTTAGGATGAATACCAAGGAGTAGTACAACTGGGTCATCTGGTGGTTCCTTTCCTAGTCTTTGAGGAAACTACATACTGACTTCCATAGTGGTTGTACTAATTTACAATTCATTGTAAATGTAAAAGTTTTCCCTTTTCTCCAGATCTGCTCAGAAGTTTATTTTTAATGAAGTCCAGCTTATCAATTATGTCTTTGGTGGATTGTGCATTTTTGTTGTATCAAAAAGTTAACATAATATGTAAGGAAGGTCCTCTAGGTTTTCTCCTCTGTTCTTTTCTAGGAGTTTTATAGTTTTGCATTTTATATTTAGGTTTATAATCCATTTTGAGTTGCTTTTAGTGATGGGTGTAAAGTTCCTGTCTAGATTCTATTGATTGATTGCATGTGGATATCCAGTTGTTCCAGCACTATTTACTGAAAAAACCATCTTTGTGCCATTGTGTCTACATTTTTCTTTTGTGAGGTATCAGTTCATGAGAGTTTTTCTAGGCCCTCTGTCCTATCCCATTAATTGTCTCCTTTTTCACCAGTACCACATTGTCTTAATTACTGTTGCTTTATAGTTAGTCTTGAAGTTGAGCAGTGTCAGTTCTCTAAAATTGTTATTATCCTTCAATAGCAAGTTAGATATTCAGGGAATTTTGTATTTCCATATAAACTTTAGAATAATTTGGTCAGTATTCACAAAACATTTGGCTGGGATTTGGATTGGGATTGCAGTGAATTTGTAGATCAATTTGGGAAAAACTGACATCCTGGAAATATTGTCTTCTTATCTGTGAACATGGAATAGATCTCCACTTATTTAGTTTTTCTTTGATATCTCTTATCAGAATTTTATAGTTTACTCATATAGATCTTGTACATAATTTTGTAAATTAATGCCTAAGTATTTCATTTTGCGGGGGTAGTAATGTGCTTGGCAGTGTGTGTGTGTGTGTGTGTGTGTGTGTGTGTGTGTGTGTGTGTTTTAATTTCAACTTCCACTTATTAATTCCTGGAATATAACAAAGTAATTGACTTTTTTAATATTTTATTTTTTTAGTTGTAGTTGGACACATACCTTTATGTATGTATTTATTTATTTATTTTTATATGGTGCTGAATATTGAACCCAGGGCCTCACAAGTGCAAGGCAAGCACTCTACTGCTGAGCCACAAACCCAGCCCCAAAGTAATTGACATTTATAGATTAACCTTGTATCCTGCAATATTTTTTGTAATTATATAAACTTATTAGTTTTAGGAAGTTTTTTTTGTTGTTGTCAATTTTTTTACATTGGGAATATTCTATCTGTGAAAAAAAGTTTTATTTCTTCTTTCATAATCAATGTACAATTTATTTCTTTCCTTGTCTTGCTGTCTTAGAAATTCCAGTATGTTGTTGAAAAGCAGTGGTAGGAGGGAACATCCTTGCCTTGTTCTTGATCCTAGTGGGAAAACTTTTATTTTCTCCCTGCTCCATATTATATTAACTCTAGGATTTTTTGTTTGCTTTTGTTTTCATTTGTAGATGTTCTTTGTCAAAATGAGGAAGTTTCCTGCTATTCCCAAGTTGCTCAGAACTTTTATCATGAATGCATGTTGGATTTCATCAAATGATTTTCTACATCTATTGATATGATTATATGCTTTTTCATTGTTAGCCTTTTAATGAGATTAATTATATTATTTAATTTAAAAATATTGAGCCAACTTTGCATACCTGGGATAATCCCACTTATTTGTGGTATATGTAATCCCTTTTATACATTGATGGATTTGATTTGCTAATATTTTTGAGGATTTTTAAATTTTATCTTTGTTATTGAGAGATAAAGATCTTTAGTTTCCTTATAATGTCTTTGTCTACTTTTGCCACGAGAGTTAGGAAGTATTCCTTGTACTTCAATCTTCCATAAAAGAATGTAGAAACATGGTATGATTTCTTTTTTAAATGGTTGATAGAATTGACCAATGAATCCATTTGAGATTGATGCTTTCTTTTTGGGAAGGTTAGTAATTGAATTTCTTCACTTATCAAATTGGGTATACAACCTGTGTGCCCTTTAAAAGATGAATGGATTAAAAAATGTGGTGTATATATACACAATGGAATGTTACTCAGCCACCAGAAAAAAAAAAATGACTTTATGACTTTTTCCAGTAAATGGATGGATCTGGAGACTATTATGCTAAGCAAAATAAGTCAATCTCCCAAACCATTTTTGTGGATATGTGGATGCTAACACACAACAAGGAGTGGGGGAGAAGATTAGAAATTAGATAGATTAGATTAGAGAAAAGGGAATAAAGGGAAAGGAGGGCCTCAGAAACAGGAAAGACGGTGGAATGAATCTGACTTTTCTATGTATATATATGAATACACCACAGTGAATCACCACATCATGTACAATCACAAGACTGGGATCCCAATTAGAATAAAATGTACTCCGTGTTTGTATAAATACGTCAAAATATACTATGCTGTCATGTATAATTAAAAAGACCAAATAAATAGCCAGACATGGTGGCACAGGCCTGTAATCCCAGTGGTTTTAGAGGCTAAGGTAGGAGGATCGCAAGTTCAAAGCCAGCCTCAGTAAAAAGCAAGGTGCTAATCAACTCAGTGAGACCCTGCCTCTAAATAAAATTCAAAATATGGTTAAGGATGTGGTTCAGTGGTTGAGTTACCCTGAGTTCAATCCCTAACACCCCTTTCCCAAAAAAAGACCAAAAAAAAAAAATCGTGGGTATAGAGCTATTCATATTATTCATATTGTTCATACTATTATTCATTTCACACTAGAATTTCATACTAGAATTTTTATCTACTCTTTTTTTCTTTGAAAGAGTAAAGTTTATTTGATTTCATTGATATTTTGAAAGGACCCACTTTTATTTCATTGATATCTTCTATTAATTTCCTTTTTACCATTTTATTTATTTATGTGCTAATTTTTATTATGTTTTTGCTTCTGCTAAATTTTATGTTGCTCTTGTTTTATTCTTTTTTTACTAGTATATGCATTCAATGCTATAAATTTTGTCCCACGAAATAATTTTGCTACATGTCACAAATTTTAAAAAAGTTTTATTTCATTTTTATTCAGTTCAAAATATTTTAAAATTTCCCCTGAATTCCTTCTTAAATTCATATGCTATTTAATCTCCACACATTTTGGAATTTGCCAGCTATCTTTATATAATTGATTTCCACTTTATTTCATTGTAGTCTTGAGAACATATATTGCATGATTTCTATTTTTTTACATTTGTTAAATGTGCTTTATGGGCCAAATATGTTCTATCTTGGTGAATGGTCTATGTGAGTTTGAAAAGCTTTTTTTTTTTTTTTAAATACATTCCGTTGTCATATATAACAAGTCAGAATTTTTTTTAAAGAGAGAGAGAGACAATTTTTCTAATATTTATTTTTTAGTTTTCGGCAGACATAACATCTTTGTTTGTATGTGGTGCTGAGGATAGAACCCGGGCCGCACGCATGCCAGGCGAGCGCACTACCGCTTGAGCCATATCCCCAGCTCCTGAAAAGCTTTTGTAATCGGTTGTTAGATAACAGTCTATGGATATAAATTATGTTCAGTTAATTGATGGCTCACCTGAATTCAATTAAATCCTTATTCATTTGCTACTTATTGACTCCTTTCATTACTTTAAAAATATTAGTAATGTATGATTAACAAATAAAAAGCTGTGCATATTTAATGCATAAATTTAATGAGTTTGGAGACAAAGATGCACCAACAGAATCATGACCACAAACTATTTCATAAACATGACTATTACTTCAAAAAGTTTCCTCTCAACCATTTATTTTTTAATTAAATTATTTATTTATTTTAATTTGTTATACATAATGGCAGAGTGGAATTCATTTTATATTACACATATAGAGCACAATTTTTTAAGTCACTAATTGTACACAAAGTATTTTCACACCATTCGTGGCTTCATACATGTACTTAGGGTAGTGATGTCTAACTTATTCCACCATCATCCCTACCCACTTGCTCCCTCCCTTCCCCGTCCATCCCCTTTGAACCTTTTATTTTTTGCATCATTAATTTTGCATTCTTATTAGAGTAGGTTAGTTATACATAATTTGGGGGTTCATTTTTACATAATCACATAAGCATGGAATATAATTTGTTCCAACTCAGCCACCAGTATTTCCCCTTTCAATTCCTACCTCCTTCTCCCTGTTCCTCCACTCTGCTGATCTTCCTTCTATTTATTTACAGTTTTTTTAATTAGTGTTTTCTAGATATACAATAAGTTGAAATTCACTGTGGTATATTTATATATGTATCTAGCATAGTTTGGTCAATTTCATTTCACCATTTCTCTCTTTTCCCATCCTTCCCTCCCCATGCCTATTCAATCCCCTTTCTCTGCTCCATTAATTTCCCTTCTATTTTCATGGGATTCCTGCCTCCCCCTGCTTTTTTCCCTTATTTTAGTCAGCTTCCAGAGATAAGAGGAAACATTTGGCTCTTGACATTTTTATTTATTACCATTACTTTGTGATAAGACTACTTAACTTAAGGTCTACCATCTTGGAAAAATTATGTCTTCAAAATAGGTTGTTACTTCAAGCATTATGTTCTAATTTGTTTTCATGAGTTTGATTATTTTAGATTCATCATGTTATTGATATTATGTAGTATTTGTCTTTTTTTCTGGTTTATTTAATACATAATATCTACCAGTTTCATCCATATTGTCACAAATGACAGTATTTTCTTTTAAATCTGAATAATATTCCATTGTATGTTTATATATTTTTTTTACCTTTGAAATTCATTATGTTCTTTTTTACTTAAAAAATGTATTATAATTTGTTATATATGATGGCAGAATGCATTACAATTCATATTACACATATAGAGCACAATTTTTCATATCTCTGGTTGTATACAAAGTATATTCACACCATTCGTGTGTGTTCATACATGTACTTAGAGTAATGATGTCCATCTCATTCCACTATCTTTCTTACCTCCATGCCCCCTCCTTTTCCCTTCCACCCCTTTACCCTATCTAGAGTTCATCTAATCCTCCCTTGCTCCCCCTTCCAACCCCATTATGAATCAGCCTCTTTATATCAAAGAAAACATTTGGCATTTGGTTTACTAGGATTGGTTAACTTCATTTAGCATTATATTCTCTAACTCCATCCATTTACCTGCAAATGCCATGATTTTATTCTCTTTTATTGCTGAGTAATATTCCATTGTGTATATATGCCACATTTTCTTTATCCATCTACTGAAGGGCATCTAGGTTGGTTCCACAGTTTAGCTATTATGAATTGTGCTGCTATAAACATTGATGTGGCTGTGTCCCTGTAGTGTGCTGTTTTTAAGTCCTTTGGATATAAACCCAGGAGAGAGATAGCTGGGTCAAATGGTGGTTCCATTCCCAGCTATCCAAGGAATCTGCATTCTACTTTCCATATTGGCTGCACCAATTTGCAGTCCTACCAGCAATGTATGAGTATATCTTTTCCCCCACATCCTTGTCACACTTATTGTTGTTTGTATTCTTAATAGCTGCCATTCTGGCTGGAGTGAGATGAAGTCTTAGAATAGCTTTGATTTGCATTTTTCAAATTGCTAGAGATGTTGAACATTTTTTCATATATTTGTTGAATTGTATATCATCTTATGGGAGGTGTCTGTTAAGGTCCTTGGCCCATTTATTGATTGGGCTATTTGGTTTTTTTTTTTTTTTTTTTTTGGTGTTTAGCTTTTTGAGTTCTTTATATACCCTAGAGATTAGTGCTCTATCTGATGTCTGAGTGGTAAAAATTTGCTCCCAAGACATAGGCTCTCTATTCACCTCACTGATTGTTTCTTTTGCTGAGAAGAAGCTTTTTAGTTTGCATCCATCCCATTTATTGATTCTTGATTTTTAATCCGTGTGCCATATGAGTCTTATTAAGGAAGATGGGGTCTAATCCCACATGATGGAGATTTGGGCCTACTTATACTTCTAATAGGTGCCGTGTCTCTGGTTTAATTCCTAGGTCCACTTTGAGTTGATTTTTATGCATGGTGAGAAACAGGGGTATAATTTCATTTTGTTGCACATGGGTTTCCAGTTTTCCCAGCACCATTTGTTGAAGAGGCTATCTTTTCTCCAATGTATGTTTTTGGTGCCTTTGTCTAATGAGATAATTGTAATTTTGTGGGTTAGTCTCTGTGTCCTCTGTTCTGTACCATTGGTCTACCGGTCTGTTTTGGTGCCAATACCTTGCTGTTTTTGTTACTATTGCTCTGTAGTTTAGTTTAAGGTCTGATATAGGGATGCCACCTGCTTCACTCTTCCTGCTAAGAATTGCTTTAGCTATTCTGGGTCTCTTATTTTTCCAGATGAATCCCAAGGCTGTTTTTTTTTTTTCTATTTCTATGAGGAATATCATTGGGATTTTGATTGGAATTGCATTAAATCTGTATAGTGCTTTTGGTAGTATGGCCATTTTGACAATATTAATTCTGCTTATCCAAGAACAAGGGAGATCTTTCCATCTTCTAAGTTTTTCTTCAATTTCTTTCTTTAGCATTCTGTAATTTTTGTTGTAGAGGTCTTTTACCTCTTTCGTTAGGTTGATTACCAAGTATTTTTTTGTTTGAGACTATTGTAAATGGGGTAATTTCCCTTGTTTCTCTTTCAGAGAATTTGTCACAGATATACAGAAATGCCTTTGATTTATGGGTATTTATTTTGTATCCTGCTACTTTGCTGAATTCATTTACTAGTTCTAGAAGTCTTATGGTGGAATTTTTTAGGTCTTTTAGGTATAGAATCATATCGTCGGCAATAGTACTAATTTGAGTTCTTTTCCTATCTGTATCCCTTTAATTTCTTTCATCTGTCTAATTGCTCTGGCCAGTGTTTCAAGAACTATGTTAAATAGAAGTGGTGAAAAAGGGCATCCCTGTCTTGTTCCAGTTTTTAGAGGGAATGTCTTCAATTTTTCTTAATTTAGAATGATGTTGGCCTGGGCTTAGCGTAGATAGCCTTTATGATGTTGAGATATATTCCTGTTAACCCTGGTTTTTCTAGTGTTTTGAATATGAATGGGTGCTGTATTTTGCCAAATGCTTTTTTCTGCATCTATTAAGATGATCATATAATTCTTATCTTTAAGTCTATTGATGTGACAAATTACATTTATTGATTTCCATATGTTGAACCAACCTTGCATCCTTGGGATGAACCCCACTTGATCATGGTGCATGATATTTTTGATATGTTTTTGTATTCGATCTGCTAGAATTTTATTGAGAATTTTTGCATCCTCGTTCATTAGAGATATTGGTCTGAAGTTTTCTTTCTTTGATGTGCCTTTGCCTGGTTTTTGAATCAGGGTGATATTGACCTCATAGAATGAGTTTAAAAGTGCTTCCTCTTTTTTCTTTTTCATGAGATAAATTGAAGAGTATTGGTATTAGTTCTTCTTTAAAGGTCTTGTTGAACTTGGCTGTGTATCCATTCGGTCCTGGGCTTTTCTTGGTTGGTAGACTTCTGATGGCATTTTTTATTTCATTGCTTGAAATTGAACTGTTTAAATTGTGTATATCATCCTGATTCAATTTGGGCAAATCAAGTGACTCTAGAAATTTGTCAATGACTTTGATATTTTCTATTTTTTTAAAAAAGGGGGGAGAGAGAGAGAGAGAGAGAGAGAAAGAGAGAGAGTGTCTTTTTTTTTTTTTTTTTTTTTTGTAGATGGACACAACACAATGCCTTTATTTTTATGTGGTGCTGAGAATCAAACCTCAGTCCCACCCATGCTAAGCCAGTGCTCTACCCCTGAGCCACAATCCCAGCCCTTGATATTTTCTATTTTATTGGAGTACAAACTTTCAAAATAATTTCTAATTATCTTCTGTATTTCTGTAGTGTCTGTTGTGATATTTCCTTTTTCATCACGTATGTTAGTAATTTGAGTTCTCTCTCTCCTTCTCTTTGTTAGCATGGCTAAGGGTTTGTCAATTTTATTTTATTTTTTCAAAGAACCAACTTTTTGTTTTGTCGATTTTTTCAATTGTTTCTTTTGTTTCAATTTCATTGATTTCAGCTCAATAATTTTTAATTATTTCCTGTGTTCTACTGCTTTTGATGTTGATTGTTTCTTCTTTTTCTAGGGCTTTGAGATGTAATATTAGGTGATTTATTGACTTTTTCTTCTTTTAAGGAATGAACTCCATGCAATGAACTTTGCTCTTAGTACTTGCCTTTGTAGTGTCCCAGAGATTTTGATATGTTGTATCAGTGTTCTCATTTACCTTGCCCTAAGAATTTTTTAAATCTCCTCCTTGATGTCTTTTTTTAACCTATTGTTCATTCAGTAGCATATTATTTAGTTTCCAGGTGTTGGAGTAGTTTTTATTTTTGATTTTACCATTGATTTCTAATTTCACTCCATTGTGATCTGATAGAATGCACAGTAATATCTCTACTTTTTTGTATTCATTAAGAGTTGCTTTGTGGCATATTTTATGGTCTATTTTAGAGAAAGATCCAAGTGCTGCTGAGAAGAAAGTGTATTCTCTCATTGAAGGATGAAATTTCCATATATGTCAGTTAAGTCTAAATTATTGATTGTATTATTGAGTTCTATATTTTCTTTGCTCAGCTTTTGTTTGGAAAAAGTGGTGAAAGAAGTATGTTAAAGTCACCCAGAATTATTGTATTATTGTCAATTTGACTTTTGAACATGAGAAGTGTTTGTTTGATGAATATAGATGCTCCATTGTTTGGGGCATATATATTTATAATTGTGATGGCTTGTTGTTGTATGGTTCCCTTGAGCAGTATGAAATATCCTTCTTTATCTCTTTTGATTAACTTTGGCTTCAAGTGTACTTTATTTGATATGAGGATGGAAACCCCTGCTTGTTTCCACAGTTTTCATGTGAGTGGTATGATTTTCTAAACCTTTCACCTTCAGTCTGTGGATGACTTTTCCTATGAGATGAGTCTCTTGGAGGCAGCATATTTTGGGGTATTTTTAATCCAATAAGCTAGCCTATGTCTTTTGATTGGTGAGTTTAGGCCATTAACATTCAGGGTTATTATTGAGACACAATTTTTATTCCCAGCCATTTTTGTTATTTAACTTGACTTGGTTTCTCCTTTGCTTAGTTTTTTCCTTTAGTGTAATACCTCCCTCTGCTGATTTTCACTGTTGTTTTTCATTTCCTCTTCATATAATATTTTGCCAAGGATGTTCCCTAGTGCAGGTTTTATGTGGTGTTGAGGATTGAACCCAGTGCCTCGCGCATGCCAGGGGAGCGCACTACTACTTGAGCCACATTCCCAGCCTAGTGCAGGTTTTATAACTGTAAATTCTTTTAACTTTTGTTTATCATGGGAGGACTTTATTTTTATTTTTATTTTTGAGAGAGAGAGAGAGAGAGAGAGAGAGAGAGAGAGAGTTTTTCAATATTTATTTTTTAGTTTTCAGCAGACACAACATCTTTGTTTGTATGTGGTGCTGAGGATCGAACCCAGGCCGCATGCATGCCAGGTGCCAGGCGAGTATGCTACCGCTTGAGCCACATCCCTAGCCCCAAGGGAGGACTTTATTTTATCATCAAATCTAAAGCTTAATTTTGCTGGATACGAGATTTTTGGTTGACATCCATTTTCTTTCAAAGCTTGATATATGTTGTTCCAGGATCTTCTAGCTTTCAGGGTCTGGGTTGAAAAATATGCACATAAACTAATTGGTTCCCCCCCATATGTAATGTGATTCCTTTCTCTCACGGTTTTTAATATTCTCTCTTTATTCTGTATGTTAGCCATTTTCATTATAATGTGCCTTGGTGTGGATCAGTTGTGATTTTGTACATTTGGCATCCTGTAAGCCTCTTGAATTTGGTTTTCCAATTCGATCTTTGGTTTTGGAAATTTTTCTGATATTATTTCATTAAATAGATTGTTCATTCCTTTGGTTTGGAACTCTGCCTTCCGCTATCCCAATAACTTTTAAATTTGTTCTTTTTATGTTATCTCATACTTCTTGAATGTTATGCTCATGGTTTCTTACCATCTTCACTTTTTGGTCTAGATTCTTTTTAAGATTATATATTTTGTGTTCATTGTCTGAGGTTCTGTCTTCGAAGTGGTCTAATATGTTGGTGGTGCTTTCAATTAAACTTTTAATTTGGTTTATTGTTTCTTTCATTTCAAGGATTTCTCTTTGGTTTTTCTTTAGAACTTCTATCTTCCTATTGAAGTGATCTTTTGCTTCCTGTATTTGTTTATGTAGCTCTTTGTCAAAATGATGTTTTGATGCCTATATTTGCTCTCTTATATCATCCTTTAATTCACAGAACATTTTAATTATGTCCATCCTGACCACCTTCTCTGTAATTTCTTTTGCTGTGCTGGCCATGGATTCTAATAATGTAGTATCTTGATTTGTTTGGGGCACTTTCTTTACTCGTCTTTTCATGTTGTTCATGTGTCTTCCCTTTTTAGCACTGTGGATCTGAGGCATTACCTTTTTACCCTATAGGCTTATCGTGCCCCTGTAGGTTTCCAATACCTCTCTTTTGAGGGTTAGCAGATCCCAATATAAATAATATACCACCTAAAAACAAATAGTTGCTAATAGATGTTTACAGTTTGGTCACAATGTACAGAAATGGTGAATTCAATTATTATCTATAATATAATCAGCAGATTTGTAAAAGTGTTTACAGTTTCTGATGGTGGACAAATAACAGGGGGTGAGGAGTAGGATGATATGCTGAGGAGGTAGGAAATGAGGATATAGAGTTATTATATCTTAAGAAGTATGAAAGAGAAATCTAAAGAAGAAGGTTAGTAGCAGGAGAATAGAGAGGTGCCGCAGACTGGCTGGGCACAATTCAGGAGCCACTTGTCAAAAGAAACTAACTTTATTTTTAGAACTACACACGCCAAACAAAACAGCTCCTCAGGAAAAAACCCTCAGAGCCCAACTGCCACCACCAGCTTCCCACAAGCCACACTCCAACCCAGCCACCTCCTCCCACAATCCTCCTGCTCTTGAGGCCGATTGGCTGGGTCACATGGGCGGAGCCAAAAAAGTCCCCCAATGAGCAGCTCCGTGGTCTGAAAGGGCAGGGAAACAGCCCAATGAGCATCACCGCAGAGGAGCCAATCAGCTAGATGTTGCTAGATGTTGCTGGGGCCGCTGTGAGCCAATCATCAGCTGGTAGTCTGAAAGGGCAGGGAAACAGCTCATTGAGCATCTCCAATGAGCATCACCGCAGAGGAGCCAATCAGCTAGATGTTGCTGGGGCCGCTGTGAGCCAATCATCAGCCGGCAGTCTGGAAGTTTGCTGGCAGCTGGAAGTTTGCTGGGGCCCCTTCGCCTGTGGCTCTCAACAGAGAGGAAGTAATTTTGGGTGGGCCAGTAAGATGAAAGGCAGTAGACTACAGAAAACAAACATATATATTAAGAAAAATAAAAAAGGTTGAAATAATAGAAATTGGTGGGGAAAAAACAAAGAAAAAAAGAATATACAACATACCTGTAATATACTGTTCAGTTGTCTCAGACCTTAATATCCTAATTCGTGCAAAGTATTGGTTTCACATATCTTGGGGATGTGAGGGCGGGGAATAGAGAGAGAGAAGAAAGAAAAAAAGAAACAAAAATCTCAAAGAAAGAAACAAGGGTTGTTTTGGTTGGAGATCAATATCTTTCCCCCTTCCCTTCTCATTGAATAGGTGGAGTCATCTATTGTTAGCTGGTATCCACACCCTTAGGATGGTGAAGGTAACTAGGGAGGGAGGGTTGTTCCTGGGTGGAGGACACCTGGAAGTTGGGTGTGGCACCCGCCAGTGCCCTTCAGGGGTTCCTTTTTTGGCCTGCTCCTGTGATGTGAGCACCTGGCCTTAGCTCCTTATCTCACTTAAAGACCTGATGTTTGTTAGTCTCTAAACTGTATTACTCACACCCTCTCCCTTACTGCTTCCTAATAAGGGACCTTTCTCTCCAGGGCTCTTGCCTGTGGCGCTTTGGGCACTCTCAGC
The DNA here is from genome assembly GCF_048772815.1 of Callospermophilus lateralis. Taxonomy (NCBI): domain Eukaryota; kingdom Metazoa; phylum Chordata; class Mammalia; order Rodentia; family Sciuridae; genus Callospermophilus; species Callospermophilus lateralis. Next base: position 40,229,946 of record NC_135325.1, read on the forward strand.
ACTGACCCACTGAGAGCTGTTTTTTGGTTGGGCAGCTACTGTGGTGGATTAGTGGCTGCTGGGAATGGGGGGGGGGGTTAGAAACTGGGTACCTGTCCTGCCAGAGTTCCAAAGTGGGAGTTGCCCCCAATAAAGATGGTGACGAAGGTGACCCAAGATGGAGGCATTTGCTTTCAGCAATTGGGTGTTGGGTCAGGTGCGGGGAGCTGTGCGATGGTGTTGGACAATGAGATCAGAGACTGAGTCTGTGGCATGCCACGTGTGGCTGGCTATGTCTGTCTTCAGAGCTTGTATGTTCCCCGGTGCAGGCTGGCTGCGTCAAGTAGGGTAGTATCTCCTTTGCTGCAGAGTCCCAAGATAGAGGTGACTGGGGGAGCCCCACGTTTGTTGATGGGAGTCTGCACAGGAGCAGCGGCTGGAGATCCTGTGTATGGGTAGCTGCCAGATATCCTGTGTGGGATCTGCATCCGGGATTTCTGCTCAGGTGGGTGGTCGAAAGTTTTGCATGGGTACAGGTGCCCTTGGCCCCACGGTAGTCCTGCTTGGGCGAGTAGTTGGGAGACCTAATCCGATACTGAGGCCTGGAGCCCTGCATGGGCACGGAAGTATTCTCACTTCTTGAATCCCAGGTCATGGAGCAACACAGAATGCTGCCTCCCTCTGGCCCACCATCTTGGATCTCCTAGATAACATTTTAAAAATTTATTCATTAATGAATGAACATTTATGAGGCTTTCATGCCTTGGCTTTTGTGAATAATGCTGCAATAAACATGAAAGTGTAGACAACTCTTTGAAATCCTGATTTCAATACATTTGGATGATTCTAGAAGTGGGTTTACTGGAGCATATAGCCATTCTATTTTTAATTTTGGGTGGGAACATACATAGCATTTTCTATAAAAGGTATCATCAATTTCCATTACCACCAATGATGTACAGATTTCCATTTTCCTCACATCCTTGCTAACAGTCATCTGATGATAGCCATTTTAAGAGGTGTGTGGTAATATCTCATTGTGGTTTTGACTTGCATGTCCCTAGTGACTAGTTGATGGCAGGCATCTTTTCACATACTTATTGTGCATTTGCATATTGTTTTTGGACAAATGTCTGTTCAAGTACTTTGCCATTTTAAAATTGGTTTTTGTTTATTTGTATTGTTATTGAGTTATAACATTGAGTTAACATACATATTTTGGATGCTAACCCTTTATTAGACATGATGTGCAAATATTCTCTACCATTATGTTAGCTGCTTTTTCATATTGTTGATTGTCTCTGTGCTATGCAGAAACTGTTTAGTTTTATGTAAACCCACTTTGTTATTTTAAATTTTGTTGTCTGTGGTTTTTGGTGTCATATCCCAACAGTCATAGCCAAGGTCAATGTTGAGAAGTTTTTTTCCATGTGTTTTTATTATCATTGGATCTGAAATGTCCACCAAAAATTCATGTATTGACTGCTTGTTCCATAGCTTATGGTGCTATTGGGAGATGGAAGAAACTTTAGGAAGTGGGGCTTAGTTGGGAACAGTATGTCACTGGGGAATGCCTTTGAAGAGTTATTTTGTTCTGAGTCCCTGGCTTTCTCTCTTTTCTTCTGCTTTCTGTCCATCATGAGGTAAAGCCACATTGTTCCACTGCATGCTCCCTGCCATGAAGCCAGGTGACCATTGACAGAAACATCTGAAACCATGATTCAAAACTAGACAGAAACATCTGAAACCATGAGCCAAAACTAATGTTTCCTCCTTTAAGTTGTTATTTTTTCAGGTATTTAGTCACAATGATGAAAAGCTGACTAAAAGTTTTCTTCTAGAAGTTTTATGCTTTCAAATTTTACAATTAAGTCTTTAACCCATTTTCAGATGATCTTTGTATATGTTGTGAGATAAAGATCCAATTTCCTTCTTTTGTATGTGGATATTCAGTTTACCCAATACCATTTACCAAAGAGACTATTTTTCTCTGATGTGTATTCTTGGCATCCTTATTGAAGATAAATTGATCACATATGCATGAGTTTATTTCTGGGCTCTCTATTTTGTTCCATTGGTCAACGTGTTTCTTTTTATGCAACTACCACATTGTTTTGAGTACTATAACTTTTCATTATATTTTAAAGTCAGGAAGTATGATGTCTCTAAGTTTATTCTCATTGCTTAAAATTATTTTTTGTGTGTCTTTTGTGGTTCCATATAAATTTTGGCAGTTTTTCTATTTCCACAAAATGCCACATGGATTTTGTTAGAAATACCAAGGCGCTGCAAGAAATTAAATGTGCTCATAAATGGGTTGGCAAGGCAAAAAAAAATGTATAATGTATTCTTCTGAAGAATGGTGTGCCTTCAGAGGAAATCTGGTGAGCAAGCACACTAGGCAGGCAGTCTGTCTGCTTTTATCCATAATGAAGCACTGCCCCTTGCTCTGATAGGAAGAGTTCAGGGGTACAATCTACACAATTAGCTAATTTAAAATTGGGGAAAGTATGGAGAAGAGCTACAGTTGTGATTGAATACCTGTTAGGGAATTTTGAAATGGCTCCATTCTAACCACATGGTTTCCCCACTTAAAATGGTTCCATTACATACATGAAATTTAAATTACAGTAAACATGTTTGTATTGCATTAGAGGTTTAACTTTGGTAGAAAACATAAATCTTTCTGATTTGACGGGGATTTCATTAGATTTGCAGATTAATTTAGGTAGTTCATAGACTATAACAGTATTAATTCTTTCAATCTTTGAAACTCTGATATCTTTCCATTTGTTGGTGTCTGCTAATTTCTTTCACCAACATTTTACAATTTTCAGTGCACTGATCTTTCATTTCATTGGTTAAATTTTGTCCTTAGTATTTTATTCTGTTTTAATAATACTGTGACTGGGATTATTTTCATTTTTGGAAAAATGATTTTTATATATAAAATGGAACTGATTTTTATACACTGATTTTGTATCTTTCAATATTTGCAATTTATTAATTCTAACAATCTTTTTTCATGAACTCTTTAGTTTTTTTTTTAAAAAATATTCTTGTAGTTGTATATGGACACAATACCTTTATTTTATTTGTTTATTGTATGTGATACCAGGGATTAAACCCAGTGCCTCACCCATGCTAGGCAAGTGCTCTACCAGTGAGTCACAACCCTGGCCCTAGTTTTTTTTTTTTTTTTTTTTTTTTTTTTTTTTTTTTTTAACATATAAAATCATATCATATGAAAACCTGATTTTCCTTCTTCCTTTATAATTTGGAGGGCTTTTATGTTGTGTTGTTTTTCTTTTTTCCAAATTGCTCTTGCTAGAAATTTCAGTACATGTTGAATCTCTCCATTTATGATGGAGATGTGTTAATGTCTCAACTATAATAGTAGGTTCATCTATTTCTTTATGCAGTTTTATCAGTTTTTACACCAGATATTTTGATCTGACACTCTATTCTTACATTCACAGAAATAAAGGATTGTTATGTCACCTTGGGAGTATTGATCCTTTTATAATTAAGTAATTCCTCTCTTTATCTCTGATAAATTTGCTTACTCTGAAATCTACACTGTTGAAATTAATATAGCAATTACATGTCATTTTGATTAGTGCTTGCATGGTAAATCTTCCCCTATTCCCTGTGTCTTTGTGTTTAAAGCGAATTTATTGTAGATAATAAGTAGTTGGATCTGTTTATTTAATCTGCTCTGATAATCTCTTTTAGTTTATTTATACCATTGACACTTAAATTGATTACTGAGAGGGTTTGGGGGGCTAGGTCAGTGGTAGAGTGCTTTCCTAACATGTGTGAAGCCCTGGGTTGGATTACCAGCACTGCAATAAATAAATAAATAAAGTTGGACTAATACATACCACATTTGTTACTGTTATTTATTTCTTGTCCTGTTTTCTTTTTTCCAATTTTTGTCTTCATACTTTGTTTTTATTATTTGTGGTTTCAATTGAACATTTTACGATTCCATCTTCTTTTTTTTTAGCATATGATGATATATATATATTTTTTCCTTCTTTTCCTTTTTCAATTGTTCTAGAGTTTGTGGTATACATTTTAATGATTTGGATATGGTTTGAGTTTGATACCTAAGACTTCACATGAGGAATTTGGTCCTCAGTGTGGCAATGCTGAGAGGTGGTGTGGAGTCTGTTAGGTAGGTGGCAGCGACTTGGTGGCGACTTAGTGGCAACTTAGAACAAAGCAGCCCAAGCTGCTTTGAACATCAATCAGATGCCGGCAGAAACACCTGTCAATCAGCCAGAGCTCCTGACTAACGCCTGTCAATCAACAGGACCCCCTAGCCAATCCTGGAGTTCAGCCAACTCCCCTGACCAACTCCAAGGGGGCAAGGGACCCTAGAGACACCTTTCCCTGTCCCAAGCCCTTCCCTTCCTGCTGTAAGCCCATAAAAGTCCAGTCCGGTCGAGCTTCCACTCGGTTTCTCCTCAGACCCTTCCCCTGTCCCCTCTGTGGGTCTGATCGAGTTCCGCCCAGGAGTGATATCTCAATAAAGCCTGTTCAGCTGCCCTTTTAAATCTGCCAACTTTGGTTGCTGCCTGCCCAGCCTGATCTGACAGAGTCTTTAATACCTGGTCCTGCAAGATGGTATGGCCCAAGCATGTAATCACATAAAATAAAAAGAGCTTATATTTTTTATTTTGAGATAGGGTCTTGCTAAATTGCTTAGGGCCTCACTAAGTTGCTGAGGCTGGCTTTGAAGCAACAATCCTCCTGCTTCAGCCTCCTGAGCCACTGGGATTATAGACCTGTATCACTGCACCATCTAATTGTTTTTGATCTATAGCATTTTTAATTCTTTTTTAGAACTTCATATCCCTGTTTATATCATCCATCTTTTCCATTAAATGCTGTCTATTTTTTTCCATTAAAGGTTTGTGCTTCTGGGTTTCTACTCTGAAAAGCTCTCATTCTGTATATCTGCTTATGTGCCTCTCCCATTTGGGGCTGGATAGTGTTTTCTGTCCTGTGACTTTCCTTCTCTGAAGGATCTAAGAATAATTGTTGATTTTTTTGTTTGTTGAGCTTTTTAACTTACTGTTAGCATGAAGAGTGAGTTTTAAGTTCTTTACATGCAGAACTGGAAACCAAAAATCCCTCCACCAGATTTTCATTCATCAAAGCTTTAAGTCTAATTAACTTGAGAAACATTTTATTATATTTCAAGCCAAGGGATGGGGATATGGAGGAAAAAGCTACCAGCAGGGTGTAGGGATGAAATTGTGAGGCTCTGGGAAATAGTAGTGAACAATGGAAAAAGAAGAAGAGTAGGGTGGAGAAGGAAAATGGTAGGCAGGTTATGAATAGCAATTTGAGTACTGGAGACCTAAGAGTCTGAGATCAGGAAACTGAGATCTTAGTGGAATCTTTGTTAAAGGTCTTAGTATGTTTCTACCTGAGATGTATGACTGAAAAAAAATTCCATATTGGGATTTGGGCAAACGGAAGACTGATTGTTTGTATGTGTGTGTATCTGTGTGTGTATAGAGTAGAGCTAAGGTGTTAAGACAGGAACACTTGACAAATATTGGGTACAAAATAGAGTGATATTTGTAACCCTGTCATCCATCAAAGTTCCTGGCAATGAATGGTTGTTCTCCATAAGTGCTTGTTGGAAGAACAAAAGACCTTAATCAACATTTTCTGAAAATAATCTATAATAAAAATTTTAAAAAGTTATTTTGAGGGGCTGGGGATGTGGCTCAAGCGGTAGCGTGCTCGCCTGGCATGCGTGCGGCCCGGGTTCGATTCTCAGCACCACATACAGACAAAGATGTTGTGTCCGCCAAATACTAAAAAATAAATATTAAAATTCTCTCTCTCTCCCTCTCTCTCACTCTTTCTTTAAAAAAAAAAAAGTTATTTTGACAATAATAAAAAGTGAACTTCATCCCCTGTTTATGAAGTTTCTTAATGAAGGTGTAAAAATAAAACAGCCAAAGGCACCTAGTAGAAACCAGTATCTTAACAGCTAGACAATACAGGAATGCATTATACCAATAGTTTTATTCACCATTCTTTGGAATCAACCCTTAATTTAATTTCATTCCTAAATCTTTTTTTTTTTTTTTTTAAGAGAGAGTGAGAGAGACAGAGGGGAGAGAGAGAGAGAACTTTCAACATTTATTTTTTAGTTTTTGGCGGGCACAACATCTTTGTTTGTATGTGGTACTGAGGATCGAACCCGGGCCGCACGCATGCCAGGCAAGCACGCTACCGCTTGAGCCACATCCCCAGTCCCTCATTCCTAAATCTTTTGCATTCTCTCTCTTCAACTCCCTTTTTCTAATCCCAATTTCTCCTTCTTCCTCTTGTCCTTTCCCCTCTCTTCCTTACCTCTTTCCATCTCCCCACTTCTCTCTCTTTTCTACTTCATAATTCTCTCCCCTTCTTTGTCAGATGTTGTCTCCTCTTTCTTCTTGCCTCTTGGCACATTGAGAAAACACTAGCAATTCCTTCAGAAGCTTGACGGAGGTGGTGAGAGTGGGTGGAGAAATGCAGTTGGTAAAGTTGCTATAAGCTGGGTCTTGAAATTCCTTGTGTTGACACACTTTCCCCCTAAGTTATACAAGAGTTTTAAAGCAGAAAAATAGTCTTCACTGATTTGAACTTAAAAGGTCACTCAAGCAGTTGGTAGAAAGAATGGATGGTTAGAGAGAGGAGGAAATGGAAAACTGAACAGTAGTTTAAGGGAGCAATTTAGCAGGTAAAATGTCGGGGGGATGTGTTGGGGGTTGAAAGATGTTTGAAAGCTGATTTTACAAAACAAGCACATATTTCATGTTGGGGTATATGAGATGGCTTGATAAAAAAGTATTCTTCCCACCTCCAACCCATTTAGAGTTGCCACTGTAGGAAAACCACTTTGGAGGCTATTTCAATGATTCAGACTAGGGAGGTGTACACACATTGTAGAACTCTAACTAAAAATGACTTGGTCTCAATGACTTGCATGGTGGGCAGCAAATCTAAAGTGAAATCCTGGTTTTGTATTTAAGGTCTTTCACCAGACAGGAAAAGCTAGAATAGGAATGTGTGTGGGATAGCTGATGGAAGGAGACAGATTAGCAAGTGATAAGGCTAAGAAATGGAATTTCAGAAAAAAATATTTTTGTTGTTGTTGTTGTTAAGCTAGAATTAGACAGGCAGTCAGTATAGATGGTAAATTGAGTCAGGTCGGACCAGGGAGGTCAATTTTGAGTGCGAAGTTGGAGACTTGTCCCCTGAGGGATTGAAATGTTAATTCCTACAGAGCCCTTCCTCCACCCTTATCAAGAACCTGCCCCTGCTGCAACCTGTTGCCAAGGTAACCGGTAGCAGGAATTGTCCCTCTCTACAGGGAGCTAAAAGGTTGTTAATGTGCCCTTTGTTAATCAGTGTTGCCCTTCCCCCTCAGCTACCCGTTTCCCACCTTGGGGCCATCCCACCAAGCATTCCTGGGTCTAGTCAGGTAGGCAGGAAGGAGAAAGATAAGGGGGAAAAGTCAGGAGAACAAAGGAAGCCTAGGATATATAAAAAGGGCAGAACACCTCCCTTCTTGGGATACCAGGATACCAGCTATGGCACCCTTCTCCCTCCCAGAAATCTATGTTATCCCTTTTTGAATAAACTCTGCTTTATATGCTTGCCTCGGCCTGCTTCTCTAATGTTCAAACTTAAAGATGTGGGGAAGCAGGACTCATCACCGATAACCGGCAGTGTCAGTGGCATGCCAATTATGGGGACAAAAAATCATATAGGAACTCAAATGGGAAAATATGGGAGCAGAGAGTACCCTTTTTGTGTGCTGTTTCTCTTCCTTCATTTTCTTATCAAAGTAATATATGCACACGGTAATATATAATATATAAATGTATATTATATTTATAACTTCTTACTATAGTAATATGAGAACTTATTTCCCACACTGTACCCCATAAATATGTACAAATATTACATATTAATCAAAATTTTTTAAATTGCCAAAATATTTTTTAAAAAGTGGGAAGATGAATGTGAATACTAAAACCCCACATGAATCCCTGCTCCCAGCAATAATTTATTGAGAGCTTTTAATGGGAAAGTCTCAGTTTTAAGAGCTTTAGATATTTAATGCACCTAATTGCAAGGTCGGTTACTGGGACTAACAACAAAAGACAGGAAGTTAAAAAACGCTTGGCCTTCCCTGCCAAGATCCCTTAAGGGTAACTAGCAGTAAAAATGGCTAGCCTGGAGACATGGAAATGCAATCATCTCCTTTAATTCTCCTCAGCCTTAGGGGGGCAGGGGAGCGGGTCGGCACACTCTTAAAGAGCCTGCAGGCTCACAGAGCCCTGTGGGGCTGGTGGCAAGGAAGTTAAGAGCTAATGCCACGTGATGGCGACAAGCGACACTCTGGCTTTCCCGGAGTAGTCTCTATGGTATTCTTCCCAGCCCACCCGCCCCTTGGGCAGCGGCTGTCACGTGTCAGGCTCCGGGTTTACGACAGGTGCTCACGTGATCCTGGCCTGCAGTCGGGTGGCTGCGGTGAGGTACCTGGGATCCTGAAGGGCGGGCGGTTAGGTCGTTACCGCCGCCGCCGCTGGCGGACTAAACCGGGCGGCCAGGAGCGAGCAACCTGGCGGCTGAGGCGTTCACCGCATAGTGCCTACGGCACCGGGTCATCTCTTTCTGCGACCACCGCCTTCGCGGTCCCCACCTTTTTGAGGGCGAAATCACTTTTGGGTTTCGAGACCTTGCGGCGTGAGGCCCCAAATCGGGGAGACTCCCCAATTTACCTGTCTTTTCCTCTATTCCTCCATCTCTTCCTTTGCACTACTGAATCACTTGGTTTTTGGCTGGCCTGCTTGGCCGTGCCTTGAGGCCAAGTTCGGGGCGGTAAAGGTAACGGTGGGGAAAGCGGCCCCCCAGTGGACAAAGGCAGAGGCAAGAATAGAGCAGGCCTGAGGGCCGCAGTCAATGAGAATAGGCAGTTGAGGGGGTGAACGAGAAAAAAAGAGTACTGCGGATTTAGAAGGGACTGGAAAGAACTTGTTGCACGATGGAAGAATCTGACTCTGAAAAAAAAATGGAGAAAGAGAATCTGGGGCCGCGAATGGATCCTCCACTAGGGGAACCGGAAGGCTCGCTTGGGTGGGTGAAGGGTATTGTGTCAAACCTGGAAGGGAGGGTGTTTGAACTGAAGAGTATTGTGAATTAGAACACCCCACCCCCATGATAAACTGCATGATAAATTGCTTCGATTTATCAGTAGGGTTGATTGATATACTTTTGACAACATAATAAACTGAAAAAGGGACTGGTGCTAATTGGGCAGTCAGCCCTTGGGATGGGGCATGTGGGTGTTCTAATTGAGACGGTTTCACGTTGCTTTGAATTATCAATAGAAGGCGATTAGATCTCACCATGTAAGAGATAAAAGGACTAGCATTTATTAGAGACCAGTGGCTTTAGAGTGTTTTCTGTGCCAATTTGTACCTGAATTTGAGACTTGTATTATATGTATTTTGTGCCATTAATGAGTGACATACATCTTGGAAGACTGCCAAGGTCCAAGGATGCTTCCAGATTTTAAAAATAGAAAGTCGAATTTTAAAAAATATAAGATTTGATATATAATATTTAAATATGAAAATATTCTTTGACTTATTACACCACCTGTATATGTTGTTGATCAATTTTTTAAGATGAGGAAAAGTCAATTTTTAATAACTCATTTATATTCCTAAATATATTCTCCTAGGAGCTGTTGCCAGAGCTTGTAGTTAGGGGACAAGAGCATGAACCCAGTTTTGTAGTTTATGAGGGCTGTTACTCTACTGAGGTTCCCTACACAGCTGCATTCACCTGTTGTATTAAACATGTTCTTTTGCTCCTGCACATTTATTTATATTTCTTTAATTTCAGTTTCTAAGGCAATTGGATCATGGGAACTCTTGTCTTTTGGTTTATATCTACAGGTGGGTGCTACCAAATACAGCCATGAAGAAAAAGGTAAGATGTGTTAGGTACATCAGAAACATGATGGTAAAGGTAAGAAATAGTCATTCAGGAACCATAGAGTGGATATATACCATCTTTCCTGGACTATTGCAGGAACCTTCCTGATTCTTATTCACTGTGCCATTAGATTTTTTTATTTCTCTAAAATATATAAATCTGAATGGGTGAATCCACATATACACCCACTATATAGGAGTCTGCCTGCACATTTATTTTCAACCCAAATCAAAATGTTACACTATAAGATCTTACATCAGTTCTCCAACTGGAATTGTCCACTCTTCCTTTTATGTTGTTATGGCTCTATGCCACACATTGGGGTTTAGGCAGAATTCTTAAGAGTGCAACTCTAGAGCATATTTCTTAAACTTCGAGGCTTCAGTATCGTTTGTGAAATGGTGATTTTACAAATCACCCATCTCATAGGTAGTTGTGAAATTTAAATGAATAAAATGCCTGTAGAGCACTTAGGGTCTAACATGGTTTAGCATTATCAACAAGGATGCCTAAAAATACCAGAATTTTTTTACATAATTAAAAACAAAATTTAGCTTAATTTAATCACTCCATGGTATATAAATGTAGCAAAATATCATGTTGTACCCCAGAAATATATACAGTTAACTGTTTCTCAGTTAAAATATTTTTTTAAATAACAGAAAAGCCCTTTTTTGTAAAGATTTTTGGCTGGATCAGTAGTGAAATTTTCTTAATTAGATAAAGTTACACAGAGAATGTGTTAGATTGAGTGTAGTACAAACCTGAGTGCAGTACATTTTCATTAATATTCTTTACATTTGTAATCAGAAATTTTTATAAAATATCTGTGATTGAAAGTAAAATGTGTATCCATTACATTTGAAAAGCAAGGTAATTGGAACAGTATTTTATAAATTTTATTTTATTTTATTTATTTTTTTCTTAGAGAGAGAGAATTTTAATATTTATTTTTTAGTTTTTGGCAGACACAACATCTTTGTTTGTATGTGATGCTGAGGATCGAACCCGGGCCGCACGCATGCCAGGCGAGCGCGCTACCGCTTGAGCCACATCCCCAGCCCTATTTTATAAATTTTAGATTTGAAAGGACTCTAAAAAGTCATTTTATCCAATTCCCTTCAAATGCAAGAATATATGACATTCTTGACAGGTATTTTTCTCTCTCTGTTAATGCTAACATTGATAACAAAGTTATTTACCTTCATAAGGCAACAATTTCCACTGGAAACTTCTTCATTGTTAGAAGCTCTCCTTTTTATCTTTGTTTTTGAAGCTTGTTTATTCTTTGAAGAACATCATTTGAGCATTTATCATATGTTAGGCACTGGAGATATAAATGGGACTCTCCCTGCCCTTTGGGAACTTGTGAGAATCAGGCTGAAAAGTGAGTAACTGCAATACATTATGTCCTTTGCAATGATAAAACAGTTTAATTGGGAGATAAGACACCTAAATCAGCCTAGGGCTTTAGGGTCAGAGAATCTTCTTGAGCAGATGATTACTAAACCAAGTGACATTTATAGGAAAGAAGAACAAAGAATGGAACATTGCTGGGAGAGAGTACAGTATAAAACAGAGACATAGAAGCAAGACTCCGTGGAGGGCTGGTAACAGAGACTATAAGCTGTTCTCAGTTCAGTGTGGCTGGTTGCTAAAAGTTCTAGCTCAGATGGACAGGAGACGAAGATAGTGTAGTAGATAGGCTAGAGCTTATATATAGTTTAAAGCCTTAATCCTGTAGGTCATGGGAAACTTATAAAAAGAAGAGACAGAGGGCTGGGGTAGAGCACTTGCCTAGCATGTGTGGGGATTGAATCCTCAGCATCACATAAAAATAAAATAAAGATATTGTGTCCACCTATAACTAAAAAATAAATATTAAAAAAAGAGAGAGTAATTAGTGAAACAAAATCATAGAGGGAAGTAGAAGGGAAAAGTTCAAGTGCTCCAGAGAGATAGAAGAATTGACCTTGAGCCAGAGGAGGAAGAAATTTTAATTATGCTAAATTCCCTGCTAAGTAGTTCAGTGCATAAAACATTAGATTATAGGAGAATCGGGTTTAATTTCTTCTCGAGATGGTATTTTTTTAATCTAGTTCTAAGAATATTACATATTAATAACATAAATTCAGCTGGGGGCTTTGGCCCACACCTGTAAATAGTGACTTGTGAAGCTGAGGCAAAAGGATCACATGTTTGAAGTCAGCCTGGGCAACTTAATGAGACCCTGTCTCAAAAAATAAATTTTAAAAAGGGACAGAATGGGGGCTGGGGCTGTGACTCAGTGGTAGAGCGCTCGCCTAGCATGTGCGAGGCACTGAGTTTGATCCTCAGCACCACATAAAAATAAATAAATAAAGGTATAAAAAGGGACAGAATGTAAAGTGGTAAAGAACCCTTTGGGTTTGATCCCCATTACCACAGAACAAACAAAAAACATAAAATAACTGTAGTTCTGTAGCCAAAAGGATGTGTGACCTGTGACAGGTAAGCACCTGGCTTCTGGAATGCTAGATATATCTGCATTCACCATTGGTTGGGGAACAGTTTAGTTAGTTACAAGTATCTACACCAGATTGTTGATGCTGTTATTTCACTAAAATGCCAAATACAGGAGAGAAATAGGTCCTGTTACACTAGATTTACTCCAGATTGTTAACATTTTTCTTTCTTTTTTAGGTGCTCTTGATGGGTAAAAGTGGGTCTGGTAAGACCAGCATGAGGTCTATTATCTTTGCAAATTATATTGCCAGAGACACACGTCGGCTTGGTGCAACAAGTAAGATGTTTTATCTTATTGTAAAGTGAGGTGATCTTAACTATTAATCTGCATAACACACTTGGTTTGCATAGCTTGGGAATGCAGAGGTTGAAGGATTTTTGGAGCATGTTCCCCTTTTTGCATTTCTCCTCAGCGAAATGTAGCCTAATTCTGATTCTTACTGCTCACTCTCTTGGAAGGCTTTTTTGCTTTCTAGTTTGCTTACAAAGTGGGATGCCCTCTTCCAACTTCTTGCTTATCCTGCTATTTCTTAACCAGCATAGGGTCCTTTGTGTTTGTTTGTTTTGGGGGAAGAGTGTTTGTTTTTAATTGTTATTGTACAAAGCGAAATTCTTAGGTATTAAGAAGCATAAATAAAATCCAAAATTTTTTGAAGCTGTAGTTAGTCCTTGTCCTCATTCAAAGGTAAACTACAGGGGTGGGAAGAATGGAAATTAACCTGATATTCTCTTCCTAGATACACATAGATGGTCTCACTGGAGTTTTCTATTCTGACATGGGAAATATCTTATTGCTCTTTATGGTTTAAATGTTAGTATAGACTTGCTGGGTTGCCATGGCTACCAGGCCAGTGTATCTAGGATCCTAGGAGAGCCCTTCTGTCTGTGAGCTGCAATGTCATTTCATTCTGTGGCATCCAAGCATTTCTGGATTCTTCCTTCCTTGGTCTTTGACTTCCAAATGAAGGAGGCATTATATACCTGACCTTTAAATATTCCTGATCTGTGTTTCTAGCATCTTGAATGCTTTTAGGGATAAGTCACCCATAAGAATAGTGTCTCACTCTGGTTTCAAGAATAGTAAACATCTTTTAAACACATTATTGTCCAGATTCTGAGATACAAAGGAGAAGAAAACCTTATTTCTGTTCTTATAGGGCTTGGAGTGTAGTATTCACTTTCATAATTGGGGCAGGTTTGATGACTACAAAGCTGTCTCTTAAGCAGAGATCCAAATCTATTTTCCCTCACTTCCATTAGCTGGTTTTCTTTCTGTTCTTGTAAGCTTTACAAATGTTTGAAGATGTTAAGTGTCTCAGTTTATCCTAGTCATCCCCTGCCTCCCAAATCTTGTCTTTCTTAAGTTAAACATCTCTAGTTCCTCCATCTATTCCTCATTTGACATAATTTGGAAGTATTTTTAAGGATTTGTTCAAACTTATTTACATTTTTCTTAAGCAGTTGCGTCTGATCAGGGCAGAGTAGGCCTATTACATCTCTTATTCTGGATATTACATTGCTATTCGTAACAGAGTAACCCCCATCTTCTTTTATGGAATGACCTTCATTACACTGAGTCATACTAAAAAGCCCCAGTTCCTCTTCAGATATATTGTTATTAAAACATATCATTCTGGGTCTTGTGCAGTTAATATTTTGAACCTAAGTATGAACGCTTATTACTAAATTTTGCTTTATTCCATGATATATTTCTGCACCCTGTGTATGTTAACTGTAAAATTCAAAACAAGTCACTGTCTCTCTGATCTGTGTTTCTTCGTTTCCTTATCTATAGTAAAGGGTTTGGATCCTATGTTCATTGTTACTCTCTCGTATATTATCTATCCTTCCAGCCTTATGCAGTGTGTACATTTGATGAGTATGTCATTTGGTTTCGGTATTGGTCAAAAATTTTGGACAAGATATTGTTCAATGGCCTGTTATACCTATATCTGGCTTCTGGAAAATCTGTCAATCCATCCACATTTCTTTCTATCTTGATTTGATAGATTTTGAAATTTTTCTTTTCTTCCAAGTTATATCTAGGCCTAGAACCTATATGATTTCAGTAGATTAAAGGAAGCAAATGTTTATTGAACAACTGTCATTTGCCAGGCTTTTGTATTCTGTTTTATTTGTGTTAGTCCTCATATTAACTTTATTCTAATAGATAACAAAAGTACAACTTAAAAATTAATTTCACTTAGCTAGTAAACATTAGAGCTGGAATACCAATCTGTGCTCAACTTCTGTTTATTATATCACAATCTATGAACACTACTCTGAACAATTCCTGGCAGACTCCTTTTTCTTTGTGTTTAAAATTCTGCACAATTTGTTGAAGAACCCCTTTCTAGTCCCAGTGATGTTTATGATTTTAACTGATCAGCAGAGTTGATTTATTATTGAATCCAATGAACAGACTCGCAACCAAAATTTTGGAACTACTCAAACTGCTTAAAGTAATTTCAACATAATCTAACAGCATCATTATGAACAGAATGTTGCAAATTATGTGGATCCTATTCACTAAAGTAGGCCATTTATTAAATGGGTAATTTTCTGAAACTTCCCTGTGTGTTAGGCACTATGAATGGGCTCTTGTCCTTAAGGATATCTTAAGTGGGAGCTTTATTAATATACTTTGTTAGCAATTACTGTATCTCCTTAAAGGTAGTAAAATTATACTTAAAAATATGTTGGCTTTAATGCTTTAGCATATCATCATTAGCTAGTTTGTTATTATTGAAGAAAGGTCTGTTTTATTGCTAAATATATAGACTAGTTCAAAATTCCTATAGTGCATTGATTTTTACTTGATATTCCTTTTATGCAGTTGCTAATTTCTTTAAAAGTAGCAAAAGAGTACTTCTTTTAAAATTTACATTGACTTTAATGTTTTAGTGTTTTCCTAGTTTGTCATTTCTTGAAAAAGTCCAGTTTTATTTTGTTAAATTTAGAGCCTACTGTGTTTGGAAATTTGAAGTAAGGATACAGAATGATGATGTTATTAATTTATTAGGGGGGATGTTAAAATGTGTTTGTTGGAATAGTAAATTTGTCAATAAAAATATGATTATGAAGTATTTTAGTCTCAAACACTGTTGACAGCTCCAAGATTTCCTACCTTCTCAAAATTCTCTTTTCTCTGGGCTTTTATTTAATGCTTTATTACCCTGGTTTTCTTCTTTTATCTTTAACCATTCCTCCCTGCTTTTAAAAAAGATAATCTTTATCATAATATTTTCTTCTTTCTGCCCCATAAGTGTATGCAATTAAGGATATCTTAAGTGGGAGCTTTATTAATATACTGTTTTTGCTTCTTTTCGGTTTCTCATAACATCAGAACAGTAAGATTAGCAGAGCCAAAGGGCCAAGAATGTAAAAGGGAAGCAGAAAATGGGGGTTAGATCATCCTGAGGTTATCCTCTGGCCCCTTTTTTTCCGGGTGTATGCAATCATGCATACTCAGAATGACATGTTCTTTTTCTTTTAAAAGAATGAAATAAAATATACATTTTAGAGAGATTGCTCTATCTATAATATGGAATGTAGATCAGAGGGAGGCAAGGATAGAAACAAATTGACTAGGAAACTATTTTAGTAAACTAGGTAAGAGATGACTGCTTGATTTGGGTGTTGGTAGTGGATATGTTGAGAAGCTAATGGATTTGGGGATATTAAAGAGGTGGAGTCAAGAGGACTTGCTGGTAGATCTGGGGAGAATGGTGAGGGAATAGTGAACTGAAAGATGAAACTAAGGTTTTGTGATAGGCAACTGGTTGAATTTACTGAGAGGTAAAAGACTGAAAAAAGAATTGATTGGGGGGAAGACAGGGGACATGACTTAATCTGGATATGTTGAGTTTGGGATACTTGTGGTTTATTCAAATGGAAATGCACTGTGTGAGTCAGATAGGTAGGAGAGAAATCTGTACTGAAGCTTCTTTTTTATGAATTATCAATATCCAAATTGTATACAAAATAATATGAATATATTATCTTACTTTGGGGAAGAATACATAGATGAGAAAGGTGACCAAGAATGGAGACCTGAAGAAATCCAACATTTAAGGGACAGAAAGAAGAATAGGAGCCTGTGAGGGAGGATCTTTCAGAGAGTTTGTAGGTATATCAGAGACCAAGAAAAGAGATTTTTTTTGAGAAGAAGAGTAGTCAACAGTGTCATGCTGCAGAAAGTAAGACAAGGACTAAAAAGTCCACTGGATTTGGTAATGGGGCCATTGGTCACTTGATGAGAACAAATTCTATCATATGGGAGTAGAAACTAGATTTCTTTCCCATTTGCCCCATATCTTAAAAGTCACTGAATCCTGTCACTTCTTTTGTTATTGTCTTTCCCTTTCTCAGTAGCACTTCTTTCCATTTTTTTTTAGTACTAGACCGTATACATAGTCTTCAAATTAATAGCAGTTTGAGCACCTACTCTCTCGTAGACTCTGTTGGAAATACAAAGACATGTAAGATATGATTCCTTTTCCAAGGAGGGGGAAGTAAAGGGGAGAAGGGAAGTAGTTTGAGCACTTACTATGTGCCAGGCACTTCATATATGATAACCCTTTGAATCCTCACAGCTATTCTGTGAGGTCAGTACTATGCCCCTTCTTTCTTTTTAAATAGAAATGGAAGCTAATACTCAGAACTTAAGTGACTTGCCCAAAGTCACAGAGTTGTAGAGCTGGTACTTGAACTCAGATCTGTTTGGCTCCAAAGCTTATATGCTTTACCTTTTAGTGCTTTGCTATCTATGATCTAATTTATGAGAAGGTAAAATTGCCCAAAAGTTAGATAATACTCAATTTAAGCAACAGCTTTGAGATAGTCAAAGAAGAAATGCCATAATAACATTTGACTATCATATAAATTATATAGATAATAATTTCTAGACTTAGAGTACTTTTCAGTATAAATATTTCCATTATTCCTCCTTGGGATTTTTAGTGCCTGGCAGAGAGTAGATGCTTAATAAATGTTTGAATGAATTTAGAGGGAGAAATGACGGTAAGTGGGGTGAGCTAGGTAGGGCTTTTAGAGGAGTGGGATTTAGTTTGGGTCTTGAAAGATGAATATAACTTTGAAAGAAAGATGGGGTGGGCTTTCCGGCAGAAGGACAGAGTAGGTGAAGGATAGCGGGGAGGGAAGTGTAAGGCAGAGGTCGCAAACAGGCAGCCTGTGTGCTAGATAAGGCCTATAGACAAATTTTGTTTGGCTTGTCTATTGTTTTAGAAAAATTGGAATTAGTTATCACATGTCAAAGTTTTCATAAAAATCTGAATTTCCCACTGCTATTGAAAAATTGAAAGATCTGGCAAACCTGAGCCAACATTCTTGCAAGAGCTCAGTAACTGCTGCCCATTCTACTGGGTGGATGTTTATCCTCTATATGTGGCCAACTTTGATTGTATGTTTACTGGCCTGGCCCCTATTAGCAAGTTTGCGACCCCTGATGTAAGGTATGTTGGGGTTGGGGAGGTAGTGGGGTTTGGGAGGACTGTGAATAAGCCAAATTGGGCTGGAATGAAAGGTTTTATTAATGTGAATTATTGGGGAATATATAGGTAGATTGGAAGCCAAATTGTGAAGGACCTTGACTGTCCCCCTTTAGGGACGGAGGAGCCATTGAAAGTATTTGAATGGGGAGTGACATGTTCAAAGTAGTGTTAAGAAGATGAGCCTGACAGTAGCCTATAGGACGATGTAAAATGGGTAAGGTTTTTCTGGTAGGGAGTTCAGTTATGGATCTCTTGTAGCAGTGTTCGAATGAGATGATAATGGAATTTAGAGATTACAAAGAACTAGCAATGAATTGAATGAGAACCTAGGAGACACAATAGGGGGAAAAGTAGAGTCATTAACTGAAAAGGAATCAAGACAGGAGTTAGTTTGGTTATATTTTATGTTTGTTTTGTGTTAGGTTTTTGTTATTGTTGTTTTATTTTTTCATGGGGGAAGCTGGTGAGGGCAGGTGGGACAGGGAAGATCTATTAAATGGTATATGTCGCTGTCTTATATGTGGAAATTTAACATTGGTAGTATAATTGGAGATTGTTTCTACTCTGAGTACTAAACTACTAAAAAGTAAAATGACTTACATAAGAGCCAATTCTGTAGCTCAGGGTAGTTTAGGTGCCCACCTTGCCACTAAACCACATTACTAAGCTGAAAATCACCTTCTTGTTGTGGCTTTGAGCATTTCACTCCACTTTGGTCCTTCTAAATTCCATGGGTTAGTGCTTTGCTTATTTTGAATTTCACCTTGCATGCTGCAATTACTAGATTTGTCATACTTGTCTTCCAGTTGATGTAGAACATTCTCATGTTCGATTTCTGGGAAACCTGGTATTGAACCTGTGGGATTGTGGTGGGTAAGTACCATCATCTACTTACTTGTTTGTAAAGCTAATGGCAGTAACCATGGCTTCTAGTATAATCAGTATGACAAATATACCTACAGTAACTGTTATTTATAATAGATACATTGGATAGAATTATTTCATACTTGGTACTTGATTAAATAAAGATCCCTGATTTTTGTTAATTGTGGACGTGCCTTCTGTATGTGACATGTTTAAGTATCTATAACACAAACTTCACCTAGATATGTGTAGTATAGGTTAAGCATTCTCTATTTTGCAGGGGCATAAATTGGGTTTCTTTCGAGGTGGATACAAATTAGATGATTTGACACAAGTGCCAAGCTTTTAGCTACCACACCATAATAATTTGTTCTTAATAATTTAAAAAATTATCTCCAGGCAATCTAAGCATTATAGATCAAACTCTGAGCATGTACAATCTGGCTGAGTTACACACTGTTGGAAAGTAGGAGACAGCTCTTCTCATGACCAACGCACTCACAAAAAAAAAAAAAAAAATTTTTTTTTTTCATCACAAATTCACAAACTCACTGTGCTTCTATGCCAATGTTCAGTGCTACTCTTTGGCCATTTATATCTCTGATATGAAGCAGCAGTATGTAGTGCACAGTGGTTAGGAATATAGATACTGGAGTTAGGTTGTGGTTTATATCTCAGCTTTGTTAGCTGTTTTATCTTGGGTAAATCATTTAAACTCTGAGCCACAGTTTCTGGTACAAAATTAATAGTAATGGTATCAACTCAGGGTTATTTTGATAATTGAGATTTTATATAAAAATACATACCACAGTGTCTCACAGAATAAGTAGATATTATTGTCAGCTCTGTTTCCCAGGCCTTAGTATAAAACCAAATAAAGAATAGGAGCTCAGTGAATATTTGTTGAAAGGGTAATGTGATAGCCAAATACTATCTAAGAAAATGATTTCATTCCTGTTAGCAGATGGATCACTTAACATCCTAGCAGCTCTCTCCATATAATCCTTACTCATTGTCATTATTTCCAGTTCTCTAGTCTGTGTAAAGATATTAGTCCAAGTCCTTGCTTTAAGATATAATCTTCCAAGGTCAAGTAGCTTATTAATAGCAAGATACAGAACTAGAACCTAGATTCATATCCCACTCCCACATCCCCTGCTACACAATGGTACTATTTTCTGCTGTCTAGCTATTGACTGAGGACTTCTTGGGAAGTGGCAAACAGCATAAAAAGCAAAGACCAACATTATTCTAAAAAATTATCATACAGTTATTTTCATATAGTTTAAAATATTTGACTATTGAGTTCTTCATTCAGAACAATTTCATTGAGCATCTGACACTCCTTTAAAATCTGAGAAATTGAGGAATAGTACCAAACATGGTTCTTGTCTTGCTGTCTAGGGAAATGAATGTCATTAATTAAAGACCCATATAAGTATGTGTAATGTCATACTTGTAGTAAGTGTTAGCAATGAGAGTAATGTATTGGTAAATGAGCCTATGGTAAGTACATTGGCTCAAATCAGGGATGTCAGGGAAAGTCATACTTTGTATGAGGAAATATGGATTGAATTGAAACCTAAAGGAACAAGCAAGAATTAATTAGATGAAAAAGCATGGGAGTAGTATCAGAGACAGAGTGAGCGGCATGTATAAAGGCCCCATGGTGGATAAACCATGGCCCACTTGAACTGGGAAAGGGTCTATGTGTATAGAGCACAAAAGAGGAGCAGAGGGTGATGCAAGTTATGTCTAAGAGGTAAGGTAAAGGGACTGGGGATATAGCTCAGTTGGTAGAGTGCTTGCCTTGCATGTACAAGGCCCTGGATTCAATCCCTAGCACCACACACACACACACAAAAAGAGGTAAGGTAAGACCAGAATTATTTGCTATTGTTTGCCCTATAAATTGTAGCCTTAAGATTATCTTTTGCATTGATGAAGCTTGAACTGAGGACTTGCTTACTATCTATTTTTCCTACCAGACAAGACACCTTCATGGAAAATTATTTCACTAGCCAACGGGACAACATCTTCCGAAATGTGGAGGTTCTGATTTATGTCTTTGACGTGGAGAGCCGCGAACTTGAAAAGGACATGCACTATTATCAGTCATGCCTGGAAGCCATTCTCCAGAACTCTCCAGATGCCAAAATTTTTTGCTTGGTTCACAAAATGGATCTGGTACAGGAGGATCAACGGGACCTGGTAAGAAATGGAACGGGTGCTACACAAATTTGTACCATACTCTTTTCAGCAAAAAAGTTCTCAGAATTAAGCTTTCAAACTAAAATCTTATCATTTGTTTTAAGAAAACATTCTTAAAAACATTTTTTCATGGTAAGAGAAATGTGATATTCAATTAGCAAATAAATTTTAGAATTAGGTAGGAATCTGACCATGTGACATCACTAAGCAGCCTTTACTTTTAAAATGTTTATTGCTCCATGGTTTACTGTCAAGCCTAGAGACCCACCAAGAATGAGAGGAAGAAAGGTTGCTGCTGTCACTGGGTTGACATAGAAACTGGTAGTTATCAGTTCAGGTGCCAACCATACTGTTAGGCTCTATGCCAGGTTCTTCATAATTGCACTGACATAGTATGTTTCTCTTCTTTTCTAGTACAAATGACTTAGTACTAGAGAAGACACGGTAGGAGGTGAAGTCACCAAGATGGTATAGTAGGAAATATCAGCCTTCATCCCCTCATGTTAAAAAAATGTAGGTAACTACCTATAAACTAGTATAGCCTAGAGAGGGATCAAAGACCCATCAGAGAAAAAAAAAAATAAAGTAGAAGGCATAAAATCCTACATAGTTTTGAGACTCCAGGACTGGCAGATCAAAAACAGTCTAGTTCTAGTTCACTTAATATAGGAGAATTAGATTTGTAAGGTCTGAAGTGAAAGAGAAGATCCCCCCCTATTTCTTAAGGTATAACTAAGGAAAGCAGTTTTAGAATATACTAGTCATATAGAAGAATACGATTCTTCCTTGGGTTGTAATGTTAGAGTTTAAGTCTAAAGGAGTTTGGGTAATAGCTATGATAAGGAATACTTTTTTCCATGACTATTTACAGGATTGCCTCTTCTATTCAAATGTTTCTAGATTATTTTGCAGGCTTTCAAAAACCATTTGACAAGGTTCTGCATTTGACTCAGAACTGTACTTTTGAATATCCAGTAGTTTTTTAAACTCTTTCCCCTTCTCCATCTCCCAGAAAACTATGTATATAAGTATGGGTCCTGCCGGGCACAGTGGCATGCACTTGTAATCTCAGCAACTCGGAAAGCTAGGGCAGAAAGATTGCAAGTTTGATGCTAGCCTCAACAACTTAGCAAGACCCTACAAAACTTAGCAATACCCTGTCTCAAAATTTAAAAAATGAAAAGGGCTGGGAATGCGACTCAGTGGTTGTTTTAGTCAGCTTTTTCACTGCTGTGACTAAAAGATCTGACCAGAAAAATTGTAGAGGAGGAAAAGTTTATTTGAGGGCTCACAGTTTCAGAAATCTTAGTTTATAGAAGGCCGGCTGCCACAGTCTGGCTGGGCACAAAATCACGAGCCACTCAAGCAGGAACAAACTTTAATTTTTGAAACTGCCGCCAGTGCTCCCTACGCCTGGGAAGATTGCCGATGGACCCACGCTGCGTTCTCCCCATCCCAAGAGGAAGGTCCTCCTCCGGAATTCCCTCCTACCGCACTTCCCCAACCAATGGGAACTCTCCAGGCCGAGGTGGACAGCAGGAGTCCAATATCCATATGAATGCAAATCTTAACATAATCATATCATCTCAATGGCTTGCTGGCGTCTTCACCTTTCAACCAAAAATGCCATGCATCATATTACTTGGCTTTGGCTCTTAGCAGCCAGCTCCATTCTTTGGGGCTTGAGGTGAGGCTGAACATTCATGGCAGAGTGTGTGGCATAGGGAAGCAGCTCATATGAGAACAGGAAGACTCCACTTTTCAGATACAGATATATACACCAAAGCTATGCCCTGATTCCCACCTCCTCCAGCCATACCCTACCATTTCAGTTACCACTCAGTGAATTCCTATCAGGGGATTAAATCACTGATTGGGTTAAGTCTATTACAACCCAATCATTTCTCCTCTGAGCCTTCTTGCATTGTCTCACACATGAGCTTTTAGGGGACAACTCACATGCAAACCATAACAGTGGTAAAGCACCCCTGGCTTAAATCCCCAGTACAAAAAAAAAGTATGGGTCCTGAGTTGGTGAAGCTTTAAAAATAATTTCAATACTTAGCCAAAATTACAATTAAATCTAGAACATTTCAATAAATGAGCTCCTTATGAATGTTTCAATCTCTTATAATTTTGAATTAGATTTTCTTTCTTATGACTATCCCCTAAAGATATATTAATATTCTTTAGTGGATTTTAAGCCTAATATCTTTAATTTCATTAAAGATTTAAAGTTGGAAGTTTTAAAGTATAAATAATTAAGTGCTTCTCAAAATACAAAGTTCCATTAAGATTTATTTCCCTGCATGTGTGTGAATGTTGTGGTTTTCCAGAGAAACAGAGGCAATGAGATATGTTTGTATATAAAGAGACAGAAAGAGATGAGGGAAGTATTTATTTAAGTAATAGGCTCCACTGAATGTGGAGGCTGGCAGTTCTGAAATCTTGAGAGCAGGTCCTTAGACTAGAGACCCAGGAAAAACAGTCAATGTTGCAGTTTAAGGCAGAAGGCAATGTGAGGGTAGGTTCCCCTCTTCCTTATAATATCAGTCTTTTTCTCTAAATGTCTTATAGATAAGGCCCACCCACATTATGGAGGGTAATCTGTTTTATCCAAAGTCTACTGAATTAAATGATAATCTCATCTAAAAGTACTTTCACAGTGACATCTAGGCTGCTGTTTTACCCAGTGTTGAGTACTATGGCCTAGTCATGTTAACAAAAGAAAAAACTAACCATTATAGTCCACCCTTTTCAACTAGGCACTCACACATTTTCTAAAAGCATAATTAATTTCCAAATAAATATAATAAAATGATTATAATTCCACATAACTTGATACAACTTTTCTGCATACAACTAGAAATATACTAACTTTTTCCAGATAAGTCCTTGGGTAAAGTTTATTTTTCTACTTTCTATCCTATAACTTAAATATTACAATGTAAATAGTACTTAAAATAATATTGATATAAAGTTTACACGTCATATGTTCATGATAAAAACGGATAAAAGAGAAAGACATGCTTAGTATATATCCACTTATATATATTCATAACAAAATCAAGGAAGAAATACTCATGACAGTTATAATTCTCATTTACATGTACTCACATGATCTTGGCTGGTATTTATAACTGTCTTCTTCAATTCTGGATTGCCTTTGCACTTCAGCTGGTTGTATTTCTTTACTGGTAGGATGACCCTAAAACCATTAGTAGACCTAATGGTCTAGGCCATTAGTAGACCTGCCTGAATTGGGTAGTTGTGGTTTTCCATTACTTTAATTACAGGGTATGATATTGTTAATAGATACCCTGAGAGATCTCTTTTATTTTTGACATACTTTTCCCAAACTCCATCGTGAAATATAGTCCAGTTTCCCCTATGATAGTTAGGATCAGTCACCCCAGAGAGCACAGGAACTCCCTTTTTTGCCAATTCATTTAGAGGCATGAGGACCCCAAAGTAGCTGGTGGCAGTTTTAATCTCTAGTTCAGTTGAATTATTGTTATATTTCCTGGCATACTCATTCCTACCTTTGGAACTGAGACCTTTAGGCCAGCAGAGTATAAAGTCATAGAGATAAGAAACAAAAACTTTGTCCTTTACCCTTAGTAATGGCTAGTGCATTACTAAGGGTGATAATAAGTGGTGCCACTCCCATTACCACTCTGAATCCTGGAGCCATGAATCCCCACTGTGGTAGAAAAAGCAGCAAACATTGGATGCTGAATGAGAGCATATAGCCTCCCAAACAGCCTTGTCCCAGCTCTATACATTTTTGCCATCTAACTGAGCTTTCAAAAGCCCACTCTATCATTCTGTCAAGCCAGCTGCATTAGGATGGTTGGGAATATAATAAGAACAATAAAGTCTGCTTTATTTTATTTGCTGTGGAGGAAGTTCCTTGATTAGAAGCAATATCATGTGCCATACCATGATAGTGGATGAAGCATTCTAAATTCACAGATAATAGTTTTGGTAGAAGTACTGTATAAAGGGAAGGTGAATCAATATCCAGAATTAAGTGTCTATTCCAATAAGTGTAGAATGCTGTCCCTTGCATGATGGAAGCAGACTATTATAATCAAGTCATCATCATATAATTGCCTGTTCACCTGGAGGACTGGTGTGTATTTTGTGTTCAGTGTTGGTCTCTGCTGATGACAGATTGGGCACCCATCAGTGGCCACAGCCAGGACAGCCTTGGTGAGTGAAAGTCTATGTTGCTGAGCCCACATATTACTTTTAACCCTTTCACCATGTCCATTTAGTTTCCTGAACCCATTGAGGTGGATAAAGATACAGACTGACTGGTATCCACAAAACAGGTCATCCTATCCACTTGAATATTAAAATCCACTTTTATTGAGGTTACCCTTTGGTGGGCATTCATCTGAGACACAGATATCTTCACAAGTTTTTTTTTGTCTATTGGAAGAGATTTATCTATATACCTCTTCCATTTTTCCAGATATGTTCCTTCTAAGTCCCTGACCATCCAGCAAACCAATGGCTACAGCTCATGAGTCATAGCTGTATATCTGGCCATTTCTCCTTCCAAGCAGAGTGAACAACCAGTTGCTCAAGGTTCTTTCCACTGGGAGGATTTCACCTTCAACACTTTCTTTTAGGGATGTCCCAGAAATGGGCTACAGAGCTACAGCTGTTCACTTCTAGGTGGTGCCCATGTATCATGCAGAACCATCTATAGACCAGGCCCTAGTCTTCTCTTCCTCAGTCAAATGATTATAGGGAATGATCCATGAAGTCTTAGGTGCGGGTTGTAAGAAAAGGCAATGTAGCAGCAAAGGAGGACTGCAGGTATTTGGAACACTTCTTAAAATGTAACTTACTTATGCCCTCAAAACTTTCATGGGCCCAGTCTCACAAATATATGACTTTAACTTGGTGATGGAGAGCTGCTATACATGTCTGACTTTATGGTTTGGTAGATTAAATAATAACTAGTTTGTGATGAACAGCACAGTTCCCATGGTAACTTGGTAGCCTGTGGGACACATTCAGTTTGTATGTACTATGGCCTAGTAATTGGCCAAGAGCTGTTTCTTGAAAGGAAAGTAATTATCTGTGGAGAATAGTAGGGCTTTGTTTCAGTACCCTAAATAGGCATTGCAGTTCACCAGTAGTGGCCTGTAAAAGGCTCCAAACAGCTTTCCTATGTGCTCCTGACACTTAAAGCATCGTTGAATTTGGACAATATGGTCTAAGAGCAGCTTGCACAGCTGCCTGGACCTGTCACAGAGCCTTCATTGGTGCTGGGCCCCACTCAAAAGTAGCAGCTTATTTGGGTCACTCCGTAAATAAGCTGGAGTAATGCATCTAGAGTAATATTTTGCCTTCACAATCTACATAGGCCTATTAGATTATGTCCATTTCTCTTTTGTCCTTAAAAAGTAAAGGTAACAGACTTGGGGTGTGTGTGGCTCAGTGGTAGAGCGCTTGCCTAGCATGTGTGAGGCACTGGGTTCAATCCTATGTACCACATAAAAATAAATAAATAAAATAAAGGTATAGTGTTATCCATCTACAACTAAACATTTTTTTTTAAAAAAGGTAGCATACTCCTGAATTTTTGTCACATTGCTTTTCAGCCTTCTGACATTCAAATGTCTTTCCAATAAGTCTGGTGTAACTACTTCTTGCTCGCTGGGTTTGATCAGCATAATGTTATTAATGTGATGGGCCAGTGTAGTATCTTGTAAAAGGAAAAAGGTGACCAAGAGCCCCGTAAATTAAATTATAACATAGGACTAGAGAGTATCTCCCTCAGTAAGTCAGTGAAGGTGTTTTGCTGGCCTTGCTACCTAAAAGCAAATTGCTTCTGGTGGATTTTATGGGCAAGTCCGGAGAAAAAGGCATTTGTCAGAAAAATAGTTGCATATAGGTACCAGGGGATGTGTGAGTTTGCTCAAGGAATTGGGCCATATCTTTTACAACAGTTGAAATTATAATCACCTCCTGAGTAAGCTTATGGAAATCCATGTCCAAGAGCTAGCTGTCTTCTGTAGAGCCTGAAGAGGCAAAATGAGTTGGGATGTGGTGGGAATGGGTAACCTTATATCTTTTAAGTCTTTTATGGTGGCAATAATTTCCACAATCCCTTCAGGAATTCAATATTGCTTTTGGTTTATTATTTTCCTAGGAAAAAGCAGTTCTAGTGGTTTTCACTTGACTTTTCCTGCCATAATGGCCATCACACCACAGATAAGGGAACCAATGTGGAGATTCAGTCAGTTGCTGAGTATGTCTGTTCCAAATATGTACTCTGGAAGGATATAACCACAGTATGGTTTGGGGAACCATGGGCCCACTGTGAGACAAACCTGAACTAAAACTTTATTGACCACTGTATTAGCATTCTCTATAGGAACAGAATCAACAGGAAGTATAATTATGAAAAAGGATTTATTAGGTTATCTTATGCCACCAGAAGCTGGATAGTCCACTATGGCCATCTGCAGGCTGGAGAGCTTGAAGAACCAGTAGCTGCACAGTCCATAGGCTGAGCCCCAGAATAATCACTGACAGAGTCCACTTTGGAAGAGTGAAGAAAATAGAGTCCCATATCCTCAGATGATCATAGTAGCAGTCAAGAACCCGTTTCAGAAGAATTGAGCTTGCATCTGCTGCTGCTTCCTTGTTCTTCCAACTTTTATTCCATCCAAGCCATCATCCTATTGGTTGGTGCTGCTCACATTTAGGGACAGTCTCCATTTCAGTTGGCTATACCACATGTCAATCCTTCCTAGACACATCCTCACTGACACACCCATAAACCCCTTTTTCCTCAGCATCTCTTAATCCAAATATCCACCCCCTTGTCAACTTGATATCCAAATATGACTCTTTACATCATACTTAATCTCCAAATAAACACAACAAGGTTATAATTCCACCTAACATAACTATCCTTCCTACAACCGAATACACTAGTTCTTTCCCCAGAATAGAAGAATAAACAAAAACACGACTAATGTTAAGTCAATCAATATTACTTTACAGAATGAATAACAGGAGAGTAACAATTATTTCCTCTTAATGCATTTGTAAGTATGCCCAAACATATTCTTAGCGGAATAGGGAAGAATTATCAATGGCAATTACAATTCTCATTTCTGTAACTGGTCATGTGGCTATAGTTGGTATTTATGACTACATTCTTCTACTACCCATTCTGTATTTCCTCTACCTTCAGCAACTACCTCAGCGGTCTTGGTTCTTTACCTAGAAGTGTGACCCACACCTTCATTCCTGAAGGGTCTAAGACATTTGTCATCTTGTCTGGATTGGGTTGTTGTAGTTTCCCATTGATCTTAATAAGGGGACAGAGTAATACCAAGAGACACCCTAAGGGATCTCCTGTACTCCAGGAGTATGCTTCCTTATCTCCATTGTGGAGTAACAGTCCAATGTCCCCTTGATAATCTGGATCAATCATCCCCACCAGTACCATAACTCCTTTCATAGTCTGTGGACTCAGAGGCATGAGGAGCCCAAGTGTCCATGGTGAAATCTTAACTTCCAGTTTAATGAAATCATTGTTGTATCTCCAGGCAGAAGCATTTCTCCTGAAAGTAAGACTTCTAAGCCTACACAACATAAGGTTGCAGGGAAGAAGCAAAAACTTTCCTTGTGGGTTACTAGGAGTAATGATGAATGAGTAGTACCATTCCTGTCTCACCCCTTGATTCCTGGACCTGTGAATTCTAGCAATAGGAGAGACAGTAACATAATGGATGCTGATTCAGAGTGTTCTGAAGGTTCTGAAGAAACTTGCCCTAGCCCTGCAGTGTATTACCACCTAACTGGTGCTGTAACTGCAACTTCAAGAGTCCGTTCCATCATTCTTTGAAACCAGCTGCTTCAGGATGGTGGGGAATATGGTAAGACCAGTGAATCCCATGAGCATAAGCCCATTGCCTCACTTCTTTGGCTGTGAAGTGAGTTCCTTGGTCCAAAGCAATGCTGTACAGAATTGCTGTACCAGCCAAGTATACTTAGGCATGAATGGCTTGATCTTTGAGACAAGCATATGCTACTGGCATGAAGAACCAGGTAGTATGATTATAAAAAGGGATTTATTAGGTTGGCTCATGTGACCAGAAGCTGGATAGTCCACAGTGGCCATCTACAGGCTGGAGAGCTGGAAGAACCAGTAGCTGCACAGTCCAGGAGGCCAAAGCCTCAGAATAGGAGGGATCAACAGTGTAATCCTAGTCTGAGACTGAAGGCTTCTGGAGAATCACTGGCAGAGTCCACTTTGGAAGAGTGAAGAAGCTAGAGTCCTATATCCTCAGATGATCACAGCAGCAGTCAAAAACCCGTTCCAGAAGAATTGAGCTTGCATCTGCTGCTGCTTCCTTGTTCTTCCAACTTTTATTCCATCCAAGCCATCATCCTATTGGTTGGTGCTGCCCATGCTTAGGGAGGGTCTCCGTTTTGGTTGGCTCTCCCACATGTCAGTCATTATCTGACATACCCATAAACTCTAATCCTCATCATCTCTTAATCCTATCAAGTTGACCACTATAACTACTGACTTTCCTACTCTTGACTAGTGGACTATAGTAATGTTTTGTGTCCTGGAATTTTAGAGCCAGTGCTTAGTCGCCCTCAAAGGTTGGATCCTTTCCTTTTCCCCAAAGCTCAGTTACCCTTGTAAAAGGTCTTAGGTTCATTTGGAGGAGGCAGGGAGGAAAAATAATAGTATAAACTTTGGGCAGTATAATGGGGTCCTTCCTTACCTGGACCCACCCTTCTCTTTATTCAAGATGCTCTAGGTCTGTAAACTAATACAAGTCTATTGAGGGGTCCTGACTCTGTTCTTATGGTTCAAGTTAGATTTTTGGACCACTTGACTTAGACTCTTCTGCTTATATAGAAGAAGTGGGAATTTAGTAGATATCCCATCTATTTCACTTCTAAGTACCACCATGATCAACTAGCAAACACCATAAGTCTCAGTCAGATTACTCTGTCAGATACTTACCTTGCATTTGGTAAGTATCTCCACCTTGCTCCTACCACTTCAGGATCCAACTGTACCAATGCATTTAGGTTCCCAAATTCAGTGGCAGCAGTTCCCACTGTAAGGTCTGGCCTATAGAGAAGAGTGATCAGAGCAGGGAAGGAAACTGGGCTCCTCTCACAAATTTATTTCTCACAGTCATGGTGAAAAGTCTCTTGGCACCTCCCAAGATTGGTAAGTAGGTCTTAAATGACAAATCCATTTGAACATTCCAGTCTCCCTAAGCCTTTGGATATCTTCCCTTATATACTAATGCAGGTCAGGTATTTCAGCTTCACTTAGCATAGGCCATTTGGGGTTCATGTTTCAGCCAAGCAACCAAACCATTAGAAACCTAAGAGAGATGGTGATGGTAAGTTAGGTCTGTTGTAAGACAGCTACCTTAGGGGATATCATTACATTCCCCTGAGGCAAAGTAGGGTTAATTTTAAATCTCAATGTAGTGGCTGCTTCTATTTGCAAAGACTCATGAGAAGTTAGGAATTCAGTGTCCTAGTCTTCATTGAGATCTTCCCATATGACTCTTATTCCAATTTCTAGAATCCCATTCTTTCAGTCAGCACCCTAACAGAAGATACCCTGTTTAATTAGGAATTAAATATGCATTGTGATTTATCCACTCACAGGATGAGATTCCAAGTTTAGTTTTCAGCAATCTCAGTTCTGCATCTATAGAGGGTATGGGTTTCTTCTAGGGTGAATATAGATAATTTGGGGTTATTTATATGGTGCTTAAACTGGGGATTGAAATTTCTGAGCTTGTTTTTTTTTTCTTTCTCTATTTGGTCCAGCACAATTAATATAAGTCAGCCAATCTCATTACACACTCATTGTTTTGACAAAAAATATTCAAAATTATATACATGGTCACCCTTGTACATATTTGATTAGAAGTATTCAGTGGTAGTATTTTATGTATCACTGTGAACTATTCACTGCTATCTTTACTACTGGAAAGAGTTATTAACACCTTTAACTCTAATCATATTAAAGAAATGATTCCAGAAACCTCAAAAACTAATTGAGAAGACTCATCCTTAAAATTTTCTTCTAGAACCTATCAGTGCTAAAATCTGAATTTTGGTTCTCCGGAATTATAGGACCAATAGAATGTGTTGGTGGGAAGGGTTATGGAAGTAGAGATATTTGAGAAAGGGAAGAAAGAAGAGTGATTTATTTTAAGGAGTTAGCTCACTCGATTTTAGAGACTATCCATGGAAAAGTTGATGTTGTACTTAAAGAGTTTGAAGGCATTCTGTAGGTAGAGCTCCATTTTTCTCAGTAGTGAAACTTTCTTTTACATTATGGAGGGCAATCTGCTTTACTCAAAGTCAACTTATTTAAAACTTAACCTCTTAAAAAAATACCATCACAACTACATCTGGATTGACGTTTGACCAAATACCTGGGTACTGCAGCCTAGTCACGTTGACACAAAAATTAACCATCATACACTTGCTCCCAATCCATCCACTCCTGGAAAAATGGTTGTGTATAACAATTTTTTCCAATGTACATATGGGCATATATACATAGAAATATATCCAAGATTGGTAGATGTTTGTGGGGTGTTATATCTATATGTTGAAATACATACAGTGCATATGTAAATAATACATATAAATAGACATTTGAGAGAAATGTATATCAAAAGGTTAAATATTTTGATTTACAAAATCTTGATATGGGTATAACTCTTGAAATGCCCAGATTTAATGATTTGGAGTGTTAGATATTTTTTAAGATTTTTCTATATAATAAATTTTATTTTCTAATATAGTGCTCTCAATGTGTATAGAGTACACACAGTATAAGTCTAAATAATTCTAGTAACCAGTAGCACTTTTACACGTGTCCTGAGATAATTTCTGCCATTCTAGTTTGTGAAATAAGGTACATATTCCAAATTCCTCTTAAGGAGCAAAAACTTTTGATTAAAACATGTTGAAATAGTTACATCTTAGATTTTGCAATCAAAGAGGAGAACTGTTATATGCTGATCAGTATGTTGGACTGTTTAATTCAGATTTTTAAAGAGCGAGAAGAAGATCTGAGGCGTTTGTCTCGCCCATTGGAATGTTCTTGTTTCCGAACATCTATCTGGGATGAAACTCTCTATAAGGTGTGTATATTTCCTGGGTTCTCTCATTTTAAGAGCATGAAAAAGAGCTAGAAGAATATTAACAAAATTGAAATATTTTAAACAATTTCATAGCCATCTTGATTTGTTGTACTAAAAAAATGAAATAATCTGCAACAAATTGAAGAATACCAAACTTAACATTAACAGATTTTGGTTTTAATCCTACATTGGGTCGACATTGTACCAAATCATATTGAATTAGCCAGTTTGGGTATGATTAATTTGATACTAACTTTGTGAAAGCAGAAACTTTACTCACTGGCCATCATATATTTTGAACTGTCATGGTCTCAATTCTAATTGGGTTGTATCTTGTATACAGGTTCCTCTATATGATATAAACTAGTCTACCTAAGTTTGGGTAGTAGTAGAAGAAAAATACTTAGTGGAGAGACTGGAGAAGGGAATCTTAGGATGAGAGATATTATTCCTAGAGTATAGTAGCTTCAACTTTCATGCCAGATTGG
Source organism: Callospermophilus lateralis (assembly GCF_048772815.1). Classification (NCBI taxonomy): domain Eukaryota; kingdom Metazoa; phylum Chordata; class Mammalia; order Rodentia; family Sciuridae; genus Callospermophilus; species Callospermophilus lateralis. Next base: position 40,262,709 of record NC_135325.1, read on the forward strand.
AGACCAACATTCTTTCAACCAGGATTGTTCCCCTTGCTGGAATGGATACCACACTGCTTGAAGTAATTATAGAGATTATAACAATAATTCTGTACGGATGAAGCTGAAATTACCTATTGGCACATAGGCTCCCGCTTCCTCCCTTTTTTCTATTGATCTAGTGATTTAAGGACTGTCTCCTTTTGGATCCTCCTGTGGTCAGACCTTTCCTTCAGACTGCTTCTGGTATCCATTGACAAGTCTGACTCTGAGTGGCAAAGGATCCTTCTCTGTCATTGATAGCTAGAGCCTCAGTATCAACTGCATCTGACAAGTGTCTACAACCAGAAGCACAGAAACCTGACTTGCCAAGGAAAAAAGCCATTGGACTTTAAAAATAGCCATTTTTTAAAACTAATTCACTTTTTTTCCCCAATATTATGTTGACCCAGCCTCACTCTAATAACATCATTTTGAGATACCTGTCTAGGAAGTACTGTTCTAGATTAATATGGGCCGAATTTCTCTCAAAGCCTTATTCCCATAGAACAGGTAACCGTGAATAAGGATGGACATGACGCACTGATAAGAACCAACTGCGGTGTGAAGGATGGCAATACATAACACGACCAAAGACAATTGGCTAATCACAACACTGCTGTGAGTGACAATGTCTCTGCTGTGGTTAGCTTTGGTGCCTTCTCCAAGGTAAATTCAGCAGTGACATTAACACCGACCTGGGAATTTGGAACCTGAATCCCTATGCCTAAGTAATAAAACTAAATGGATCAGAGACATTGCACTACTATCTCTTACATCAATGTTGCATAGAACTGACTTAAATTTTTATATTAAGTTTTATTCAACAAGCGCTCATTGCCTATCTACTTGATGCTGTTGCATACCCAGATGACTAAGATCAGATTCCTGCCATCTAGTAGGGGAGAGAAGAAGAAAATACACCTAACCAGACAAATTGGAGTGAAAGTAAAGGAAGTATTATAATGGAAGTACAAATAAAAGAGCCTTAAGAGACTAGAGGGAGGGTGTGGATAATTTCAACTGCTTACATTAGTCAAACTCCTCTGGATGAAGTCAGTTTTAGGCAAACACAACGGACCTTTTGAAATTCTGTTGGACCAATAATTTTATACATGACAACAACCTTTGGGAATGATAATACCACTGGTTCTCTTGTAATGGTATATTACACCACTGAGGGGAGGAGCCATTTGTCCATGTGGCTCTGATATTTTCACAAAATTGGATATATGTTTTATATAGCATTATTAGGTTCTTATCTTTAAAGAAATTTGCACTGTTGGATTTAAATATTTGTCGAAGGTCTAGATTAGAAGCTTTTTAACACAGTAGTTCATATTTTGCTACTTTTTTTCCTAAGGCAACATAATGGCATTAAATCACCTGTTTAATTTTAATTATCAATGGAAAGAAGTTTCTCCAGCATTTTAAAAAAGTGTTTGAACTTAAAACTATTCAACTCAAGGATAAAAAACAAATATAGCTTCATTTTCTCATTTCATTTGTGTTATATTTAATGTCAGTATTTGTTTGGGATTCAATTGTCATCATGTTTTGCTGTTTATATGTGATGGTTTATAGTTTATTTACTCTTTTCAAAGGTCTGGGACTGGCTAACTGTTAGTAATATTACATTATGCTTCTGTTCTGTTAGGCTTGGTCCAGCATTGTTTATCAACTGATTCCCAATGTTCAGCAGCTGGAAATGAACTTAAGGAATTTTGCTGAAATTATTGAGGCTGATGAAGTACTTCTGTTTGAGAGAGCTACTTTTCTGGTAAGAACTTTTTGTTCTGAAGATATATTTCACACAGTACCTTCTCAGGAACAAAGAACAGCATGTTTCCCTTTTAGGAAGAACCTTTTTCTCTTGTGTCATTACTTCAGCATACTCAGCCCTATTTGTAAAGTAATATTGTTGACAAGTGATCTGAAAGAAGTCCTTTGGTGTTTAGCTCCTTTGTAACTAGTAAACCATAGGTTTTTGCAGGTATACCCTATTAGAGGGTTTAGATTATTTCTGCTAATAACTATTTATTTGTGATCAAGTATTCCTATTTTCTCTTGAATTTTATTATGAAATTTATTGTATTGTCCTTTTGAGATAACTCTCTTCCCTCCCTTTTCTCCAAAAGGCTAAGGTGAAAACTGGAAGAGAAGTAAGGGTCAACTCAGTGATATAGCTAAGAGCAGATGGAGAATTAAAGGGGAAAAGATGCATGTTGGTACTGTTACTTTTTGTATAAATTGAACTTAGCAACTATATTAGACCCTACTGTTTTTTGTATAGCCCTGAATAGAGGATGCCAAAGCTAGTATTATCTTTATAAATAAAATATTTAAATACCAGTGATAGAAAATAATTTGAGATGTCCCAACACACTGCATAAAAAAGTAATTATTAACTAGCTTATGAAATGTAATTCTTAAGAGCAGCTCCCAGTAAATAATTTGTTTCTGAGTTCTACCACTGCTTGGTAATTTTAGACATTTCTTAATCTCTCTGAGCTTGTTTCCCCTTTTTTAAAATGGAGATAATACTATCTGTATCATAGGTTTATCATGTTCATTAAAATGGGACATAGTAACATTAAGCATCTATCACAAGCTTTGACATAGAATAGGTGAACTATTAAATGTTGGTTCCCTTTGCTGTGTCAACTGAGGGCAGAAAATATAAAGTACAATTCCTCTTTTCCTTTGTAGAAATATTACTTATAGCCATAGCAGCACTGTGGAGCCATTCTTCCTGCTAGCTGATATAGCTGAGGCAAGGAGTCGTAACTAGAGTGACTTTCTGCCTCAGTCCAGTGGCATGTGTTATGTACCTGAAATTACTTCTCCGAACCAGTTTTTTTTCCTGCTAGTATGAATGGCAACAAGCAAGTAAACCATTCCATCTGTCTCAGTGTGCATGGCACAACAGGACTCTGCTTCAGCAGTATTACCATGCTATATCTACTACACAAGGTCTTAGAAGATAATGTTAGTAAGCTCTCTATTATTCACTGGCAGTAACAGGTAGCTTTTGTTTCTCTTGATGACCAAGTTTAAATGTGATTGGGCTGGGGATGTGGCTCAGTGGTAGACCACTTGCTTAGCATGTATGAGGCACTAGGTCCAGTTCTCATCACCTCATATAAACAAATAAAGGTCCATCAGCAGTTAAAAAAAAGTTTAAATGTAATTGACCATTTTTACTGAGGGGAGTAAGTCAAGCAATGTGGATCTGTCCTGCTCTTTATATACAAATTAAATGTTGAAAGTTTTGTGTTACCTCAGGGTATTTCCCTGAGAATTTTCTTTTGGCAATTGACTCAGTTTTGCTTCCTATTATAAACTTTGCATTTGGCCTGTAGGATACTTGTATGATTTACTAAAATCTCAAAGTGTTAGGAAAAGTATTTTTCAGCTGGTGTTGGTGTTTATCCTGAATAGATTCATTTAAAAATAGTCAGTTCTCAATGGTTAGAATTATCTAGTTAAGCTTTTAAAATATAATTCCCAAAGCTACTTGATTATAGACTTCATTAAATTTAAATATAGTAATTAAACCTCAAGAGTTGTTATGTATTTTATTTTCCTTGTTTTGTATGTTTTTAAAATCAAAAATCATCCTGTGAAACATTGAAATAAGGTGAATATTTAATGATTAAATATTGATAGTTAAAAATTAAATTAAAAATTGAGAATGAATATCAGTAAACCAAAATACAGATGCTCCTTGACTTGGGATGGGTTTGTGTCCTGATAAACCCACCATAAGTTGAAAATGCATTTAATGCAACTAACGTACCAAACACCATAGCCTAGCAACACAAGTAACACTGAGAAGTATCTGTTGTTTACCCTTATAATCTATCTCATGGTTAACTGTGAGTTATGGCTCTCTGCTGCTGCCCAGCCTCACAAGAGTTTGTTAGTATCACATATCCCTAGTATGGGAAAATTTGAGATATTATTTCTACTGAATTCCTATCACTTTAACACCATTATAATAAGTCAAAATTTGAACCATGATAAGTCAAAGACTATATGTAGAATACTTAAATGATCTAATAAAGTTATAACCAAACAATACTGAATAGACCATCTGGATGGATATTGAAATCACATGTAATCTTAACAAAGATATGATACAGACAGGAGAAGATGGTAAACCAGGTGGTCAAGAAATGAACAGATGTCTACTTCAAGTAGCAGCAGAGGGTTATATGAATATTTTGCATGGATTCAAAGAACAATGTTCATTTTCACAGGTGATTTCTCATTATCAGTGTAAAGAGCAGCGTGATGCTCATAGATTTGAGAAAATCAGCAACATTATTAAGCAATTCAAGCTGAGCTGCAGGTAAGAGATCTTATAGGAATGATACATTAATTTCTGGGAAAATTATCATTTTGAGAAATAAAAATAACTATAATTGTTGACTAAACTTCTATGTTCACAATGGTTGCTTTAATCAAAAGGAAAATTGACTCTAAGGGAGCCTACAGTTGACTAAAATACAGATCCTTGTCCTTTCATGCAAACTCAACTAATCCAGAAGCATCTGAGAAATATTCAAGCAAAATACCCTTTCAATGTGTTTAGTATTATTTGGGAAGAAATAAACTGAGAATATCCAAGAGAGTTTTGAAAAGAAAGAAAGAGAATTTGCCGTACTAAATAACAGAATTGACTATAAAACAATAGTAAGTAAAATAGATACTGATTCAGAAATGATAACAGAAGAGAGTTTAGAAATGTCAAATTATGATGTATCTGGTTTGATTAAATAAGATTTGAGTCTTGGGTATTACAAATAGAGAGAAAATGAATGGCTAAATATCATAAATAAGTAAAGATTTAAAAATAAAATTCTTACCTGATAAAAACCTGATGCTTGGAGAGTGGGGATCAATTTACCCACTTTACATCTTAGTATACTTTGAGACTTTCTAGAGTGTTTACGCTAACATTTTGAAGAAGAAATAGCAAATAACAAGCAAATATAGTTGCCTTGTTTGTTTTCAAAAAATGGGGTAATTTCTTGAATATAAATAACATCAAACAGATATAAGTATTAATTGCCAAGATAGGGAAATTCCAAATAAGGATGCTTCTTAAATATTAAAGAAGTCATTTGTAACATGATTTTTCAACATAGATCTAGGTCTAAACCTATTTTCATTTCTCAGTCAATATGAAGTCCTAACCTAATTTTTATTCCAGTCACTCTGAAACATGTTAAATTCAATTTTAGACTTTCCTTATAAACTCTCAAGGGATAAATTAAGGTATAATAATACTCTAAAAATGTTTAACCTAAAAGATAAGAACTTCTTATATTGTTATTATTTTATTCCTTTCTTCTGTAGCAAGCTGGCTGCCTCTTTCCAGAGTATGGAAGTCAGAAACTCTAACTTTGCTGCTTTCATTGACATCTTTACATCTAACACTTATGTGATGGTTGTGATGTCTGATCCATCCATTCGTAAGTTTAAACTTAAGATGACATAATTTGAAATCTACATATTCTCTAAACAATTGCCCTAGAGATGTTATTGTACAAGATATTTTAAAATTATTTTACAGTGGGGTTGGTCATACAACAATATGAAAGTACTTAATTGCATTCAACCATACACTTCAAATGGTTAATGTGGCTGATATGGTGGCACATACCTGAAATCCCAGTGGTTCAGGAGGCTGAGGCAGGATCCTGAGTTCAGAACCAGCCTCAGCAAAAGCAAGGTGCTAAGCAATTCAGTGAGACCCTGTCTCTAAATAAAATACAAAAGAGGGCTGGATATGGCTCAGTGGTTGAGTGCCCCTAAATTCACTCCCTGGTACCCCCGCCAAAAAAAAATGGTTAACATTGTAAATTTCATGTCATGTATATTTTAACACACTGAAAAAAAAAAAAAAAACAAGTAACAGTGGTAGATACATTTTGAAGCTGAAAAACAATTTTGCCTCTAGGGTATTGTGTTTTTCTTCATGGGAACTTTAGAAAACAAGTGACTAAATCAAGGAATTTTAAAGAGAACCAAAATCCATGATTTATGCTTCATATGTATAGATTTTATTTATTTATTGGTTCTTTTTAGTTACACATGATAGCAGAATCCATTTTGACATAATTATATAAGCATGGAATATATCTTATTCTAGTTAGGATCCCATTCTTACTGATGTACATGATGGTGATATTCACTGTGTTATTTTCATATATGTACATTGGAAAATTATGTCAGATTCATTCCTTTCCTTTTTCTATCCCTCCTCCCTTCCCTCCATTCTTCATTGTCTAATCTACTGAAATTCTTTTCTTCCCCTCACTTCCCCCCATTATTGTGGGTTAGCTTCCACATACCAGAGAAAACATTCAACCTTTAGCTTTTTGGGGCTGGCTAATTGAATTTAGCATGAGAGTCTCCAGATCCATCCAGTTTTTGGCAAATGTCATAAAGTAATTCTTCTTTCTGACTGAGTAATATTCCATTGTGTATATATACTACATCTTCTTTATTCATTCATCTGTTATAGGGCAACAAGGCTGGCTCTGTAGCTTAGCTATTGTGAATTGAGCTGCTATAAATAGTGATGTGGCTGTATCAGTGTAGTATGCTGATTTTAAATTCTTTGAATATGTAATGAGGAATGGGTCAAATGGTGGTTTCATTCCAAGTTTTCTGAGGAATCTCCATATTGCCTTCCAGAGTGGTTGCACAAATTTTCAGTCTTACCAGCAATGTTCATCCATATCCTCAGCAACATTTATTTTTACTTGTATTCTTGATAGTTGCCATTCTGACTGGAGTGAGATGAAATCTCAGGGTAGTTTTAATTTGCATTTCTCTAATTACTAGTGATGTTGCACATTTTTCATATATTTGTTGACCATTCGTATTTCTTCTGTAAAGTGTTTGTTTGGTTCCTTTGCCCATTTACTGATTGGGTTTATTTTTTAGGTTAAATTTCTTTGAGTTGTTTATATATCCAGGAAATTAATGTTCTAACTGAGGTACAGGGGCAAAGAGTTTCTCCCATTCTGTAGGCTCTCATTTGTTTCCTTTGTTATAAAGAAGTTTTTTGTTTGCCATCCTGTTTAGATTATTGATTTTACTTCTGTGCTTTAGGAGTCTTGTTAAAGAAATCAGTTCCTGAGTTGATAAGTTGGAGTGTTGGACCTATATTTTTTCTAATATGTGCAGGGTCTCTGGTCTAGGTTCTTGATCCACTTTGAGGTGAGTTTTATACAGGGTGAGAGATAGGGGTTAAATTTTATTCTACTTCATATGAATTTCCTGTTTTCCCAGCACCACTTGTTGAATAGGCAACTTGTTGAATATGTTTTTGTCTGGTATGAGGTAATTGAATTTTGGGGGATTTGTTTCTGTATCTTCTATTCTGTTCCATTATGGTCTTCATGTCTGTTTTGGTATGAATACCATATTGTTTTTGTTACTATATCTCTATAGAATAATTTTAGGTCTGGTATTATGATGCCTCCTAATTTGCTTTTCTCGCTAAGAATTGCTTTGGCTATTCTGGGCTTCTTATTTTTCCAAAAGAATTTCATGACTGCTTTTTCTATTTCCATGAAGAATGTCATTGAAATTTTGATGGGAATTGAATCTGTATAGTTCTTTCAGTAGTATGGCCATTTTGACAATATTCTGCCTATCCAAGAACATGGGAAGTCCTTCCACATTCTAAGGTCTTCTTAAATTTCTTTCTTTAGAGACTTTAGAGTTGTGTTATAGATTTTTCAAAGGATGGTCCACATAACCTCTAAACTTTCAAATGCTGGACAATTTTATGTCATTGTGTATTACTATGCTACATTCCCATCTTTCTGTTATGGGCATGAAGGAAAGTGTAATAGCCTTATCTATTTCAAACATTGAGATAAAGCTTTCTGCAATATTTCTAGAAATTTAAATTATCTATTACCTACTGGCTTTTCCTACATTAGGCTAATATTAAAACATAAAATAATGGGTTTTATTGTTTAGTCCCAAACCAAAATTTTAGAAATTTTGTGTTTAGAATATGAGCCGATCTTCAGAAATATTAAACCTTGATAACCTGGAAGTTCCTTTTCCTATATGTTCTCTGTGACATACATTGAAGGATTTGGCTCTCTTTTGTCTGTTTTGTTTTTACTAGTGTTTACTAGTTAAACACTCCTTTGGTTCCGCATATTTATTCTGTTGTGTATCTCCCCACTCCTACCCTCAGCTTCTGCAGCTACTCTGATCAACATCCGCAATGCCAGGAAACATTTTGAAAAGCTGGAAAGAGTGGACGGACCAAAGCAGTGTCTTCTCATGCGCTAAACATTGCTGAATACTATTTCACACAAAAATGAAAACACTGTTTATTAATTAATCTTAATGTTGTATTAATATGTGTAGGCCCTGAAATGTTGTAATGTGTACCTCTTCTGTATCCTTCTCTATTCCCCAGTCTTAATGTTTAACCTTGAATGCTATTTACTCAAATAGCCAGTGAGGAGTTAGGTGAACTGTCTATGAAGTTGGTGTGACTTAAAAGTAGTATATATGTAAGTGTTCTGATCACCTGGTTCTAATAGTGTTTAAGTGTCTTATAACCTGGTTCCAATAGTTGTGTATGCCAAAGCCTTTCCCAGCATCCTCTTGTATTCCGTATTAGATAGTAACCTATAAGTTTGAAATATTACTGTTTTCCTCAGCATGCATTAAAATATTCCTTAACTTCAACTGTAAATAAACTTTTGCTGTTAGGGATTTCAGTGTCTGTTTTTTTTCCCTGTTTCTTTACCTCTATCCTAAGAGCAAAGGAATTTCATACTTTTCCTAGTGAAGGTGACAATGATGGATGGAAGAATGGAGCCAAATTTTAGCCTTAAAACTAGACAGAAGAGTTTAGATATATAATATCTAAATGCATTCGGAACTAGGAAACCATTGTGGACAATTGAGCAGGAGAATTATGTGAAAGCAATTTTGAAAGAAAATTTGTCAAGATTATGTGGACTAACAACAGTTGGGGAAGCTGTTAGTAATCTGGGTCCATAGTATCTGGATTGAAAGTCTGTTGCAGAATACAACTCAAGAAGGAATAAATAATAAGTGGAGGGGAAATAGATGAGGATTTAGGAGTTGAAATCTTTCTTCAAGGTCCAGCAGTGGTTAATTTTATATATTCCATAGCCCCTCTTGGGATTTAACTTCATTATTCTAGTCAAACTTTATAAAACCTTTTATAAGCTGGGAGTTTGTTATGGTTTGGATGTGAGGTGTCCCCCAAAAGCTCATGTGTGAGACAATGCAAGGTTCAGAGAAGAAATGATTGAGTTATGAGAGCCTTAACCTAATCAGTGAATTAATCACCTGATGAGATTGAGTGGTAATTGAAGGCTGGGGTATGGCTGGAGGAGGTTGGGCATTAGGGGCATGGCTTTGGTGTATATATTTTGTATCTGTAGAGTGGAGTCTCTCTTTCTCTCTGCTTTCTGATCATCATGTGAGCTGCTTCTCTCCACTTTACTCTTCCACCATGATGTCCTGCCTCACCTTGAGCCCCAAGGAATGGAGCCTGCTCTCTATGGACTGAAACCTATGAAACTGTTAGCTCCCAAATGAACTTATCCTGCTCTATAATTTTGCTGGTTGGGTCTTTTAGTCAGAGTGGCAAAAAAGCTGACTAATACAGAAATTGGTACCAAGAAGTGGTGTCGTTGCTGTGACTAACCTGACTGTGGTTCAAAGATTTTTGAGCTTTTGGAATTGTTGAGAGAAATTTTGAGATGTTTAGCAGTGCTAGCTGAATATGCTTTAGGTTGTCGTAAGCAGAGCTTAATGGCAAATTGTGGTGGGAGCTCAGAAAATCAAAATGCCAGTAGGACTGTGGACAGTGAAAACAGTGCTCAAGAGGATCTATAGGAAAAGTTAATTGGACTAGAGGCCATTCATGTTATGTTCTGGCTGAGAAGTTGTCTATATTTTGCCTGTATCCTGAGACTTTTTTTTTTTTTTTTTTTTTTTTGAGGCTGACTTAAAAGTGATGGATTTCTTAATCTGGCAGAAGAAATTTGTAGATAGCTTAGCATTCGGGCCATGGCATGGATATTGCTGACACCTTTTAGTCAAATTAATTGTGATATTCAGGAGAAGAATGCGGAGCAGAAATATTTTAAAACTTGGACTGGAAAGGTGGGAGTAAAACTGTGGCTAAGGAATTTGCAGTTGTTAAAGACATTACTACCTCTAAAGAAATGCTAAAGACTTTTTCCAGAGACTAGGAGAAAGATGGCTTGAGGGCACCTCAGGAACTGGCAAGATCACACCCACCTCAGGCTCAAGGGAGTAAAAGTGAAAATTCTCATGGAGACCAAAGGAGTAACCTTCTTGCACAAGGGGACCTAGGAAGTTTCTTCAACATGCTCAACTACTCAGGCCCTCAGAGGCTTCTGACCTAGGGTCCGAGAAGGCTTGGCTGTGGGTTGAGATGGCAGCAGACTTTAGCATCAAAAACACATGGCGCTGGTTCTGCAGGAATGCAGGAAGCTGGAGTTAGGGGTTCATGGAGGCTTCCACCAAGATTTCAAAGGAAGGCCTGGGAGGCCAGGCAAAGTATAGGAGGGTCAGAGTTCGTGCAGGCAACTCCTGAGGGTGATACATGGAGATGTGAGGAGAAAACCAAAACTGCAGTGGAGACCCCCAAAGTTTAAGAAATGCCAGTGCTATGGAATTCCCGCTAAGGAAGGCTGCAGGAATTGAGTGAAGTTAAGCCAACAGAAAGGATACTTGGGCTGCAACTAATAAGGCTGTGGCAGAGATACCCAAGTGCTTTGGAGAGAACATTAAGATGTACTCTAGATGCCAGACACAGAACACTAGAATTTATTTGCCCAGCTGAATTTCAGTCTCACTTTGGTCTTATCCCTTCTTTCTAATGCCCCTATTTTGCTGAATGGAAATGTTTACTCTGTATCATTATATATTGGATATTTGTAAATTGCTTTGAATTTTACAGGAGCTTACAATGTGAGATTGCCTTGAGCCTCAAAGAAGACTTTGGACTTGAACTTTGAGCAATCTCGGAACTGTTCACTATGGGGCTCTTGGGAATGGATTAAATATATTTTACATTGTCAGGTAAGTGTGAACTTTTGGGGGCCAGAGATAGAATGTTATAGTTTGGATGTGAGGTATCACCCAAAAGCTTATATGTGAGACCTTGCAAGAAGATTCAGAGAATAAATGACGGGGCCATAAAAGACTTAATCCAATCAGTGAATTGATCACCTGATGGGATTAATTGAGTGGGAATTGGAAGCTAGGTTATGGCTGGAGGAGGTGGGGCATCAGGGGCGTGGCTCTGGGGTATATATTTGTATCTGGTGAGTGGAGTCTCTGCTTTCTGATAATCATGTGAGCTGCTTCCTTCTGCCACAGTCTTCCACCATGATGTCCTGCCTCACCTTGAGCCCTGAGGAGTAGAGCTTGCTATCTATGGCCTGAGACCTCTGAAACTGTGAGCCCCACCCAAATAAACTTTTCCTCCTCTATAATTTTGCTGATTGGATCTTTTAGTTACAATAGTGAAAAGCTAATACAGAGTTTCATTTAACTTTAGTCCCTTAAAGAAAAAATGAAGCACTGTGGACTGCAAGAAATGGAGTGTGAGAACACTGACTACATTTACTTAAAGCCCTAACCAATTCAGTTTCCATTAATGAGATAACAAAACTAACTCTCTCTCTCTCTCTTTCTCTCTCTCTCTCTCTCTCACACACACACACACACACACACACACACACACACACACATACACAGGGAATCTATAGCACAGTAGACTCATTTCTCCTGTTAGGTCATAAGAAAATTTCTTCATGACTACCAATCTCTCACATTTCTCTGTCTTAGTTTATTATTTCCAATAGAAGGATAATTAGAGTTTTCACTGAGCAGCAAGGAACATGTTTTTCAGGTAGCCTACATGAGCAGCAAGGAACATATTTTTCAGGTAGCCTACATTATATAGTCTAAGAATCTCAAATCTTAAAAGAACTCATGAGACTAATTTTATCAATAGCTATGTTCATAAAATTCTGCAGGAGAGTTTTAAGTAGATTTTCTAGATTCTTTAACCTCTTAGCATCTAGGAATATGAAAACAGCAAATGAATAGTGCTCTGTTCTGTGACTAATATGATTCATGATTTGGCATGTTCATATTATCTTTAGTATCCAGGTTGAGATTTAGAAGGAGCCACTTACGTCTTTTTTTTTTTTTAAGTTAGATATCTGAGTAGAAAAAATCATAAACATATCATTTCCGTATTTACCACTCCTTGCTCAGATTCTACGTATAACTTTGACTGGCGGATGTATTGCTAGGATGAAAGGCTAGAAAATAAGATCATGGTTTGACTTAATACTTATTTTTGCGATTGCCAGCTGACTTTCTTTGTCATTGAAGACAAAACATTTCAACATATAAATTTGTTCAATGCCACATAGAGACTGAAGCAAATGTAGGTAGGTAGTAAAGGCATGTGCACAGAAACATGGAGCCAAGAAACCAAAATTATGATTAGTGACACAACGAAGTGATTCTTTTTAATAGACCATGTTAACCATGTGAGTAGTACAGGGCAGTGGTTCTCAAAACTGTAATCAGAATCACTTGGAGAGGGCTTTATTTAAACAGGTGCCATACCCTTACCCTAAGAGGCTTAGATCTTAGTAGTTCTGAGGCAGGCATTTCTATTAGGTCAGGTTCCTAAGTGATGCTGATGCTGATCTTACTGGTCCAAAGACTATACTTCGGAAATCACTGCTGTAAGGGGAAAAGAAGAAAATGTAGATGTGGGAGCAGGTGTGAGAAAACATGTTCACCAGATAAGTTGAAGGTATATAATTATATCAAGAAAATTTTGTTTTATATTATTGGTTCTCAAAATGATCTAAAAATTTGAGATTGAGGAACATTGTTTTAAACAAAAGCAATAACTTGAAAGTTTGGTTTCACAAGTAATATGTTGCAAATGAAAATTGTTGCTAGTTAAGGAGGGTATGGATACTGATTTGTATAGTGACTTAGCTTTTTCCAATGTCACCCATCTTTATCTGATGACTCAGTACGGTAACAAGAAAGTTGGGCAGGTTGCCAAATGAAAATAGTGTTTCCTTTAGTAGAGTTCTTACTCAGTCTCAGGTTATAAGTGCATTATGAGGATTATATCATTTAATCAACACAAGAATCCCATTTTGCAAATGAGCAGACTGGGCTCCAGAAAGGATAAGAAATTTCCCTATAGTTATGCAATACTGGTGAAGCTGGGATTTGAACTCAGGTAATCTAACTCTAGAGCTTGTGCACTTAACCTGAAGTTACATGGTCTTCCTGAACTTCATAGCCTACCTAGGATGCAGTGGAGAGTATGAGGTGCTCAGGTGCAGTAGTTGACTGTGAGACTATCTCAGTGTTAGCTACTATATGAATAGTGAAACAAACTTGCAAATAAATTTTAACTCCTGTTTTCACTGGGGGTCTGCCACATGCATTAGGAACTTTGCTACAATAGGCATTGCAAAGCAAAGTCATCAGGAAAAACAAAATAAAAACAAACAAACAAAAAACCTAGCTTGAAGAATTTAGGTCAAATTTAATCAGTTTTTCAGTATTCACAGATTTTCCACCTGAATTGGGCTACTGTGAGGAATTATAGATGCTATTTCTTTAGAGCCCTTTAAAAAGAGCAGGGAGAAAGTGTTATTTTTTCAGTATCCTATTACAATGCATTACAAAGTCAAGTTTATGATTTTCCACTTAGATTTCTAACCTTCCTTAAAAAGCAGGAAGGTAATCAGGATCTCCCAGTCTTTAGGCCTCACTAATGAAATTGTTTGCCTCATTAATGTAGCAAAAAAATATTTTGTCCACTCCTGTTGTGTTTCTGATACTATTTTCAGAGTCCAGGATATAGGAGTGAATGAAACAGCTCATGGAGCCTCTATTCTAGTAAGAGGAGACAGACAAAAGCCAAGTAAGTAAACATACTATACATTAGAAGAGGTAAGTAATATAAAGAAAATTAAAACAGCAATAGAAGAAGGTGTTGGGGTAGGCTAGCCACCCATATATATCCACATTCTGATCTCTGGAACCTATGAACATGTAATGTTGTGAAGCAAGGAGAAATTATGGTTGTGAATGGAATTAAGGCTACTAATAAGCTGTTCCTAAAGTAAGAAAATAATCCTGGATTATCCAAGTAGCCCAACATAAAACAAGGGCCCTTTAAATATAGACAGGGAGCTGGAGAGTCAATGACAAAGTAACTCTGTGAGAAAGGTTCAACTCCTTGTTCATGGCTTTGAAGATAGAGGCAGAGAGCCATAAACCAAGAAATGTGAACAGTCACTAGAAAGTGGAAAAGGCAAGGAAATATCCATTCTCTTCTCCAGCCTCAGGAGGGAAACAGGCCTGCTGACACCTGCATTTTAATGTAGTGAAATGCACATCAGACTTTAACCTCCAGAACTATAAGATAATAATTAAGATTGTTTTAAACCACTAAATTTCTGGTAATTTATTAGAGTATCAATAGGAAACTGTACTAGGATTCTGCAGAGAAAGAAAGTCAATAGGATATGAATGTGTAAAGATTTATTATAAGGACTTGGCTCACATGATTGGAGGCTAAGAATTCCCAAGGTCTGCAGCTGAGAAGCTGGGAATCCACAGGAGCTAGTAGTGTTCCAATATGAGTCTAAAGACCACAGAAGCAGGAAAACTGATGGTATAAGTTCCAGTCCAAACATTGGTAGCTTCAAGACCCAAGAAGAGCCAGTATTTTTTTTTTTTTTTCACATCCGAAGGCAGGGAAATGCTGGCGTTTCAGCTTACAGCAGTCAAGCAGGAGGAGTTCCCTCTTATGAACAAGGTCACCCTTTCTGTTCTATGCGTGTCTTCAGCTGTTTGGATGAGGCCCACCCACATTAGGGAAGGCAATCTGCTTCTCAGTCTACCAATTAAAACATTATTCTCATCCACAAACACCCTCACAGACACACCTAAAATGATGTTTGAACAAATATCTGAGCACCTTGTGACCCAACCACATTGAAACTTTAAATTAATCATCACAGAAACTTTTATTAAGGAGATCAGAGGTAGCTTCCATGATAGGATCAAATTTGAACAAATACTGGAATAAATGAGAGAAGGAGCCATGTATATATCCAGGGAAAATTTTCTACATAGAAGAGAGAGCAACTACAAGGCTCTAAGTTGGGAGAGTTTTGAAATATTAGAGGAGGAGCAACAGCAAAGTTAGCATAACTAGACTGTAACCAAAAGTAGTGAGAGAAATAAGAGGTAAGCTGGAGTGATGAGGTAAAGAAGTAGTGGAAGGAAAAGACTGGGGCCCTTTAGCCAATTGTAAAGATGTTGATGTAGTTTCCAGTAAGATGGGAAAGCCACTACAGAGTTTTAAGCAGTGGAATGATGTGATCAGACTTACTTTTTGAAAAAGATCAAAGCCAAAGAATAGAGTATTTGTAGATAAGAGTAAATGTTGGGTGACCAGTGAGGAGGTTATTATGGTAATAAGTGAGAAATGATGGTGGTTTGGAAGCAGTGGAGATTATGAGAAGTGGTTGGTTTCTGGCTAAGTTTCTAAGAGCCATCATATTTTCTTTTTGAAGAGTATAAGGAATCAGATAACACCAAGGTTTTGGGCTTAAGCAACTGGGTTAATAGAGGTGCCAGAGACTTGAGAATGCTGAGGGAGAACGTAGCTTGAGAAAGAGTTGGGAGTTTAGGTATCTCGCAGTAAGCTTGAGATGCCTATGAATACAATTGTGTCTGCATACTCAGTATTAATCTTGAATTCAGGAAAGATTGATCGAGCCTAGATATTCAAGTTTAGTCTTAACATTCGATGAGAACAATTTAAGAGTGAGTACAGGTAGACAAAATAATTAGGCTGTTATTTTTAAAAGTATTTGAAAGCCAGCTATTGCAGGGAGGAAATGATTTGCCAAAGTATTATAATAAATAGCAGTAGTTGTGGAATTTTAGACCCCTGTAAGGAAAAATGTATTCTCATTTCTGTAAAAGTGTGAAGGGCAGAGTTTCCTTAAGTCTACTTTCAGCCCCATGTATGTCTGTAATGCTGAATGCCTACAACAATAATCACAGCTAATATTTACAGATCTGTTAATATGTATCAGGCACAGGACCTAAATATTACTTACATATACTAATTTACTTAAATGTCATAGCAGCCCTATGAAGTAGGTAATGTTATCACCATTTTGCATGAAAAATGGAATAATTTGCACAATAATCAAACATTATAAATGTATTTTATAATTTTCAAATATATTTTTTGTTCTCAACAGTCTTGTGAGATGGATAGGGAAGGTAGGAGTACAGTTTTATAGATAAGATCAATGAGTGACAATGAGGTTGTGATATATCCAAAGTCACAAAGCTAGTGAAGAGTGTAGCTGGAACTCACACCCAATTCTACTGATTTCAAGCCAACTTTGTTTAATTTACATTGTCCAATAGAATTTCCTGTGATGATAGAAATGTTCTATATCTGTTCTCTTCAATATGGTAGTCACTCAACACGTGGCTATGGAACACTTGAAATGTGGCTAGTGAAACTAAGCAACTGATTGTTTGTCATTAAATTTGAATGTATGTATAGCCATTGTGACAAGTAAATAATATATTGGACCATACAGCTTAAAAATATTTATAAATCATTAACAAAGTAAAATTATAGGAAATATTACTAGGGTATTCCTTTATCACTATATCAAAGATGGACCCTGATGACTTTTTCCATCTGTATCAAAGATGGTTAATCTTATATTGTACTATTTCAAAATATAGAAAAAGATGGTATACTCTCCAGTTTGATGAGATAAAATAAAGTCTTTATCCTGAAGCCCCAAAATAACTTTATAACAAATTAAAATTTCAGGCTGATCATAATTTATGAATATTAGCCATTCTTGGCAAACCACATATTGAAAGGATTCAATACAATCATCAAATAAAATTATCAGCTTGAAATTGTTACAACAGAATGGTTATTTGAATACACAAAATAATCTTTGGTATATAGAAAAAAATATATGATATACACAGAATTTATGTAAACCACCAATGTTTACTCTAGCCCTATTAAGCATTTGCATGGCCTCCTCCCCTCAAGTTTAGAATGGTTCTAGCAACTTTCTTTTAGCAAATACAATTTGGCAAAAATGGCAGGATATTACTTCTGAGATTAAGATACAAAAACTGACTTCTGCCTTGTTCTCTTTCTCACATGTTTATACTGAAGAACTGAGGGTTGCTGCAGCCTGGCTGGCTGGGGAAACTAGCTGGGGGGTGACGAGGAACTTGTGTAGATTGATACAGCAGGAGTGGGAGCCATTTATTGTAGGACAGGAGGGGTATATATACATTCTACACTTATCTAATTAACATAAACTAGATACAGCAGTCAACCAATAAGGAATCTCCACACTTAATGGCTCGCTGGCGTTACTTCAGAAACCACTCCCTCTCGCAAAATGCCAGGCACCATCTTGACTTGTTTACAGACTCTAACATTTCCCCCTTTTTTAAATTTAAATAACGACCATAGTGGTTTTTACACAAACACCATAAATAATCTGCTACAAGCAGAAGGGGAGGATACAAAATGCCACAATACCAAGCCAATTGATGGCTCCATGCAAGAAGCCCTTGGAAAAATTATACCAGCAATGACACCATTAGCAAAGATACTGAGTTACAGTTTGTTGTCTCAGTCCAGGTAAAGCAGTGTCTCAATAGATTAACTCACAGTCCAGGTAAGTTCTGCAGGCAGCTAGCTTAAATCACAGTCCAGGTAAGTTCTGCAGGCAGTTAGCTTGATCCAAAGTCTCGTCCAGTTCTCAGCAACACTGGAAATTCTTCCACCCTCGTCCTCACTGGCACTGGGACAAAGGCAGGAACTCCAGCAATGATGCTAAAGAAAATCCTATAGTATTCCAGCAGGCACTAAGAAAACAACCTTCTGAACAATTTAGTACATTATCTCAAGGTTTTTTGCATTTGAAATAAGACTTAATAGTGCTCATTACTCATTAGCTTCCAGGTGTGGGAGAACCTTTGTAGTTACTGGCCTTGGAAATGATCAAACATCAGGGACACCGGCCTTCTTCCACCTGCAGCATCCCGGGCAGCCCCAGATGGCCCTGGAGCAAGTCCAGGGAGTGTCCCGTACTCAAACTGCCACTGGGCACAGGGAGCAAGAGCCTGTGAGACCATGCCTCCGGGTCAGGTTTGGATTTGGGCTCTCCCAGTGGCATCCTGCTCCCCGGGCGGGGGGCGAGGAAGAGCCGGCTGCCGCCGCTTGGAAAGTGTTATCTTGTTGGGTTGCGTTATCTTTATAGTAGATTAGAAATTAGTAAACAACAAGAGTGTTAAGTAAATTGTTAGAGGTCCAGACTATGGTAGAAAACATGTTAGATCAAGCAAAAGAGAAGGTCTCTCCAGCTAGTGAGATAGAGGAAGAAAATTTACAGGAAAAAAGCTTAGTGGAGAAACAGCTATCAGGGGGGAAGCTACAACAGGAGGCTGCTACTAACTCCATTCTATCACCAGAGGGCGTAATTCAATCAACAGCTCCACCTATAGAAACAGCTGAGTGGCCCTCAAACCCTGTAGTTGATAGATGGAATCCTGAGACAAGACCTCAAAGATTAGCATGCCCTGTACTTGAGCAGGTAGGAGGGCAGCGAATTTACTGTGCTTTAGATTTCAAAACAGTGAAGCAGTTAAAGGAGGCTGTAACAACCTACGGTCCCCAAGCACCCTTCACCGTAAGCATGATCGAATCCATTACCAACTTGGACATGACGCCAGCAGATTGGGCTAGCATGTGTAAATCTGTGCTAAATGGAGGACAATATTTGTTATGGAAGGTTGCCAATGAGGAATTTTGCATGGAGACAGCTACGCGAAATGCAGCAGCCGGTTACCCTCAAAGAAATCTAGATATGTTGTTAGGAAAAGGACGTTATGAGGGTCAACAGCAACAAACTGAATATGATCCTGCTATATATGCACAAATTGCTGCAGACACAGTTAGGGCATGGAAGACTTTACAAGGACGTGGAGATTTACAAGGTCAATTATCTAAGGTAATACAGAGAGCTAATGAACCTTACACTGAATTTGTAGATAGGCTTATTCAAACAGCTGCCAGAGTTTTGGGGGATACAGAACAAGCAATGCCATTAATAAAACAACTGGCTTACGACCAAGCAAATCGTTGCTGCAGACAGGTTATAAGACCATGGAAACATGAAGATTTAAACACATATATTAGATTATGTAGAGACATTAATGAACAAGGGCAAGTCTTGTCAGCTGCAGTACAACAGGCTTTAGATGCCAGGCCAAAAACATGCCACAATTGTGAACAAGCAGGACATTTTAAAAGGAATTGCCCCATAGGAAAAGGGTTTAACAAAACTGGGTTTCAAAGGAATTGAATACCGGGTATTTGCCCACCATGCCATAGAGGGAGACATTGGGCTAATGAATGCCGTTCACAAACCACCATAGAGGGTATTCCATTATCACAAAACGGACAAGGACCAGGTGTTTACCCATGATATCATGGAGAAAGGCATCAGGCTCCATTGCCAAAAAACGGACTGGGGGCCCCAATGCTCCAGGGCCCACAACCACAAATATACACGGCAATGGAGGAACCCAGCAACACCATCAGGGTAGTGCCCAGGACACATTATCCATTAAATCCCTCATCACACAAACCAGAGGGACCACAGGGTGGGACATGTGTGCCTCCGCCAGAGCAGTACTAACTCCAGAGATGGGAGTTCAAATCATTCCCACAGAAGTAAAAGGACCTCTTCCCCAAGGAACAGTAGGCTTATTATTGGGATGCAGTTCTTCTACACTAAAAGGACTTATGTTAACTCCTGGGGTAATTGATCCCGATTATGTAGGTAAAATAAAAATTATACTAGTTATCCAAGAGGTATATCAGTAATTTCACGAGGAGATAGAATAGCACAGTTATTAATAATACCCAGCCTACATGATAAATTTTCCAGTTGTACTGTAGAAAGAGGTTCCAGGGGATTAGGCTCCACAGGTGTAGATTGGGCTATGCTGTCTTTAAATTTAGATTCTCGCCCAATGCCAAAACTAAATATTCAAGGACATGAATTTAATGGGCTACTGGACACAGGTGCTGACCTTAGCGTCATCTCTCGTCAAGAATGGCCAAAACATTGGCCATTACAACAAGCCACTCAAACGCTTCGAGGCCTAGGAGTAGCGACTAATCCCCATAGAAGTGCAATGGTATTACATTGGAAGGATCTGAAGGAACTATACAGCCATTTGTATTGGATCATCTTTCTATAAATTTATGGGGACGAGATGTCCTAGGTCAATTAGGTTTGACATTAACAAATAACATCAATCCTAATGCGCCCACTACTAGGGCTAGACAAGGTTTTAGGAAAGAAAAAAAGATTAGAACAAGAACAAGGTATAGCAGCACCAATTCAAATAGTTCAAGGAATAAATAGACATGGATTCGGTTTTCAGAAGGGGCCACTGAGACAATCAAAATTACTTGGAAATCAGAAAGACCAGTATGGGTGCCTCAGTGGCCCTTGACTAAAGAAAAGATACAAGTAGACCATGACCTGGTCAAACAACAATTAGCAGAGGAACATATACAGTCTTCCATATCTCCCCATAATACTCCCATTTTTGTCATCAAAAAGAAATCTGGTAAATGGAGATTATTGCAAGATTTAAGAGCCATTAATAATGAGATGGTTATTATGGGACCTGTTCAATTAGGGATTCCTCAATTGTCTGCTTTGCCAAAAACCTGGTATGTTTTAGCTATAGATATTAAAGATTGTTTTTTTTCAATTCCAATTCATCCTGAGGATAGTCCACGTTTTGCATTTACTATCCCTCCACTGAATCATGAAGGTCCTGATCAGAGATATGAAAGAAAAGTACTCCCTCAAGGGATGGCTAACAGCCCAACTATGTGTCAAATTTATGTTAACAAAGCAATTCAGCCACTTAGAAATCAAAATCCTGAACTACAAATATTTCACTATATGGATGATGTATTATTAGCACATAAAGATAAAAACATTTTGCTAGAACGTTATGCCACACTTACGAATTTATTAAAAAATTATAATCTAGAGATAGCAATAGATAAAGTACAATTAAGTTTTCCAATTAATTATTTAGGAGTTCTATTATCCTCAACCATGGTCCATCCACCAAAAATTCAAATATGAGTAGATCAACTCAAATCACTTAGCGACTTTCAAAGGTTATCGGCAGACATAAATTGGATAAGGCCTTATCTAGGCATACCAACAGAAGAGTTGGGACCTTTATTTGATATCCTAAAAGGTCCATCAGATCCAAATTCACCCCGTATATTAACGCCTGAAGCAAGAAAGGCATTAAAAATTATTGAAACGTATATGGAAAATATGCATTTGGATAGAATTGATATAAGTTTGCCTTTATTATTTATTGTACTACCAACAAAAAATATTCCTACAGGAGTATTTTGGCAAGAAGGTCCATTTTTGTGGATACATTTATCTTATTCTCCTAACACTATTCTTACTAGGTATCCTGAGGCTGTAGGACAATTAATACTCAAAGGAATAAAAGCAGCAAAGGGAGTGTTTGGAATTTCTCCCAATAAAATTATTACTCCATATACTATGAATCAAATTGATGAGTTAGCTAATGAGTTAAATACTTGGGCAATAATCATGTGCAAATCTAATGTTTCATTTGATAACCACTTACCATCTAATCCTTTATTGACTTTTTGGTCATTGCATCCTGTAATTTTTCCAAAAATGACAAGAAAAACACCTACCAGGAATGCTCCAAATATATTCTCTGATGTGTCAAATAATGGTACAGCAGCAATAGTTACACCTGATCAAACTTTTACATTTTTAGTACCCAAACAATCAGCTCAAAAGGTAGAGCTTAAGGCTGTATTACAGGCTTTTGTGATGTTTAAAGATTCTGTATTTAATTTATTTTCCGATAGTCAGTATATAGTTAATGCTATAGTATCCCTTGAAGATGCTGGTAGGATTTCCCCTTCCTCTACTGTTTTCTCTTTGCTTTCCACTATACAAAGTCTAATCTGGGACAGAAAAGATCCATTCTTTATAGGACATATCAGGGCACATATGGGATTGCCTGGATCCCTTAGTTTGGGCAATGATTTAGCAGATAAAACTACACATGACATACATATTTTCTCTACACTAGAAGAAGCTATAAATTTTCATAAAAAGTTCCATGTCAATGCTAATACTTTACAAAAGCATTTTAAAATAACTAAGGACCAAGCTAGACAAATAATGTCAAAATTGTGTGACCTTTTTACCACAAGTTAATCTTGGAGTCAATCCTAGAGGATTGATATCTAACCATATTTGGCAGATGGACATCACACACTTGCCCGAATTTGGAAAATTAAAATATTTGCATGTTACAGTTGATACTTCTTCCAGATTTTTGATGGGCTCCCTTCATGCCAGAGAAAAAACTAAAGATGTTATAGCTCATTGCTTACAAAATTTTGCCACTGTTGGTGTTCCAAAACAGTTAAAAACAGATAATGGTCCTGGTTATACTTCTACCTCTTTTAAACAATTTTGCTCATCATTTGGCATTACTTACATAACAGGAATTCCATACAATCCTCAGGGACAAGGCATAGTTGAAAGAGCTCATCAATCTATTAAAATATACTTATTAAAGCAAAAAGAGGGAATTGGAAAGGGGTATATATCCCCCAAAGTTAAACTTAAAATAACCCTTTTTACTCTAAACTTTTTAAATTTGGATTCATCAGGGCTTAGTGCTGTGGAAAGGCATGTGTGTCCAAAAAGTACATAAGCCTAAGGTACTTTGGAAGGATATTCTAACAGGACATTGGAAAGGTCCTGACCCAGTGATTGTCTGGAGTCGGAGTTCTGTTTGTGTGTTTCCACAGGGAGAACAACAGCTGATTTGGATTCCAGAGTGACTAACCAAAGCGATTTCTACAGACCAAAAAGAAGATTTGACTCAAATACATAACAGCTGATATCCAGAGCTCCAGCTTGGCTGTTCTTACATCTGCAACAGTGATTAACCAGGATGCTTTTTTCAATATCTATTTTATTATTGCCTTTTCCCACATCATAAAATTCTATTTTATTCCTTGAGCTCATACAGATGTAGGTTAATGTTTTTCTGATCAGTTTTATTTTTTGACTGTGGAGTTTTTAAACATTGCAATGGAGATTTCACCTGTGTAAAGCTACAAGGCCTTTACTATTGTCTTATGTGTTGTATGTTTGTGTGCACACTTGTGTTTTGTGTTGTATGTCTGTATGTGCGTATGTCCATATATCATATATGAGGAACGCTCATGAAAAAATGGATCCGAATTTTTTTTATTCATGTGATTTAAATGGTTTAATTTAAATTGGGTAAATAGCTGTTGAGGATTGTTTTAATATGGGTACAAATAAGGAGGTTAACAGATCTGTTTGTTTACTTTTACCTTTCTGTTTCATTATATTTAATAATTCTGTTCAGGATAATGTAAATTGTTCAGAAAATTGTTTTCTTAATACCAGTTGGAATGTTACATTTTTTTTTTTTTTTTAGCCATCATTGCCAGAATTCCTATATTCATCCCAGTGCTGGTGAAGACAAAGATAAAACCAAACTACAGCTTCTTCGATAGTTATCACAACAAACTATATAAACTGATGCATCAATGAATAATAACTCAACAAGTAATGCTCAATCAAGGAGTTGATTTACTTTGGGAGAAAATGGACATATTGATGGATTCCTCTGCTTTGAACTGCTTGCAGAACTTGCCCGGACTATCTATCACTTGTATGCATTGTGAACTATTTGTTGGTGCAGCGAGTTGTGGTAGTCCTTGCGTATCTCTGCTGATGGTGTCACTGGTGGTACAATTTTTAAAAGGAGCCATCAATTGGCTTAGTGTTGTGGCATTTCTGTATCCTCCTCCCTTCTGCTAGTGATGGTCTAAAATTTGGGGGCCAACAGATGTGAGGCAAAGAACCTCATCCCCCCACTGGTGCATAGGCCTATCCACAAGTATGGCTATATGCTGGACCAGTAGTCAGTGATGGGTATGATCCAATTGCAGTGGTACCAACCTAAGACAGGAGGCTGACGCCTAGAGGTCAGCTCATCCGATGACGGGTAAGGACCATATCTTGTATTGGACATCCTAACAGGCACGGTCCCTAAGCTACATTGCTTGTTGTTTAATTAAACAGAAGGGGGGAGATGCTGAGATCCATAACCAAGTAGGAATGACTCATGGCATTTTTGGTTGAAAGGTGTCACCAGCAAGCCATTGAGATGATAATGATTATGTTAAGAGATGCAGTCAATTGGAGATTAGACCTCTGCTATCCGTCTCAGCCGCTACTTTGGAGCTCTCGCAGGACTCCAGGAGAGTTCCCATTGGTTGGGGAAGTGCGGAAGGAGGGAATTCCAGAGGAGGGATTTACTGTTGGTGTAGTATGTCCCAGGAGGAGCCGCGTGGTGTGGTTTGGCATTTTTTCCTGGGAGCGTGTGTGGAGTGTGCTGGTGGAGTTCAGAAATAAAGTTTGTTCCTGCTTCAGTGGCTCGTGATTTGTGCCCAGCCAGACTGCAGCAGAGGGTGACTTCTGGTCAACAGCTAGGAAGAAACTGAGACCTCACAAAGTAGTCGAGTCCTTCCAACAACCACATGAGTGAGCTTGGAAGCAGATCCTTTCTTAGCATAGCTTTCAAATGAAACTACAGCCCCAGCTAACATCATGATTTCCAGCTTATAAGATACCTGAAGGCAAGACATTCAGCTAAGCCATAATTAGTTTCTTTACCTACAGAAACTGTGAGATAATATATATTTATTGTTTTAAGCCCTTAAGTTTTAGTGTAACTTCTATTCAACACTAAATAATGAATATTTAATTAATTAATTATTTACTTATTTTTAAATACACAACAACAGTGGAATGCATTACACTCCTTATTACACATATAGACCACAATTTTTCATATCTCTGTATATAAAATATGTTCACGTCAACTTATGCCATTATATGTGTACTCTTTTTTGCATTACAATTTTTAATACACATATATACCACAATTTTTCATATCTCTGTTTGTATATAAGGTATATTGGCCCCAAATTCAAATATTTGAACATGTATTTTGTATAATGATGACTATCACATTCCACCATCCATGCTAATCCCCATCTCCCTCCCTTTCCCTCCCACTCCTCCTCCCTATCTAGAATTAATCCAATCCTCCCATGCTCTCCCTCCCTACTCCACTATGAGTCACCCCCGTATATCAGAGAAAACATTCAGCATTTGTTTATTTGGGATTGGCTAACTTCACTTAGCATTATCTTCTCCAATGCCATCCATATACCTGCAAATGCCATGATTTTGTTCTTTTTTAGTGCTGAGTAATATTCCAATGTGTATAAATGACACATTTTTTTTATCCATTCATCCTTTGAAGGGCTTCTAGGTTGACTCCACAGTTTAGCTATTGTGAATTGTGTTGCTATAAACATTGATGTGGCTGTGTCCCTGTAGTATGCTGTTTCTAAGTCCTTTGGGTATAGTCCAAGAAGAGGAATAGCTGGGTCAAATGGTGGTTCCATTTTCAGATTTCAAAGGAACCTCCATACTACTTTCCACATTGGCTGCACCAATTTGCAGTCCCACCAGCAATGTATGAGTGTACCTTTTCCCCCACATCCTCGCCAACACTTGTTGTTGCTTGTCTTCATAATAGCTGCCATTCTGACTGAAGTGAGATGATATCTTAGAATAGTTTCGATTTGCATTTCTCTTATTGCTAGAGATGATGAGCATTTTTTCATATATTTGTTGATTGATAATATATCCTCTTCTGAGAAGTGTTTATTCAGGTCCTTGGCCCATTTATTGATTGGGTTATTTGGGTTTTTTTTTTTTTTTTTTTTTTTTTTTTTTTGGTGCTTAGCTTGTTGAGTTCTTTATATATCCTAGAGATTACTGCTATAACTGATATGTAAGGGGCAAAAATTTGCTCCCAGGATGTAGGCTCCCTATTCACCTCACAGATTATTCCATTTGCTGAGAAAAAATTTTTAGTTTGAATCCATCCCATTTGTTGATTCTTGCTTTTAATTCTTGTGCTATAGGAGTCTTATTAAGAAAGTTGGGGTCTAATCCCACATGATGAAGATTAGGGCCTACTTTTTCTTTTATTAGACGCAGGGTTTCTGGTTTAATTCCTAGTTCCTTGATCCATTTTGAGTTAACTTTTGAACATGGTGAGAGATAGGGGTTCAATTTCATTCTGTTGCATATGGATTTCCAGTTTTCCCAGCACCATTTGTTGAAGATGCTACCTTTTCTCCAATGCATGTTTTTGGCACCTTTGTCTAATATGAGATAATTGTAATTTTGTGGGTTAATCTCTGTGTCCTCTATTCTGTACCATTGGTCTACCAGTCTGTTTTGGTGCCAATATCATGCTGTTTTTGTTACTATTGCTCTGTAGTTTAGTTTAAGGTCTGGTATAGTGATACCACCTGTTTTACTCTTCCTGCTTAGAATTGCTTTAGCTATTCTAGGTCTTATTTTTCCAGATGAATTTCATGATTGCTTTCTCTATTTCTATGAGGAATGCCATTGGAATTTTGATCAGAATTGCATTAAATCTGAATAGTATTTTTGGTAATATGGTCATTTTGATAATATTAATTCTGCCTATCCAAGAGCAAGGTAGATCTTTACATCTTCTAAGGTCTTCTTTGATTTCTCTCTTTGGGATTCTGTAGTTTTCATTGTATAGATCCTTCACCTCTTTTGTTAAGTTGATTCCCAAGTATCTTTTTTTTTTTTTTTTTGAGAATATTGTAAATGGGATACATTTCCTCATTTCCCTTTCAGAGGATTTGTCACTGATATACAGAAATGCCTTTGATTTATAGGTGTTGATTTTATATCATGCCTCTTTGCTGAATTCATTTACTAGTTCTAGAAGTTTTCTAGTGGAGTTTTTTGAGTCTTCTATGTATAGAATCATATATCGTCAGCAAATAGTACTAGTTTAAGTTCTTCTTTTCCTATACTTATTCCTTTAATTTCTTTCATCTGTCTAATTGCTCTGGCCAGTGTTTCAAGAACTATGTTGAATAGAAGTGGTGAGATAGGGCATTCCTCTCTTGTTCCAGATTTTAGAGGGAATGCCTTCAATTTTTCTCCATTTAGAATGATGTTGGCCTGGGACTTAGCATAGATAGCCTTTATGATGTTGAAATATGTTCCTGTTGTCCCTAGTTTTTCTAGTGTTCTGAATATGAATGGGTGCTGTATTTTGTCAAATGCTTTTGATGTCTATTGATGATCATATGATTCTTATCTTTAAGTCCATTGATGTGATGAGTTACATTTATTGATTTCCGTATGTTGAACCAACCTTTAATCCCTGGGATGAATCCCACTTGATGATGGTGCACAATTTTTTGGATATGTTTTTATATTTGATTTGCCAGAATTTTATTGAGGATTTTTGCATCTATGTTCATTAGAGATATTTGTCTGAAGTTTTCTTTCTTTGAAGTGTCTTTGTCTGATTTTGGAATCAGGGTGATATTGGCCTCATAGAATGAGTTTGGAAGTACTTCCTCTTTTTCTATTTCCTAAAATAAATTGAAGAGTATTTATATTAGTTCTTCTTTAAAAGTCTTGTAAAACTCGGCTGTATATCCTTCCGGTCCTGGGATTTTCTTGGTTGGTAGTCTTTTGATGGCTTCTTCTATTTCCATAAATAATGAATATACTGAGGAAATCAACGGTGTATTAGGTTTAGCTCTGCACCATTAGGGAGCTTCTTTTCTACTGGGAGATAATTCATGAGGCACTATACAAAGTAGATTATTTTGCAGAAAAAAAAATGCACTGCATACCTAACCATCAAAAATTTAAAGCCAGGTGCAGTGGAGCATACCTGTAATCCCAGCAATTTGGGAGGCTGAGGCAAGAGGATCACATGTTCCAGGCTAGTCTGGGCAACGTAGTGAGACCCTCTCTTAAAATAAAATAGAAAGGGGTTGAAGATATAGCCCATTGGTAGAGCACCTCTGGGTTCAATCCTTAGCTCGGGGAAAAAAAAAAAAAGAAAGAAAAAAGCATTCCACGTGTCATTATGCACCTTTTGAAATTCAAAGAAAAAAGTGACAAAGCTGTTGTGTACATACATATTAATGAAAGCCCCAAATTTGTTCTTTACACCATTTTTCCAACCCTTCAATATGATGATAATTACTTTTGGGGGGAAAATATCCTTTAAGATACCCAAGTCATGTTTATAGGTGGAGGGATGATTTTTTTCAATGACTAATGCTGCACAACAAATAATACTAAACAATGGGAACATTTCAAATACTTAACTGTTGATTAACGATGTTCATCTGATGCTGCAACCTAATGTGATAACAGTACAATATATTATTGTCTAGGATTAGGTTTGACT
Organism: Callospermophilus lateralis; assembly: GCF_048772815.1. NCBI lineage: Eukaryota > Metazoa > Chordata > Mammalia > Rodentia > Sciuridae > Callospermophilus > Callospermophilus lateralis. The sequence continues at coordinate 40,291,401 of NC_135325.1, forward strand.
ACAGATAACAGCAAAACACAAAAAGAGAATAACTTATATATGACTTTTTTTTTCCATAGTAGCCAGAGACTCAGTCACCTATCTTGTTTTGTCATCCTAAAAAAATGTCATCTCATGGTCCAAGATAACTATTTAACCTGTAGCTATTACATTTATAGTTCAACCGGCATGTTTTAAAAGACTTCCTGAAATTCATGTATGACACTCCCATTCATATCTCACTGGTTAGAATTTAGTCATGTGGCTAGGGGATGTTGAAAAATGTCAACTTTTATTTAGGTGCATGGCTTCCCGAAATAAAATAATATTTTGTCATTAAGGAGCACGGGAAGAATGGATGTTAGAGTAGGAAATTCATAGATTTTGTCACAAACTCATACTTATTGTCTATGTACTGAGTTGATAAATGGAGAGAGGCATAGTTGATGCTAGAATTTATGAGTGGGATATCTTCAGAGATTATAAATATCTTAAATCTATAAAAATAAAAATGTTAATTTTAATGGATCTCTTTTTCTGGAAACATTTCTGTCAAGTCACTTACTATGCTTTGTCTCCTGGCACAAATTAATCTCTTTCCAATTCCATTGCTTACTGAAGCTGCCTCACTGTAATGTAGAGTAACTGATTGAATAGATATTACAGAAAGGGAATAATGCCTTTTTGTAGCCATTGCAGCGATATACTGGAATGGGATCAGTGTCCTTGCACCTAATTTTTTTTTCACCAAATCATTAAGTTTATTTAGGAATAACAACATTGCAATGGGATTGCATGTGTCAAAGGAAAATCCAAGTATAGTCAATGAGGATAAGATAAGGGAAAATTCTTACACCAAATTAAGCAGGACTCCATAAGATACTTTGAAACTGTAATCTTGACTACAAGGATCGATGACAATGGTGGCTTCAGTCCAAGGTTGAACAGCCAGCCAGCCTTTGGACAGATATCCTGATAGAAGCATATTCTGTGTAAGGTCTCAGTGGTTTTTGTGCAAGGTTGTGGTTCTAAGTCTTTCGTGAATAGATCTTATTATCAGGCACCCATCATCAGGTCAATGGATAATAAAAATGAGATGCACAAACACATATACAATGGCATTTTACTCAGCCATAAAGAAAAATTAAATTGCCATTTGCAGGTAAATGGATTGAAACTGGAATATGACATTATACTAAGTGAAATAATCCAGACTCAGAAAGGGTCATATATTTTCTCTCATACGTGGAAGTTAGAGAGTTAAATGGATTAAAAAATGATATCTCAGGAAAATAGAAGGGAAATCAGTAAAGTAGAGGAAGAAGATCAGGGTAGGGAAGAGGGAAGGGAAAAGGAGGTACTGGGAAATGAAATCAATCAAATTATGTGCATGTATGAATACATTACAATGAATTCCACTCTTATGTGTTATTATAATGGAATTAATTTTCAGAATGTGTTGAACTACCTGTTTGTTAAGCCACTCTTTCTGAAAGTCTTCTTCAAATATTTTGAGCTACAGATGAGACAGAATAAATCAAATAAAAAGAAACATTTTAGGAAGGAGTCTACCCATACATAAGGCCTTAGATAAAATTTTTTTAACAATTTTTTTTTTTGGTAACTGGTATTGAACCCAGGGGTGCTTAATCACTGAGCCATCACATAATTTTTATTTTTGAGACAGGATCTCACTAAGTTTCTCAAGGCCTTGCTAAGTTGCTTAGACTGGCTTTGAACTTGTGATCCTTATGCCTCAGCCTCCTGAGTATCTGGGATTACAGGTGTCTGCCACTGTACCTGATATTTTAAACTTTTAAAAACTTTTATTTTCAGCAGTTTTGGGCTTATAGAAAAATGACCAGAAGGTACAGTATGCCTATATATTCCTGTACCTCCTCTCCCCTATTATAACATCTTGAATTAGTATGGTACATTTGTTATAATTAATGAGCCAATATTGATACATTATTATTAACTAAAGTTCATAGTTTACATTAGGATTTACTCTATATTGTACATTCTATAAGCTTTGACAAATAATGATATGTTCCTACCTGCATCATACAGAATAGTTTGACTGCTCTAAAAATCACCCATGTTCCATCTATTTATCCCTCCTTCTCTCCCTCCAATCCAATTCCCAGACAGTCACTGTTCTTTTTACTGTCTTCATAGTTTTGCCTTTTACAGAGTGCTATATACTTGGGATCATTTGGTAGAATCAAGAGGCTTAATCCTCAGTATAAAACAAGCTCTTTTCATCCCTGGAATGCCTACCTAACTCTTTCCTATTTGGGAAAAAAAGAGAAAACCTCCTCTTCTAGATTACACATACTCCCTCAAGTAACATGCTATCTATCTTCTTTGAATAGCCAATTTTTTAATTCTGTTTTCTCCACCCCCATTTACCTCTCAACACACTCCAATCTGCTTCTGTCTTCTCTGTTACAACAAAACAGCTCTTGTTAAGATCATCAGTGCCATTCAGACATCCATATTATGAAATCCAATAAACACATTTCAGTGTTCATCTTACTTGACAATTAAAACAATATCCAGCACCATTAACCATTCACTTTTATTTGGAACACTTTCTTTCCTCCCTTATCTTTCCTGATAGCACAAATGTCCCCAACTCTTTGGCTGCTCTTCTCAATATCCTTTTCAAAAAAGAAGAGGCTTATTTTCTTTTCACTCTATAATATCTAGACAAATTTAAAGGCTTTAAATTCCATCATATGCCCAGCCTTCCAACTGCCTATGTAATGGATTCAAATGCTCATATCACGTCTCTATTAGGATCATTTTCAAGGCATTTTATATTTATCAAGTCTAAAAAGAAACAATCATATCCCTAATTCTTGATATTAGAGAATCACAGGTTTGCACATTTGATCATACAGGTTTACCATTATGAATCAGAGTTTGGGTTGGGGGATGGGAATGCTTAATAAATGTTCTACAATTCTGTGCAGTGTTGGGTTAGCAAGTTGGGGGTGAAATGTGCTTGAGGTGCCTTACTAATGTGTTATATTGGGCTGGGTATATAGCTCAGTTGGTAGAGTGCTTGCCTTGCATACACAAGGCCCTGAGTTCAATCCCCAGCACCACACGCACAAAAAAATCACTAATGTGTTCTATTGATTTTCCTATAGTTGGACAGGATGGGGCATGGGTGGGAGTGCTTAGAATCACACTATACATTATAAACTTTTCATAGTCTACTTAGACTCATATTTTACCACTTTAAGTTGAATGGAGAAACTTAATCACTTTATAGATCCCCCTATTTCTATTGTTTTTATCCCTAACATTTCTGACACATAATATGTGGCTTATTTTTAATTTAAGGAAAATCAAGAAACATGACATTTCTTACATATCTAATACGATTTTGTAGAATAGGATTTGTAGAATGGGATTCATGCTTGCCATATAATTACATATTCATTAGTATGATTATTTGATTAAAATGGATTTCTTGCACTTATCTGTATGCTTCATGAGTGCAGAAATTATGCCTGTTTGCTTGTTATTGTATCTTCGGGCTAGTGTAGTGCCTGGCGAGTAGTAGGTTCTTAATTCATATTTGTTTCATGAATGAATGAGTGTTCTGTACCTCCTATTGTATGTAATAGTATGCACTAAGTACTAGTCTGTTTCACCCTTATTCTTTTTTTAATATTTTGTTTTAGTTGTAGATGGACACAATACTTTTATTTGATTTGTTTATTTTTTATGTGGTGCTAAGAATTGAACCCAGTGCCTCACATGTGCTAGGTAAGCACTCTACCACTGAGCCACAACCACAGCCCTCACCCTTAATCTTTATCCAAACATGTGCCTCTATGACAAGAAAAGTTTCAATTAGGCACACTTGGCTCAAGAATGAGTAATACTAGGCACGTTCTCATACTATTTTGTTAGGCATGACAGATACGGATAGAAACTGGACCTGCTCTTTCAAAAGAGTAATCTCTTGCTTGTCTCTTCCTTCTTAAGTTTTTTGTCATTCTCAATTCGTTCCTGATCCTTGTGCTCTTATCAGATAGTTTCAAAAAACTATGTCTTTAAAATCAGAACCAAAAACACAATAGTGAGAGTTGTCAAGGCAAGTTCCTAGAAATAAATTAACATTTGAGTGTGTAATGTTTGGAGGGTTACAAAAAGCAAGGGTGTGTGATTTGGTTTGGATCTGGAATATCCTCCATAGTCTGTCTCATGTGTTGAAGGCTTCGTTCCCAGTTGCTGGCACCTTTGGGAAGTGTTGGAAACTTTAGGAGGTGAGGCCTAGTTGAAGGATGTAGGTCACTGGGAACATATCTTTGAAAGATATATTTTGTCCATGGATTCATTCTCCCACCCCTACCCCCCACCCAACTTCCTGGCTCCCATGAGATATGCAACTTTGCTCCTCCACACTCTTCCACCATGATGTACTGTCTTACACAGGCCCAGAAGCAGTGCAGCCAATGACCATGGACTGAAACCTCTGAAACTGGGGCTACTATGGGATTCTGCCTAATTCTTTATCTCTCTCTCTGCAGTTTAGTGGAACATTTTCTATAATATATTAATATTTTTCTGGGTCTCTAATACTCATTTTCTACTCTTAGATACTTTTCAATGTATCTGGCAAGTTAAACAGGTGTCAGTATTTGGTGTGTATTTGTGTATCTGCATGTGAGGGTTTATAAACCCCTTAACAAATGCACACACATACATACAACATTTATGATAATTGTATAGTAAAACAGAGTTCTATAGTATTTTAAATAATATCACAGAGCCATGTGTATTAGAAGACTCTCATCTGATTGACTAAGAAAACAATATCCTCTATCCCATTCCTCCTGTTATGGAACCAGGGACAAACTTCTCACTTCCAAACAAGAAGAGTCAGAAAAGTGACTAGGTTGTAGACTGAGAGAGGAGTGGTGATTAATCAAAAGACAGTGTAGTTGCCAAATAATGGGTCTGGCTGCTCCCTGTAGGAGAGAACAATTAAGATGAGAGACCAGTTATTGAGGCAAAAGAAGGTAACTTTATTTGAAAAGCTGGTTGCATGAGAAAATGGAGGACAGTCATCCAAAGTCCATGTTGTTCCTTGGGCCAGTGACTGGAAGTGGGAACAAAGAGATGCAAATAAAATCAAGAAGTTATCCTTGAGTTTCAGACCACAGGTGTCATAAGGGTTGTATGAATTCAGTTGATGCTATTGGACCTCCTGAGGTTTCTGTAATTCAGTTTCATGTTAGTATAGATGCCCATCTTAAGTTATACATTAATAGACCATAGTTTCTGCTACCTACATACAAGAATGCAGGGTTTTTAAAAAATGTTTTAAGTGGGGTGCAGTGGCACACAACTGTAATCCCAGTGGCCCGGGAGGCTGAGACAGGAGGATCACAAGTTCAAAGCCAGCCTCAGCAAAAGTAAGGTGCTAAGGATTCAGTGAGACCCTGTCTCTAAATAAAATATAAAATAAGGCTGGGGATGTGGGTCAGTGGTCAAGTGCCCCTGAGTTCAATCCCCAGTACCAAAAAAGTAATTAATTAATTAATTAAATAAAAATGTTTTTTGTTGTAGATGGACACAAATACATTTATTTTGTTTGCTTAGGAGATTCTGGGGATTGAACCCAGTACCTCACACATGCTAGGCAAGCTTTCTACCACATAAAGCATAAAGTGGACCACTGTTACAGTTCCTTGAATGTATTCTGCTGGGTGATTTGAACAGAAGCAGTGATATAATAGGAAAGAAGATAAGGAGATACATTTCATAAGCAAATATGTGATCTCATTTTATTTCCACAAGAATCCTATAAGGTAGGAGGTCTTAAATATTTCTCATTTTACAGATGAAGAAATACAGGCCCTGAGAGGAAAAGGAGCTTGCCCAAGAACACACTGCCAGAAAATGAAATTCTAAACCATATCTTTCTAAATCCAATACCTGTGTTATTTCTGCTATACTATTTGGAATGAACAGTATTCTGGTTCATGTTAAGAAAGGATCTCTGGAACTGATTGCCTAAGGATGAAATAGATGTAGGATCTTGGCAAGCCAATCTTCTTTATCTCAGCCTCATTATCTTAAAACTGGAACAATAACAGTACCTACCTCCTACAGTAGTTTGAAGATTAAAAGAGTTACAAATAAAAAAGAATAAGAAATAAAATGATTAAAAGATTTAACACAAGAAAGGTACCTCCTGTGCCTAGAGCAAAAACATTAGCTATTTAGTGTTATCTTACAGTGCTTTGGAGCCTAAGCCCTTAGGGTATACTGGTGGCACAAAGTTCTCATACTTCTGGCTTTCATCCTCCCATATATCACCTGGGGCCTGTTTGGCAAGGATCAGCTACTCTAAAAGAAGGCAGTTTCCTAGTGGCCTGCCATGAAACTTAAGCTTTTGTTGAACAAATGAGATCATCCAATTGGCTTTTAATGTTACTCAGTTCAGCTTTTTTTTTTTTTTTTTTTTTTTGAGAGAGAGAGAGAGAGAGAGAAGGAACTTTTAATGCTGGGGGTCACTGCCACTTAGAGTAAAATATTAACTGGATATTTTGAACATAAAACAGCTTAATATTTAAAGGAATACATTTATATTTTAAAAGTTCAAATAATGCACAAGAGAAAAAAAAAAAGGTCTTCCTCCCACTTCAGCATTACAAATATTTTTGTCTCCCAGAGTTTCAGAATCTAGTCTCCTGTAATTAGCAGATAGTTTGCTGAGGAATGTGACATATTCTGTCCACTTAGGAAAGGCAGGGCTGCAGGTAAATTGTTACTTGGGTAAGAAAACATATGGGGGGAGTCAGCACTGTGGGCCCATTTTATAGAATTTTCTTAACCTTATGTTCCCACTATCTTTATCCATCTGTCTCTTAATATTTTCCCCTCAGGACTTAGGGCCGTAAGTTTTTTTAGGATATTTGGGTGCCAACTCATTCTGCTGGGTCCTGCTGAGAGAGAGTGAAGTTGGGGAAAAGTGGCCTGAAGTCCTTGTTCCCCCTCAGGTGTGACATGGGGAGTTAAGGGTATTCAGCATCAGGACAGTCCAGAGGCCCATGGAGGCAGTTAGTGGTTGAATGGATGAAGAATACACAGGGCAGGTATCATGCTAATGTTGTGGGACAGGTTGCTCAGAAAATGCACTAAATCCCAGTTTTGTCCAAATTGAAGAGTTTTTATTTAGCTGGCCTGCCAGTGACTGCTCCCCTCAGGACTCAAAACTGTTTCTGTGAGGAACAGCCCAGAGCCTGAACATTTTAGGATATTTAAAGGCAAAAACCCTGGGTTGACATAGCTGCAAGCAAGCAGGTACAGAAGCTGAATTGGACAGTGAGACAATGCAATTGATACATTGGCATTTCCCATGGGACTTTCCATGTTGGCATAGAAGCAAGCATGCAGAAGGGAAGGGGGTCAAAATGACCCTAGTTTAATACGCATTAGAGAATGGTTACTAAAGTCTAGAAAATCAATCTCTGACAAGGTACATTGCCCAAGAAAAATGGAAATCAAAGAGAACAATTTTATATTGTATAAGAATTGCTATTTTGTGTTGCCAAGTATGTTATGCTAGGTAACTATTAATGGGTACAGAGTCAGGGCTTTCCCATGGAAGAAGCATCTCTTACATGATATGGAGTCTCAGGGTAAAATGGAGTCTGTTTGGTCATTGTCCATATAGCCTGGCCCATAACACTAAGACAACAATAAATAGACAGCAAAGCATTTTTTTTGTGAACAATTAGTATGAAAGCAATCAGTATTATCAGCTAGTCTCTGAAAACTATGAAGATGGTAATTTATTAAAGCTTTAGGTGGGATCCACTTGTTATTGATCTGTGAGTGGAGGCCAGTTAAGGCTTTTAGAAACATAAGCAGAGTTGTTAAAAATATATACGCAACATTTAGTTTTTGTAATGTCTCAGATGTCCTCATGAGCTGTAGTTAAGATATCTAATGCCATCTGATTTTTGTAAAATACTTTTCTATTTTTATTGCCTCTGTGTTTAGTAGAGATCCCCTTATTTCTGTCACTTAGGGCTAGAAAATTATACTAGCAAACACAGATCAACCCTGCCCATGTAGGAGGTTAGGAAGATTAGCAGGTCTCAAATTAAGTCAAAAGCTTGTGACTCTGACAGTCTCTTTTGTTAATTATTAGACACTCCTCTCTATGAACCCTCACTTTATAGCCTCTACCTTTACTTACTTTTGATGGGGCTGACAAAAAAACTATTAAAATAACTATTACCTTTCCTTTATCTTTTTTAGTTTTGGACACTTTCTTAAATTTATATTCTGAAACAATACTTATGAATGTTATTATCTATGTATTTAATTTACATAATAAATTTCATCCCAGGAGAGGAATCAGACAATATAGCATATTGTCTGTGCCTTAATCTTTTTCCAGGTTTCACTCAAGGGGTTACAGCAAAGAACAATTTTGAGCCTGACCTGTTTCCCTTATCATTATCATAATGTCATTAACATTAAGTGAGTTTACCACTGTCAATTGTGCCCAGAGTCTCCTTTGGGGCCTTGAGGAGGCCCCATCAAGATCACCTGCAGCTGCCTGGGGGCAGGCTGAGAAACAGTGCTGGGACTGCCAGCACTGGGTTGAAAAGATTTAACTCTTTTGTAACTCCCTTTTTCTGGTGCTCTGCTATCCTTGCTTACCATAAGCAGTGCCTTTTGGCACTTTCAACTTAGTTTCTGCCTGTTCAGATTCCTTATTTTGCATAAATGTCTGTACATACAGAATATCTTCCATATACTTTATCTCTGACAGACCAAGATTGCATAATAATCCAGAAAACCATTTAAAGGCCAGATTATGTTACAGCAAAACATCTTTTTCTTAGACAGGCTTATAGGTGGCCCATTCAACCAAGATCTATCTTTCCAAGAGCCTACTGAAAAACAGACAAATAAGAGAGGACAACCAAAACCAGTTCTGACAGATGGGAACCTTTAAAACAGACAAACTTGCACACACACATTTTTTGCTTAGCTTAGGTAGTGAGGGATATAGGGTAGGTGGAAGAGTGGAAGTCACTGTGGCTAACTCAGATTCTCCTCTCCACTCATTGTTGGCTTCATTTCTGGAATCAGAAATCAGGAAGTGTTGGTCTTGAGGAGGTCTAAAGTTTGAGTCGGAATACTGAATGCTTCTAGAGTCTAAATTATTCCAACAAGAGTGTTTTATCATCTTTTGAGTTTTTTGTTTGTTTGTTTGTTTTGTTTTATCCTAGGCTTCTTTCTGGTACCTTAACATAAAGCCCAGAGGGCCATCTGGGTAATTTTGGTGTATTTTCCCCTGTCAGAATCCTCTTTCTCTTGACTAATTTTTATTTTTAAATCTAGAGTCTTAACCCCTAACAGGTGCTTTCTTGTACTTTTCATCCTGCTTTCCTGAGTGTGATCTTGACTGCAGAAGTAGGCCATCCCCTGGTATGCCTGGGTCTGTCAGGATCTCTTATCAGGCATTTGCAGAAGTATACAGAGTTAATCCCTGCAGTTTGGGGCAATGCCTATATTGTCCCAAAGCAGAATACAGACCTGAAACATCCTTAAAAGGTCAAGGACCTGGTCTAGTTGGCCCTTCTTTCTCTCCTCTTCTCTAGCATTAGGAAGAAATTTAGCAGAATTCCAGAGTCAAGAACAGATAAAACAACTATTAAAGTACCACACCAGCTTTTTTCTTCATGTTCTGCCCAGTATTGGTGTTGCAAGACAGACAAAAGCGGGGAGGGGTTCAAACAGAACACCCACCTGGCCACATCCCCAAAGGGAGCTTAGGCACTTCTTGGCTGAAGACATATTATTATAAACCCTGGGTCTGGCAAGAGGTCCTGTTATAGGATGTGAATCACCATTATACCATATTAAGTCACCACAGAACCACAGGTTAGGACTCACTCAGATTTAATAACCAAAGACCCAAAGCCATGGAACCACAAATAGTTTCACTGTCACTCACACATGCATTCAAGAATTTAAGCATTGCCTCCCTTGTCTAACCCCTTTTCTGGGAGTTCAGCCCTAGAGTGCACTAGAACCACCTCTCTCCCCCTTTCTGGGAGCTCAGCCTGTGCTTAAGCTCTTTTTCTCCCCACTTTTCCTGTAAAGCTGTGGTTTCCACTCCAAACTACCATAGAGTGTATTATGCTGCTCTGAGAGGTTATCAAGCTCTCCTTCTCTCCACAAGGATAAGCCTGACTCGTGGACCTGACCTTATTCTGCAGCTATTAACTGGTTTCTGGTGAATTAGTCCTTCCTTCCTTTGGGTCCAGTTGGGGCTCAGCCTTTCCAGAGAACCAGAGCACCAACCTGAAGGGATCTCAGAAAACCATCAATAGCACACTCTCCAGTCTGCCTTGGCACACCATTCCTCTGGTCCAGCCAAGCTGTGTATCTACTGGCTCAAAGGGCCAGTATGGTTGGAATCTCTTTTTTAAAAAACATTTGTTTTTTAAGTTATAGGTGGACACAATATCTTTATTTTATTTTTATGTGGTGCTGAGGATTGAACCCAGTGCCTCATGCATTCTAGGTGAGCGCTCTACCTCTGAGCCACAACCCCAGCCCTATGGTTGGAATCTTTCTGGGGTCTCCAGAAATGTTGTGGAAATCATGTTTAGCAAAAGACCAAGCACCACTTGGAGGGTTGTAGATCTCCCATTTATTTACCCTAAAAGACCCAGATGCTCTTAAATTCTGGGCCCTGAGCTGAGGTTACATGGGGCTTTTATAGAATTTTTTTTTTAGGAGAGGAAAAGTTTATTTGGGGGATTCATGGTTATAGAGGTCTCAATCCCTTAACCTCATGTTCCCATCATTCACATCTGTTTGTCCCCTGTCACTAACAAACATTCTCACAACAAATATCTTACTAGAATATCTGTAGAAGAATTTATAGATGCAAAATTCAGGGTTTTGAGTTTTTTGTTGTTCTTTTAATAGGATAGGAGCTATGTCAAGAGTGATGTCAACAAAGAGTGCTGAAAAGAGGAAGACAGTAGCAAACAATTGTCTGAATCAACTTTTTCAGAACTGTGGAAATTAACCAAAAGCTTGAAGCAATTTGAAAGCATTTGTTCAAATGATTCAGTTAGTGTGGATAGAAACTTCATGGCATTTTAGCCTACCCTGTTTCTATATTCCCAATCTCAGCTCTAATGTAGACTTGAAATCCAACAATCACAGTAAAAACCATAATTTGGCAATATCAGAAAGAAAGAAAATTGTGATGCTATACCTTGAAAACTCCATTCCTAGACAATTATTATTTTAATGCTGGATATGGGATTTTTTGTTGTTTTCTTCTGATGATTAAATCCAGGGGTGTTTTACGTTTTTATGTTTTACCACTGAGCTACATCCCCAGTTCTTTTTTTATTCTTTTGAGACAGGGTCTTGCTAAGTTTCTGAGGGTCTCACTAAATCACTGAGTTTGGCCTCAAATGTCCATTCCTCCTGCCTCTGCTTCCTGAGTCTCTGGGATTACAGATGTGTGTCACCACACTCTCTGGACCTGGGAACTTTGGCTTGGTAATGGTATAAAGGAAAACATATTAGCCTATTGAATATACAAGCAAGTCTTTTATTAGAACTTCTCCTAAGATAAGGAAGATGTAGCACTGACCTTGCTATCAGGCTGGCTCTCCAAACAAAGGGAGATGGTTTCATTCATGTGGAAGAAATGATTGCAAGGAAGGGGGGACAAGGTTTTGGAATTTTAATTTTCTTTAGGTGCATTTCAAAGTTTTGCTTTCCTTTTCCTGTGAGAGCACTTAAACTCTGAGAAAGGCATGGTCAGTTGGTCATCCTGTTTTTCATATGGGGCCACAATCTGTGTAAACACCACTGTTTGGTGATAAGGATGAGTTGCTGTAGCTGTTAAGAGAACACACAGAATATATTTTAAAATGTTCAACATCTCAAGCAATAAGGAAAATATAAATGAAGCTACATTGAGATTTTATCTCATTCCAGTTAGAATAGAGTGATGCAAATAATAATAAATGCTGGAGAGGATATGATGGGAAAAAGTTACACTCATACATTGTTGGTGGGACTGACTGAAAAGTAGTACAACCACTTCAGAATGCAGTAGGAAAGCTATCCCATTCACAATAGCCTCAAAAAATATTTGGGAATCAATCTAAAAAAGAGGTGAAAGACCTCTACAATGAAAACTACAGAACACTAAAGAAAGAAATAGAAGAAGACCTTAGAAGATGGAAAGATCTCCCATGCTTTCAGATAAGCAGAATTAATATTGTCAAAATGGTCATACTACCAAAAGTGTCATATAGATTTAATTCAATCCCTATTAAAATCCCAATGACATTCTTCATAGAGAAAAAGCAATCATGAAATTCATTTGGAAAAATAAGAGACCCAGAATAGCCAAAGCAATCCTTAGCAAGAAGAGTAAAGCAGGAGGCATCACAATACCAGATCATAAACTATACTACAGAGTCATAGTAATAAAAAGAACATGGTATTGGCACACAAACAGACACATAGATAAATGGTACAGAATAGAAGATACAGAGACTAATCCACATAAATACAGGTGTCTCATATGAGACAAAGGCATCAAAAACATACATTGGAGAAAAGATAGCCTATTCAACAAATGGTGTTGGGAAAACTGGAAATCCATATGTAGCAAAATGAAATTGAACCCCTGCCTCTCACCCTGCATAAAAATCAACTCAAAATGAATTAAGGACTTAGGCACTAGCACAGAGATCCTGTACCTAGAGGAAAAAGTAGGTCTAAATCTTCACCAAGTTGGTTTAGGAACTGACTTCTTTAATAAGACCCCTAAAGCACAAGAAGTAAAATCAAGAATCAAGACATGGGATGGAATCAAAGTAAAAAATTTCACAGCAAAGGAAACAATAACATGAAGAGAGAGGCTACAGAATGAGAGAAAATCTTTACTACATGCACCTCAGACAGAGCATTAATATCCAGGATATAGAAAGAACTCAAAAACCTTAACACCAAAACACCAAATGACTCAATCAATATATGGGCTAAGGAACTGAACAGACACTTCACAGAAGAAGAAATACATTCGATAAATAAACATCTGAAAAAAAAAAGTTCAACATCTCAAGCAATTAGAGAAATGCAAACTAAAACTATACTGAGATTCCATCTTACTCTCATTAGGATGGCAATTATCAAGAATGCAAGCAACAATGAATGTTGGTGAGGATGTGGGGGAAAAGGTACACTCTTATATTACTAGTGGGGCTGCAAATTGGTGCAACCACTACAGAAAGTTGTATAGAGATTCCTCAGAAAATTTGGAATGGAACCACCATTTGACTTGGATATCCCACTCCTCAGTGTATATCCAAGGGACTTAAAATCAGCATACTACAGTGATGCAGCCACATCAATGTTTATAGCAACTCAATTCATAATAGCTAAACTATGGGACCAACCTAGGTGCCCTATAACAGATGAACAGATAAAGAAAATGTGGTATATATACACAATGGAATATTACTCAGTAGACTATTACTTTAAAGTCGAATGAAATTATAGCATTTGCCAGGAATGGATGAAGCTGGAGAATATTATGCTAAGCAAAATAAGCCAATCCCAAAGAACCAAAGATCAAATGTGTTCTCTGATATGTGGATGCTAATTCATAATAAGGGACAGCTAGGGAAGAATAGATATTTACTTTGGATTAGACAGAGTGGAGTGAAAGGAGGTGAGGGGGTATGGGAGTAGGAAGCATAGAAGAATGAATCAGACATTTTGCCCTATGTGCATATATGGTTACACAACCAGTGTAACTCTGCATCACATACAACTAGAAGAATAAGAAGTTATACTCCATTTATGTATGATGTGTCAAAATGCATTCTGCTGTCATGTGTAACTAATTAGAACAGATTTTTTAAAAAAGGACTAGCAGTGGATTCACCATATGACCCAGTCCTTGTTATATACCCAAGAACTTAAATCAGCATACTAGAATGATACAGACATATCAATGTTTATAGCAGCACAATTCACAATAGCCAAGTTAAGAAACCAGCCCATTTGCCTATCAAAAGATGAATGGATAAAGAAAATATGGCATATATACACACTGGAGGTTTGCTCAGCCGTAAATAAGAATAAAAATATGGCCTTTTGCTGATAAATGGATGGAACTGGAAAATATGCTAAATGAAACAAGACAGACTCAGAAAGTCAAAGGTCAAATGTTTTCTCATATGTGGAAGCTACAGAGAAATAATGTAATTTTTAAAAAGGGTGAATTCCATGAAAATAGAAGAAATATCAATGGAATAGAGGAAGAGGTTCAAGGAGGAGGGAGGGAGGAGGAATGGAAAAGAGGAGCAATTGCAGGATGAAATTGACCAAATTATGCTACACACATATATGAATACATGATAGAATTCCACATTAATTTATATCTTAAAGCACCAATTTAAATAAATAAATAAATGAAATACCAGTAGATTAGAGAAAGGGGAACAGAGAGAGGAAGGCGGGGATGGTAAGTGGGAGTACTATGAATACTTTTTCCTATTGGGTATGCATCCAAAAAAAGTCACAGGCAGTTGTTGAATACTAAGCAGCCTGAAGCATTGGATGACAGTTGGGATAAATAATAAGCTAATCAAAAAAACTTTAAAAAGAAAATCTGGGGACTGAGGTGCCCATGGTTGGCTTTGAAAATCTCTAACATATTCTGGGAATCTAAAAGTCCACATGCACGCTTATAGTTGTGCACATACTTAGAAAAGACCTGAGATGACCCTAAATTCTCATCTCCCACTCACCTTGAAGATCAGTTAAATCAGGATGTCAAGACTTAAACTGCCTTAGTTTAAAGCATGCCCCAATATACACTGGGAACAACTTGAAAATAAAATGGAAGATTGTTGTTTATATAATTTAAGGAAATCCTTGTCTAAATATTTGCTGACAATTAAATTAATAGGATTGAGAATTTAGGGGGAACACATGATATAAAATATTGGCTTTATAGAATTAATTCAGTAAAATTACTAAGTAAACAACAAATTGTAGAGGCACCCCCCCTTTCTCCACAGAAAATCTTAACTGGGTTTCTCCAGAAATCTTCACCATGGCTGATTTTAGTACTGTCAACAAGAGTCTTTGAAAAAGAGTTCAATGTAGATAAACTTCCAATTTTCGTGTTGCCCTATTTTATTTGGCCACTGGCCAGGAAGATACCACACTCCAGGTGCTGGACACCCCCTTACTAGTTTTTCACCCCCTTACTAGTTTTTCCAGTATAGTAGTTTGTAGAAATGTGTAAACAAGGCCTCTGGCCTTGAGCTGGGGCTTCATAGAGATGTCTACATTTCTAAGATGAGAAGTTACCAATTGGTCTCCATGGTAACAGCTGACAGGGGGAGGAAAGAAAAGGGAGAAGAAGCTCTCCCCTTCTCAAGTGTTGTCCTTGAAGGGTTAACTTGCCCAGAACAGTGAAAGAAAAAAGCTGCTTTATATGAATTTCTGCAGACTGTGAACATCTGAGCCCTTCTCCTTACATGCTGGGTATAAAATTCTGAAACTACCTAAACTTGGGGTTCAGGAGTTTGATTGATTATAGCAAAAGCTGTGCCCTCTGAACCTGGCTGTTTCCTGCTATCTTCAGTGCCTTGCCTCGTCTGTCCCTACAACAAAATGGCAACAACAAATTCTGCAGATGTGTAAAGAATCTGATTTCCAGATTTGCTATATTATTTAAAATGTCCCCTTTTTGACAAAAATATAAGACATGCAAATTGAATAAGAAAGTCTAACCTAAATACAGAAAAAAATGCAGTCCATACAAATGGTCATAAGATGAGTTTAAAACAGCTATTCAAATTATGTTAAAAAAATAAAGAAAACCATGCTTTAAAAAGTAAAGTATGAAAACTTTTGTCTCATCAAAGAGAGAATATCAGTAGAGATAGTAATTATAACAAAAAAAACCAGAAAGTATGGAATACAATATGTAAAATTCACTTAAGATTGGCTCAAAAGCAGATTTGAGCACATAATAGAACGAAAACATCAATGAACTTGAAGACATATCAATTGAAATTATTCAATCTGATAAACAGAAAGAAAAAGAAGAAGAAAAGAAACCAATACAGTCTTAGATACCAGTAAGATATCAATATGCATATTGGAAGGAAAGAAGATTCAAAGAAATAATGACTGAAAAAAATTCCAGTTTGATGATTGACAATAATATAATCATCTTAGCTAAATAAACTTCAAGTAAAAAAAAAAGTCTTAGAGATTCTCATATAATAAACTCAAAATCCAAAGACAGATGACCTTGAAAGCAGGGAGAAAAGGGATATTTATAAGATTAACAATTGATTTGCCTCAAAAACCATGGAAATTAGAATTTAATGGGTAACAAACTCAGTGCAGAAAGAAAAAGACAAGTGATCTATATCTTGCAAGACTCTTCTTCAAATATGAAGGGGAAGTTAAGACATTCTTAGACTAATGAAAACTGGGAGAATTTTTCAGTAGTATACCTGTTTTACAAGAAATATCTTAGGGAGGGCTGGGGTTGTGGCTTAGCAGTAGAGTGCTCGCCTTGCACGTTCAAGACCCTTGTTTGATCCTCAGCACCACATAAAAATAAAATAAACAAAGGTATTGTGTCCAACTATAACTAAAAAATGAAATATATATATAAAATAAATACCTTAGGGAATCCTTCAGGCTGAAATGAAAGGATACTATATATACATTTGTTTGAAACATAAAAAATAATAGACCATAAGGAAGCCACGACATAAGCTTCAATGTTACCTAGTATTTGTGAAGTCATGAGGAAAAGATGGGGCTGGGCAGAAAGGAAAATGGGACCCTGGGTTACTTCCTGGGTCCTAGAACTCAATCAGCAGCTCCAGGCTTTTGCTGAGAAACTTGGGAAAAGTTATTTTTAAATCAGTACATATGTGACCCAGGGTCCACAACCTCTCCCAAGAAGAAAAATCAATATTTTGATTGGACTAAATGCTACATGAATACTTATGGATGCTGAGTGCCTTACCCAGGATTGGGCAGGGGCTGACTTCCTTAAACCTACAGATCCATATAAACATATAGACATCTGCTGGCATCCCTCTCTTGGGACTCCTCCATCTCTGGGAGCTCTGCTTGCTTGCTTTCAATTACTCTAGTAAATCCTGTTACTTTGCTCTCACCCTTGGGTCCATAGATTTCATTCTTTGAATTTATGAGACAAAAAACCCACCTAACATTCATGCTTCTCTATTGCACTTGTCCCCAATACCAATTCAAGAATAAAGACAAAGATTTGATAAAAAGGTAAAAGAAGTTTTATTGCTTTGATAGCAAAGGAGAAACACAGGGCCTCCTGTCCCAGAGGCTATCCCCATCAGGGGGAACAGAGGGTTTGTAAAGAGGTGATTCAAAGGCTATATTACAGGTGTGCCCTGGAAATTCACTTGCTAATCTTGGAGAGTGAGATAGCCATTTCTTAGATCTTCTGGTGCCATCCCCTAAGTCTGAATTACTTCATTCCTGTGGTGTGCTTGAGAACAGATAACTGGGCCTAGGATGGGAAGGAGGGTAATCTTGCCTCCCCAAACATTAGGGAAGGGGAGAAGGAGAAGAGAAAAAAGAATAAAAACCTTTCCACTTTTAAAATAAGCCTCAGTGGGACATCAGTAAGAGCTATATTCAAAGTATGAAGTGGACCACTGTTATATCAATACATTTATAAGAATTGTTTAGAGTGATATTTATAGTTTTAGAAGCCTTTATTAAAGAAGAAGAAATTCAAATCAATAACCTAATCTTACACCTTAAGAACTTGGAAAAAAATGTAAATGTAATAATGTTATGCTCGAATTCGGGACCCCCCAAAAGACCACCAGAGACCAAGGTCGATGTAAGCAGCAAAGAGGTGTTTATTGTGAGCTAGCTCAGTCCTCCACGCGCACAGAGCAACTGGTGATGCTGAGAGGCCCCAAGCCCAGGGTTTGCAGCAGTTTTATACACTCTTTGGGGAAGGCAGGGACTTCACATACATCATAGCATCTCTTAGCAAATCATCATACACTGCGGGGAAAATCAAACAACAACTCTAAAACATGATTAGTACAGTCACTGGCGGGAACAAGTTGGGTAGGGGTGATTGGTTACTACAAGAGGGGGATTTGTTTGAACTGAATGTTTTAAGCCAAGAGGGGTGTACATGCTGAACTACATGGTTTCCCAACACATTATCAACCACCATAAACCACTGGGAGGGTCATCTGGCATCCAAGGTATTTCCCTGTCTCATGCTGATTGGTGGCTGCTAGGGGGCTGCTATGGATCCCCAACTAGCCTGACTGAGTCAGGGACACCTGGCACAGTAGATCTCTCCTGTTATTTGTAGATAAACAACTTAGCAGGGTGGGAATGTGCCTAGGAGTGCTTTGTGGGTCTTTCCAAGGACAAAGGTCATGTCCCTTCCTTGGACAGGCTTTGCTCTGAGGTAGAGGCTGGTTTTTCAATACAAAGCAAGTAGATGAAGTAAAATAAAAGTCAAGGCAGAATAGAGAAAGAATAGAAAAGGATCAAGGAAACAAAAATCTTTCTCTTTGAAATGATCAATAAAATTGACAAACATTTAACAAAAAAAAAAGATACATGTTGCTAAAATCAGAAATGTAAGGACATCCTTACTATTAAACTTACATAAAAAAGAGAATTGTAAGAGAATACTATGAATAATTATATGCCAATATATCAGAAAAACCATATTAAATTAACAAATGCACAAACTATCAAAATTGACTCATGAAAAAGTAGAAAATCTCACTAGACTTATAACAAGTAAAGGTGTTTATTAAATAATCAAAACCTCCCAATAAAGGAAAACACAGGTCCAGATAACTTCATTGGTGAATTCTACCAAACATTCAAAGAATAAATGCCAGTCTTTCCAACTCTTCCAAAAATAGAAGAGGAGGGAATACTTCTAAACACATTCCTTAAGGCCAGCATTACTATGATACCAAAGCCAAAGACCCCACAAGTAAATCACAGACCAATAACCCTTGTTAATATAGATGAAAAAATCATTAACAAAATAGTAGCAAGCTGACCTTGGGGGTATATTAAAATGATTACATGCCATAACCAAATCTGATTTATTCCAGAAATGTGAGGATGAAAATCAATCATTGTAATACATCACATTAATACAATGAAATGAAAATAAGCATATGATAATACTGAGGATTGACATGGAAAAATATGTTACATGCATTATGAACATAGCAAAAGGAACCCTGCTGAGAGCCATTAGCCAAGTAGGTATGACAATTTCCTTGCCAGTGTACCCCATGTTGCTTAGAGGAAGGACTCGTGGTAAAATGGACTTGCCTTGGACATTTTGTAGTGACATTGCATGTAAGGTGACCTTGCTCAAGGACCAGGGTGGATCCGGGTTTAGGGCGGATCAGGGTTTAGGGCTCTCCTTGGGTTTAGGGCAGTTCCAGGTTTAAGGTGTACCCTGCTGGGAATAGGGCATATCCTGCTGCCTCAGGCGTGCCCGCTCCTGTAGTTCCCGTTGAGTTCTCACGGGATTCAGAGAGTATTTGGGCAGAGAACGTGGATTTCCCCAGAACGTGTTTGTAGAGGGCTGGTGTGAGTTCAGGAATAAAGAATTGCTGTTTGACTCTACAAGGCTGTGAGTGGCTCGTGATTTTGTACCCAGCCAGACTGCGGCATTAACCCCACTATTACATATAAGAACAGAGCACTAATGGTGAGATTGAAGCTTAAAAGTGTAGAAAATATTTAAATAGCCATCATTGAGAATGGGAGAAAGCCATTTTTGGGAAAAGTACAAGGTTTACCGGACATAATCTTCACTAAATTGTTAAAAATATTACTACGACAGTTATCTTTCCTTGATGTTCTCTTCCCATCAGGCTCTTCTACACAACATGTTAGCAATCCACCTCGCGTGTATGAAAAAAATGTGAATTATTCATTCAGCAAATGTTTATTCAACACACCAGGTACTGGTACATATACATTGACATGCTAAATGGAAATAAAAAGCCACCATGAGGGCAGTGTGTAGATACACAATGGAATATTACTTAGCAATAAAAGAGAATAAAATCATGGCATTTGCAGGTAAATGGATGGAGCTGGAGAAGATAATGCTAAGTGAAATTAGCCAATCCCAAAAAAAAACAAATGCCAATGTTTTCTCTGATATAAGGAGGCTGACTCATAGTGGGGTAAGGAGGGAGAACATGGGAGGAATAGATGAAACCTATATAGGGAAGAGGGGTGGGAGGGAAATGGAAGGGGCAGGGGATTAGCAAGGATGGTGGAATGTGATGGACATCATTATCCAAAATATGTGCATGAAGACACAAATTGAGTGTCAACATACTTTATATAAAAAGATATGAAAAATTGTGGTATGTATGTGTAATAAGAATTGTAATGCATTCTGCTGTCATTTTTTAAAAAATTCAATTAAAAAAGAAGAGAAGTCTGTTGGAAATAACCAAGGAGCACTTCTTCATTTACTTAAAGTGTCTGCTGCATTAGGATAGGGGTTTTGGTGAGCAGATCAGAAGACAGAATTTGTTAAAGTGATAGAGATCAGTGTTCTTATAGAGGAGGAGCAGCCTTTCCTTATCATCTGAGGTCCCAGTCATACTCCCTGGGAAGTGGGTAACCATCTATTTTGAGTCTTCTCTGTGTTGGTAGTCTCTGCTTATGTGCATTGTGTCTACCAGAAGAAAATAGAATGTGAGAAAGGCATTCAAAACCTCAGTCTGGTAGCTACATTTACTTCCCAGTTTAAAATGGTAATAGTTAATGTTTATTAAATATTCATTCTGAGTCAGGCATTTGGTTGAGTATGTAATATGGACTGCCAGGTTAGGGATTTAGCTCGGTGTCAGCTTGCCTAGAATGTGCAAGGCTCTGAGTTCAGTCCTCGGCCCTGGAAAAAAATATGGACTGCCATTTATTCTGCCAAGAAAACCTATGATATTGATTCTATTTTAAAAGATCTCTATTTATAGGAAGTGGTTGTGGCTCACATGGTAGAGTGCTTCCCTTGCATGCACAAGACCCTGGGTTCTAACCCCCAGCACCACAAAAATAAATAGATAAATAAATAAAACAAAGGTGTTGTGTCTGTAAGGAACGGTGGAAAAAGCTCCGCAAACTCAACAAGCCAAAACAACCCTTTACCTGTCCAAGATTTTATTAGCAGGACCATAGCGGCCAGTCGCATAAGAGAAGGGGGGAGAGAGAGAGAGAGAGAGAGAGAGAGAGAGAGAGAGAGAGAGAGAGAGAGGGAAGAGAAGAGAGGGGGAGATGAAGAGAGGTAAAGTAAGAGAGAGAGGGAGAGTAAGAGAGAGTAAGAGAGAGAGAGAGAAGAGAGGGGGAGAGGAAGAGAGGTAAAGTAAGAGAGAGAGGGAGAGTAAGAGAGTAAGAGGGGGAGAGAGAGAGAGGGTAAGAGGAGGAGAGAGAGTAAGAGAGCGAGCATGAACAGGGTATTGATATTTATGGGCTTAATGCAGGACAAGGAGGAGCAAGGCAATTGGGCTGCTACTTCTTCATTGGCTGAGAGTTTGTGCCACTTCAGGGATTGGAGGTGCGCCATTCAAAGTTTACGCCATTCATAGGGATTGGAGGTGACGGTTCACTCGCCATTCAGTGCGTCATGGACCTGAGCTCCTGGAAGAGAAGTGCTCTGGGTGCCATCTTTACCAACAGTGTCCATCTCCAACTAAGTTTTTTTTAAGAAAATCTATTTACATATGAGGTACAAAGAAGTTAGGCTACCCTTGTTGATAGCTAATGAAAAGACAGAGGTAGTATTTGAACTAAGCAATCTATATTAAAGCCTGCCTGCAAACCCACAGATGTTTTACCCTCATACTTAACATTTATTCTCCTCACCAGGGCCTGCAAGGTCCTATATGATCTGGCCTGTGTCTACTTCTTTTCCTACTACTTTCTTCTATATTCCTTCTGCTCCTGCATTCCTACTCTAGCTATTGTAACAGTGATCCCTTCACCTTCTGAATATAGCCCTCATTGCTCTAAGGCTTACTTTTTTAAATGTTTTTTTTTTCTCTTCTCCCCTCTTCCCCTTCCTAACAAGATTTGTGTTATCTTTTCTTCCCCTAGTTAAGTGCCCTTGAACACTCTACAGGAAGATGATGCCTGCTGAGGATCTGGGAAGAGAATATCTCCCAAATTAACAAGTGAATCCTAACACTCCCTAAGGGCACCCTGGGACTCCCTACCAGAGCACACCTGGAATGTAATCCTTGAATAGTCCCTTTAAACACCCCCCAAGTCCTGATCAGGAGAGTCAAGGGAATCCTCTGTGTTTCTCCTTTGCTAGCAATGCAATAAACCTTCTTTTTCCTAAAACTGTGTCCTAATTATTAAATTGGCATTGATTGGCCTTGGGGACAGGGACTGAGCTTTCAGTTACACATTTTTTTTTGTACCAGGGATTGAATGCAGGGGTGTTTAGCCACTGAGCTACATCCCAAGGTCTTTGTATATTTTATTTTGAGACAAGGTCTTGCTAAGTTGCTGAGGCTAGCCTTGAATTAATTTTTTTAGTTTTTTAATTTATTTTTTATTAGCTACATATGACATTACAATGATCTTGGCAATTCATATATTTTAATCAATTGGGGTATAATTTCTCATTTTTCTGATTGTACAGATTGCAGAATCACACTGGTCATACAGTCACCTATATACATACAGCAATCATAATGTCTATTTTATTCTGCTGCCCTTCCTATCCCCCCTTCCCCTCCCCTCCCCTCCCATCACATCTCTCTACCCAACCTAATGTGACACACTTTTTTTTCCTCCCGCTCACA
This sequence comes from Callospermophilus lateralis, assembly GCF_048772815.1. NCBI lineage: Eukaryota > Metazoa > Chordata > Mammalia > Rodentia > Sciuridae > Callospermophilus > Callospermophilus lateralis. The sequence continues at coordinate 40,314,335 of NC_135325.1, forward strand.
TCATCATACATGTATTCTGTATAACGATGAGGGTCTCCTTCCATCTTGCATGCAACTCCCCTTCTCCCTCCTTTTCCCTCCCACCTCTCTTCCCTATTTCGTGGTAATCTTCTCATGCTCTAGCCTTGAATTTATAATCTTCCTGCCTTAGCCTGTCTCCCTGCTATTTTTTTTTAACATATTCTGACTTCAAGGTCCTTTGCTCTAGCTGTTCCCTCTACTTGAACTATTCTTCACATGCCTTATTCTTTCTCATTATTTAAGTCTCTATTGACATGTTGTCACCTCAGAGATGGTCTCCATGAATACCTTACCATAGCTACTTCTATTTCACCCTGGTCACTCTCTTATAAAATCCTGTTTTATTATCTGTTGTAGGACTTGTCATTATTTGAAAATATTATTGTATTCACTAATTGTCTATTAACTCTCATAAGATTTGTAAGTCTCTGTGGGCAGAGACCTTGTTCACTGTTCTGTCCCCAGTACCTAGTGTCAGATCAGGCGAGGTGGGCAGCGATCAAAGTAGGCAGATTTAAAAGGCCGCTTAACGAAGTTTTATTGAGATATCACTCCCGGGCGGAACTCATCAGACCCACAGAGGGGACAGGAGAAGGGTCTGAGGAGAAACCACATGGAAGCTCCACCAGACTGGACTTTTATGGGGCTTACAGCAGGAAGGGAAGGGCTTGGGACAGGAAAAGGTGTTTTTAGGGTCCCTTGTCCTTTTGGAGTTGGTCAGGGGAGTTGACTGAACTCCAGGATTGGCCAGGGGTCCTGCTGATTGACAGGCGTTAGTCAGGAGGTCTGGTTGATTGACGGGCGTTTCCGCCGGCATCTGATTGAAGTTCTTTTCCCCTGCGGGCTGCTTTGTTCTGAGTCGCCACTAGGTTGCCACCAAGTCACCACCACCGACCTAACACCTAGGAAAAAAAAACCTGGCATATAGAAAAGAACTCAGTAAATGCTTGTTTAATAAGTGAACAAGCCTTACAAATATTTATTGAATGCCTTGAAAATGGCAGACCAGAAATTTGCTATTGAAATTATTATAGTTTTATGAGAATAGCAGACTTTACAGCACAGAATGAGCAGCATTGTGCAAGAAGGAAATAAGAACTCAGATGAGGGAAACTTAATGTAGCCTGGAAGCATCAAGGAAGGCCTAAGAGAAAGGGGACCTTTGAGTCATGTGTTGAAGACTAGGTCATTAACACCTAGAAAAATGAGGGAATGGGGGCATTCCTAGCAGAGAGAGACCAGCATACCAGTAAGAGTAGTTCTGGAGTTGTGAGACATGCTTTAAGAGACACAGCATGCCTGGAGCAGTGTGAGAGAGTAAAAGGAGATGCTCTCCCAATTGCTGTCTGACTCCTTCCTACTGTTGTTTATGACACAGCATGAATGGCACTGCCAATGAAGCTGCCTTTGCTCCTGCTGTTTCTTTAACATGAACCTTAGCTCACAGTATTAAAAAGATTTTTTTTTTTTTACTTCAGTCTTTCCCACTAGAGTGGGAACTCCTTGAGGGAGTGGTATGTGTGCCCTCTTACACTCCTTGAGTGGTATTTTTGTGCCCTTTTACACTCAATGCCCAAATGGCGCTATTTGAGCTAACAAATGTGAAGTGAATAATGGTCATTTATTCAGCAGTTAAGGGTAAGATTGTCACTAAATAAAAATTTTTCTGATGACAAAAAAGGGAAAAAAAGAATTGGAAAAAACACTCCACTAGAGCCAACTTCCTCTCCAAAGGTGATTTTTCTGGAGTTTTTGCTAGCTTTGCTAACTACCCAGGAAAAGTGTGCAAACTATTGATTACAATCATAGGATTTGCATCAAATAGATATCAATTTTTCAAATCCTGACTCTGATTTTAGGCAAGTTATTTCCCCTGTAGACATCTCAGATTTCTTTTTCTGCTGAATTGAGGGCTACTAATAGGACCTATCTCATAGGATTATTATAAAAATTAAATAGGATGAGGCTTGTAAAAATTTTCACAGTAGCATTTGGCATATAGTAAATGTGCTTATTTTGTTATTATCATTCAAATACTCATCATTTATGGCACAGCAAAGTGTCTTGCATTAAATCTTAGGTCTTATAGAGAAGAACTATTTCCCATGGAAATATTTGGAAACAATTTTTCTCTGAGTCTTGGTTATAATTTCTTTTTCACTTCATTAAGGGGGCTTTGATTGATGCAATAACCAGAAACTGATCTAGCACGATAACAAGGAGTAAGGAGTGAGGAAGAGACAGACAGTGGAGTAGGTTGGGAGAATATGCATATATTTGATGAAAATACTGGAGTATTTTATATAAGGAACTGAGCATTTGCAGATTTGGGTATCTGCGGGGGTTCCTGGAACTAATCCCCTGTGAACACCAAAACACAATTGTATATATATGTAAAAATAGTGTGGATGGATACCAAATAAATATTGAATCAGTGTATATATGTATCAACAGATGAATGAATAAAGAAAAGTTGGTATATATACACAATGGAGTACTATTCAGTCATAAAGTAAAATAAAATTGTGTAATTTGCAGGAAAATTGATAGATCTAGAGATCATTATGTTAAAGTGAAATAATCCAGGCTCAGTTAAGCAAGAAAGTGTCACATGTTTTCTCTCATATGTGGAATCTAGGAGGAAAGAAAAAAGACAACATGAAAGTAGAACAGGAACTGTTAGGAAAGGGAAAGAGAACTGAAGGAGGGCTTATAAGAGTATAATAGGCAAGGCAGATACAATCAAAGCAGGTTATATGCTTGTATGAAAATATCACTATGAAACACATTATTTTGTACAATTAATATGCACTGATAATTACAATAAAAATAAAGGTATTTATTCATGGTTGTGTCATTATGATTATTGTTTTCTCTAACATTTATACTTATTTTATATTTCTCTAAATTAATATGTATTAATAGTGTAATAAATATTTTTACTAAGTTACCATTTATGTTTGCCAGACACAACATATATTCTTTAATTCTCACAATTATCCTATGAAGTAGTTATTATCCATCCCTTCAATCCCATACATTATATGGATGAAGAAAAAGAGGCATTTAAATCACCTGATGAAACCCTAAACTTTAGTGAAATAACATAATTTTAAAATACTTATTAAAGTTTTGTACCATTACATTATGATATTGTTAACATTAATTTAAAAACAGTTTGTGAAGTTATAGGCATGATATGATTATAACATTTAAGCATAAAATGGTGGGGAAAAATTAAAAAGTGCTTAAAAAAAAGGAAAAAGAGGCTTACAGTAACCTACCCAGATCATATACCTAGGATGACTTTAAACTATCATCAGATCTGTTGTATCTATGCATTTACCCACAGCTATGTTGCCTTTACTGGTTAGCTTATAAACAATGTCAAAATTTAAGGGAAATAGGCAATGGAACTCTCAAAATATTATAATGAAATGGTTTATACACTATCTGTTCTTGTTTTGCAAAACACATTTTTCAAATGAAATCTTATCAATAAATGCTTATTCCTCTCAAAAAAGTACTTTTCTGGACTGGGGATATAGCTCAGTTGGCAGAGTGCTTGCCTTGCAGGTACAAGGCCTTGGGTTCAATCTCTAGTACCACTAAATAAATAAATAAATAAATAAATAAATAAATAAATAAATAAATAAATGCTTTGCCCATTTTCCTCTGAGATACTCCTACTCTGTTTTCTTCAACACATTAGTTCATGTGCCTCCCCTGAGCTGCCATATCAGTGTGAGTCTCACATTACTTTTTTTTTTTTTTCACACATCTCATTCTAAAATATGTTGCCTAACCCAATAGGTAAGGTCTTGAACTTGAAGCTGATGGAAAAGTCTAGTTTAGCACTTCAAGAAACCCTTCTATCTCCACAGGAACTATTATTATCTTTGAAAGGATCTCCCATGTATATGAGGATTCAGTCTCCTGATGAAGATTTTCTACATTTTATCCTTTAGTTTAACCAATTAGAAATTCCCTTTTATGAATATTGCAAAGATATTCACATATTTGGTCAGTTGATATTTATTAAACTCCCATTATGTTCCAGGTGTTAATAGATACATGGAATAATTTTAACCACTTCTTGATCCCTAGAAACTTACCATCTAGAACAGAAAAGATTCCTAATGAATTAAGGAAAGGATGCTATTGATGCATTGCTTTTTGTTTTTTAACATTACTTTACATTACATTATTTTATATGTATTAAGGCAACAAACAAAACAGAACATTTAAGAAATTGAGGGTGTGTGTTTTTTTATCATTGATAGAAATGCATTATCATAAGTTGCCATCTTATTAATCCCTAAAAAAAAATAACTTCCCATGTAGATTGCTCACTTTGGCAGCACATATACTAATAAGAATCTCCCAAGTAGACAGAAGAAGCTTTGATATTCCAGATGACGTCACCAGATTGCTAGGCCTTATGAAAAATGAACTTTGCCTTTCGGTCTGTGAATTTCTTCTTTGCCTTATTATATTTCTCTATGCCTTTCTATGTTTCAATTTGACATACTATAAATGATTTGAATTAACTATCCCTGTACTGGAAGGAATTGAATGTGTCATAATTGAAGAGGAAACATCATGGAATGCTCAATTGTTGCTAATCATTAGATGCTTTCCCACTCAGCTTGGCTCAAACCCTGTGATCATGTCATGTATATGACACTTAATAATTATGACAAATTAAAAATGAAATAAAATTGATATTTAAAATGGGTGGATTTTATAAGTTATACCTAAATAAAGCTATTTTTAATGAAGAAGAAGACCTGATATACGGAAAGATACACCACATTCATGACTAAGACACCAACAAAATGTTTTTCTTCAAATCACTTCCACATTCAATGAAATTTCAACTAAAATTTTTATGGATGATGGATGAAGGGAAAACTATATCTAAAATTTGCACAGAAGAATAAAGATCTATGAATGAACAGCTGATAGTTTTTAAAAGAAAATCAAAGAGACTAATTCCGTTAGTTATTAAGGCATATTTTAAACATGTAGTAAAATAACACAAAATAAAAATAAGTGAGTCATTGGTACAAGAACATGCAAACAGATGAAGAAACAGAATAGAGAGCTCAGAAATAAGCCATGACTGGACTGGGGATATAGCTCAGTTGATAGGGTGCCTGCCTCACATGTATAAGGCCCTGGGTTCAATCCCCAGCACTGCAAAATAAATAAATAAACAAACAAACCATGGCATATTATAAATATGATATTGTAAATTAGTGATGAAAGATTAAATTATTTACTACAGCTTTTTGGAAAAGCTGATTTCAACATATAAAGAAAATAAAGCTGTCTTATACCACATTAAATAAATGAACCACAAATAACTTAGAAATTAAATATAACAGGTTAATTTTAAGTCTAAACTGAAAAAATATGGTAGCATTTTTCTATGACCTCAGGGCACAGAACAGAATTATTTTAAAAATAAAATCCCAAAATATATAAAAAAAATTAATATCTCTATTCAACAAAAAAATGCTGCAGGGCTGGGGATGTGGCTCAGTGGTAGAGCACTCATCTAGTATGTGTGGGGCCCAGCACCACATAAAAATAAATAAATAAAGGTATTGTGTCCAACTACAACTAAAAAAATAATATTAAAAAAAAAACAACACTGCAGACAGTTAGCAACGGGTATGTAATATATTTGGGGAAGACATTTTTAACATGCTTAAACTGACAAGAAATTAAGATCTAGATTATGTAAATAACTCGTGAAACAAACCCAACCCAACCCAATCAAAATAAAGTTCAGGAAACCCAATAGAGGATATTCGTTTCTTTTGTTTTAGTGCCAGGGATTGAAGCTAAGGGTGCTTAACTACTGATCCACATCCCCACCCTTTTTGGTTTTTATTTTGAAACATGATCTCACTAGGTTGCTTAGGGTCTCAATAGGTGGCTGAAGCTGGCTTTGAACCTGCAATCCTCTTGTCGCAGTCTCCCAAGCTGCTAGGATTATGTGTGCCACCATGCCTGGTCCAATAGAAGATATTTGTAGGCAGTTCACATAAGGTGAAAGCCAGATGGCTAATAAGTTATGAAGAGATATTCAAACTCATTATAACCAGAAAAAAATGTAAATTAAAACTACATGAAGAAACTCCTTTAGGGGAAATGAATAGGGACTTCACAGAAGAAGAAATATGATCGTTCAACAAATATATGAAAAAAACATTCAATATCTCTAGCAATTAGAGAAATGCAAATCAAAACTACACTGAAATTTTATCTCATTCTAGTCAGAATGGCAATTATCAAGAAAACAAGTAACAATAAATGTTGCCAAGGATGTTGGGGAAAAGGTACATTCATAGATTGCTGGTGCATTTGCAAATTGGTGCAACCACTCTGGAAAGCAGTATGGAAATTCCTCAGAAAAATTGGAATGGAACAACCATTTGACCCAGTTATACTACTCCTTGGTATATATCCAAAGGACTTAAAATCAGCATACTATAGTGATGAAGCCACATCAACGTTTATAGCAGCTCAATTCACAGTAACTAAGCTATGGAACCAACCTACTTGCCCTTCAACAAGTGAATGGATAAAGAAAATGTGGTATATATACATAATGGAGTATTGCTCTGGCATAAAGAAGAATTAAATCATGGCATTTGCTGGATGGAACTGGAGACTATCATGCTTAGTGAAACAAGCCAGTCCCCCAAAATCAAAGGCCTAATGTTCTCTTTGATATGTGGATTCTAACACGCACTGGGGGGTGGGGGGAATGAAAGTACATTGGATTAGACAAAGGAGAATGAAGGGAAGGAGGGTATAAGAATAGGAAAGACAGTGGAATAAATCAGACATAACTTTCCTATGTTCATATATGAATACACAGCCAGTGTAACTTCACATGATGTACAACCACTAACATGGGAAGTTATACTCCATGTATATATGGTATGTCACAATATATTCTACTTTCATGTATAACTAAAAAGAACAAATAAAAAAATAAAAAAAGAAACTCCTTTAGGGCATAAATTTTCTCCTGCAACATAGAACAATGCCTGTCATGCCACAGCATTCAATACATTGCTGATGAATGTATGAGAAGAAACTTCTTCTCTAGATGGTTTCTATTCTAGATAGGAGGAGTCAGAAAGACTAGTTGTATTAATTGAGATGACAATAAATATTGCTGTAGTTAATAGCTTTTAGATCACTGTATAGTCAGATTTCTTTTTAAATTTTCAGAACCAGGGAGTTAAAATGTCTGAGCTAGAAGCTTGATTTCTTTTAGTTAGATTGCTGAAGTACTTCCTGAAACTTTGAGCAAGATGAAGGCATTGTATAGCTGTGGGCTTTGATGATATCATCAGTTACTTCATGCTTTGTGATATATTCTGTGGCAGGAAACATTGTCTTATAGAAGCAGTTCTCTCATTGGTAAAGAAAAGGATGACCAAGGTTATGCATGCTTCAGTTTTCCACTCCATACACTCTATCTACCTCCAGTTATGCTTTCTTTAGCAGAGCTCTCAGGCACTTGAATTTGAAATCCCTGAATCTGGTCTTAATTTCTTATCCAGTGAAGTAAGTGGGTGACTTATTCAGCTTTGTCACCACTGTGACTAAAAGACCCGACAAGATCAATTTTAGAGAAGGAAAAGTTTATTTGGCTCACATTTTCAGAGCTCTCAGTTCATAGACAGCCTACTTTGTTGCTCTGGGCCTAAGGTGAGGTAGAACATCATGGCAGAAGGGAAATCAGCTCAGAACATGACAATTAGGATGGAGAAAGAGAGAAGGAGAGAGAGAGAAAGAGTGAGAGAAGAGACTGACTCCTCACCAGGGACAAAGTATGTACCACAAAGGCATACCCCCAGTGACCTACCTCCTCTAGCCACACACTACCTGCCTATAGTTAATCCCTATCAGTGGCTTAACACAGTGATTATTTTAAGGATCTCATAACCCAATCATTTCATACATGAGTTTTGAAGTACACCTTATATCTAAACCATAACAGTGGGATATAAATTTTAGTGGACCAAGTTGCTAAGAGCTACCTAGATGTCCAAATATGTAAAAGATAGTGATGTTTATCTAAAGTAGCATAGTATAGAAGTAAAAATAATGAACACACATCAGGTTTACACTCTTTAGCTAACTTATCTTGAATGTCTCTTAAGCTCTCCCAGTCTCAATTTCCCCAGCAATAAGTGTTAAGAATGCCACCACACCAGGTTTGCAAGGTTATATGAAGAATGAGATGAAGTGAGATAATCTCTCTGACAATGCCAAGCAGTATTTGATATTCAACAATGGTAGATCATAATAATAGCAACAATAAAAAGTTCACCCAATTTTAGATCTGTGGTGGGATGTAGCTAGAATATCTAATTCAGGGTGATATAAAGGGGGTGATGCCTTAATTGACTCTCCAGAAACTGAAACTCTGGAAGGATTATATATATATATATCACCAACTTTAAAAAACAATAAATAAATAGAAGGAAGATCAGTAGAATACAGGAAGAGAGCAGGGGGAGAGAGAAGGGTAGGGAAAGAGAAGTACTAAAGACTAAAATGAAGCAAATATTATTCCATGCATGTATGATTATGTCAAAACAAATCTCACTATTATGTATAACTATAATGCACTAATAAAAACAAAAAACACAAACATTAAAAAGAGTCCCTGTAATATAATGGTACTCAAATATTAGTCATTGAATAATTTAATTATATTGTAAGTAATTGTAATGGGACTTATTTTTCATTTACTATTAAAACTATTAACTCATATTAATTATACAAATTAATAGGTTTCACTGTGACAATTCTATAAATGCATATATTGAGTTTTAATCACATCCACCCTCCCTACTACTCTCTCTTGCCCTGCCATTTCTCCCCATTTCTCATAGTCCCCTCTCCCTTTCCTAATAGTTCCATTTCTAACTTTATATTACCTTATTTGTCTATTTAAAATTTTTTCTTTGGTTTCCATATGGGAGAGAAAACATGGCTTTCTCTGTCTGGCTAATTTTCTTTAACTTAATGACCTTTCGTTCCATCCATTTTCCTATAAATGACATTATTTCATAATTCTTTGTGACTGAATCATTTACCACTGTGTATATGTACCATATTTTCTTTATTCATTCATCCAATTGATGGCCACCTTGGCTGATTACATAACCTGGCTATTGTGCATAAATGCCACAATAAAGATAAGTAGCAAGTTATCTTTCTCTCTTTTGATAATAGTAATTATAACTACAGTAAGATGAAATGTCAATATAGTTCTGATTTGCATTTCTCTGATAGATAATGACATTGAACATTTTTTCATATAGTTATTTTCATATAGTTATTGCCCATTTTCACTTCTTTACAAAGAAAAGAAGCATTCAGCTCATTTGCCCATTTATTAATTGGATCATTTGATCTTTTTTGTGTTTTTTTTTAGTTTTTTTATGTATATCCTGGATATTAATCCTATATCAAATGAACAGCTGGCAAAGATTTTCTCCCATTCTGTGGGTTTTGTCTTTGTTGAGTGTTTTCTTTGCTGTACAGAGCTTTTTAATTTGATATAGTTCATTTGTTAATTCTTGCTATTCCCAAGCCATTTGAATCTGTGCATATATCCTGAAGTTGTTGTCTGTGCATATATCCTGAAGTGTTTGAGTTGAGTTTTAAAATTCTTCTAGCAGTTTCAAAATTTCAGGTCTTACATTGAAGTTTTTTTACTTATTTAGAGTTGTTTTGTGTACAGGGTGAGAGATAGGGTTTAGATTATTTGATTTGGAATTTAATATAAAGCTCTTAGGTAGTTTAAATCTCCTGGGTAACATAGAAATCACAGATGTCTGTCATTTTTCTTGTTAGCATATGTGGATTTATGTTTGTTTCTATTTAGAGAAAGATATGAAAGAATGCATGTTGATTTGAATTTTGAGATAAACTGATGGTATACAGTAAGGTCAGCAAAGGGTGAGCTGGCTAGGAAAACAAGAAGTTCAAATTTCCTGGATGGCCTTCCCTACAGAGCACATAAAGCCCAGAATTAAGCAAACAAGAGAATTATTAACCTAAGGAAGGGTCTTCATAGATTTACAGTCTGTTTCTCAGGAGAAAAACTATGTAATATACTTAGAATAGTGCCTAGCAAATTAAATAGCTATAAATTGGTAGCATTTGTGATATTGATGATGATTTTTATATTGATATTGATGATGATGATTTCCTATTCTAATGATATTTGTCTGGTTCTTGCTTTGAGTTTTATCATTGCGACTTATGTTGTGATGTTCTCTGCCTTTATTACTATCTGCTCTCCATTGTTTAGTTTGGAAATATTGAATATTTAGTTTTGGGTATTTTATAACCAAAATCTCTTAGTTTTTATATTTGCATTTCAGGGATCCCAGTTTGAGTTTAAACTGTGAGTAACACTTCAGCATTTAGAAATAGCAGAAAGAGTGGCTCCTTCAGGGACTATTTACATATGGAAATTCATCTGATAAAGAACTCACTCTAAGAAATAGAGAATCTACATGAACAGATTTGATTCAAGTACCTCTGTTAGAGAGCAAAGATAAGTACATTGTGTTCACTCACATTTTCTTCCAACCCAACACTAAGAGACTGTAGCTAAGTTACCTAAAGTAACTGGGTTGAAGCAACAGAGAAAAACAATTAAAGAACTAGTTTAATGAAGGTGTTAAGTAGAGTGTTAAAAAGAGGTGTTATATCTTTAAGTCTTTAGTCCAATAGTTTATTGAGAAAATTTGAGTACTATATACTTGTTCCATTGCATAGAATCATAATTGCTTAGAATTATCAGAATCACAAGAGAACTCAAGATCATAGTATGGCTCCTATTATAGTCTCACATACACAAGGGATATGGTGGCATAAGAAGAATACAGGCTTAAAAAAAAAACAGTCCCCCCAAACTATACATTACTCATGTAACATGACTAACTTTGTTATGATCCACTCCACTATTCCAGAATTGAATCTGAACTGACTAAGGGAAGGAAGGAGTATATAATAAAACCTCAAAGTAGATTTGGAAGTGTTATTATACTTTTAAGAATCCCCTAAAATAGGAATCACCACTTGCGTAACAGAGCTAATCAAAATGACTGGAGCTTTAGGGAAAACATTTATTTAAGGAAACTATTAACTCTTTTGAATTTCTAATAGATGATATGTACTGAGGATCAAAGAATAATTAGACATGGTATAGGAGAAGGGGAGAAACTAAACTGAATTTCATGCAACTCTTTCATAGTATTTCCTACAAAAGTTCTAGAATTGGCTTTCATTGGCCAGCTGGTACCATATATCCATTTCTATATGAATCACTGAGGCCACAGGAACAAATGTGAACTTGATCTCTTCAGCTGGGAGGCAAGTGTTAGGGTCAGCAGAATGACTGGAAAGAGGGGCAATTCCTTAGACTAAAATCATGATACTGTTATCAGTGGAAGGTGAAAGAGATGCTGGGCAGAAAAATAATGCCAGCTATCCACTAGAAAAGCTTAACTTGAAAAAGAATGGGAGCTACTAGAATAGGAATGGGAAGGTTTACTAAAACATAGAAGAACTTTAGCCCCAAGGAATAAACTAATAACTGCAAATTAAGCCTGAAGTAAGTGCAGGGAACTCATCCACACCCTGACTTAGCCTCAAGTATGCAAAGACAAATTTATTTAAAGAAGATTGGGGTAAGAATAAGCACAGAGGTGTGGAAACAGAAAAAGGCCCATTATAAGCTGGACTATTTTAGAGATTTTAGGAAAACAAGTTGAAGGAGGAGAGGGTACTCAGTCTCTTGGAAATGATAACTCACTGGCAGAAACCACAAGACTCCATTTTGTAGGGCTAAGTCTCTTGAAGAAGGCAGAAAAACCAAACTAATTAAATAGACTAAATATTGAAGTACAACTCAAATTTAGAAAGGAGGCAGAAGCATTTTTTTTTCTCTATAATAAAGTTTTAAAGTTATACCTGCACAGGGAATAACAATCTTTTAATTTTGTATGTAATGTGTGGGCTACTGGCCCCATGTTCATATATGGAAGATGAGTTTAATATAAAGTACAGAGTTACTTCACTGTGTATTCAAGGGGTAAAACTGTGTTCAGTTTCTTCCTACATCATCAACTGTGTGACTTCAGATAAATTTGTTCGCCTTTCTATTCTCGGTTTCCTTTGCTTTAAGACAGGATAATTAAGAGTAGTTGCCTCATGAGGTTATCCTGAGTTAACATATTAATAGTTATAAAATGTACAGAATAGCTCTTGACATGTAGTATATACTCAAAAAAAGTAACACAATGCTTAATTTTCCACTCAACCTATATGTTTTGGATACTTTTACTGGGAGCATGAAAGAAAACTGATGGAAATTTCTGTTTTGTTGTTGTTGTTTCTGTGTGTTCACTCAAGTGGTTGGATAGTAGATCTGCTATGTGTACTAAAGTCAACGAACAGGCATCTGACATGCCTTCAGTGAAGAATATGTGGGTAAGAAGCTATCAAGGTGATTTCCAAGCCAAACCAAATAGTAAGCCTGATTCTCCTGATTGTTTTCTGCCTCTGCCAAGAACCATTCTGATACTCCCAGCCAACCAAAGGTGAAGTACCTGATACCTGGGTTACATATGCAATAAGTTGTGTCACAGGGGGTGGTGTTATTATGTCTGATGTAGTAAGGGTATAAAGAAGGGTTTTTAATTTATTTTATTTTATTTATTTATTATGTGGTGCTGAGGATCAAACTCAGTGCCTCACACATGTGAGGCAAGTGTTCTACCACTGAGCTACAATCCCAGCCCTAAAGAAGGTTTTAATGTGGGAAAACATATGTACATGTACAGTTGGGAAGAAATTCATAGAGGATATGATTCTTTTTTTATTGGTTGCTCAAAACATTACAAAGCTCATGATATATCATCTTTCATACATTTGACTCAAGTGGGTTATGAACCCCCATTTTTACCCCAAATACAAATTGCAGAATCACATCGGTTACACACTCACATTTTTACATAATGGCATATTAGTGACTGTTGTATTCTGCTACCTTTCCTATCCCCTACTATTCCCCCTCCCCTACCCTCCCATCTTCCCTCTCTACCTCATCTGCTGTTGTTCAATTCTCTCCCTTGTCCCCCCCCCCTTCCCCTCACAACCTCTTATATGTAATTTTGGGAAACATTGAGGGTCTCCTACCATTTCCATATGATTTCCCTTCTCTCTCCCTTTCTCTCCCCCCACTCATCTCTGTTTAATGTTAATCTTTTCCTCATGCTCTTCCTCCCTGTTCTGTTCTTAGTTGCTCTCTTTATATCAAAGAAGACATCTGGCATTTGTTTTTTAAGGATTGGCTAGCTTCGCTTAGCATAATCTGCTCTAATGCCATCCATTTCCCTGCAAATTCCATGATTTTGTCATTTTTTAGTGCTGCGTAATACTCCATTGTGTATAAATGCCACATTTTTTTTATACATTCATCTATTGAAGGGCATCTAGGTTGGTTCCACAGTCTAGCTATTGTGAATTGTGCCACTATGATCATTGATGTGGCAGTATCCCTATAGTATGCTCTTTTAAGATCCTCAGGGAATAGTCCAAGAAGGGCGATAGCTGGGTCAAATGGTGGATCCATTCCCAGATTTCCCAGGAATCTCCATACTGCTTTCCAAATTGGCCTCACCAATTTGCAGTCCCACCAGCAATGTACAAGTGTACCCTTTTCCCCACATCCTCGCCAACACTTATTGTTGTTTGACTTCATAATAGCTGCCAATCTTACTGGAGTGAGATGGTATCTTAGGGTGGTTTTGATTTGCATTTCTCTGACTGCTAGAGATGGTAAGCATTTTTTCATGTACTTGTTGATTGATTGTATGTCCTCCTCTGAGAAGTGTCTGTTCAGGTCCTTGGCCCATTTGGGTTATTTGTTATCTTATTGTTTAATTTTTTGAGTTCTTTGTATATTCTGGATATTAGGGCTCTATCTGAAGTGTGAGGGGTAAAAATTTGTTCCCAGGATGTAGGCTTTCTATTTAGCTCTCTTATTGTTTCTCTTACTGAGAAAAAACTTTTTAGTTTAAGTAAGTCCCATTTGTTTATTCTTGTTATTAACTCTTGGGCTATGGGCGTCCTATTAAGGAATTTGGAGCCCGACCCCACAGTATGTAGATCGTAGCCAACTTTTTCTTCTATTAGATGCCATGTCTCTGATTTGATATCTAGCTCCTTGATCCATTTTGAGTTAAATTTGTGCATGGTGAGAGAAAGGGATTTAGTTTCATTTTGTTGCATATGTATATCCAGTTTTCCCAGCATCATTTGTTGAAGATGCTATCCTTCCTCCATTGCATGCTTTTAGTCCCTTTATCAAATATAAGAAAGTTGTAATTTTGTGGATTGGTCTCTGTGTCCTCTATTCTGTACCATTGGTCCACCTGCCTGTTTTGGTACCAGTACCATGCTGTTTTTGTTACTATTGCTCTGTAGTACAGTTTGAAATCTGGTATCGCTATACCTCCAGATTCACACTTCCTGCTTAGAATTGCTTTTGCTATTCTGGGTCTTTTGTTTTTCCATATGAATTTCATGATTGCTTGATCTATTTCTACAAGAAATGCCATTGGGATTTTGATTGGCATCGCATTAAACCTGTAGAGAACTTTGGGTAATATCGCCATTTTGATGATGTTAGTTCTGCCTATCAATGAACAGGGTACATTTTTCCATCTTCTAAGATCTTCTTCTATCTCTCTCTTTAGGGTTCTGTAGTTTTCGTTGTATAAATCTTTCACCTCTTTTATTAGGTTGATTCCCAAGCATCTTATTTTCTTTGAGGTTATTGTGAATGGGATGGTTTTCCTCATTTCCATTTCAGAAGTTTTGTTGCTGATATACAGGAATGCCTTTGATTTATGCGTGTTGATTTTATATCCTGCCACTTTGCTGAATTCATTTATTAACTCTAGCAGTTTCTTTGTAGACCCTTTTGGGTCTGTTAAATATATTATCATGTCATCCGCAAATAGCGATAATTTAAGTTCTTCTTTTCCTATTTTTATGCCTTTAATTTCTTTTGTCTGTCGAATTGCTCTGGCTAGTATTTCAAGAACTAAATTGAATAGAAGTGGTGAGAGAGGGCATCCATGTCTTGTTCCAGATTTTAGAGGGAATGTCTTCAGTTTTTATCCATTTAGGATGATGCCAGCCTGAGGTTTAGCATATATAGCTTTTACAATGTTGAGGTAAGTTCCTGTTATCCCTAGTTTTTCTAGTGTTTTGAACATAAAGGTATGCTGTACTTTGTCGAATGCTTTTTCTGCATCTATCGAGATGATCATATGGTTCTTATCTTTAAGTCTATTGATGTGGTGAATAGCATTTATTGATTTCCGTATATTGAACCAGCCTTGCATCCCAGGGATGAATCCTACTTGATCATGGTGCACAATTTTTTTTGATATGCTTTTGTATCCAATTCGCCAGGATTTTATTGAGAATTTTTGCATCTAAGTTCATTAGAGATATTGGTCTGTAGTTTTCTTTCTTTGAAGTGTCTTTGTCTGGTTTAGGAATCAGGGTGATGTTGGCCTCATAGAATGAATTTGGAAGAGCTCCTTCTTTTTCTATTTCTTGAAATAGCTTGAAAAGTATTGGTATTAATTCTTCTTTGAAGGTTTTGTAAAACTCCGCTGTATACCCATCCGGTCCAGGGCTTTTCTTGGTTGGTAGTCTTTTGATGGCTTCTTCTATTTCTTCCTTTGTTATTGGTCTGTTTAAATTGTGTGTGTCTTCCTGACTCAATCTGGGCAGATCGTATGACTTAAGAAATTTATCGATACCTTCACTATCTTCTATTTTATTGGAACATAGGGTTTCAAAATACTTTCTAATTATCTTCTGTATTTCTGTAGTGTCTGTTGTGATATTGCCTTTTTCATCCCGTATGTTCTCTCTTCTTCTCTTCGTTAGCATGGCTAAGGGCCTGTCGATCTTATTTATTTTTTCAAAGAACCAACTTTTAGTTTTATCAATTTTTTCAATGGTTTTTTTGTTTCAATTTCGTTGATTTCTGCTCTGATTTTAATTATTCTTTTCTTCTACTACTTTTGCTGTGGTTTTGCTCTTCCTTTTCTAGGTTTTTGAGGTGTAGTGTGAGTTTATTTATTTGTTGGTTTTTTCTTTTTTTGAGGAAAGAACTCCAGGAAATGAATTTCCCTCTTAAAACTGCTTTCATTGTGTCCCATAGATTCCGGTATGTTGTGTCTGTATTGTCATTTTTCTCTAAGAATTTTTTTATCTCCTCCTTTATGTCTTCTGTAACCCATTGATCATTCAGTAATATATTGTTCATTTTCCATGTGATGTAGGATTTTTCCTTCCTTCTTTTATCATTGATTTCCACTTTCATTCCATTATGATCGGATATGGTGCATGGTATTATCTCCACACCTTTATATTTACTAAGAGTTGCCCTATGGCATAATATATGGTCTATCTTTGAGTAGGATCCATGTGCTGCTGAGAAGAAAGTGTATCCACTTGATGATGGTTGATATTCTATATATGTCAGTTAAGTCTAGGCTATTGATTGTGCTATTGAGTTCTATAGTTTCTTTATTCAGCTTTGGTCTAGAGGATCTGTCTAATGGCGAGAGCGTTGAAGTCACCCATAATTATTGTGTTGTAGTCTATTTGACTCTTGAACTTGAGGAGAGTTTGTTTTATGAACGTTGCAGCACCATTGTTTGGTGCATACAAATTGATAATTGTTATGTCTTGTTGGTGGATGGTTCCTTTTAACAGTATATAGTGTCCTTCTTTATCCGTTTTGATTAGCTTAGGTTTGAAGTTGATTTTATTCGATATGAGTATGGCCACTCCTGCTTGCTTCCGAAGGCCATGTGAGGGGTATGATTTTTCCCAA
The DNA here is from genome assembly GCF_048772815.1 of Callospermophilus lateralis. Lineage (NCBI taxonomy): Eukaryota > Metazoa > Chordata > Mammalia > Rodentia > Sciuridae > Callospermophilus > Callospermophilus lateralis. The sequence continues at coordinate 40,331,337 of NC_135325.1, forward strand.
CCTTTTACCTTCAGCCTGTGTATGTCTTTTCCTATCATATGAGTTTCCTGGAGGCAGCATATTGTTGGATTTGGTTTTTTTTTTTTTTTTTTTTTTTTTTTTTATTGATCCAGGTTACTAGCCTATGTCTCTTGATTGGTGAATTTAGGCCATTAACATTTAAGGTTACAATTGAAATATGGTTTGTACTTCCAGTCATGTTTATTTATTTATTTATTTTAGTTTGGCTGATTTTTACTTTTTGATTATTTTCCTCCCCCTTTACTGAGATACCTCCCACTGTTAGTTTTGGGCACTATTTTTCAATTCCTCTTCTTGTAGTATTTTGCTCAAAATGCTTTGCAGTGCTGGTTTTCTGGCTGAAAATTCTTTTAGCTTTTGTTTATCGTGAAAGATTTTAATTTCATTGTCAAATCTGAAGCTTAATTTTGCTGGATACAGTATTCTTGGTTGGAATCCATTATTTTTCAGCATTTGAAATACATTGTTCCAGGATCTTCTCGCTTTCAAAGTCTGTGATGAAAAATCAGTCGTTAACCTAATTGATTTACCCTTGAATGTAATCTGCCTCCTTTCTCTCATAGCTTTTAATATTCTCTCCTTGTTCTGTCTGTTGGCTCTCTTCATAGTTATATGTCTTGGAGTTGGTCTATTACGGTTTTGAATGTTTGGGGTCCTATAGGCTTCCAGGATTTGGCAATCCATTCCATCTTTCATCTCTGGGAAGTTTTCTAGAATTATTTCATTTAATAGGTTGTCCATTCCTTTGGTTTGAATCTCTATGCCTTCTTCTATCCTGATGACTCTCAAATTTGGTTTTTTTATGACATCCCATATCTCTTGAATAGATTGCTCATGAGATTTAAGCATCTTTTCTGTGTTGACTATATTCTTTTCAAGTTGATAAACTTTGTCTTCATTATCTGATGTTCTGACTTCTACTTGATCTAGTCTATTTGTAATATTCTCGTTTGAGTTTTTAATTTGGTTTATAGTTTCCTGCATTTCTAGGATTACTGTTTGATTTTTTTTTAAATCTCTATCTCCTGGTAAAGCTCGTTCTTTGCCAATTGAATTTGTTTAATTCGTTTTCAAAATATACTTTCATTGCTTGGACTTGCTGTCTCATGTCTTCTCTAATATTCCTTTCCATCTGAGTTAGGTATGCCTTGAGTTCTTTCCCTATCCATGTTTCTGATGCTTCTAGGTCCTCCTGAAGAATTAAGTTATCCTGCATTGTTTGTAATCCTTTTTTCCCTTGTTTTTTCATGTTGTTCACGTTACTTTCCAGCTCTATTTGATTGCTGTGTTTCTGCTCTCTCCTATAGATTTGTTTTGGTTTTGTATATCTCTGTTGTCTCTCCTTTGTGATGGTAGACTATGCCTGTTAAAGTGGATTCCGCTGGGATGGAATTCTGAAGGCCGAGCTCCAGTGACATCACCTCTCTGCTATGGTGGGCCCCAGGCTCCTTGCCAGGGTGTCCAAAGGGGGGGGTGGGACTGGACTGTCTCTGGTTGGTTTCAGCTCCCGGTTGGCTACTTCATGAAGGCCCGGCTATAGACCTCTTCCTAGAGTCTCTGTGCCGTTCCTGCTTGGCCGCACCTCGGGGCCTAGCCGCGCGGTCGCCGGCGGGTGGGCGGGCTCCAGCTGCCCAGTCGTGCAGGCAGCGGGTGGGCTGTCGCCGGTGGGCGGGCAATCTCTAGCCGCCCAGTCTCGTGGTTGGTCGCCGGCGGGCGGGCGTTCTCCAGCCGCCCAGTTGCGCGGGCAGCGGGTGGGCTGTCACTGGCGGGCCTGCGGTCTCCAGCCGCCCAGTCGCGAGGGCCTGGCCTCTAGTCCCCTGGTTTCTCCTGCTAGTCCTGGCTTCTCCTGCTAGCCCAGTTTTACCCTGTGTGATGCCTCTCGGCAGTTCAAACTGTACTCTGGGCCTGCAGTTTGCTGGGTGTGGAGGGTGGCTATTGGGAACCCTGGCACTCTATTGTTTTGATTTTTTCCGCTTACCCCTCCCCGAGCGCTGGCCAGACAGGTTTCGTTTTCGCTGCTGATGGGAGGGGGAGTTGAAGGTCAGGTGTCCCTACCTTTCTCCGCGTCTCTATGCAGGCTCGTTCTGATAATCCCTCCCCTGGAAAGCCTAGGAGAGATTTTATGCGAATTCCCTGCTGTATGGGAGATGGGCTGAGTAACACACACCTATTTTATTGTTGCAATCTGTCGGAGACTGGCGGTGGTTACGTCAGCTCTCCAAGATGGTGGCCGCTGGCTTCCTTGGTGGAGTTTCTGTTGTGGGGGATAGAACTGGACCGCTTCCTTCCCCGTCTGAAGTCCCGAACTCAGCCCGAAGCTCAGTGAGGGCACAGCCGGCAGGATTCCACAGAATCCGTAGCACTGTTTCTCTCTGCTTGCTGGTTGCTTCTCGGCTGCGCCCCGCCATCTGTAGCCGCGGGGCGGGCTGCGTGGATCAGTCAGCCTGGGTCTCCAGTTGCACAGTTGGCTCGTGTTTGAGACTCAATTACCAGACCTCGGTGCTGGAAATCCTTCCTCTAGGTTTCGGTGTACCCCAATTTTGCTGTAAATTCCTAACAAGATAGTTTTTTGTCATTCTAACTCGTTATTCACCTGTGCAGTGACGCGGTACACGGGGTGTGATGCACTCTATTCGCGGCCATCTTGGAGTCTCCGAGGATATGATTCTTAAGCCAAATCCAAGCAGAGACTTACAAGCCCTCCGAAAAGTGTATGTAAATCTGTGTGTGAGTATATTTTTATTAAGAGAGTTCCTTTATCTTTAGCTAAAATCTCACAGAAATCTGTGTTCCATAAAGAACCACCATTCCAGGGCATTTATGCTAAAATTCTCAAACAGCAGCCTGATTCCTGTGGCCCTGATTCTCTTCTGGCCCCAGAGACATCATTTTACTCATTTAATTTTTTTCATAGTAGTTAGAGAGATAAGAGAAAGGGAGGAAGGATTGGAGGGGGGAAGAGAGAGAGAGAGAGAGAGAGAGAGAGAGAGAGAGAGAGAGCATACAAGTGAGCACTGTTTCATCACTAAAAATCAGGGAATTTCATAAAAGATAGATTTTTATTGTTAACTTTTCTTAAAACTTAAAAGTGAGTCATATTGGAGCCACTCATCTGCATGACAGCCATTGCTAGAGTTGAAAAGCAATAGTTCCCCTTCAGAAAGAGCACTTAATCTGCAGTTTGACACAATCCCCATTCAGCCCTTTTCACACATATGATATTTATCTGGCCTCTGTAGACCCTTGCATTGTGACTTCTGAATTTATGTCATTGATGGAGTTCAGGAATTTCCCTGAATCCTTGGAGTTGTCATCCTAGAACTCCCCAAGGGTTTTACTTTCAGGTTTTCTTATGCCCTAACAGGTTAGTTTAGGGTCTTCCTTGGGTAGTTTTACAGGGAATAGAGTCAGGCTGAGTAGGTTTGTCTGCATCTAGTTCAAGACACTCTTGTTATGACAGGGTTTCGACAAAGTGTTTCCATAATATGTTTCTATTTTTATTTCTCATCAGGGGAAATCAGCTGAGAAAATCAAGCAGTTTGCTTCTTCTGGTTTTCCTCATCTTATTTGTAAGCCAAGAATATGGCAGAAGCCAAGGAATAACTGATTGCTCACTGACAGACTGATAGGGTACTTTGGGCTTCCAATAAAGTTATCTCAAGGTGCCTGGCAGAGGCCTGCATGAGATCTTTCCAAACTCAAAGCAAATGTTATTTCCTACTTATCAACTTAATAATCCCAAGGATTCTTCTCCTCCTCTTCTAACCTACTGCCAGTAGAATAAGGGGAGTCTTGATTACCACTAGGCCCTGAATGTCCCTTGTTATAGTCTGGATATGAGTATCCTCCAAAAGTTCACATAAAAGACAACAGAAGAATGTTAAGAGGTGAAATGATTAAATTATCAGACCTGTGTGTGCCTAGAGGAAGTAGATCACTAGAGGTGTGACTTTGGGGTTTATATTTCGTCCCTGGCACCTCACTCTCTCTGCTTCCTAGTTGTCATGAAATGAGCAGATTTCCTCCATCACACCCTTCTGCCATAACGTTCTACCTCATCTTGGGCCCAAAGCTATGGAGTCAGCTGACCAGGATCTGAAACTCTGAAACCACGAGCCAAAATAAACTTTTTCTTCTCTAGTTTGCCCTTGTTGGGTATGCCGGTCTCAGCAACACATATCTGACTGAAACACCCACTCATACAAGGTTTTTTAGAGACATGACAACTTATTAGCACCTCTTTCTAGCACAGTAGAAGCAACAATTTTCAAAGTTTGTAGGAATAAGTGAGAACCTAAACTGAACTGTTACAAAAATTTTAATACTCTGCGTGTTTGAAATGCCATCCTCCAAATGCCAAGACAGAGTTGGAAAAGCCAAAATTGTGTTTATTCTTCCTTTTATCTTTCCCTTATCCATTTGGCAAAAGGGGGATTTATTGTGTATTGCAGCTGTGAAGTATACCACAGAATTCCTCTTTGTCCTTCTTTTCATACAACAAACAGGAGGTGCTAATATAATGTATAATTCTGGTGAAGGTGTGTATATTGTTATTTTTAGATGCATAGTAGTAATGTACTCACAGAATAAATGAACATTACACTTTCCTTAGTCCTAGGGAAAGTTCTGGTTACTATGCTACCACCTCTTAAGAGATAGCCATCTGCTCTGTCTTCCAACATTGGTAGTGGGACACAGGGCAAAGTGAGAAAGAAAGCATTCTCTTCCTAATATGAGGACATGTTTTATTCTAGGCATGTGGACACTACAATGAACAAGACAGTCAAGGTTCCTTGATCTCATACATTATGACATTTTAGTGGAGAAGACAACAATGAACACATGAACAACAACAAAATATAATAAAACATCATAGTGAACTGTAGTTTTAGGTGGTGGTCAGTATTAGAGGACCCTGATAAACTTGTTTGTTGTGTGAGACTACATTTGTCAGCCCTTGCCCTCAAGGTTCTGGCCCATTTTAACTTTGAAGTATGAGGTGCAATACTTTATTTCAAAGACGTTTAACCAGGAACTGAAATGCCTATCTATTTATTTTTTTGTAGATGGATAGCATGCCTTTTTCTTATTTGTTTATTTTTATGTGGTGCAGAAGATTGAACCCAGTGCCTAACAGGCTAGGCAAGTGCTCTGCCACTGAGTTATAGCCACAGCCCTAGTCTCCTATTTATTAATTTTTTTCATTTTTAAAATTTTAATTTATTATATGTGACAGAATGCATTACAATTCATATTACATATATAGAGCACAAATTTTCATATCTCTGGTTGTACATAAAGTTGAGTTACACCATTTGTGTCTTCATATATGTACTTAGGGTAATGATGTTCATCTCATTTCACTGTATTTCCTACCCTCATGCCTTCCCCTCCCTCCCCTTCTCCCCTTTGCCCTATCTAGAGTTCCTCTAATCCTCCCATGCCCCCCCACCACATTATGAATCAGTATTCTTAAATCAAAGAAGACATTTGCCATTTAGTTTTGGGGGATTGGCTAACTTTACTTAGCATTATATTCTCAAACTCCATCCATGTAACCTGCAAATACCATGATTTTATTCTCTTTTAATGCTGAATAATATTCCATTGTGTATATATGCCACATTTTTTATCCATTCATCTATTGAAGGGTATCTAGGTTGGTTCCACAGTTTAGCTATTGTGAATTGTGCTGCTATAAACATTGATGTGGCTGTGTCCCTGTAGTATGCTGTTTTTAAGTCCTTTGGCTATAGACGGAGGAATGGGTTAGCTGGGTCAAATCTATTTATTAATATTGATGAAAAAAGTAAAGTGAGGGGCTGGGGATATAGCTCAGTTGGTAGAGTGCTTGCCTTGCATGCACAAGGCCCTGGGTTAATTCCCATCACCACACACAAAAAAAGAGTAAAGTGAAAAATGATCCAGGTTAACAGTATAGACTGTAGAGTGTACCAGTTAGGGATATGTGCACAGAAGACAAACAAAATTAGTAAATTGGCTACTCCATTTACTAATCCTGTAATGTTAAGCAAGTTACTTTATCTTTCTGTGCTTCAGTTTCTTCTTTTCTCAAATGGAAACAATGAATCCAGTTTTATAGGACTGTTGCAAGAATTATTTGGGGTCCAGTCCCTGGCATGTAGAAAGTGCTAAGTGTGAGTTACTATTTGCTGGTCAAAATGTCTTCTCTTCCAAGTGGAATTAAATAATAATTAGAAGATTATTTAGTGATCAAGACCCTGGAACAAGGGGAACTGGTTGAATTGTCTTAATAATTCAAAACACTAGGATATTCTGAAGTACTCATCTACTTTATAAAATATCTGCCAACAGGGAAGATAGTCATATTTGTAGGTAAGGATATCCTTCCCTGGGCACTGTATGGAGCCAAAAGATGTATCTCAACTTTTGTGCTTCCCTTCCTAGATCCCATGAAAACCACCCTTCTATCTGCATTTAACTTAGTTTCATTTGTTAGCACCTGGAGTAACATTACAGCTATTTCAATAATGATATGTTGTCAACTTTTCTTTATGAGATAAAAATAATAGTATTAGGTAGGAATACTAGTAAGGAATGAGCAGTGAAATTTATGGCAAGGTCACAAGTGTTCTTTAAATTACTTTTAGAGTCTTATACTACATTCGAAGTGGATGAGAAAGCAAATGGTGGCAGTTAATTTGTTGAACATAAACAAAAGCAAGTCTTTAAAATACTTTTAAAGTGGATGAGAAAGCAAATGGTGGCAGTTTATTTGTAGAAAATAAACAAAAGCAAAAGGAGCTAATTGGGGAAATAATACATCAAAAGAAAAAGGTTAATGGGACAAACTTTTGACATGGCTCCTTGAAGTTGGTGTGAAGTTAGGATTTATGGCTATAGATGTCTCCTTATGTCTGGGAAGGAAAGTTCCTTTAGTTGGGCAAGTATAGTAAGGTAACTTCTGACCCTCCACTGACCCAATGCCCACATTAATATGGAATTTACTTGTAGATGAAGCCTTCCTGTGTAGGATGGCCACCATGACAGTTCCAGAAAGGATCAATTATGGTAAAAAAACTACCACCCAACATAAAGGAAGAGTTGAAAACCTTATCGATAAAGAGTGCAGAAGGTGGCCCACAGCTCTCAAGTCAAACATCAAACAGTAATAAATCTGGACACAGCATTGTTTCCTTTATCATTCTTTGCCTAGAGGCATCTCTCTCTCTCTCTCTCTCAATCTTTGCTTGAGCATCACATTACTTTCACTTATAACAAAATTCTCTTGCATGGCTTTTGGTGTCTAACTTTGAGTTTTCTTTCATCACAACACAAGAACTGAGGTTTGGCGTTTCAGTGCCCCACTCTCCTATGACAATAGCAATTAATAGCATATTTGCCATAGTAGAATATTGTAGTAGTAGAATTGTCATCACTCACCTGTGAGGCCTGATGTAAGTTCCTGGGAGGCAAGTTTGGAGATATAATGATCTGAAGTCTATTGGAATGAAGGCTGCAGAGAGAGAGACAGGACAAGAGGAGCTGGCTTCCAACAAGGAATAGACCAAAGCACCAAGTCACCAAGCACAAAGGGAATGCTATGAGTCCAGCAATAATCATTGATCAAAGGCCCAAGTGTGTGTAAAATACCTTCCAATTGTTCTTGACAAGTTTCAAAGTTATGGTTTAGGGTTAGTCAAAGTAGAGTTCAAGTCAGTCCTCCAAGCTAATTGGGTTGTTATTCATGGACCAGACTCTCTCCAGCCTTGGTGGGAAGCTATACTGGGGACTAGGAATCAATGAGATAAAATAATTGAAATAACCCACCTATACTCAACAAGAGGGAGGGAGGAACTGAAGGAGGGTATATCTCCAATGTCATTCAGTCACCCACCAGGCCAAATTTTCCCAGGTATGCCACTGACAGAGGGATGGCAAGCCTCATGAAGGGATCCATGCCTCATCCTACCCACTGGCCAGGTACTTGCAAGAGTTACTATGTTTAAAATATTTTTGTTTCCCACATGATATATTTATTGAGAAACATATTAAAATTATAGCTAGTGTTTATTTAGGATTATGGTGTGCTTTGACCTAAGTCAAATCCTCACAACAACATTGTAAGGCTTGTACTGTCATTATACTCATTTTGGTAGGTGAAAAGTTTGAAGAATGAAAAGGTTCAGTAACTGGTCTATAGTTACATTGCTAATAAGTAAAAGAGATGAGGTTCAAATATATTTGTCTAGTTCCAGAGCCCATGATGCTCTTTTATAATACTATAATTGAGAATGCTGGCACTTTGGTTGGATCCATTATGCTTGACTGACACAATGTTTTAAATGATGATTGTTTCAAAATGTCGATGCCTTTAGGTAAGGTATGACTCTGCACTTTGCCACAGAACTCACAGATTTAGAGGTGTGGTACTGGGGATTGAACCCAGGGGCATTTAACCACTGAGCCATATCCTAGCCCTTTTTTTATTTTGAAACAGGATCTCACTAAGTTGCTCAGGGTCTTGTTAAGTTGCTGCAGCTGGTCTTGAATTTGAGATCCTCTTGCCTCAGCATCCTGAGCCATTGGGATTACAGGTGTGCACCACTGCACCCAGCTCCCTGTAATCTTATTCATAACCACTTCACACATTTTTTTTATTACCTGTTTATCCTGGGAAAGCATTCAATTGGAAAGCTCTGCAGACTGCCTTCTACATTTCTCATAATCCTAAGCATTTATGCTTATTAAGTTGGCAATCACATTGGCCCCATGGTTAAAAATATATATTATATTAGTACTAGATTCATTCTATATACTTCTGTAGTTTATGATTGTATCATCATTATAAATGACTTTGATAAGGATTTTTAAATTAGTTCTATGTGTTTATCCTGTAGAAAAAGCCCCTGGAGAAGCAACTGCCCCAGTCATACTTTTCTACAGATGAAATTACTGCCAGTTTTGGTATCTGTATGGCAAATAGATAGGCAGATGCTATAAAGTTCTGAAACTACTATCTGGGGAAATCAGTAAATACTTTAATATAAGAGAGGTTATATATTCTAAAGGGAGAGGACCATTTCATAGAACTGGTAGCTCAAAAGCTGCCTCTATTTTATTAATAATATTTGTGAGGCTAGCCTTCCCATATCAGTACAGAAACTTTTATAAGAAGGCTGAGGAAAATATCTGTAATTTAGACCATTAATAAGTACCTACTACCTGTCCAACTCTATATGCTATCCATCTACCATCTATCAATCATGCATACATCTCTCCATTCACACATATATAGTCTTTTAACAAATTTCTACAACAATTCTATGCATTGATGTTTTCAACATTTTATAGACAAGAAAAATAAAACTCAAAGAATTTATTTAAGTCACTTGTCCAATGTTATCCATATATGAAATGATGCAACAAAAATGAATTTCTCCAAAGAGAGCATCACATTTGCCACATCTTTATTTTCTATTACTGATGAAAATTCATTATGATCCCCACCTACTCTACCTCCTAGAGATGATAGATAGGGAGGCAAGGGAGGCTTTAAATGTGATATTACAGTGGCCCACCTCATGCTTTTAATATAGCTCTTGCTGTTCTGCTACTGAGGCTTATTTTTTAATGGACATGTTATATTTCTTTTCCTCTTCTCCCTCTCTCCCTTCCCCTCCCTAACTTCAGCAGGAACGGGGGAAGGGATTAGGAACAGGATCACCTTTTTCCAAACCTAGGCTAAGTTGTCTGTCTTTGAGCACACACCCACTACTGGAACCAAGTAATTTAGACTTCAGAGGATGGCGGCAGAAGATCTAAGGAATGGCTATCTCCCAAATTAACAAGTGAATCACAGCCTCCCACAGGGAATACCTGAAATGAATTACTTCTTTAAAAACCCCGTGTTCTTTTAAAAATTTTAATTAGAGCTTTATAGTTACACATGGTAGTTAGGTTCACCTCACAGAACATTTCCACTACATTTATGCCACCAAATATACTAAAGAGGAAGACACTTGTTGCTCTTAAAGATGTAAAAATCCACACCTGAAATAACAGCCTCATTCATCTAGTAAATTCCACAGTAGACATAAGGTTCAGAAACAAGTTTTCTATTACAGGTAAAGGAAAAAAACCCTCTGTTCTTCCTGATGGGCAGAATCACAGTCTGGGACAGGACTCCCCTGGTGCTTCTTCTTTGATAGCAAAGTAATAAAACTTCATTTTCCTTTTTCTCAAAATTGTATTCTCATTATTGAATTGGCTTCAGGGACAAGGACTCAGCTTTCCGTAACAGTAAAACTTTTGAATCAGTGTTTCATCAGTCACCAGCTGGTTTAAGTAATCTCTTTGAGGAAATTCAGTTTCTTTTTGGTGAAGGCTCAGTTCTTTAAATTCTGGTTATTACTCCCCACCACCTCACCTGTTTCCAGATGCCACCTAAATATAGTGGGGGTAGAAAAGGATCTTACTGCCATCGGAACCTTCCTAAACTGAAGGAGCTGGGGCGAATGTTTGGGACTGCTGTGAAGAGCCATAATTTGAATCTGGATGTGTCTGTCTCCTGAACTTGAAAATACCTGTGTCTATAATACATATATCTTCTATTTCTACCTTTCATCTGACATGCAGATCTGAGTGTGGGGAGAATATCTACCCATGTGTCCTATAGGTATCTTATAAGCACTATGCCCAAATCTGGATTCAGTTCCCGCCTGTAAAGACACAAGTTACTCCTCTTAAGTTAGTGTCTTCATCTCTTTCATTCTTCATAAATTGAATTATAGTAATGAGCTGGTAAACTAGTTTTCTGGGTGAAAAAGCCCTGTTTTGTAGCACCTGCTCATTTCAATTATGTAAATGTTACCATGGTTGATTTCAAGGTGCTGAGGGTTTTACAGGTGGTCCTAAAAAACCTTCCTGAAAATTTAACACTTAGGTCTCATGAGCTACTACTATTGAGACAGAAAGATAGACCACCCATACAAGCCAGGAAAAGGGTCTTAGGGAAGAAAAGGAGGAAAAGAGAATTGGGAAGTCAAGCTTCTGACTATAGCTACTCCAAGGTACAAGAATAGTTCCTGAACAGCCCCTAGACAAGATTGACCACAAAAGGTACTTCGTCTTCCACCACCAGACCCTCACCCCAACTCTTGTGCTGATTAAGGCTTAAAAATTACTTTTATCCAGATTTGCTAAAGAAAGCAAATTACAGAAAGTTGATTGGCTCCCTTTCTGGATCCTATATCCCACCAATCATCTATAGGGACAGATAAAGCCCATTAAAATGCCTAGACAACAGACACCTGTGGGCATCCCTCTCTTGGGACCCCCTCCCTCTTTGGGAGCTCTGCTTCCTTTCTATTACTCTAATAAATCATGTTACTTTGCTCTCACCCTCATTTCCATGGATTTCAACATCAAATTCATGAGACAACTCACCTGACATCTACACTCCACACCATGTTACATCATGACAAGATTTCAGCATGAAGTAGTCTCTGTCTCACTCTCCATACAATCAACTTTCATGCCTTATCATTCTATTGTCTAAATACTCTCTACTTTCTCCCATCTTCTCCATTTTACTTGCCAACACTTTAAGCTAGACCTTTTTAAAAATTATTTTTTACTTTCATTATCTCCTATCTCCAGTTTGTTCTTCACAAAGAGCAAAGGTAATTTCTAGTACACAAAGATGAACATGACACTTCTATGAATAAAACCCTCCAATGATTCATCATTGCATTCAGGATAAAATTCAAACTCCTCTTCTAGGCCTTAATAAAACATGCACTCTCATATTATACTGTGGTCCCATTGATTTATTATTCCCAAATGGCATCTCTTCCAGAAAGCTTTCCTGACTACCCTAATATTCAAATGTTATTTATCACAGTTTGCCTTGTAGCAGGGCCTTTTATAAAAAACAAAATTTATTGCAATAAGTTGGTAAATAAATTAAAATACCATAAGGATAAGAAGCAATCATAGTGGTTCCATTGTCCTCTGCATTTGTAGAAACAAACTTTGGAGTACTTGATTCTGGATTGTGTGTCACATACACAGAAATAAAATGGAATTACATAGGGAATGGTGTTTACCTGTACATTGAGGAAGTATGAGATATTGTCTTCAATACGGTCAGGATGTTATTCATGGGAACAAGATTTATCTTACTTGGTTTAAACATGCTCTGTATTATCTGAAAAGGCAAAATGAGGACCAAAGGGAAAAGGGCACAAAGAAGCACAATCTCACATCCTAATAGTCACAGATTTGTAAACAAATTGTTGCAGGACAGGTAATAATAAATGTGTAGCATCACATTCTATAAAACATACACAAAATTGGGATTTAACAGTCAAAAATTAGAACTATAATAACTTTCTAACCACATCTCCACTGATCACCTTGTGTACTAAGAGCTTATATACTCTACTTGGGAGACCACTGAGACCAGAGTTTTTGATTAATACCCAGAACTTCTTAGGTAAACAGAGAACTCTGAGTTAAGGCTAAATGTTAAATGGATGGGTAGTACTAAGAAAGACTGGATCAGAGGGTTCCATTGTCAAAAGCTCAGTCCTTGTCCATGATGCCAATCCAATAATGAGGACACAGTTTTGAGAAAAAGGAAAAAGAAGGTGTATTGGTGGGGAGGAGACAGGAAGATGCTTATATTTATGGTTTGGGAAAATGGCAGGTATATATAGATATTTGGAGTTCAGGAAGAACATGTTTTTCCAAAAGATATATATTTAGGAATAAAGAACATAGAGAGATGATTAATTGAAACCTGTAGTTGAGTGAGATCATCAAAAGCAAAAGTATTTAAGAACCAACACTCTTAAAAGGCAAATGAAGCAGTTATTAGTCAAATCTGACACACAGGCCATTTTTACCTATGTGATTTGGAGCAAGTTATTAACCTTTCTGAGTCTCAGTTTTCATATGTTTAAAGTGGAGGTAATAAGATTTTCCTACTTTGTTCAAAGAGTGGATGCATTACTAAAGATATTGCAAATTTGCACAATTTGAGCTTAATTTTATTGGGGGAATTATATAAATTAGAGGCAATGTATCATTGGTTCCATAAATCTGTGAACATGCAGAATATTTCAGCTTTAATGCTACTTAGATTTTTCTCAATATTGGTTCTAACACTTAACAGAATACTCCATTGTTGATTAAGATTGCAGCCTATCAAGATGATTATAGCTTCTTCATAGCTTTTATTTTCTAATCACTTCTGGCTTCCACTGTAAAGTTAATGGTTTTATGGTACAGTTTTCATTATCATTAACACTTGATGAGCATTTGGATAACATTGTTTAAAATATTTAAAATAGTTTCAATAATAATCACCAAGATCATTCCTAGAAGTTTCAGGGCACACAAATTATAGAATACTGACAAAGTATGAGAAGTATTCATATAGAAAGATAGCAGATTAGAGGAATTCAGCACTCTCCTACTTTCCTGTGAGACTGAATCAAAACAACAGGTGTGTAGCCACATGTTGAAGTAGGAGGGTCTTAGGAGAGCACTGGAGTGCAAAAGTAAGAGATTCAGTGACCAGGTGAAAATCAGAACTAGGGCTGGGGATATAGCTCAGTTGGTAGAGTGCTTGCCTTGCATGCACAGGCCTTGGCTTCAATCCCCAGCACCACAAAAAAAAAAAAAAAAAAGAAAGAAAGAAAAGAAAGAAAGAAAGAAAGAAAAGAAAATCAGAACTACCAGTTATGAAAATAGTAATATAAACAGAGTACCCAAACACCAATCACCCAATGGTTCAGGAGGGGGAGGAGAAATGCCCCTTCAGTGGGGCTATAGATGAAACAGTCCTAGTGATCTTCACAAGTCCAGAATCTGGCATCTGGCAAACATACAGGAGACCTGGATCTGTGAAATGTTCTGGCACTACAGAAGAGGTGCTCTGTACTTCCCAGAATATTCATATGTTGCCATAATGAGAAGCCATCTTAAGAAGGGTCCCACTGCCTGAGCTTACTGCTTGGGGAATCAAAAGCCCCTGAATTTTTATTTTATTTTTTTTGTGATGTTGGGTTATTTATTTTATGCATCTGTGGCAATAAATGAAATCTCAGTGGTGATATGGATTTGACTGATCTCTGCAACTGTGCATGGCAAGACACCTGGAAAATGATAACCAAGTCCCAGTGAAGGGTGAGGAGGGCTGAGAGAGCTGGATATCTGGGTTGGCAGATGCATCAAAGCCTAGAAAGGAAGGGGTAGGAGTATAGTACAGGGTACATACCCCCATCTGTTTGTTCTCTCTCTTTTCCTTCCTCTCTCAGGGTCCTAGGCCCCTGGGATATATTGGATGCCTCTGAAGCTAAAGGATGAAAGGCTGAAAAGATAGTTGGCTCTAAGTGACCAATATCAAATTATCTCTGTCAAAAATCCTATATTAAATGAAAAGGGTGGGGACAGAGGACATGCCTTTCTTGTTCCACTTTCCCTTAGAAGTGAGAATGGCAGAGACCTCTTTCTCTAACTCCTTTTGAGGGCATGAAGTGGTAGGAAGGAGGGGAAAATTTGGGAGCCCTGCAGTGACCTCATATCCTATAGGCAAGGACTAAGATTAGGGATTATACAAATGCATAAGTGAAAAAGCTCTAAGCCAAGATTAACAAGCACAGCTCGGGTGAGATTGCCTGGAATCTGACTGGGACCCTGGCAGTGAAAGCTGGAACTACTGAAAACCCAGTTTAAGTGTTTGGGACTCAAATTGAGGGTGCAAGGGGCCAAGATAACTGGATCCCAGGACAGGCAGTTCGGCAGTAAGAACAAAGGAAAGAGACTGGGACCAAGATGCCTAGATCCCTGGTAAGGATAGGACTGGAAGGAGAAATGAGGGCTGGGAGAACCCAGAAGACTGGGTTCTGGAATAGCAGCAAGTCAGAATTCCAGGATCTCTGTCCACCCTCCTCTACTTCTTCCCTCTATGAGGCAAAGAAGAGGGAAGGAGGGGGCTAAAGAAGAAATCAAACCATGGATTTAGCCCCCAGGTAGCCACATGGATACTTTCAGGGCCAGACAGACACAGGAATGATGGGGGAAAGAGGAATTTAGCGCTGCATTGGCCCTGGAGGGGGCTGGGAGGGGTCTGGAGGCTGAGGAGGGGTAGTCGGGGTCGGTCGTGGGGTTGCATGACTCTGTCCTTTGCAGTGGCCCCGTACACAGAGGAAGGCACAGCCTTCCTTGTCCTCTTCCTCACTCTCAGTGGAGCTCTCACCAAAGGCCCGAGTTTTCTCATAAATACAGCAGCATTTTGATGAACGGTGTCCCATGTGTTCATTGTCTATTGTGTCACTTGTCCATTCCACTTTTTTTTTTTTTTTTTTCTGGCTTCGTTTTCCGAAGTTTGATAGTTAGGCTCTGGTTCTCGGTTCTCGAGCTCAGTTGTCACGGTAACCGTTGTCTCAGTGCCAGGTCTCGCTCAGCCCGGCCCCTACCTTGGCCATAGCTAAGGCTGAGGAAAAGGAGGAGGGGAGGAAGGGGAATGATACATCCTTCCCTTTTTCTGTGTCTCTGGGTTCGAAGAGAATCGGTATCCGATTCAGGGTAGTAGCAAGGATCCTCAGCCTCCGTTTTTCCCCCTTCTCCCTGAATTTTTAAATATCCAAGACCAATGGCCTCTTCTCTTCACTGGCTCAATAAGCTCCTGTCCAAAGAGACAGATTGGGCCTAGGGAAATGGAACTACTGAAAACCCAGTTTAAGTGTTTGGGACTCAAATTGACTCTGCTGAGGAGGGACTGGGAGTGTAGCTCAGTAGTAGAGCGCTTGCCTAGCACGTGGGAGGCACTGGGTTTGATCCTCAGCACCGTGGAAAGATTTTAAAAAAAAAAAAGGTATGAAAAATCCGCTGAGGACTCTATTCAGTAGAAAGTGTGGTCTGTGAGGTAGAGAGAAGCAGAAAGCACTGTCATTTAAAATTGGCAGTTTCACCATTGTGGTGGTGCATGCTTATAATTCCATTGGCTCAGGGTCCTGAGGCAGGAATATTGCAAATTCCAAACCAGCCTCAGCAATTTAGGGAGATTCTGTCTCAAGATTTAAAAAAAAAAAGGATTTGGATGTGACTCAGTGGTTAAGTGCCCCTGGATACAATGCCTGGTACCAAAACAAAACACCCTTAAAATTGGCTATTTGTCCTCCTGTGGTGAGGAGTGAGACCAGCTATTTATGGAGTGTGGATTTGCATGGGGGCTGAGTCCAGGAAGGCCAAGGCTGGGACTGGCAGATCAATTGGTTCCTGTGGCTCCCTACTACCAGTGGAACTTGCATTGGTTCAGTCAATTCCTTCATACAAGAAGGTATTCAGAGAATATGCTGCCAAGTCTCAGATATTTGCCATACCTCACAATGACTTAGGGTTTAGGAGTGAAGGAGTGTTAAACTCATTGGTCCAAAGGCTCAGCAGGCAAGAGAGGGTTTGGCAGTCAGATCCTACTTTCATTGTTTCCCCATCCCTGAGAGGGTGTACAGAAACCTCAAGTGAAAATATCACTGCCGTGAACAACTTTGCCTTAGCCTCTGTTATTGGAAAAGACAGTGAAAAGGCTCAACCTGCATACTATCCCATGTGGTTTGGCCTGTTTGGCTCGAGCTAAGAAGAAACACTCCTCTGGCAGCTGCAACATACTACTACCATGATACCTGAATGATTAAAAAATTGAGATCCTAGAAAGAAGTGTCTTCATTTTAAATACTTTGGCAAGAGAAATTATTGACATTTTTGTTTTTGTTTTGTTTCATTTTCCCTCAATTTTTTCATACTTTTATCTAGTTTTATGCATTTTATATTCTTTAATTCACTTTCTTTCAGTTTTATTTTTCTCAATTGTTTTTGCTTTTATTGGTGCATTATAGTTACTGTACATAATAGTTTAGTTCATTTTGACATAATCATACATGCATAAAATTTAATTTACTCCATTTCAGTCCCTGCTGCCACCCCCATCCCTCTCCTCCTCTCTCCACTATTCCCCTTACTCGACTCCTTTGTGTATATATATACTACATTTTCTTTATCCATTCATCTATTTATGGATGCTTGAACTGGTTACATATCTTGACATTGATGTAGCTATATCCCTAAGGTGTGCTGATTTAAGTTCTTTTGAATATATACCAAGGAGTGGGATAGCTGGGTGCGTGACATGGTGGTTCCTTTCCTAGTTTGTTGAGGAATCTCCATACTGCTTTCCAGAGTGGTTGTATTTATTTGCAGTCCCACCAACAATATAAGAGTGTACTTTTCCCCCCACATCCTCAGCAGCATTTATTATTATTTGTATTCTTGATTATTGTCATTCTGACTAGAATGGGATGAAATCTCAGTATAGTTTTGATTTGCATTTCCCTGATTTCTAGCAGTGTTAAACATTTCTTCATATATTTTTTTGCCATTTGTTCTTCTTTTGAGAAATGTCTCTGTAGATCTTTTGCCCATTTATTAGTGTTGTTTTTGTCTTTCTGTTTTTATTTCTTCATCTTTTCCCTTATCCCCTTTTTAAAAATTTATTTTATTATTAATTTTACACTCATTAATGTTTTAGTCTAGTCTACATTATCTCTGCCCCTTTCTTCTCTACAGTTAGTGGTGTTGTAGATGTTGTTTTTAATAGGTTTAATCAGAAATCTACATCTGGTTTACTTTTAAGATTGGATTAAAAATAAGACCTAACTGTTGTCTTCAAGAAACTCATCTCACCAACAAAGACATACAAAGATCAAAAGTGAAATGATGAAGAATGATATTCCAATCAAATGTAATCCAAAAGAAAGCAAGAATATCTATGCTTATACCTGAGAAAATAGACTCCAAGTCAAAATCAGTCATAAGAAACAAAGAGGGCCACTACATATGAATAAAAAGAACACTCCATCAAAATGATATGACAATTATAAATATATATGAATGAAACATCAGGGCACCCAATTTTATAAAACAAACCCTACAGTACATCAAGAGATAAATAGGGCCCTCTATAGTAACTGGATGACTTCAATACCCTGCAATCATCAGTAGATAGATCTTCTAAGCCAGGCTCAATGGTATATGTCTATAATCCCAGCAGCTCTGGAGGCTGAGGCAGGAGGATCATGAGTTCAAAGCCAGTCTCAGCAACAGTGAGACACTAGGCAACTCAGTGAGATCCTGTCTCTAAAATACAAAATAGAGCTGGGGATGTGGCTTAGTGGTTGAGTGTCCCTGAGTTCAGTCCCCAGTACCAAAAGGAAAGAAAGAAAGAAATTAACAAAGAAGCATTTTCACTATAAATCAAATGAACTTTACAAACATCTACAGAATATTTCATCCAACAGCATCAGAGTACACCATCTTTCATAAGCACACAGAATTTTTTAAAAATAAATCACATTTTAGGACATAAAGCAAATCTTAACAAATACGAAAATACTGAATTTCTTCCATCCTATAAGAACATAGCAGAATAAAACTAGAAATCAAAAGCAAGAGAAATTGCAGGAATTATAGAAATACATGGAGATTGAACAATATACTTTTGAATAATGAGCAGATCATTGATGAAATTGGGGGATAAATTTGAAAAGTTCTAGAATCAAGTGAAAATGGAAACAAAATGCCAGAACCTGTGGGACACAGTGAAAGCAGCTACAAGAGAAAAGTTTATAGCTATAAGTGCCTACATTAGAGAAACAGTGAGATCTCAAATAAATAACCTAAAGAAGCACTTGAAGGCCTTAAAAATCAAGAACAAACCAAACTTCAAATTAGTAGAAAAAATAAAATAACAAAGATCAGAGCAGAAATAAATCAAATAGAAACCAAAAGGACAATATAAAGGATAAATAAAAAAGATTTTGTTTTTTGAAAAGATAAACAAGATTGAAACTTAACTAACTCACCAAAAGAATGAATGAAACCCCAAATATATAAAATTTGAGGTGAAAAGTGGATATTGGAACAGATCCCACTGAAATACAGAAGAATCATTAGGAATATTCTGAAAACATATAATTCCAAAAATTAGAATATCTAAAAGAAATGGAAAAAATTCTAGACACATATAGGCAACCAGAATTCAGACAAAATCATTTCAAAACCCCTAAATAGATCAGTAACAAGCAATGAGATTGAAGCAGTCATAAAAAGACTCCCTGCAATGAAGATTCCAGGACTAGACAAATTCATTGTTGTGTTTTATCAGACTTTTAAAGAATAACTAATACCAATGCTTCTCAAACTATTTCATAAAATAGGAAGTGAAGAAACTCTTCCAAGCTCATTAGAGGAAGACAATACTACCCTGTTATCAAAACCTAATGTGGAAAGAACACAAAAAAAGAAAACTAGGGACTGATATCCTTCATGAACATAAATGTGAAAATCCTCCATACAATGTTGGCAAAATGAATTGAACATCCCATGCAGAAGATCATATACTGTGGATAAGTTGGTGGCATTCCACAGCTCATCAAAGAGGTAAAAGCATTCTAGAATGACAATTATAAAACACTGAATAATGAAATTGAAGAAGACACTAGAAAATGGAAAGAACTCCCATGGTCATGTGCTAAGAAAACTAGTATTGTTAAAATGGCCATATTACTGAAAGTAAGCTACAGATTCAGTAGAATCTCCCTCAAAATACCAATGACATTCTTTACAGAATTAGAAAAAATGTCCAAAATATCATATAGAAACACAAAACCCCTGAATTGACAAAACAATCCCGAGCAAAAAGAACACTGCTCAAAACATTACAATATCCAGTTTCAAAATATACTACTGAGCTACTATAATACAAACAACATGATATTGGCATAAGAATAGATATATAGACAAGTGGAATAGAATAGAGGACCCTGGCATAAACCCACATATCTACATCCACATGATTTTGGAAAAGGGGGCCAACACATATTTATCTTGGAGAAAAGACAGCCTTTTAAATAATGCTGCTGGTAAAACTGGACTTCCACTCAGAGAAGATTGAAACTAGGTCCCTACCTCTTACCCTGTACAGAAATATATTCAAAATATATTAAATACCTAAATGTAAGTCCTGAAATTTTGTAACTACTAGAGCAAACATTAGAGAAACACTTCAAGATATAGATATAGGCAATGATTTACTCAATAGAAATCTAATGGCTCAGGAAATGATAGCAATATAATTGAAAAATGGGACTATGTCAAATTAAAAAGTGTCTTTGCAGCAAAAGGAAAAATCAATGGATTGAAGAGACAGTCTACAGTTGAGAGAAAACATCTGCTAGCAATTCATCTGACAAAGGATTAATATTCAGAACACATAAAGACTCAAAATTTAATGCTTTAAGAACAAGGAAAGTTGAGGCTGGGATTGTGGCTCAGTGGTAGAGTGCTTGCCTAGCACATGTGAGGCACTGGGTTCGATCCTCAGCACCACATAAAAATAAATAAATAAATAAAGGCATTGTGTCCATTTGCAACTAAAAAAAAGGACAAGGAAAGCAATAAAAAATGGGAAATGATCTGAACAAATATTTCTCAAAAAAAGTCAAATGGCCAGTAAATAAATGAAAAAAATGCCCAATATGTTTAGGCATCAGGGAAATGGAAATCAAAACTACATTGAAACTCCATCTCACTCCATTCAAAATTGCTATCAACAAGAAAACAAAAAATAACAAATGATGGTGAGGATGTGGGGAAAAATTAACACTTATATATTGTTGATTGAAATGTAAATTACTATAGCCAGTATGGAAAACAGTGCAGAGATTCCTAACAAACAACAAAACCTATCGTATGTTCAACTATACCATTCCTGGTATATATTCAAAGCAATTAAAGCCAGAATACAAATAGATTTACCTGCCTAACAGTGTTTATCATGGTACAATTCACAATAGCCAGGTTATACAATCAGACTAGGTGCGCCCATCAGACTAGGATGCATGAATAAAGAAAATATGGTATATATACACAATGGAGTATGTTCACCTAATAGGTTGTTGATGGTAGAGATTCAGTAAAAGAATGTAAAAGTGCCTGACTCAGTATACAGCATATAGTATATGTTTAGCAAATATTTTACTTTCTCTTCTATCAAGCATAGCAGAAACTTGTAGTTACTTAGGTATTAAAAAGCCAGATGGAAATATATAATACTTTTCATAAATTTTAAGTGATCTGGTATGTAAAAAATTATCTTTGGCCTCATTCATGAATGCTTTATTATTATTTTTTCCCTTTATTTGTACTTTTCCTTCAATTTAGAGATAGATCTCATTCTAGAAGCTATATCTCCACCTGGTGGCCCACATAGGCAACGGCCGGTATTTTACTTTTATCCTGATTATAAAAAACTTGGAAAACAGAAAAAAGTGTAAGGAGCTTTTTTTTTTTTTTTTTTTTTTTTTAAAAAAAAAAAAAGAGAGAGAGAGAGAGAAAGAATCTTTTTGGTAGATGGACACAACACAATGCGCACTCTACCACTGAGCCACAATCCCAGCCCAGGAGTTTTTAAAAAATAATAAATAATCTTACCATACAGAGGGAATTAATAAAAAGTATTGAACTTTTTTTCCTTATATTTTCTATATTTTTTTACATTGGAGAACTGAACTCAGACTAGATACATACTTTTGTAACTGGACTCGGTTTATTATATCTGCAAAGATTGATGTAATGAAAACAACATTTTAAGCATCATTTAAAAATCTGAATAATATTTCAATCTTTGTTAAATTGACTTCTCAAATTTTTACCATACTCTCTATATCATCTTTGTCCATATTTCACCTACTCTTTGAATTTGAATTTTGGAAGAGATATGAGTCAAAGTGAGTTTGTTTTTAAACAGAATTGACGTTTTTATTGATTTTTCAATAATGCATGTGCATTATAAACCTTTTAAAAATATTACATCTGAGCCAGGTGTAGTGGTGCACACCTGTAATCCTTAATGAGGCGCCAAGGAACTCGGGGAGACTCTGTCTCTAAATTTAAAATATATATATATTTGAAAAATGAAAAAGTAGATGGGCATCATCATGTTAAGAACAACTTGGCCAGTGGCTTGGGAGGCTGAGGCAAGAAGATACAAGTTCAAGGCCAGCCTCAGTAACTTCGTGAGGCCATAAGCAACTTACTGATATCCTGTCTCAAATATACACACACACACACACACACACACACACACACACACATATATATGTATGTGTGTTTGTGTATGTATACACACACACACACACAGACACACACACAGACACACACACACACATATATGCTGGGCACAATGACTCACCTGTAATTCCAGAGGCTCAGGAGACTGAGGCAGGAGGATCACAAATTCAAAGCCAGCTTCAGCAACTTATCAAGACTCTATCTTCAAAAAAAAGAAAAAAAAAATTATAAAAAAAGACTTGGATGTGGGCTGGGGTTGTGCCTCAGTGGTAGAGTGCTTTCCTAGCAAGCATGAGGCACTAGATTCAATTCCCTAGCACCATACACACAAAAACTAAATAAACAAAATAAAGGTACTGTGTCTATCTACAACTAAAAATATTTTTTTAAAAAAAAGTTCTTGGGATGTAGCTCAGTAGTTGAATACCTCTGGGTTCAATTTCTGGTACCAAAAGAAAGAAAAAGCAGCATAACCCCACCAAATATAATTGTTGATAAATTTTGATGTTTTCCTTTTAAGTTTTTTAAAATATTTTTTAGTTGTAGATGAACACAATATCTTTATTTTATTTATTTATTTTTATGTGGTGCTGAGGATTGAACCCAGAGCTTCATGCATGGGAGGCAAGTGCTCTATCACTTAGCCACAACCCCTGCCCCCTTTTATTTTTTTAAAAAAGTTTTAATTGTTTACAATATAATGATCCAGATGCTTTCCAAAAGTCTTCCCCAAACCTATCATCACCTGCAAATTGTGGACAAAATGCAAATGTCTCCTTCAAAGCATAGCTGAAATTGCAATAATTTCTTCCGAGAGAAATCCATAGTAAATGAAAAGCGAACAGCTGAAAATGAAGTTATTAAGAAGTGTTGAAGTTACAGGACTCTCTGAGGGCATCTGCTAATATCAGGGACCAAAAGTATGTTTGTAAATGGTCCTGTGAGTAATAAGAATCCATTAAAAATGTCAGAGTAGAACGACACAAGTTGAGTTGTGTTTAGGAATGACTTATTTGGGGGAAAAAACTAGATGTAGGAAACTTGGTAAAAAATTGTCATGCCTGTCGTGAAAAGACTTGGAAAAAATATAGGCTGGAAATCTGTTGGGTAAGTAATCAGTGTCAGTGTATGATCAAGGATATGGCTTTATTCAAGATTTGGAAAATGAAAAAATAGATGGGCATCATAGTCATGTTAAGAATAACCTGGCCAGTGGCTTGGGAGGCTGAGGCAGGAGGGTGGATTTTCAACACCTGCGTCAGCAACTTAGTGAGGCCATAAGCAACTTAATGAGATTCTGTCGTAAAATAAAAAATAAAAGTGGGATGAGGACATGGCCCAGTGTTAAGTGCCCCTGGGTTGAATCCCTGGTACCAAACAACAACAACAACAACAACTTGGGTTGTCTACTAAAGCTCCACAAATATTGGCCCTGAGGCAAGGCTGATAGGAAATCCAATCAGTAGCAAGGTATCAAAGATGAGAACAGGAGTTCATGTAATGGTTGTTGCCTCTGAGAAATTTTACCAGTTATTTATTAATTTTTTTTTTGTATCAGGGTTTGAACCCAGGAGACATAACCACTGAGCCACATTCCCATCCATTTTTTATATTTTATTTACTCAGGGTTTCACTAAGTTGCTGAGGCTGACTTTGAACTCATGATCCTCCTTCCTCAGCCTCTTGAGCCACTGGGATTATAGGCATGTGCCATTGCGCCTGCCTTTACCAGTTATTTTAACTGGCATTTCTATTAAAGCAATCCAGGTGCAATACGTATTTGGAAAAGAAAATCTAATGCTTCCTGGCCCTTTAATCTTGGCTTCTAGCTCTTCAGTGAGGGTGAAGTCTCAGGATGATTTTATTTCTCATGTCAATAGACAATTGCAGGATCATTCCATCAGTTTTATTGATAGATCTAAATTCCAGCTATGTTATAACCCCAGATATCTTAGATAGCATGAGTGGTAAATAATATGTGTAAGATATTTGGCTATTATGGAAGCACCAAAAAGGAAGCACTTGGGGCTGGGGTTGTGGCTCAGTGGTAGAGTGCTCACCTAGCATGAATGAGGCACTGGGTTCGATCCTCAGCACCACATAAATGTAAAATAAAGATATTGTGTCCACCTATAACTAAAAAATAAATATTAAAAAAAACACTTAAGATTTAGAAATAAAGGAAGGCCTCATGAAAGATTAGGCAGTAAAGTGTAAGTATAGCTATTCCTGTCCTCTTTTGGTTTTAATTTGCATGGAATATTTTTTCAATCCCTTTGCTTTCAATATATTAGTGTCCTTATTAGTGAAGTAAGTCTCTTCTGGTACTAGATAGTTGAGTATTATTTTTAATCAATTTAATCATTTTTTTGTCATTTAGTTGAACAATTTGGTCCACTTAAACTTCAGGTAATTATTGATAAGTGTGGACTTTCTATTGCTCTTTTGTTAAATATTTTCTAGTTGTTTTGTAATTCTTTTGTTCCTGCCTCTCGTCATCTTTTTTTCTCGTGTATTTTTCTTAGATTTTTTTATTTGTTTCTTTTAGTTATACATGACAGTAGAATGTATTTTGACATATTATACATACATGGAATGTAACTTCCCATTCTTGTGGTTATACATGGTGTGGAGTTACACTGGTTGTGTATTCATATATGAACATAGGAAAGTTATGTCCAATTCATTCTACTATCTTTCCTATTCCTATCCACCCCTTTCCTTCCTTTCCTTTGTCTAATCCAATGGACTTCTATTTTCCCCCCTCACCATTGTGTGTTAGCATCTTCATATCAGAGAGAACTTTTGGTCTTTGTTTTTTTGGGATTTGCTTAATTTCACTTAGTATGATAGTCTCCAGTTCCATCCATTTATTGGCAAATACCATAATTTAATTCTTCTTTGTGGCTCAGCAATATTCCATTGTGTATATATACCACATTCTCTTTATTCATTCATCTGTTATAGGGCACTCAGGTTGGTTCCAGAGTTTAGCTATTGTGAACTGAGCTGTTATAAATATTGATGTGGCAGTGTCACTATAGTATGCTGATTTTAAGTACTTTGGGTATAGACCAAGGAGTGTATAACTGGGTCAAATGGTGGTTCCACTCCAAGTTTATGGAGAAACCTCCATACTGCTCCATACTGCTTTCCAGAGTGGCTGGACCAATTTGCAGTTCCACCAGCAATCTATGAGTGCACCTTTTTCCCCACATCCTCACCAACATGCATTGTTACTTATATTCTTGTTAATTGCCATTCTGACTGGAATGAGATGGAATCTCAGTATAGTTTTAATTTGCATTTCTCTAATTGCTTGAGATGTTGAACATTTTTCCATATATTCTTCTGTGAAGTGTCTATTCAGTTCCTTTGCCCTTTTACTGATTGGGTTATTTGTTTTTTGATGTTATTATTATTATTATTTTTGTTCCAGGGAGTGAATCCAGGGGTGATTAACCACTGAGCCACATCCCCAGCCCTTTCTTGTATTTTATTTAGAGACAGGGTCTCACTGAGTTACTTAGGGCCTCACTAAATTTCTGAGGCTGACTTTCAACTTATGATTCTCCTGTCTCAGCCTCCCAAGGGGCAGGGATTACAGACCTGTGCCACCGCTCCCGCCTGGCGTTAAATTTTTTGAGTTCTTTACATATTATGGAGATTAATGCTCTATCTGAGGTGCAGGTGGCAAAGATTTTCTCCTGTTCTGCAGGCTGCCTCTTCACATTCTTGATTGTTTCCTTTGCTGTGAAGAAGCTTTTTAGTTTGATAGTATCCAATTTATTGATTCTTGGTTTTACTTCTTGTGCTTTAGGAGTCTTGTTGAGAAATTCGGTTCCTAAGCTGACATGATAGAGATTTGGGCCTAAGTTTTCTTCTATTAGGCACAGAGACTCTGATTTAACGCCTAGGTCCTTGATCCACCTCCAGTTGAGTTTTGTGCAGGGTGAGGAGTAGGGGTTCAAATTCATTCTACCACATATGGATTTCCAACTTCCCCAGCACCATTTATTGAAGATGCTATCTTTTCTCTATTGTATGTTAATGGCACCTTCCTTTAGCATGAGATAACTGTATTTACATGGACTTGTCGCTGTGTCTTCTCTTCTGTACCATTGGTCTTCATGTCTGACCTCAACAATGATTAATCCATTTGATGGATTAATAATTTGAAAGAACCTACTGGAATGTGATGAAAACCATAGGTTGGTGGGGCATGACCTGGGGCCGGTTGCCCTTTGTGTTTCTGGGCTGCCTGAGCTGAACAGTTTTTCTCCACCATACCCTTCTACCATGTTTCTGCCTTGGAGCTAGCTTACCATGAACTGAACCTCTAAAACTGTGAGCCAAAATAAATCTTTCCTCTTGTAAGTTATTCTTATCAAGTATTTTGGTCATAATGACAAAAAATAACCAACACAGTGAGATTCCTCTATTTGTAGCCCTTAGGTTCTCTGGTCTCTAGGGATTCTTTGATCTGCAGGACTAAAGAAGGATATGCTTGTCTTGTCTAATAATTTCAGGGTGAAGGGAGTCTCAGGACACAGGGCTGTCTTTTGTTGCTAGGTTGGGGGTCAGGAAATGTTGAGCCTGGATCACATTTTTCTCTTTTGGGAGGAACACAGATACCCAGATAGTATAATGTTCTTTCAGTCCTGAAAAGAAAAGAAAATCTCACCCTCCCAGTACCTTCTTACCATGGAGTTTTCCTTTGATTGTTTCTTGCATTATTTCAAAGTTTTATATTTGCATTTAGTGGACCTGAGTAGGGAGAAATGGATCTATGTGATCTGGTCCAGACTAGCAGTTTCCCTGGTATTTAATTTTTAGCAGAATATACATGAAGAGACTTCATGATTTAGAAAGAAATATTGGATTTCTAATGGTGAGAGTTCCAGATACTGGTAGCCACTTTGCAGCTGGGAGTTCTGGAAATATTGTTCTCTCCCATGAATAATAGGCTTCTTTTACCACATGGCAGAGAGAAGAGCAATACTATATAAACTTGGACTCAATGGTTCTTAAAATGAAGGAGAGCAAGGGGGAAGATATTGACTATTTTCCCCATAAATGATTTTTAATGAAATAATAATTAATATAGTTGAATACAATTTGTAATATAGGCCTATTAGTGAAAATAATTAAAATTTTAAAGATAATATTTCATTTTGAGTTCAGTTAGTGTATTCTATTATAAAAAATCAATTGAAAATGTTTATCTGTTAATGCCAATTTATAATGAAATTTTATTGTTTGAAATATCTTTTCACACAGGTGATATCAATCCATATGTATATGATTTTTGTAGTCCATTTTGTAAAAACTTGAGGTAAAATATACACAACAAAAAATTTAACATTTTAACCATTTCCAGACTGCAATCAAGTACATTCATAATTTAGTGTCAACAAAAACACTATCCACTTCCAGAATATTTTCATTTTCCCAAACAGAAGTTTTTTACCCATTAAACAATAACTCCTATTCCTCCCCTTACTTAAGCCCCTGATAACTTTTATTATATGGTTTCCATGAATTTGCCTATTCTAAGTTACTCACATAAGTCAAATAATAAACATATGTCCTTTTGTGCCTTTTAAAGTTTCATCCATCTAATAGCGTGTATTAGAACTTTATCTTTTTAAGGCAGAATAATATTCCATTATAAAATTTCTTTCTGTTTCCTTATTTCATTTCCATATTTCTTTACCATTTCCATTGATCTGTCAGTGGACGATAGGGTGTTTCAGTATTTTCAAAAATTTGTATTTTTATTGGATATATTTCAGGTGAATAATATATATGTACATGTAAATATATATGTATATATATGTATATACATACTTTGATATACATACACCTGATTAAATGATTAGCACAACCAGTTCAATTAATATATCCTATCTCATTTAGTTATCTTTCTTTTGTTGTTGTTGTAGTTATAAAAGTACCTAAAATTTACTCTTAGAAAATTTCTGTTATACAATCACAAATTAGTAACCATGGTCTTCATGCTATATTTTAGCTCTCTCGACTAATTGGTCCTATATAATTTCAACTTTTTACACTTTGATCTATATCTTCCCATTCATTCCCCCAATTTCTGACAATAATCATTCTACTCTGTTTCTATATGTTCAATCTTTTTATAGATGATACATATAAGAGGGACCATGAATATTGTTCTTTGTGTGTCTGGCTTATTTTACCTAGTACTACATTTAACCAAAAGCATTTGCACAACAAAGGAAACTATTAACATGAAATGAAAAGGGAGGCTACATATCAGCCATAAGGGGTTAATATTCAAATTTATAAGAAACAGCTACAGCTCACTAGCTCTAAAATGACTGAAATATGGAGAAAGGAACAGAGTGGGACATTTATGCAAATAAGCCATACAAATAACCAACAGATATATAAAAAGGTACTCAACATTAATCATCAGGGAAATGCAAATCAAAACCTCAATGAGATATCACTACACTCCAGTAAGAATGGCTATTATATATATATAAAGAAAGATAACTTCTGGAGAAGATGTGGAGAAAAGGGAAACATAACACTTTTTAGAAATGTAAATTGGTATAGCCATTAGGCTTAACAGTATGGAGTTTCTAAAAATATAGAACTACCATGTTATCAATATTGACTATTGTGAATAATGTTGTTATGATTTTAATTCTTTTGAGTATATACCTAGTGTTAGAATTTCTAGATCACATAGTAATTCTCTAACTTTTTGAGGAATCATATGCTGCTTTCCATTTTACATTCCCACCATTAATGTATGAGGGTTATGATATTTCCACATCCTCATCAACACTTATTTAAAACTATGCCAGCATAGTTGATATAAAGTGGTATTTTGCTGTGGTTTTCATTTGCATGAAATTACAAGGTTGTGTGTCTTTTTTTAAGTTGTAGGATCCAATACCTTTATTTATTTATGTGTTGCTGAGGATCGAACCCAGTGCTCCATGCATACAAGGCAAGCACACTGCTGCTGAGCCACAGCCCCCAGCCCCAGTTATGTGCAAATTGGTCATTTGTCTTCCTTCTTTGCAGAAGCAACTATTCAAACCTTTGGCCACTTTTTTTTTTATTATTATTATTGGATTGCTCATTGTTGTTGTGTTTTAGGAGCTTTTACACATTCTAGACATTAATCCCCTATTAAACATATGATTTGAAAATAATTTGTCCTGTTATGTGAGTCATCTTTTCACTTTTGTAATAGTGTCCTTCAACAAGTACAAAATTTTTGGCTTCTTTTTAATCTATTTTTCATGGTGTTGGAATTGAACCCAGGCCCTTGAGTATTCTAGGCAAGTGCTCTACCACTGAGCCACAAACTTAGCCCCAAGTTTTAAGTTTTGATGAAGTCCAACCTACCTATTAATTCTTTTATTGCCTACATATTTGGTGTAATACCAAGAAACTCTGAAATTCAATCTCATGAGGCTTTTTTTAATCATGTTTACTTGCAAAATTTTTATAGTTTCAGATCTTAGATTTAGATATTTGATCCATTTTGAGTTAATTTTTACATATGCTGTAAGGCAAGGTCCAATTTCATTCTTTTGCCTGTGAATATTCAGCTTTCTTCACATCATTTGTTGGAAGATAGTTCTTCTCAAATTATTTACTTTCAAAATTTGCATTAAAATGAGTTTAATTTTCATCATGTTGACGGCTACTTTAAAATATTTATAAAAGCACTTTGTATATTAAAGGCATTGACTGTTGCATGGCTGTAAACAATTTCACAGTTTATCTTTGCCTTTTACCTTCACTTATCACATGTTGTAGAATGTTTAAATTTTTATCTGTTAGTGAATCTATCTTTGTAGGTTTTGCCAGTAAGCTCATGTTTTAAAATGGTTTTCCCATTCCAAGATTTTTTGGGAAAAAAAGTATTCTCCTCTGATCCTTTATGTTTATTTTTAAACATTGTTAGTGGGCCTCAGGTATACAGAATTGAATTAAAGATAATCCTTTGTTCTTAACACACTACCATTATTGGTTAATTTATGTCATTTCTTTATTTAATAATATAACAAATATTTGTGAACCCACCACCCAACCCAAAAGT
Organism: Callospermophilus lateralis; assembly: GCF_048772815.1. NCBI lineage: Eukaryota > Metazoa > Chordata > Mammalia > Rodentia > Sciuridae > Callospermophilus > Callospermophilus lateralis. The sequence continues at coordinate 40,361,638 of NC_135325.1, forward strand.
TACTACATTAACCAATAACTCATATCTACTTATGCCTATCTTTTCTATCCTATTTCCCTGGCTTTGTTCCAGAAGTAACCCAAACATTTTGTCATTCTTTTCTTTTAGAATGTTTTATTTTGAACTCCAGTCAGAGAACACATGAAATGTAGCCTTTAAATCACCTCTTCAAAAGCCCCCTGTTCCTGCTGATGGACAGAATCATAGCCTTTGGTACAGGAGTTCCTTGTGTTTCACCTTTGCTAGCAAAGCAATACACCTTTCTCCTTGTTCTAAAAAAAAGAGTTTTATTTTATTTGTGTGAATAAATAAGCAATATAATATTTAGTTCTGCTTGGTTTTGAACTTTATTCACTGTTACTAAACAATGTATTGTCTTCTGGAACTTTCTTTGTTCATTCAACTTTATGTTATTGAGAACTGTCCATTGTCCAGTAAAGAAAGGGTACCAGAAGAAGGGAGAAGGGGAGGGAATGTGGTGGTAATGGGGAATGAAATTGACCAACATATGTTATACGTGTGTATGAATATGTAACAAATCCTACTATTAGGTATAATTATAATGCACCAACAAAATAAGTAAATAAGTAAACAAAAATAACTCTCCATTGTGTTGCATGAAGTATAGTTAATTTTCATTTCAATAATTAATATTAGCAAGCAGATGAACAGTGAGCACAGAAGTACTTCAGGTGAAGAGGAAAGTAGAATAATGGTCATTAGAAACATGAAAGGGTAGTGGGGAGAGGAGGAAATAGTAGGTAATGTGTACCAAAATATAGTAAGATAGGAGGAATTAGTTCTGGCATCCTCTAACACAATAGGAAAACTATAATCTACAACAATTTATGATAGATTTCAAGCAACTAGAAAAGAATCCAAAGGTTTCCAACACATATAAATTATAAATGTTTGAGGATATAAAACTCTGATTACTTTGATTTGGTCATTACATGCTATTTACATGTATTGAATTATCACACTATACCCCATAAATACATACAAATATTATGAGTCAAATTAAAAAGAAAAACAGAGTATAGCAGGTGAAAGAATAGCATGCATGATAGCCCTAGGATGGGAAAAAGCATGACAAACTTGAGCAACTTTAGAAAAGAGAGACCAGTGACTGATATACTGAGGTCTGTGGGAGGAGTAATAGGAGATGAGTTGGGCCAGCAGCTAAGGGGGAGACCATGCAGGGCCTTGTAGGCCATGGTAAAGATCTAAGCTTTCATCATAAATGCAATGGAAGTCGTTAGAGTAATGACATGATCTGGTTCACAATTCTAGATTAATCTGGCTTCTTATGAAGAACAGATTGAGAAGAAAGTGATAAGAATTCAATCTTGAGGTGGTTTCTATTATTGTCCCCATTTTCACAGGAACAACTAAGTGAAGAAGTGAAGTAATTTGCCTAGAACTACAAAGCTACTACATGATAGAGCCAGGATTTACAAGAGGTTATATCATCCCAGAACCTGTTCTTTTAATTGTGATACTATATATGGACTGAGAATTCAGAGAGTTTGGTTTGGAGGTATGGATTTAGGATTTCATTGGCTTATATTCAGAGTCATAAGATTGCATGAAATCACACAGGCAGAGAATGTTGTTAGAAAATTAAAAAGGTTAAAGAGAAATCCCAAAGTACTCTAATATTTAGAGTTTGGTGGAGAAAAGGAGACTGAAATAGAGAAGCTGGTGAGGTAAGAATAAACCATGGGTACTTTTACATAGAAATGAAAAGCAAAATACTCTTCAGGGAAGCATTACTGGTCAACTATGCCAAATGTTGCTGAAATATAAAGTGAGCTAAGGACTAAAAAGTGAGCATTTGAGCTGGGATTGTTGCTCAGTGGCAGAGTGCTGGCTTAGCATGTGTGAGGCACTGGGGTCGAGTCTTAGTACTGCATGTCAATAAATAAAATAAAGGTCCATTGACAACTAAAAAAATATTTTAAAAAATAAAAAGAAAAGTGAGCATTTGATTTAGTAACATGGAGGCCACTGGAGACCTTCAAAGCAGGCATTTAGTAGGCTCATGAAGTAGGAAGGAAGATTGAAATGTATACTTTAATTTTCTGGATTGTCAACTTGATTGGATTGAGAAATGTCCTGGAAACATCTAGGATTAAGACATTTATGGGTGTGTCTGTGAGGGTGTTTCAAGAGATGATTGGCATGTGGGACAGCAAACTGCCCTGAATGTGGGTGGCATGGTTTAATAGATGGTGGGACTAAATGGAACATAAAGTGGAAGAAGGAGAAAATCACAAGAGATGCAAGTTATATTTTTCTTGAATGGGTGAATCTATTGCTGTTGCCATTTCCCATGAACACTGGACTGCAGCTTCTTCATATTTCTATTATAGATGCTCACCAATGAGTCTCCACAGAATTTCCAGATTCTCGGTCTTGGACTGGGGCTGCATCATTGTTTTCTCTTATTCTCTGGCTCCAGCTTCTTGGACTGAGCAGATACTGGTTCCCCCTGATCCCCAGTATGCAGATGGCCATTGTGGAACTCTCCAGCTTCTGACTGTGTAAGGCGATCTATCTAATAAGTCCCCTTTTGTAATCATACATATGCACAACCTGTTGGCTCTGTTCCTCTGGAGAACCCTGATAAATATATCATACCAAGGTGATAACATAAATGAGTGAAATGTTTAGGCAGGAACTGTGTTGAGTAGATGAGATCATGCAACATGTAAAGGTTCAGGCACTGCTGATTTCCAACAGGCTGATGACACTCTGTAAAGCAGTTTTAAGGATGGAAATATAAATTTTCACATAAAATCTCTTAGTTTTTCATTATTGATAATCTATTCAAATTAACAAAACATATGTGTGTATATATGCTGAGCATGTGTGTGTGTGCGTGGACACACACACACACGCACATATACACACACATCACAGGCCAAACAAAATGTCTGTGGACCAAATTTAACCTATGGACTGTTGATTTGTGACCTCTGTTCTGTAGCAATTTCCATACTACTACAATTTCAGCCTAGTCTTAGCTTGCTTGATGCCAGACTACTAAGACCCTCCATCATCTTTACAAATGAAATGGCTATACCATGATTTTTAGAAATATTGTAAATGCTCTGTGATGTCAAGAGTCTCTCATATTCTCTACAAGAAAGGTGACATGTCTAGATAGTGATGATCCTGGAACTGGAGACCATCTCATTTCAAATCCAGTCCTCTTTCTACTACATCACAGTTGTATTTCACATATTGAGGTTTCTTTGGTTTGCTATATAACTGACTGAGGTCCCATGTATAGTGCAGAATTGAATTAAATTTAACATGACTGGAGTGTCTATTATGAACAAAACTCTGTGGTAGTCACTGAAAATGATTTGAAAATGAACAAGACCCAGACCATACTCCCAAGAAGTAATGGAAGCACAGAAAAGTCAGGATTTGGGCTAGTTCTAGAACAATGACTTGGTGAGGGAGACCTTATTTATTTTTTTCATTCATTCCTTCTTTCATCGAACAAGTATTTATTGAACATCTTTTTTTTTTTTTTTTTTTTTTGGCCAGGCACATAGTGAGTATAAAACAGTAAATAAGAAGATGACTCTGGTTAGCATAAGTAATAAAAGTTAAAAGTAAGGGGAAAGGGGACTTTATGGAGAGGACAGTGGAATATGCTACAAAATTAGGGGAAGAGTTGACTCAGGGAAGGAATTATGTTAGCTCTAGGTACAAGAGAAGCATGATTTTATGAAACTTCTCTCCGGCTTTTGTAATATGACTTTCCACCTCAGGAATACGAGTTTCTGTTTTAATCCACAATAGTATGCTCTTGGAAGGGAGAAACTATTTGGCCCAGTTGAGTCAAGAATCCTCCTGTGAGGAGGCTGAGACAGGAGGATCAAGAGTTCAAAGCCAGCCTCAGCAATTTAGTGAGGCCCTAAGCAAATCAATGAGACCCTATCTCTAAATAAAATGAAAAATAGGGTTGGGGATGTGGCTCAGTGGTCAAGTGCTCCTGAGATCAATCTCCAGTACCCCCCCCCCCCCCGCAAAAAAAAGACTCCTCCCCTGGAGCAAGTTGTTACGGAAAATAGAAAAAGTTCATATATCACAGGCAGCGGACATGACCATTACAGGACCATCTTTGGTTTCAAGCCAGTTCCAAAGATGGCAATCCTTGTAATTGGACTACTCTGTTCCATGTGGTGTCTACTAACTGCTAATATCAAGAGGAATCAGATCAAGAGAATATATTCACTTTCCTGAGAAGTTTAATGTCCCAAAGTTTTTCCTGTTATAAGAACTTTCTGATATCAATGAACTAGCCAAAAGAAATAGAATTTCTGAGATAGAGGGAGCCTTTTGCAACAATTAATTCAACCTCTTTCATTGTATAGATGAGGAATATGAGGTACAGTATGCAGTCTTGCATGTACTCACATAGCAAATAAATGTAGTACTGGGTATATAGGAAATTACTGACCTCTGTGGGTCTTTTCTTTGCACCATACTGAGAGAGAGCACAGCCATGGTATCCTTAAAGCTTCTGCAGAGTATCATGTACAGGTATAGATAGAAACTCAGCAAAAACTATGTTGCACTCATGACCAGAAAAACAGAGGCTTAGGTCCAGTAGTCTTTTTATGAATAACAGCTGAAGTACGAACACATGATGCATAAGCAAGAAAGAATATGTCAATGACTGCCCAAGACATCCCTGAAAGAAAGGATTATTATTCTCCTAAGTGTTCTGTTCTTGAGATTAAATAGCTCTTTGTCCTTTCCTAGTGACCTTATGACCTTGTATCAAGAAAGGACCCGATATCCTTCTTCTCATGACCTTGTATCAAGATCATAGTTACAGAATAACTAAAACCATTCTTCTTGCTGTTTGTAATTAATGTCCTTAATTTCAGTCTTTCCTTAATCTTTAACCAATTAACATCCAACAAACTGGTATGTATGCTTTCCCCAATATCATGACTGACTATAAGTTTAACAAATTTATTACAATGGGAAATTAGTTGTCTCTAGAGCCATAATACCTGGGTTCAAATTCAGTATCACCATTTTCTAGGGATATGATTTGGGATGTCATTCCACCTCCACCAGATTCTAGTTTTCTCATCTTAAAACAAGGATGATATAGTATTTAATTCACAGGGAAGTTGTGGAATCAAGTGTGAAAGAGTATATATACATAATCTGATTCCAAAGGGAGAAATACATTTAGAAATATATCTAGAAATACATCTATTAGTTGAGATGATCCAGGCCCCCAAGAACTTCCTGTCACTTATTTGACAAAACCAAGAACACTTAAGTCAGTCACCAGCTATCAACTTCAGATCCTAAAAGACAACCTAAAAGCCCACTGTCATTATGTCACTGCTCCAACCATGTTACCAATTTAGCCCAAGAGCAAGTTATCCAGACAGATGTTCTAAGGAAAAATAAATAGGGCAAGTAGTTTATAGTAGGTATCTCTTTGCTGCCTTCTTTTTGGCTTGTTTAAAAATAGACATTACCAGATAGATCCCTGAAGGCATCGCCATCAATTGTCTTTAAACAAATACTTATTAAGTTCCAACTATATGGCAGCCACTGTTCAGTCTGCTGAGGATACAGCAGTGAGCAAAACAAAAGTCTCTACTCTGAGTTCGAGTCATATTTTATCACAGAAGCAAACACACATATAAAATTGTTTGAAATTATGGTCAGGTTGTGATAAAAAGAAAATGGGATGAGGCCCCATTGTTATTCTGAGTAATAGGAGTTATCTTAATCTGGTTGGTCAGGAAAAGCTTCCTTGAGATCTTTAGGATATTGGAGCCCACCATGGGTAGAGTCTAACAAAAGGAAAAGAAAGTGCAGAGGTCCTGATGAAAAATATCATTATGGTTATGGCAGTGTGAACAAGTCAAAATAAATCAAGTCAAAGAGGTAGGCAGGGGATAGATAGAGTTTGAATTCTAAAGGCGGTGGGAAGTGATTGAATGATTTTAAACAAAGGTATAAACTGGCTGTATTGGTCTTTTAAAGTTGCCTTTTAAAAAGACTGATGATCATATACCTAATTAGAATAAATAAAATAATTAAAAATAAAATAAAAAGACTGATGATCAGAGAATGGATTTTAGGCAGGCAGTGGTAGAAAAAGAGCAGTGACAAGACTCTTTTAGGCATCCAGTTGAGAGATGGAGGTGGTCAGGGCCTGAGGATTAGTGGAAATGGTGTTAAGTGATCAGGTTCTGGACGTATTTTTAAGATAGAGACAAAGGCTTTCCTGAAGAATTGGATGTGACTTGAAAGCAATCAGGTGTTGTCATTAACTGGTATGGAGAATGGCATCAACTGTGATTTCTGATGGGTCATTCTCATATTCCTGTAGGATGGAACCTTGGAACCTTCCTCTGAGTTTGAGCTGCCTATTTATGGAGTGGGGTCATTGGAATGGGGCTGCTATTTAGGGAGAATTAGAAGCATCCAACACATTTCTGAATATCACTTACTCTCTCTTACCCCCATTCAAGTCAGAAACTGAGCATCCTGTGCCATGCAGAATGGAGAAGTCCAGAGGACCAGAGAGCAGTTGTAGCCACTTCAGTGCAGAAACTGCATGGGAGTGGGCAGTGCCAAGGAGGGCGCCCCAGGAACTTTATTGGAGTTCTGGCAGACTAAAGAAGCATTTTTATCAGAAACAAAGTGAAGAAAAGAAGTGGGGTGGGGTGTGGCTGGGCCTGGCTGGCCGGAAGGAGTTTGGGTGGAGCTGAGTTGAAAGCGTCAGGGCGGAGGGGGGAGGGGAGGCCGCCACTAACCACTAACCTCAACTGCTTAAACCCAGCAAAAATGTCCAGGGTATCATCGGAACCGCCAGGACCTCCGAGATTGTCTTTTCCCCCAAAGAGAGAAAAACTAGTTGTGCAATGCAGCTTTAAAAGGGCTGGTGATTGACAGAATGTGTAGCAGTGAATGGGGTGGAGCCGCTGGGTGGGGTCTGGGACAGGCAGCTGGGAGAAACCAAAAGGAAGAAAAAAGAATTTCATTGCCCCTGACATCCTAAAGCTGGGCGAGGGAAGCTAGCTAGAAAGGGTGGGGGAGGGTGTTACAGCTCACCTCCACTCTCACCACTGGCTAACTCTCTCACACCCTCTTCTCTCAAGATAATTAAAATCGAATGTACACCGGCACTAGTCGGTTCCCATTCCCTATAATTCTCCACTGAACTAGGTTTGTAGTCCGAGGGAGTGAGGACCCCGGATCCACCAGCTCAATCCCGGCCCCGCCCCGTCGGCCTTGGCCCGGGGCTGGGAGGAGAGAATGCCTTCGGAGGCGCAGAATCAGAAAGTAAGTCCCTTTCATTTTGACTAACAACACCCCTTCTCTCCCCCCTTCCTTTTGCCACCTTTTCTGGGGTCTCCGCTGGGAGGAGATGTAGCTGCATTTCAGAAAGAGACTCTCAAGGAGGACCCAAAGGGTGGAGCAGGGTGGGGTGGGGTGAAAAGGGGAGGGGAGGGGAGGAGAGGGGAGGGGAGGAGGGGTGGTGCTTTCCAGCCTAGAGGAGCTGCCATCAGGCGGGATAGGCACGTTCAGTTGAATGGCTGTACAGTTTGAGGCTTGATTTCTCCTCCTGAAATCCGAGCCTCACTTCCTCCCTTCTGGCATTTTCTTTTTGTCACACTCTAGCATCCCTCTCAGGTTGCTTGAAGCCTCCCAGCTTGGAGCTGGGAGGGCTCCATCTTGCCTAGCTTCTTAAAGGAACAGTGCACGGTTTCAACTAAGGGAAGTCTGTACTTGGGAAATTAAATTTTAAGAAAGATGGCAGTGTCTCCTCTTGCTGTTACACCACCTGTATGTTAGGAAGAATTTATGTGCTTTTTCTTCCTCAGATCAACTTTAAAAATGATGCCAAAATGCACATTAGTTAACTGCAGGGGCAATGGGCTCTGCAGTTTTAACTGAAAGGGAATTTTCCATTTCCTGAAAGGCACCATGGTAGTATTTTACTTGAACAGATTCATTCATTCTACAAATATTTATTGAATGCCAAGTGCATTACCTGGGGCTATCATGCTGCTGGGTGGCGTGTGGAAAATGTTAAGGCCATGCAGAGTGTTGTTACTGACTCCTTTCTTACCTGATTGGTGACTGAAGTTACTTCTTAGTATATGGAAATAAATGTTGAATTTGAGTCCATCATTTTCCAAACATATCTAACATGAATGGCTCTATGGTTCATGTTTATTGACTTTTCTTCAATGCCAGGCATCCATATGTTCAAATTCAAGAGACTTAGGCTCCAGATAGAAGACATGGGAAATCAAGTCAAAATAACATGCAAAGGGCTGGGGATGTGGCTCAAGCGGTAGCACGGTCGCCTGGCATGCACAGGGCGCTGGATTCCATCCTCAGCACCACATAAAATAAAATAAAGATGTTGTGTCCACCGAAAACTAAAAAATAAATATTAAAAAATTCTCTCTTTCTCTCTCTCTGTCTCTCTCTCTCTCTCAAAAAAAAAATTAACATGCAAAGGAAAAAGGGCAGAATATAAGGAAGGTAAAACCATTTCAGCCCATTCCAATGTCAAGTCAGGGAGTAGGAGCGCCTCACTAGCTCCCTTTTACTGTTAAATAAAGAGCTGGTGTGGCAGAGACTTGTTAAAAAGGGCCTTTTAAGGACCAGTGACATCTGTCCTATATTTGTCTCTCTTGTTTCTTTTTAGGGAGGTGGCAGGACTGTGGATAGAGGGTAATGATATCCCATAGGTGAAAGAGATGAAAACATGTCGTTTGAGGTTTTAGGGCTAATATTTCACTCTGAAAGGTTCTGTTTGGTTAATTGAATGACACAGTTCCCAGTATTCTGCAGTGTACCACTTTAGCTGTCCCTAGTATTAGATGAAAAATGTAGAATCCTTCCCTTCTTTAATATGCTGGGTTTCATTCCATCCCCAGTGCCAGTTCTGGTTAAGAGCATGTGTCAGTTCTAGGTTCCTAGGCAACATTTAGCCAAAGCACCTTCCTCCATTCCCTCTCTCCTCAATAAATTTTCTAAACTTCAAAACAACCTTATTCCATATGGCCCCATCATTGAGACTACTAGATTCAGGTAAAAAAGAAAGCCTTGTTCAATGTTTTTTTCTTCTTAAAATCCCTGATTTATAGGCTCCTAAAAACAAAGGAAAACACAAATACAATTGAAACATTCTGGTTGCTTTGACAGTGGGAGTGAAGTCTTATAGAGCCAAGGGTCACTTGTACTTGTCTTGTCCCCTGAAACTCTGTTGTTTACACCCTTGCCTGGAAAATGGGGAAGGAACTATGTGTTGGTTCCATAGCCAATCCCCTGCATTTAGCATTCATATTATTTGCTAGGGGTATCTGTGTTTCCATTTTAATGTTTGTCTCTTTGTTTTCATTTTGGTTAGTTTTTCTTTGGGGGATTTTCTAGTTGCAGGATATGAGAACTAGGCAAATCTTAGCTGTCATATAACAGCTTATCCTCCTTCTAGGACAATGAAAGACTTGTAAGCCCATTAGAAAGCATTAAAAAGTATTCCAGACAAGCAATAGAAATCTTTTCCCATAGCACTTTGAGTTGTTTTGTGTGAGTCATTCTGCTTCCTGGAATTGTAGGGAATTTTTATCTATGGAAAGGCAAAAGGGTTTTATGAGGAATAATTGCAAAAAACAGACACTTTGAATTTTCTTTTTATTCTTCTGTTTCTGCAATTTACCAGCATCAGTTTTGATCCTGTGTCTCCTTTGGAATGCAAAGAGCTAGGCTGTTCTTTCCTAGACTGGAAAAGCTTAGACAGCTTGTCCCTACCTTTCCTTTTGCTAAATCTCTTCCTAGTTCTTACACAGCCTACAAAGGTAGAAATCTATAATGGAGAAAGGTATCATAACAAAAATAAATTGTGTTATGATGTCATTCATTCATTCAATAAATACATATGAGAATCTACTGTTACATTACTGTACAAGACTCTGGGAAAATAAGTGATTTTTGGAGAGTATATTCAATGAGGAGGCATTGGTAGAAGCTATAGACAATAAAGATATATTTTGAGTAGGGATAAGGTAGGAGAAAGGCTATAGGACACTGGGGTTGGGGAGAGTTATTTGATTTAGTCAAGGAAACCCTCTTTGATGTGGAGATATTTAAGAATATATCTGAGAGAAGTGAAGGGGCCATCCATGAGAATACTCAAGGGAAATGTATTCTAGACAGAGGAAATAGCAAGTGCAAAGGCTCATTGTACTTAAGGAATATCAAGAAGGTCAGTTTCACTGGAGAGTGTCAGGACATGAGGTCAATCAGATAGAGGGGGCTAGATCATATAGGACCTTGTGAAGATTTGGGCTTTTATTCTGAAAAATATATGAAGCCATTTTTGAATAAAATAATCAGTGATCATTTTTATATAAAATTATACTCCACAAAAGAGGATGAATCTTGAATTATCCATCTTAACAAAATCAAGGTGGATTCTATTATGTTTTGCATCCAGTATTCCTTTAAGAATAATTTAGTAACATATTGCTTATTGTTAATGTCAACTAATATAATTTTATTTTGTACTGACTATTGTTTTATAACAATTGGCTGAAGAATGTTTCAAATACATGTGAATAAAAAATACTTAAAATGCAAAAAGTTTCTTCAATGTACTTTAACAAAAAAAATCAAAATAAATTTATTAGCACTGGAAGAATTCTTAACTTTAACAAAATATTGCAAGATTCTATATCACTCTTTATCATGAAATTATGAAAATTATTTGCTTGGATACTTTTTAAAACTCTTAGCCCTGTTGGCACACATGATTTCTCTTAAGCTATTCACTATATTCCTCAAGTTCTTCCCAGAAGGAGCTGCAAGGTTAGACACCTCATTAGCCATACGGAATGCAGAGGGAGGGAAAAGTAAGAGGGAAAAGAGTTGAAAGAAAGAAAAAGGACCAAAGAAGTCCAAAGTGGAAAATGTGACAAGAAAAAGTACTAGTCACACAAATACAAATCCCCTCAGAAGTTCCACCCACTTCAGACCTTGAAAATTTCCTTTGTCATTTTACCTCCCCTGTAGGGATAAGATAGATGTGTGTGTGGAGAAACACTTAGGAGTTATGTTGGGCTTCCTCCAAAATAATTCCCAATGGTGGCCACATATTGGAATCACCTAGGAGTATTTTAAAAATATTGACACCATTGTCCATCCTTAAAATTCTGACAAAATTGACTGGTGGATAACCTGGGAGAAGAAAATTTTTACTTTTTTTTATGGTGCTGGGGATTGAACCCAGGGCGTGGTGCATAGAGGGCAAGTACTCTACCAACTGAGCTATATCCCCAGCTCAGAAGACAATTTTGAAAGAGCTCCCTAGTTGATTCTAATGTTGGAATCAAGGTTGAGAACCACTAGCTTAGAGATGATGTTCTCAAGAGTATGATATCTGGACCAGCAGGAACTTACTTGTGGACCTTTTACAAATGCAAAATTTCAACCTCTCCCTACTAAATGATTCAGAAACCCTTAGGGTTAGACCCAGCAATGTGTATTGTTCTCCAGGTGATTCTGATGTACACTGAAGTTTGAAAATCACTACCTTAGAGGTTATTAATTTTTCCCCAGCCTCAACACACCAGAGGGAAATAATATACCTCTGTCAGTAACAGAGGCTCACTATGACAATCCCCATCCCATGTCAGAATCCTCATTCCTACTCCTTCAACCCATAATTTGTAATATATTTATATGGCTCTTTGTATTTTATGTGTTATTTATTTTCATGCTTATTTCATTTATTTCAGAGTTCTTTTTTTTGTAGATCATTTCATGATAACTTTGTAAGGTAGACACTATTATCATCTCCATTTTACAGATGAAAAAACTGTGGCAGAGGAAAGTAAAATGCCTTACCTAAGAATCATACAACTAGTAAGTGGAAGAGGAACATTTTCTCTTATATCTTGGGAGAAGTTGTTTCATCAGTTGGTTTCCTGCTCTCCTATCTTCTTTGATTTGTTCTTTTTTATTTTCCAACACATCCAACCATCCCCACCTAATTTACCTAACATTTATTGAAGGCCTACTCTATACCAGGATCTCTATTGAGCTTTTTATATGTATCAATTTAACAATGCTCAGAAAAATCCTATGAAGTATTATTATTATTTTTATTATTACATTATATATGTATTTTATACTATTATTTTTATATTTTTTCCTATTGTTCAGTTAAGGAAATTGAGGCACAGACAAATTAAGCAACTTGCCCAATCTCACACAGCTAGTAAGTAGCAGCTGATATCTGAAGCCAAGTCTATTAAAAACACAGTTCATTTAGAGAAAAGAAAATGGGGTAGGAAGGTGAAAGAAAAGTTAAAATATTCAAAAGGTGAAAGGACAGAAAACAGAAGAGAGATAATATATGAAGGTCACAAAGAAGGAAGAAGAAGGAAAAGAGAAAGAGAAAAAATGAGAATTTGACTATTAGAGAAGAAAGGAGAAAAGAAAAAAAAACACTTATCGAAAACCCAACCAAACCAAACAAACAAACAAACAAAACCCAAATCAAAACAACAACCACTACCCCTTAAAAATAAAAATGAAAAGAAAAAAAAGAAAAAGAGAAAAAAGAAACTAATATGTATATATATAAACCAATTAGGAGACAAAGAAAAACAAAAAATTCTTAATGAAAAATGAAAAAATTCTCTCCACTGAGGTGGTTGAAATTGTGGACAAGGCTGGATATCACCACTTATGCCAGACTATTCTTTCTGTTTCTTCTTGGGCTATGCACCCCTTAGAACAAGGGATAGGGCTTACTAAACTCTTCCTCCTATTTGTGGGACTCACCAGGCTGGTGGCTGGAGTGATATCTGCACCAGCAGGGACTTACTTGTGGACCTTTTACAAATGCAAAAAATGCCTGGTTGAGATGACTCTCAGCTTCCCTGTTCACCAGGACAAGGTAGAATGAAATGGGAAGTACCGTATGTTGGAGTTTTGCCCTGATGCCTAGGTCAATGTACTTTCAGGGCAGGGCTGATTCAGACTTCTTTGTGAGAATTTCCAGTCAGTAGCTGGGGTCTAGCTCTAATTGGAACTTTGGAACTTTGTCTGATGGTGTTTACTCCAGAGAGATTAGATCAACACACCCTAGGGCCAAGCAGATGCCAATCTCTGCAGGGTGTCTGGGTCTTGGGCAACTCCCCAAAATTCTATTTGCAAGGTCAGGTAACAAACCACCCTGGGTGAAAAGGGCACAGCAGGTCTCAAGCACACCACTGCAGCTGAATATGACATTCCAAGGCTCAGTCTCTGAATGTAATCATGCTTGCCTGTTTAGAGTCCTGACCCTCTTTAGTTGGTGCTACAAGCAGAGTCAAAGGCAAAGTGGACCTCCCCTCCTTATGTCTGTCCTGAATCCCTCTGAATACAATCTTTTTCGTGCTTATTTCAAACACTTTCCACCAGATGCACCCGAGGTCCCATGTTAAGTGCTAGCATGGACAGTGAAGCAATATTTGCTAGAATTTCCCAGGTTTCTATGGCAGTAAGCTCTAGCCTGATCCCCACAAGATGGGTTTTCATATCTCTCTCTCTCTCTCTCTCTCTCTCTCTCTCTCTCTCTCTCTCTCTCTCTCTCCTTAGAAGTTTGGAAACCTGGAGCATTTTTCAAATACCTCTTCAAATTTGTCTGCTATGTTTCTCTCTTTGCCTTTGTGTTGCCTCTTCCCTCTGCAGTGACCTAGCATAACTGCCGCCATTGGCTTAGCTCTGATATACTCTTTCTTATCCTTTGCTCAAAATACCAGAATCTCCGGGTCTCTCTGAGATGCTTACTGCCCAATATTGAATTACAATGAAATCCCTCAGTCACTCACTTCATTGAGAAGCAGCATTCTCATTGTTTCTGTTCTAAGCTGTGGAGAATCTGGAAAGTGTAGCCATCTTTGTTCCCTCCAGTATGGACATTTTAACAATATTGATTCTTCTAACCCATGAACATGGATGTCTTTCCATTTTTTTGGTCTTCTTCAATTTCTTATAGCAATTTTGTACAATTTTCACTGTAGAGAGCTTTCACCTCTTTGGTTAAATTTGTTCCTAAGTTTTTTTTTTTTTTTTTTTTTTTTTTGTAATTTTTGTAAATGTGAAAGCTGAACTTTCTAATAGCTTCTTGAGATGGGCATGTATTTTCTGGTCAATGACAATATGATAAATATGTAATGAATTAGAATAGATTTAAAGAGGTTTACAATGTATTTTGGTACACCTTAAACCTTGTCATATATATTAATCATTTCCACATAAGTAAGGCAGATGATTTTGAAGGAGGGTACAACTTTTAGTCCTTTATCTCATTTATTCAACATATATATCCTGAGAACTCTCTATGGTAGCCAGATGTTTGCTACAGCCTGGCAATAAAAAAAATACAAAACCTAAAAATCTTAACCTGGAGCTCAGCTTAGAGACATACAAAATGCTAGCTAATATCTAGCAATTCTTGATTATTTTCTATACACTAGAGACCATGATAAGCTCTTTGCCTGCTGTTCAATTAAATTTACAATAGTTAAACCTATTTTTTAGACAAGGACACTGATGGTTAGAGAAAAGTTCTATCAACTTAAGGAGTGGGGTACTGGCAAACTTGCCAAGTGATCATAATAGGAACAGATAAGATGCAGGTGTTATTAGAAATGGGGGCAGTGAGAGAGTACTTGCTTCAGGAGATGATACTTGAGACATGGAAACAGAGGATCCAAAGTAACAGACCCATATGCACTTAAACTGATTTCATCAGAGAAGAAAGTGAAAGCAAACCAAAATTTGCCCAGATCTCAAATGCTCCAAGTGAAATTCTTCTTTCTAACAAGTTGCTTAATTTTGGCTCTCGGTTCTCCTCATTACACTTTGAATGTAGACTCTCCCCTTGCCAATAAGCAACTCGTAGCTAGAGGAAGTCAGGATAATTCTATTCTATTTATGAAAAGCCAAAACAAATCACAGAAGTGGCATCAGGACTTAGGGAAATTGGATCCTTTTTGAAGAAATTTATTCTAGGATCTTGAGAGAGGACAGTTTCAGCCAAAGCAGCTTATTTTGTTACTTTGGTGGGTAGGGGAGATTCATTCCACTGTCCTCTTGAATCCTAGGAACTTTCCAAGTGTGTGTGTTCTAGTTGAGACTTTAGACACTTCTTATTTCAGTGATTATTTTTCCCAAGGACTTTAAATTTTCCATCCTGACACTCCTTACTGGAACTGTAGTTGATATTTGAAGGATTCTTTTAAGGTGTTGTCAGAGCTTGGGGTGCAGGAATTTCTAGCTAGTCATAAAGGTTGTTAGTTGGCAGTTTAAGACAGTATTTATTATAAATAGCAATGACAGTTAGAATGTTTTGAGCTCCCAGCAGCTCAGGAGGCTGAGGCAGAAGGATCACAAGAGTTCAAAGTCAGCCTCAGCGACTTAGCAAGGCTCTAAGCAACTTATTGAGACTCTCTCAAAATTTAAAAAAAGGGGGTGAGGTGGGGATGTGGCTTAGTGGTTGAGTGCCTCTGGGTTTAATCCCTGCTATCACCCCCCCAAAAAAAGTATTGAGCAATTGCTATGTGAAAGAAATTATTCTAAATTCTTGACAATACCAATCTGATAAAAATTGTATGATTATATAACAAATAAGAGTACCCCTATAGTTTGAATCTCCCCTCCAAAACCATATTTGAAATTTAATTGCCACTGTAATGGTATTGTAATGTTGGCCCTTTAAGAGGTGATGGAGTCATGAGGGCTTTATTCTCATGGATGGATTAAGTCCATTATCCCCAGAGTGAGTGGATATAAAAGCAAGGTTAGCTGTTCAGCTTTCTTTTGCTTCTCTCTCTCTCTCTCTCTCCCCCCCTCCAGCTCCCTCTCCTTTTCCCTCTCCTCTTGCACCAGATGTCAGTACCTTGATCTTGGACTTCCCAGCACCCAGAACTGTGAAAAATACACTTATTTTGTTTATGTATTACCCAATCTGTGTTATTCTGTTATAGCACCAGAAAACAGACTAAGACATGTACCTAGTATATAATGTTCAGTCAATGAATAGTAGTATTTGTATATTCTCTATCTCTTCTATTCTTTCTTCCTTAAAACATACTTTGATTGAAGACTGGGCCTACTAAAAGCACATGCTTTTCAATCTTAGAGGGGTCATTTTGGCTGCTTCACCATCCTTTCATCAAGTCCTGTAATAACAATTCCATGACCTTTCTATATCTAACAAGTCCTGTTCATACCTTCTTCCAATTTTGTTCCCTGATTTGTTAATGAAATTATACATATTCTCTCATTATTCCTTTACTTGACCCAGGTTATTACTACTCAACCTTTAGTTCTGCTTATAATCCAGATTGAATCAGGAGGTGTGGGGTGGAACCTGAGGAGATTCTAATTTCTAATGTTTTTGGGTGATATCAGTAGTGTTCGATGGATTACACATTTAGGTAGTAAAGATCTAAAGTGGCTCAAAGTTTATCAAATCTGTTATTTAAGCAGATGAGGTGATTAATACTTAAAAATGTTAAATGATTTTTCTTAAGGTTGCAGAGCTAGTCAGTGATAGAGTCTAGACTTGAACCCAGCTCCTGATTGTCATGCTGTACTTAAACCCTACACTTCTGCAATTACTTCTTGAAGTCAAATTGCCTGTTCTGCTTCATCTCAGCCTGTGGAAGTGAGGTAGAGGAGTCTTCTTGTGTCTGACCTAAATGTAATTTTGCTTTGCTGAATTATTACTATAATTATTTTTAAAGGTCACTTGTGAATTTTTCAAGTTATTTTGGCTTAAAATGTCATGAGCATGAAAGCTTGTGCATGGAAGCTTCAAAGGACTCTAAGATACAAACTCCACTGTTCATACAGTTTTTATTAGTCCAAAAGAATAAGTGAGGCTGATTAAGATATTTGGGGATAGGTTTATTTGTTGGAGAGGGAGGGGTAAAGAAGTTTAAATAGGCTCTCACTTCTGGGTTTGCAGCATGCCAACTCTACCTGAATATGATTGAGGTCCTCTTTTCCCAATGTGGGAGAGAATAATTGTCAGTTTATTGGCGAGGTAAAGTAGGGCACTTAAGGATTTCCACAGAGAACTCTTTTAAAATAGTTCTTGCCAAATCCTGCAACTCAAGGTGCATGCAGGTTGTTGAGCTTACTTGAGATAATTTGATAACTTGGGACTCTATGACAGTTGAGAACTTGCAGAAGGCTCTTAAGCATTGTTGGAATCTAGTTAATTGAGTTCTTCCTTTGCAGGTGTGCTACGGATGTATCAGTAACCATGTTAGTAAATGTCTTCATGGTACCTTTAACTTTCTTCAAAGTTTCATCTGGCTATATTGATTTTGTATGTGGATATGGGATAGTGTGTTTGTCATTTTTTTCTTTTTTATTTGTTCTTTTTAGATATACATGACAGTAGAATGTATTTTGACATATTATACATTCATGGAGCATAAAAAATCAGGATCCAATTCTTGTGGTTGTACATGATGTGGAGTTTTGCTGGTCATATATTTATATATGAACATAGGAAGTTATATCCAACTCATTCAACTGTCGTTCCTATTCCCAACCTCCTACCTTCCCTTCATTCCCCTTTGTCTAATCCAGTGAACTTCTATTCTCGCCCCCCCCTTATTGTGTTAACATGTGTTTGTCATGTTTTGATTAAAAATAAAGTCCAGGAACATCATCTTTGTAAACTGGGTAGTTTTAACTATCCAGTTATGGATAGTTAGAGGGACTTGAGAGTCTCAAATTCATATTTCAGATTATCTGGGCACATTAGCAGAAACAGTACACCCATCTAGTGGAAAAAGTCCTCAAACAAAACATCCTCCTCTTGCGTATTCAAGGGGAAGAACTGAGCTGAATGCTGAGTGCCCAGAACTATATTTTCCCTGTGTTTATATTATTTTGTTAAATCCACTTAATACAACCCTATGCAATATTATTGTCCCCTCTTTTTTAAAAAGGAAATACTGAATCAGAGAAGTTAACTAAAAGAACTTCTTACTGTCACAGAGCTAGCATTTGGTATCTGGGATTTGAATGCAAATCTAACCACCAGAGCCCTTGCCCTTAAGTAATATCAAGCTGATTTCATTCACCTACGTTATAAAGGTGTCAGATTCAAATGTCAAAGCCCTCTTTGATAAATATTCTCCCGTTATTTACTCATTCACCTTCTTACTGTCTCACATGACATCTCACATGAGATCATAGAAATAACAGGGCCCTGGAATGTATATTAAGGAGGTTGCTCCTACTTGTACCATATAGTACCCAATAGTCTAAGAATATTTTTGTTATGTCTGTTCCAGTGCCTATAACATAGGAGGATCTCAGTGAATATTTATGGAATGAATGAATGAGTAAAAGAGTAAATCAACAAGTTTTAAAGAATTATATACCTAGTTTAACTCTTCCTGGCAGATTATATGTCCTTGTGCATGTTCCTAGTCAAGGATATATAAATTATGTATGTATGTACCCAAAGATACACATACTTATTCAGAAATTGCCATCTTGATATACACAGACTCATAAAAATACATCTCCACATAAAAGAATATTTGTTGTATTAGTTTCCTGCTGCTATAAGAAAGTACCATAAAGTGGGTGGCTTTAAATGGCAGAAATTTATTTTTTCACAAATCAAAACTAAGATCCCACTAAAAACTCTAGAGTAGTATCCTTCCTGGTATCTTTCAACTTCTAGAAGCATCACATATTCCTTTGCTTGTGGCAGTATAACTCTAATTTCTGCCTCTATTCACATGGTGGTCTCCTATTGTAATGTGTCTCTCTCTTGACATGGTTTCTTCCCCTTCTTTATAAGGACACCAGTCATATTGAAATAAATCCTACTCTAACAATTTCATCTAATCAAGATGAATCTTGTATCTCACAAGATGATATGTTCAGTTCCTAATCAAAGTTATTGTTTTCAAATAAGTACATTCACAAGTACTGATGGTTAGGAACTGAACATATCATCTTGTGAGATACAATACAACCTATAACAGTCTGTCCTTTGGCTCTCCAAAATTCATGTCCTTCCTGCGGGCAAAATATATTCATCCTACCCCAACATTTCCAAAGGTTTTAGTTAATTCCAGCATCAATTCTAAGTCCAAAGTGTCAGCTAAATATAATGAATTTAAAAATTCCTAATCTTATCTTCTAATTCATTTAAATAAGATATGGTTGAGACTCAGTGAAATTCTTCTCCATCTACATATCTGTAAAACCTAAAAAAATAATATTTTCCAAAATACAATGGGTGGACAGGAATAGGAAAAGCTTTTTCATTCTAAACGGAAAATATTAGAAGGATAAAAAGGTATCATGGGTCCTAAGCATGTCTGAAACTTACCAAAGAACATTCTATTAGATTTCAAGGTCTGAAAATAATCCTGTGAAGTATGATGTTGTGTTATCTGGGCCTGATTGGCCTTGCCCTCTAGTTCAATCAAGATAATAGCTCATTTTTTTCTGCCTGAGGAGATTACATTTTTGGCCCGGACTCTGTATATCTGTGACTTTACTCTTGGAGTCATTAGTCCTTTGTTTCATCCCATCTTTATCTCTTTTAGTCCAGACTAGTAGTATTTCTGTTGGTATAAAATTTCCATAAACCTAATGATCACCTCATTTACAAATGCCAGGGGTTAGTATTTTCATGTATCTTGCGGAGGATGCAGTTCAACCTGTAACACTTGGGTATGCCTTCACACATATACATACACACATAGAACTTGTGTGTGTGTGTGTGTGTGTGTGTGTACAAAATAGAACATCCATGTGGTGTAGTGTGGAGATGGGTTAGGGCTCAGCAAACATTTATAATCTGATATATAAAGCACATATTGGCTTGCTGGTACTTAATCATGCTAAACATCTCTGCCTAACACTCTTCCACTTCCCTCAGATATTTGCATGGCTTATTCTTGTTTTTCATTTAGATCTGTTTTTAAAGATCATCATGTCAGAGAAGCTTTCTTGACTGGGGTATCCAAGATAATCCAACCCCATCTACTCCCAACATTTTTAATCTTCTTTGCCTGCTTTGTTTTTATTCATAACAATTTATACCATTTGGTCATTTGTTCAACCCTAAGACTGCAAAAGCCCCAGTGTACTGTTTACCAATGTCAAAGAAAAAAACTTGGAAGACTCAACAGAGAGTTTGGACATCTACTCCTCAGTGGTACAGGACATTTTATTAATTGTGCATTCCTCAGGCCAGGACAAAATTTAGGGCACATTGCACTTATGAGCAGGGACAATATAAAGGATATGTTGTATGCCCATTGTGCAGATAAGCACATTTTATGAGTACATTCTTTTACTTCACAACCAGGATTGCTCTGCTTTGATTCCCCTCCTAAAGATTTAAGACAATAGAAGTGGTCAGTTTCCCTTCTCCTTATCTTTGTTATTACATTCTTTGGAGTCCTTCTTATTTCACTGACAGGAACAACAAACTTAAGCACTGAGTTGTGTTTGCCCTAATACCATTATCTATTTATTTTATTATCTGTCTTCCCTTACTAGAATGCAAGTTTCATGAGGCACGAGGGCTAAGACTTTTGTTTGTTATTGTTCCATACTGTTTTCCCCAAAGCCCAAGATGAATGCACAGAGAAAAAGAATTTTTATGGAGCATCTGCTTGATGCCAAGTATTTTCATATTCTACTTCATTTAATACTCAGATGTCTGAAAATTTATAAGGTGAGAATCATGTGAAAAGACATAAAAAGCAGTGCCTGCAAATTCTCTGTTGGAACAAAATGACTCTGGTCTCTCCTATTATGTGAGCAATTGGTGTCCCATTTGGTTTAGCAACTTTTGTACTCTATGGATTCTATTATAAATAAAACATGGGCTCTGCCTGAAAGGAGCTAAAAGTTTAGTTCAGGAAGAACTTTTTGTTTTTAAAAAGGTGTGAGTATTAACTAGACAAAAGGGTGAGGGGACCATATGTGTGTGTGTGTGTGTGTGTGTGTGTGTGTATTATGTGCAGGGACAATATAAAGGATATGTTGCATGTCCATTGTGCAGATGAGCACATTTTATGAGTACATTCTTTTACTTCACAACAAGGGTTGCTCTGCTTTGATTCCCCACCTAAAGATTTAAGATAATGGAAGTGGTCAGTTTCCCTTCTCCTGACACACACAAATGCATGAAAAGCAATGGCATTTCTATCACTGTATGCCCTCCCACACACTACATACTATACCATCTTAATCAGCAGTAATAGCAGCAACAATACCATCTGTTGCATTTACTACATGCCAGGCACTGTGCCAGGCCTAGGGTAAAGGATGACTATGGCTTAATCTGTACTGTAAAGATATTTATAGTCCTTTTGGGTGGGTGAGGCACATAAGAAAATAGTTATCCAAGGCAGTGCAGAATGCCCAACATGAAGGGAACAAACAGCTGATGCTCCAGGAATCCACATGTTCCACATGATAGGGAATATGATGATTGGAAAAATACTTCAAGGAGGTCAAAAGCTTGAGCTAAACTTCAAAGATGAAATTTTATCAAATATATATATATATATATATATATATATATATATAAAGAAAGAAATTTTTGTGGGGACCAGGCATAGTCCAAATTCAACTTACTAGACTTGAGTTCCATGAGGGTAGGAAGCATGACTGCTTTTTTAGCACTATATTCCTGCTGTTGAATACATGGCTTGACACTTAGTACAGAGTTATAATATTTGTGATCACAGTGTGTAACCTCTGAACAGACTCTGCATGGGTGAACAGAAATAAGGATAGGTTCTATGAAATATTTTGTATAAAGGTCATGTTGACACCCTTTAAGCTGTCCCCTATCCAAATCTTAGGAGTCCGAGGAAAATTTAGAGGGAATAGGTACTAGGTTGCTGAGCCAAGATTGTCTTTGTAAATCCACAGTGTTTCCCAATCTGCCCATGCTTCCTCCAATCTATGTATTTACTTATACAGTGAATTTTTCTACTTGCCATTCACCCATTTACATGTTTATTTACATGTTTGCTAAAATATGAAAATTTCCTTTGCATATGAAGGCTGATAGTTGGTCTCATGGCCTGGGTTTTAAGCAAAAGTACACCAAAAATATCTTTTAAAAAATACTCCCAGTCTAGGGCTGGGGATGTGGCTCAAGCGGTAGCACGCTCGCTTGGCATGCTGCGGCCCGGGTTCGATCCTCAACACCACATGCAAACAAAGATGTTGTGTCCGCCGAAAAAACTAAAAAATAAATATTAAAAATTCTCTCTCTCTTAAAAAACATACTCCCAGTCTAGATGGTGTGGTGGCACACACCTGTAATCCCAGCACCTCAGAAGTAAAGCAAGAAGATTGCAAGTTAATGAGGCTCTGAGCAACCTAGAAAGACTCTATCTCAAAAAATTAAAAAGGACTGTGGATGTGGGGATGTGGCTCAGTGGTTAAGCACTGGGTTCAATCCCTGGTACCAAATAAACCAAAACAAAAACAAAAACCAAACCCTAGTCTACTATTAGCATAATCAAGAATACTACTAAAATTGATATTAAATAAATATAGCATTTTTACAACTTTAGAAACAGAATGTCCTTTAGAATTAAATGGTCCAATTTGATTTCCTTTTTATGATTCGAGGACCCAAAAGACTAGATATTAAATTAACCAAATTTAAGTTTTAATTCACTTAAAGCTTCAAAAGTTAGATTAAATGCTCAGACGTACAGATAAACAAACCTAAGATTATGAATTTCAGGAAGTGGAGCAAAAATTGATGCACCAAAAGGAGCTATAGGTTTATAAAAGTACCAGTGCAAATATTAAGAATAAACTGATGTACAAAGTAGATACTAGCTCAAATAAAGTTTAAGTACAAATTATGGGCTCTAACCAATACTCCTTGAATATGTAAGTGATCAGGAAGAGGAAGTAGAATCTTGTGGAAATATTTTCTCAGGTTAGAAAACAATTATAACTATACTCTTCTGATAGCCCAAAGTTTCTCTATTTGACACTATTAATATTTTGACTAGAAAACTTTTCCTATGGAGGGCTATCCTATACATTGTACTACGTTTTGCAAATTCTGGCCTCTATACACTATGTGCGCCAGTTGTGACAATGAAAAATCTCAAACTTTCTGTCTCTTTGTCTCCTATCATGATGTCATAGTGCTTCAACAAGCATCTTAAACATGTCTCCTTCTTATGCACATGTGTGAGAATTTCTTTAGCATAAACATCTAAAAGCAATCTTGGGTCAGAGTGTATACAGTGCATACTTTCAAATTTACCAGAAATGGCTCACCAGAGTATATGTACCAATTTATAGCTCAACATTCTATTCTCCTACCTCAGTTATCAGTAATATACATGTTCCTGTTTTTCCTGTATCTTCTGATATTTAGAGTTATCAGACTTCAGACATATTAATTTTCCAATCTAGTTGATATGAAATGATAATGCATGGCCTTAATTCATATTTCCTCAAAAAACTTTGTTCATATTTTCAAGTATTTATTGGACATTCAGATTTCCATTTTTTGTAAAAGGCCAGTTCATTTTCTTGCTTTTTTTTCTTTAGTCATTCTTTCTTTTAATCATTAATTTGAAGTCATCTTTTATATATTTTTCATAAAATATTTGTTGATTATATGTGTTGTAAATATTTTCCCTAATCTGTATATTGTCTTTTTAAAAGAAAAGTTGCAGGCTGAGGTTGTGGCTCAGCGGTAGAGCGCTTGCCTAACACGTGCAGAGCCCTGGGTTTGATCCTCAGCACCACATATAAATAAATAAATAAAAGTATTAAAACAAAAGAAAAGTTGCAAAGATAGTACAAAAGTTTCTGTATGTGCTTTATTCAGCTTGCCTAACTATAGTACATTTGTGAAAACTAAACAATTAACACTGAAGCTATTAACTAAACTGCAGATTTTAATTCGATTTCCCCACTAGTACCCCTTATCTTTTCCAGTACACATCTGCATTTACTTTTTATATCTCTATCTCTACGGACACAGGTTTTATGATTCCAACACTTCTGAATGGTAATAGCCTGTTATTTTGTAGAATGTCACTTAGTTTGGCATTATCTGATGTTTTCTTATGATTACATTGAGGGTTGTGGAGAAGAATAATACAGAAGTGATATGCCCTTAACATCATGTCATATTAGGGAGTACATGAGATTCATATGATTTATGGAAATGTTAACCTTGATCACTTGGTTAAGGTTGTCTGCCAGGTTTATCCACAGTAGAGTCACCATTTTTCCCTTTCCAAGAGTCAGGCACTAAGTCTAGCCCACATTCAAAGGAAAAGGAATTAGCTTTACTTCTTGGAGGAAGAGATAACAAAGAATATGAGTCCATATTATAAAACTACAATAATTAATAAATAGTTATAAGAGATGCTTTGTGAGTCTACAAACATTCTATTCTTAAAGTTGAACCCACTCATTTTAACATCCATTCATGGATTTTGCCTGCAGAAATTTTTATTGTGGCATAATGATAGTGATTTTCTATTTTCCTCATTTTTCACAATATATTAGTTAAAATTATTCTGTAAGGAACATTTTTCCCTTTGTCCTCATATATTTATTTTTTGAATAATTTACTGTATACCAGTGTGGACTCATGTGGACTTTATTCTTTGGGTTTTAACTCAATACTATCATCATTTATTTTGTTGCTCAAATTGTTCTCACTTTGTCTATTGGGAGGTCTTTCAGGTTGGCCCCTATGTCTTTTTGGCATATGTCATATTTTCTATAGTAAATTGTTTCTTAGTTATGCTTATTGTATTTTAAAGTTTAAAGATTTTAATTTCAATTTAGTCAAGTGGATAAATCTTTTCCTATGGATTGTGTATTTTCATGTCTTATTCAAAAAATATTTCCCTGCTCTGACATCTTACTGTAATGAAATCTCTTGTTTTCTTCTAAACGTTTTACAGTTTTGCTTTCATGTTTAATCATTAATATGTCTACTGTTTATATGTGTAGTTTTAGGGTAGGAGTCTAATTTTACTTTTTTTCCATATGGCTATATGATCAGCCAATCACCATTTAAGAGAAATAGTCCCTTATTGACCGTTACACTCAACCAATACAATTCAGTCTTTTCAGAACAAATAGTATATAATCCAAGGTGATTTGTCAAATCTACCTAGACAGAAAAGTGGTTGTCAATATTATAAAAGATTCCCTTGTTGAAATAGAACTCTGCTTTCTATGACAAGAATAGAGAAAATGGCAAACAAGGAGAATGTCCATATTTTGTTACTAAAAATATTGGTTAACTGGTTTAAGAGGAGGTAATATAACTGCCATGATCTACTCACCTCCTAAATCTTAAGAAAATATTTTGAATTGCAGTTATCCCTCCAGAAATTCTCAGTTCTTGGGAATTCTGTTGAAAATTTCAAATTTCTAAGTAATTGTTTTTATAGAACACACCTTTCTGTTTTCACTAATGACTATATATGTGTGTGTAGCATTTTGATTTTCCACAGTTTACTCTGTTTTAGGAGGAAAAAAGAGAGACTTGATGACCATTATTTGCTTATGCCTTCCAACCTGGAATTAGCTTCTTTTTTCTATTTACCAAAATATGACTTGTTCTTAAGATTCCAGTTCAAATCATACCAGATAATTTCTACCCATGAAGAATGCTAATATCATTTTCTATATTGCTTTACTTTGAAGATATTCTCAATTGTAAATTGTAATATAAATTGATAATAGCTTTTTGAGCTATTAAAGGGAAAAGCTTTTTAAGCTATTTATGGGAAAATGTGCCACAACGTAAGTTTATATCAATTATAAGATAAATTTTGATTTCATAGTTGTTAAAAGCGAAAAAAAAGTGTCCTAGAATCAAGGTAACATGGTATTGCTTAATTCATTAATTTAGAAATTAAGCACTTTAAAAAATCCTTTATCAATCAGTTTAACTGAATTGGCTTAGCTAATTTGTATGTAGCTTTTGCCTTAATATGAATTCTTTGAGAGGAAAAACCATTCTCACATATGTATTTCTATTCTTAGCAGTCATGATATATAAAACGTTAATGAAATTACATGTACTGGCTCAGGAGGCTTAGGCAGAAGATTTGCAATTTCAAAGGTAGCCTCAGAAACTTAGCAAGGCCCTAAAGACCCTGTGTCAATGAAAAATAATGATAAAAAGGCTGGGGATGTAGTTCAGTGGTTAAGTACTCCTGGGTTCAATCCGTGGTATCAAGAAAAAAAAAGTACAGATACTTCTTCTCAAAAAGGTGCTCAAAAGGGCTTTTGAATGGAATTCAGCTGAATTCTCTGTCTCCTTATCCTGGTACCCAGTAGAGCTGGATAAAAGGGCAGCCCATACTTATCAATAATAAAAGCATCAGGCAAATGGGGAATGGCTTAAAAAAGTTAAAGATCTCAAGAATTTACAACATTCCATCAAAAGTAAGCAAAGATTTAATGGTCAGAACCAGAACGTACAATGTCTGAAAGGCACACCCCTATTTTAGCTATCTCTTTTGAATCCTAGCTCTAGATTTTGAATGACCAAAAATTATTCCTTTTGGTGGTGGCATTCACTTCTCTTCCTTCTGCCCATGATGGTATTTAGTTCTCAGTTCAATTAGCACCCCTCCCTAATCTCTGCTTCCTTGATTTGAAATTTTCGGTCAATATGCTTCTAGATTCTGCTTTAACAAATTCTGCCTTCAGAAATCACAATATTATAAGAGTTGGGAATAATCCTATCAAAAAAAGTAAAGTGTATAAACTGTACCCATTGTGTGGTCCAGAGCCCTATTCAATTCTCCCCTTGGTGGGGCATGATTAAGTTCCTGGGATCACTGGATTCAACCTGGGAGAAGCATAGGAAAGGGGGGTATCTGGCTTTGTTGGAATTAGAGTTGGATCCCAGTCTTCTGGTGGCTATATATTTGGTAGTTGAAGGGGAGCCAGGTATGCATTCAGGAGAATAGACTGGAGTCGATAGTAGAAAAAATTAGTCTCATAATACTAAAGTGCTGGTGAAGATATAGAAGACTATGAACTCTCTCATATTGTTGGTGTGACTTAGATTTGTACAAAGATTTTGAAAATAGTTTGGCATTACTAGTACAGTAGAAGTTCAGCATTGCTTACAATCTAGTAATTTTACTTTTGGGTAGAGAATCTTTAAGGCCTTACTTCTCCAAGTATGGTCATTAGACAAATTACATCACCTAGAAATTTGTTAGAAATGCATAATCCTAGGCCCTGCTCCAAACCTACAGAATTGGAACCTGAATATTAACAAGATCCTGGATGATTTGTATGCAAATTAAAGTTTTAGAAGCATCTAGAGGAACTCTCACACATGTGCACAAAGAGACCTGATCAAAAATATTTGTAGCATCATTGCAACAGGAAAAGAAAACAGAAACAACCCAAATATCAGTTAATAGGAGGATGTATAATTCTGGTATTTTGTTAGCAGTGATAGCAGTACTAAATAATAAACTAGAATCACATGGATAAGTCTCAGAAATATATTGGGGAGGAAGAGCAAATTGCGGGATGATTCATATTATTTGATATAATGCTTAAAATGTTAGTTATACTGATTTACACATATACTAAAGTATAAAAATGTTCATGGGAATAAAAACACCAAATTCAGGATAGTAGTTTTTTCTAGGGAGACAAATGAGGTTGTGGAGGGTCACTCTTTGGCTTGAAGTATCTGTATAAGGCTCTAATTTTTCAAAAAAGAGCGTAAGCAAAAAGAGTATCATGATATAATTTGAAAAATTGGAGAAGTAGGTACATGGGTTTTCATTTTTTATTTTTAATATATTTTTTTATTTTTAATATTTTTTAATACAAGAAAGTGACCAACCAGAGAAAAATGAATCTAAAACTATCATGACCACATTAGCACATGTACCTGAAACATACTAATACCTTTTTTCAGTTTATTTCCTTCAGTTAATTAATTAATTAATTTTTTATTTATATATGATTTACAGTTGGTGACCAACCTCCCCTCTTCAGTATCACTACCAGTTTCATGGATCTCTATTCTCTAAAGTCATATATCATTCATAGCTATCAACTGAACTTTTAATAGGGTTACTACATCTAACTCTCACCAAAGGTCTGACACTGAAGGTCCCAATGGACTAGATTCCATAACCAGTCCACATCAGGGAGCTAGTTAGAAAAATAAATAGTGAAGTAAGAAATGAATTTATTTATGATTTGGCTAATACTGGCAGAGCATGAGGGTTTTATATGTGGGAGAACAAAGCTGAATATAGGCATATGTGTATCTGGTCAGGCCAGTCAGGCCTTGGGCCTGCAAGTTGAGAAGTATGTTGTTATTCTGGTTTTGCTAGTTTTTTCAGTATTAAGACCAGGGGGCGGTAAGGCAGTTTTTGCTCTTACCATGAGATGGAGCAAGCAAGGAAAAGCAACTTCTATATAAGTAGAGGCCCCTTAGTCAAAGTTATGAGCTCCATCTGGTGGAAAGATTTTTGCTTTTAGACAATCATGGGTAAGAACCCCTTTTTCTGTAACCTCTTGGCTCTGCTTACTTTTGGCAGGGTTAACATAACTGACTCCATTTTCTTCTTCATTTGTTTTTGCCCTGCTGGGGATTGAACCAGGACCTTGACACATGCCAGGCTCTACCACTGAGCCATATCCCCAGCCCACAGCTTACTACATTTTGATTTTGACAGTTATCCCACCTTGTTCCTGAATGATTGTTTTACCTTCTTTGAAGGCATTGCTGGTTAACCACCCTGTGGTTTGCTTTTGATTGTGTCTCATTGCCAGAATGGACCTGTCTGGGTAATTGGTTCCATGTCAGAGGGGAAGTAGTAACATAATTAAGAGTTAGTGTTTAAACTATTTTGTCCAGATTTGAGCAAAAAGAGGTTTAGAGAGAGAGGTTTGGGGGCTCAGTTTATGTGAAGTTCATTGCTAAGTTTAATCTTGTCTGTTCCAAGTTAAATTTAAAAGGGAAATACAAAACAAATTAATAAGGGCAAATCAAATCTAGTTTATATAGCAGATTTGAACTGAAAAACAATCTATTTTATTTCTATCAATTTCACCACGATAAACAAGAAAACCAATTTACTTTTAAAACAACTTTAGTTTTGTCAAAAAGGTTCATTTAGGAGTACTTAGGAGTACTTTTTAGAATCATTTTTATGCAGACTAAGATGAACTACCATTTAGGCAAAAAGCACATTACTTTACACTTAAAATATAATCATTTCTGTTAAAATTGTAAAAGTAAATAATACAATATGTTAGAAATCATCTCATGAGTTCCAAGTTAAATTTTCTTTGCTTTTAGAATTTAATCCTCTGGGATTCTAATCATACAGAATTTCAGGAATTACATTTTATTTACAATAAATGCTAGTGAGAATGTAGGTAAAAAGGAACTTTTATATACTGTTGATGCGAATGTAAATTGGTACTGCCTCTATGGAAATCAGTATGGATGTTTCTCAAAAAGCTAAAAATAGAACTACAATGTGATCCAGCTATACCTCTCCTTGATTTTGTCCGAAGAATTAAAGTCAGCATACTTTAAATATACATGCATATCAGTGTTTATTGAAGCAAAATTTACAATATTCAAGTATGGAATCAGCCAAGGTATCAACAGAGGACTAGAAAAGGTGGTGTACAAGGTATCAACAGACGACTAGAAAAGGTGGTGTACACAGTGAATTATCATTCAACCATAAAGAAGAGCAGTTATATAATTTGCAAGAAAACGGATGGAACTGGGGATCATAATGTTGAGGAAAATAAGTCACACTCAGAAAAGTGTCATGTTTTCTCTCATATATGGAAGCTAGAGAGAAATAGGAAAACAAAGGGGTGCCATGAAAGTAGAAGGGAGGTCAGCAGGGTAGAGAAAGATGATCAGGGGGAGCATGTGGGAAGTACTGGGGTATGAAATTGATCATATTATATTTTTAAGGCTTCATTTAAAAAATATTTTAGTTGTAGATTGACACAATACCTTTAATTTATTTATTTATATTTATGTGGTGCTGAAGATCAAACCCAGTGCCTCACATGTGCTAGGTAAGTGCTCTTCCTTTGAGCTACCACCCCAGGCCCTCAAAATATGCTTTTATCTATGTGCAAATATGCTCCAAAGAAACCCACCAGTCTGTATAATCAATATGCACAAATAAAAAAGAATTGCATTTTAAAAATTAAGCTGCATTTGTCTTTTCTTTTTTATAGTGACAATACCTTTAGAATTTTTTAAGAGATATGCCATAGAAAAATAAAGTGCTGTAAACTTTCAGATATAGTTTATAGGAATTAATGCTTATTTATCAATTAAGAATATTTATTTTTTCTTTTTATTAGTGCCTTGTATTTATTCATAATTGTGGGGTTCATTTTGACATTCATATTTGCAGATAATATATTTGTTCTATTTCAATCCCCAGTGCCCCCCATTCCCTATCCTCCTCTCTGATCCCATTCTTCTACTTTGTCTTCCATTTATTTATTTATTTATTTTTAAATGTTATATATAAAACTGGAATGCATTGTATTATGTTCATACATGCACCTAGTAAAATTATCCAATTATGTTCATCAGTTCTTTCCCTTTCTCTTTCTTCCTCTTTCCTGCTTCATCCCCACTTCTATTCTACTGCTTCTACTCTACTGTTTTCCCTTCTACTTCAATGAGATCCCTTTTTATTTCTTTTTTCTCTTAAGTATCCACATATGAGAGAAAACATTTGACCCATGAGTTTCTGAGTCTAGCTTATTTTACCTAGCATGATGAAGAACATATATATAATATATATTACAATTATATACATATATAATATGTATGTAATATATACAGTACAATATATTATATATTATATATTATAAATATTATATCACAACTATGTATATTTTTGGTACTGGGGATTGAACCTAGGGGCTTAACCACTGAGTCACATGCCTAACCCTTTTTTATAATTTTTTAAAATTTTGAGACACGGTCTTGCTAAATTGCTTAGGGCCTCACTAAGTTGCTGAGGATGGCTTTGAACTTGAAATCCTCCTGCCTCAGCCTCCCAAGTTGCTGGGATTACAGGTGTGCACCACTGTGCCTGGCTTCACTTCTTAATGTATTTTGACAGTGTAATTTAAATTTTAGATTGATTTTATCAGCTAATTTGGATTATATGCAGTAATGCAGTCACGAGAGAAGTTTATTAATTGTAATGTGAGCTGGAGGGAAAATGATTTTTAAAAACTACAATTCTAAGAATCTGATCTAGACAAGGATGAGATATTAAAATAGCAGCAGCTCACCTACTACAGAGGAGCAAGCAAGTATTTCTAGTTTCTTTTCCAACTATTAGTATCAGGTTACATAAGTAAACACATTTCATTAAAGGCTAAGTCTCAGCTATTAACTCTACTTGGAATAGGTTTCTTTAATGCATCTTCACAGCAAAACAAAAGGTGTTCCCCTAAGCTGATGCCACCTAAAATAGATGATGGGTACTGTTTTTACAACTTAAGTATTGAATGAATTGCCTTTATAAAAATCATTGACTTAAGGGTATTTTTAAATGATTAACAAATATAACCTGTAAAAATCTTAAAAATTTATTGCTTAAATTCCATTTCTCCTCAAGTATTGGTCTATATTAGATGAAAATGCACTTTAAATAAAGTCTTTATTTCTAGATACTTATTGTTTCTCTAGAATAGTTGTTTTCAAACTTATTAAAATATCAGATATCTTTTTGGTATATCACAAAGCATGTTTATATTTCAACAATTTATGAAACAGATTTAATAGACCCAAATTTATTATATTTTATATAGATTTTAATAAGTTAAAAGTACTTGAATTTACATTTAGCAATTTCAGTATTTTAATTTATTTACAATATACTTAGGTGTTTTAGCTCTAGCATATACATTTATAAACATTTTCCCACTTATATTTACTTAGTTTGTTTTTAACATTTTTTTCTATTACCCATCAAAATTGAGACATTAAACAATCTTAGTCAATATATTCAGTTGCTTTTTTTTCAGAGGTAAAGCCCTAAAAGTTTCTGTGCTTGTGACATAGAAAGCAATGGACATTGCACCTTAAAAATCTAAGAGAGATAAATATAATCTTGATTGGCTGGCAATATAGGCAAAATGTATAAAGGTTCTTAAGACATTTCTATTTTACCTTACCAACAATTTAAGTTGATCCATTTGTCAAAGATCTATGTATGCTAAAATTTCAATCATAAGACAAAACAATCTGGTAATATATATTTTCCAGGTTTTTAAACAGGCAATTAAATCAAAATTGTATTTATGAGAAACAGAAATGTTGAGGCCACCTGGTTATATGGCTAAACTTTAAGATTTGTATTTGGAAGTATTATATAAGCCTTGAATAAGTCTTGAATCAAAATTTTATATAGCAGTGACTTGGTTTAAAAACCCTATTTATCTTCTTTGTCTTTAGTCCCAAATAGTCTGAGAGTTAATTCTTTTGAAGTCTGAGTTGCAGCTAGGACTAGCTAAAATAATAATCCTCCCAGTAACCTTGAAAATGGTTATCTCAATAAAGGTGGCAGAAAAGACCAGATAGGCAAAGTGCCAAAAGCCTCCAATCAAACAAAACAAACTAAAAATACATTAAGTGTGCAGAACCAAAAAGTGAATTCACTAAAAAGCAAACAAACAACAACAACAACACAACAACCATGAGTTCAAAAAGGCAAAAGTTAAGTAGCCACAGGTACCCTAGTCAAGTTATTTTTAGGAATTTTAGGGTCAGTTTATCTTGGTGAATTTAAATTAAACTCTGCCAAATTTTGTTTTCAGGATTCATTTTTAAGAGGCTTTTCTGATGAACTGGAGTAAGAGTTGATGATTAGGAAATATTGTGGGTCATTAAAAAGTGCTATTTATGGGAATTCTTTCCCAGAATGTCACTAATGGGCCAAATATTTCCTTTTACATTTCTCAGACAGCTCTGAACACCAAGAGGTATAGGGTAGTTAAAGTGCAGGGTTGAGGGTGACCTCTCCCCTACATGCATCTTCTAGATTAGCTGTTAGAGTTCCTTCCAACCCAGGAATGGAATATGTTGTTGAAATGGAATCCTATGAAGTCATTGCACATCGTCGTAGGTCAGTTGTTTTGACACTTCCATCAAGATCCTACTTACCTAGGGTCACCCAGTATGGGCCTCTTATCTTTAAAGTCTAAGTATTTTCATGTAAACAAAATCCTCATAGGACTGTTGCTGTTAACTGTCAAATTAATGTAACCTCTTTTAAGTGCATAAGCATGGTTATAGATCAAAAGAACACATAAAACAGTTACATTAAATCAGAATGCACTTTCAGTTACATAGACTACGGTGTACAACAATAATAAAATCA
Organism: Callospermophilus lateralis; assembly: GCF_048772815.1. Lineage (NCBI taxonomy): Eukaryota > Metazoa > Chordata > Mammalia > Rodentia > Sciuridae > Callospermophilus > Callospermophilus lateralis. The sequence continues at coordinate 40,395,159 of NC_135325.1, forward strand.
CCTTTTTCTAAGTCAACCACATTTTTTTCTAGATGGCTCCAACATAGAATTAGCTCTTTCCACTCTCATGAAAATCACAATACAGTTCTCCAAACATTCTGAGTTTTCCTATGCACCTTATATTCCTTCCTTGAAAATTGTCACCAAAGTCATAAACAACAATCCAATTTTTCCTGTCACTCAAGTGACCAAGGCCTCAAAATTGGTTCAGGATAACCCCAAAATCTTTCAGAAGAGCTCCAAATGACAATAAAGGAAGGGCAAAGTCCAACATGTACTGTCAGGGACAACTTACCAGGGCAAAAAAATTATGTTTTTGTGTCACCAAAAGGCAATAAGGGCAGATGATGTTGGCTGGAAAGGAAACAAAGGAGGGTCCTAAAACAAAACTAGCTTTTCAGCTGTAGAGATGGTGGCCTTTTATCTGTTCCCTTTGTTCAGGGTCAAGGAGTCTGAACATAGGTATGCCCCCCCACCCCAGTATTGGAGTCAAATGATGCCACCAGGGGGAACTCATCCCTTCTTGGTAAACAATTTCATTACCAACCTCCACCCCAGAATCTTGATTTTAAACGTGCCCCTGTTCCACCAAGTGGGTATACAGTGGTGAATAAGACAAAAATTCCTTACTCACATGAAGGTTACTTTCTAATAGTGAGAGACTTACTTATAAGAATCCAGTAAAGGGCTAGGGTTGTGGCTCAGTGTAGAGCACTTGCCTCACATGTGTGAGGCCCTGGGTTCTATCCTCAACACCACATAAATAAATAAATAAAAATAAAGATACTGTGTCCATCTACAACTAAAAAGTAAAATAAAATAAATAATTCAGTAAAGCCATACATGGTCAAAGTAAATTCGCTAATGGCAAATGTTATAATGAAAATAAAATAGAAACAAATGGGATAGGGACTAGAGTGTGTATGGGGTGAGGATTCTTTTGATTTTGTGCTTAGGGAAGCATATTAGCCATCTTTGGGTTGGTTCATGGAACAGAGAGAAGGAACCAACCATGTGACAATCTGGGGAAGAGCATTCCAGATAGAGAAGCAAGGAAGTACAAAGGCCTTGAAGTGAAGGCAAACTTAGACTGTTGGTGGAGTAGTTTGAAGTTCAATGTGACTGCTGCCTACAGAGCAAACAAGTCTTGGTGAATTGCAAAGAGGACTTTAAAGCATTGAGGGCATTGAAACATATTACACCTATCAGTTTGCTCTCTGGAATCTTGAGACTGATAGGTCTTGTAGTGCTTCAAGTAAGAAATAGTTGAAGGGGCTATGGTGTAGTTCAGTGGTATGAGGTACTGGGTTTGGTTCTCAGAACCACATAAAAATAAATAAACAAAGGTATTGTGCCTATCTACAACTAAAAACATTTTTTAAAAAGAAATAATTTTGGCTGGTTCATGGAACAGTGAGAAGGAACCAGCCACGTGATAATCTTGAATTCAGATAGTAGAAGAGAGACAGAGAAGTGGATACATTCAGAAACTATTTTTGAGGTAGAGTTGATTGAATTTCCTAATGGAATGAATGTTAAGGGTGAGGGAAAGAGAAGAGCCCAAGATGATTTTTAAATTTTTATCATGTGACAGAGTAGACAGTGTTGCTATTTACTGAGATGAGGGAGAAAGTGCAGTTTGGAAGTCAAATCAAGAGTTCACTGTTGGGCATTTTGAATTTGAGATGCTCATTAGACATCCAAGTGTACTCACTGCAGTAGCATGATTGGAGATTAAGATTTGGGTGTCATTACCATAGAGATGATTTTTGAAAAGGTGGGACTGCGTGAAATCACCTAAGGAAAGGGCAAACATGGAGAATAAAAAAAGTTTTGACACCCAATATTTAGAGATCTGTTAGAGTAGAAGCACTTGCTGGTATTTGATGAGTATGTTCAGTGCAAAAGGTGAAATGACGGTTGGTAATAGGTCTATGATAACTAGCAGCTGAATTTTAACCTATGATTTTATTTCTTAATAACTTTCAATAAGCCTGTGAAGTGTGCATGTTTGGAGGATGGAGGAAATGCCAGGAGGTACAAACTAGTTTGATGCAAGTGAAATTCAGTGTGTGGCTGCAGAACTTACTGCCCTGGTTTTCATCTGCTTTGAAATTTCAGCTGCATCTTAAGTGGCTGTAATTGAAAGCAACTTATTTGGAGCAGTTGCCTGCTTTTCATTAAGAACTCTGCTAGTCTCTGGAATAAAGTTATACATATAGACCCTGGTTACTTGTTGGGATAAGGGTTCTGAAGGGTCTAAATCCTGAACTTCACAGAGGAAATTGTGAATTGAACACTAGGAACGGCTTCCTCAACCACAAATACACTTTTAAAAAATTTCTTTTTCTTTTTCTTTTCTCTTTGGTAGAAATTTTCCTTCTATAGGAAATATTCTCAGAGTAGAATCAAACTTATGAAAAATATTTTATATTAAATATTTTATATTATATATAAAAAATAGTCTAACACCTCATCACCTCCCATTGGACTCCAAACAGGCTTGCAAATAAACCCCTCTATATTATAATGTGAAAGATCCTTAGGTGTATAAGATATGCTAATATTTTCAATGGCATTGTACTTTTAAAAATTTACACATGTAATTAAACTAGCTTATAGAAGGAAAGCACTTTTTATGAAAATACAGTGCATATTCTTGTTAGAGGTAAAATAAGACAGGGAAATTATTTTTACTAATAAACCAGTAATTTATTTTGCCTCTTTCTCCATTTTATGAATATATTAAGTGTAGGAAAGTATTGCATGTATTTTGGCATTGGAGTTGGGAAGTGGAGCTTATGTGCCAGTGCTATGATTTGAATGTGTTCTCCAAAAGTTCATGAGTTGTAAACTTAATCACAAAGTTCATATATTAATGATATTGGAGATGGTTCCTTTGGGAAATCATGAGGATTTTTAATGAGTTACTTCGTCCCACAATTTTGTTAGAATGCCAGAAAATGGACTAAGACAGCCAGCAAATATGATAGCCTACTCACTAACAGTGCTTTTAAGCTAGCCCCCATTTTTCCCTTTAAGAAATACAGTAATGAGCTGATTAACATTTTGCACCCTTTAAATTCATTCTAAAAGTTGTTGCTATAGAAGAGCAGTCAATAAATATTTCCTGTAAATGGCCAGTAAAAATTTAGTCTTTTGTGGCTATATGGTCTCCATCACAACAACTCAACACTTGGATTATAAAGTGTAGAGAGTTATTATAGACAAATTGGAATGGCTCTGTTCTAATAAAACTTTATTTTTGAAACAGGTCCAGGGTTGGATTTGGCCATGGGCTGTAGTTTGCCTACCTCTGCTATAGAAGATTATTTTAGCTGGAAAGTCTGGGGCTAGACTTATTCCCAGTTCAGATACTTTTAAACAATTTTACATATCAAACCAAATGATAAGTGAGGATATTCTCTACATTTGATTATCACCAGTAATCCTACAGCTGTATCTAAAGATAATTGTTTAATATTTCTTTATAATATGTTCTACTCAGTAGGATTTGAGGCCGCCAAGACATCATCAACAGGTTATTAGAACCAAATAAATCATACCATCACTACCCTTACCAGTCTAGTGGGAAACAGTGTAGGAGTAGTTACAATAGCAGACTTTGAAGCCAGATAAATATTAATTATTATTTTGAATATTAATTCTTATTCCTTTACTGCTATGCTATCTACTAAACTTTTGTTTCTATAAAATGAGTTACTTCATGTAAAATTTGGTACTTAGTAAGTACTCCATAGGCATTTGCTATTCTGTCAATTTCAGTTGTTGCAGTATTTTAAAAACAGATGATCAAAATAAAAGTTCTTTTAGATAGTACCATTTTTTATTATCTAGTGTTTGAACTCTCAAACAAATTACCTTGTATGGTACTTGTCTGAAATGAGTGTCTTTTAGCTAGGCTAGAGTAACAAACTCTTCCCATACAGAGCAAGGCAAACAGATCAGGACATTGAGATTAGTCTAATGTTGTTGTACATGAGTCAGATCAATCAATCTTATTCAGCATGTTTTACTGATGAACAACCCTTCAATTTCCACACCCCATGGACAGTGGTTACAAATTCAGACTTCTCTAAGACATTACTATTTTTGACCTTGATAAACATACGTGTTTTACCTCAAGTTGGTGAGTAGTTTCCAAATGGGATATGTGTGTGTGTGTGTGTGTGTGTGTGTGTGTGTGTGTGTGTGTGTTTTAGAGCGAGCAAGCGAGAGAGAGATAGAGAGAGAGAGACTTTAAAAAGATTAGATATCTTATTTAACTTGAGTAGAGAATGTTCTGTTAATAATAATTGGAAGAGGTAGGTTTCTGGAATATTCATTTGGTTTGGACCACAGACAAACAAGATGTTTTAGATTTTGATGCCTGAAGGACTTTCCTGACACTGTATATTTTCCATAATCTGTATGTTTAAAGTAGCAATGGTGAAAATTAACTTTGCTACCAGGAAGCAAGAAATTAATGTTTGTAAACTGCTTTAAAGTTTTAGTGGCATAATAATATTCCAAATATTCTTATAAAATGTTGACTATCTTTGAATCCTGAAACATTATAGCATGGTTTAAAATGATCAGTTTCTTTCCTCAACTAATATTATGTACATACCTATACTAATAATAGAAATGGCCCATTTTTGCTCTCCAGTCACTGTCTCCTTCTTCAGTGTCCTAGAGCAATTCTGCCTGCCAAAGTCTGGTTACCTGCATGAGGATCTCCTTAGCAGAAAGTAGCTAGATAAACATGTGGCATATCTGCTGGAAAGGTCTATATTTTCGCCAAGAAAAGCTGTCTGTCTTGAGTTAGTACTGCAGGGAGTATATTTCAAAGTGGCCAATAGTAGTATGTAGAGTTAGATGATCAGAGTTTCAGAAAAAGCATAATTATGTACATGTAAGAGCAAAGGCACTAGAGGAAAATAGACCTGGGTTCAAGTTTTACTTCTGCCATTTACTTTCTGTAAATGACCTTAAGAAATTTGCTTAACACTTTAGATCCATATCTTCATTTCTAAAGGAAGAGTGATAATAATATATCTAACTCAGTTAGCCAATGCATGAAAGGGCTTAGCACTGTGATACTAAATAGTAGTTACTATTAATCCTCTACCAGCATTCTCCCTTTCAGGTAGTTAAATACTACTAATTCTGTAAGGAACATCTCCAAGTCCTTTCTGATCCCCTGGTGGTACCTAATACCTTTCTTATGATGTTCATCCTATATTTCTTTATCTTATAATCACAAATATGCTTTTCTCATACCTCCATATTAGACAGAAAGTATCTTGAGAGTAGGGATGGTTTTTATGTATCTTTCACAATAACTAGCAGTACCTTGCATATAGTATAACTTAATACTTGTTGAACTGAATTAGACTAAAATGGTTTATATTTGCAATATACTTACAAATAAGTACCAGAAGTTGGTGTCATCTTGTGACTTCACTATTAGTCTTTCCCCCCTCTTCTTTCCAAGGTCCAGTATATATCCTGCATCGATAATTCAAGATTTCATGCAATAGAAGTGAATTGGGAGTTTACAGGGTTTCCAGGAAGACATTTTCTGTAATACTCACAGCAAGTCATAGAGACCCAAATGGAAATAGACTCTGTTAGCAAATGGAAATACACACTGCTGGATCAATTAAAAAAGTATTTATTGAGGTTATATTATATGTAAGAATTTGAGCTATGTGTATGGGGAAAGAAGTTCTAGGGGAAAAAAGAAAGTCTGAGGGGGAGAGAGATGAACTATGACTGGGAGAATACTTGTTTATTTCTTGTCTAGTGAAGTTCTAGGTCTTGGTGGCTAATATATGGAGTGTATGGTATGACCATGGAGGGGCAAAGGCTGCTTAAGCATATAAGAAGTTTGATAAAAAAAAAAAAAAGGTTGGGGTTGTAGCTCAGTGGTAGAGCACTTGCCTAGCATGTGTGAGGCACTGGGTTTGATCCTCAGCACCACTTAAAAAAGTAAATAATAAGATATTGTGTCCATCTACAACTAAAAAAAAAATTAAATAAATAAATAAAGTAAGCCTTGGGACAGTGGCTCTCAATTTGTCTGCTCTTTGGAAACACCTTGGGAGTGTTTTAAAAATAGTGATGACTGGGTTCCATCCCTGGGACATTCTGATGTAATTGGTCTGGGGTATAGTTTGGGAACTGGAATTGTTTTTAATCACCAGGGGTGATTAAGATGTGCAGCTGAGTTTGAAATTATGGCTTCAGAATCCTGTTTCTGTAGAAAACCCAAGTGGTTATTTGGTTCTAGTCAGTACTTCTGGCTTAGTTTGTTCATTTAAATCAAGGACATTACTTGATATTATTTAGTAATCCATTTATTAGAGTAAAAATTGTTCTTTAATAACAAAATTATCATGATTCCAATAGGTCCATTCATGAAGGAAACATTGGAAAATACTATATTAATTTCTTACGGTTTCTATAAAAATTACCACAAATTTAGTGACTTTAAATAATTAAAATTTATTATTTTATAATTCTAAAAGTCCAAAAACCTAAAATCAAAGTGTCAACAGGACTCTGTTCCTTCTGCAAATCCTAGGGAAAAACCTGTTCCCTTGCTGCATCCAGGTTCTAGAGGCTACTCCTGTTCCTTTGAATCAAAGATTGCATCAGTCTGACTTCTCCTGTTGTCACATCTCCTTTTCTGGTTCCTGCTTTCCTCTTATAAGTGTTCTTTGATTACATTAGACCCACTTGGGTAATCTAGGATGCTCTCCTAGTCTTGGTTTGCTTCATCACATCTGCAAAGTTCCTTTGTCTATGTAAGGTAACATATTCAAATGTTTCAGGGTTTAGGATGTTAACTTATTTGAGAGGCCCTCATTCAGCCTACCATGGGGACTAATGGTGACAATGATACTAGTACTGATAATATTTTAAAAAAAGATCATGAGCAAGGCCCTGTGCTAGATACATTAATGTCATATCTTGGTTAAAACTATGGGTTGTATATAATTTTTGTCCCCCAATTTTAGATGATGAAATTGAGGCTCATGGAGTTTTGTGACTTGCTTAAGTTCACATAACTAATTGGTGAAGCTGGATTTCAAACCCAGGGAGATCTAAGTTCAGTGCCCTAACCACTAGTCAAGACCACTTTCCCTAGTGCTACTACTCCTGACTTCAAGGGTTTAGTCATTTATTGAGTAGATATGATAGTTTTGAATGCATACAAAGTATTAGACATTTTGGTGCAGTAGTAAATGAGAAAGTTCCCACTTACATTATGGAGCTCACATTCTTGACAAGGATATAGTAACTATAGAAACAAATAAAGTTAAGTAGTAGTGGTAAGTGCTGAGAGGAAAATTAAAGTAGGGCAAGGGGACACAGAGTGACAGGAGGTGAGGGTACCACTGAGTTATTGTAACTAGCTAGAGTGGTTAGAAGATGGTTCCAACCAAATTCCTGAAAGACAATTGTAAATGTCATAACCTTGAATGATGATATCCTGAAAGTACCCATAATCCAAAATCCCCCAAATCATCTTTTAATCAAATTTAATATGAAAGATTAAAATCCTGAAATATTGAAATGCTGAAAGCTGAAATTCCCCAAACTGCAGTGCCCATGGAAAACAATTAAAAGGCAACATGAAACCAGGCATGGTGGCGCATGCCTGTAATCCCAGTGGCTCAGGATGCAGGAGGATTGTGAATTCAAAGCCAGCCTCAGCAAAAGCAAGGTTCTAAGCTGCTCAGTGAGACCCTGTCTCTAAATAAAGTACATAATAGGGCTGGGGATGTGGCTCGGTGTTCGAGTATCCCTGACTTCAATTCTCGGTACCAAAAAAAAAAAAAAAAAAAAAAAAAAAAAAGCCATATAAGAGGAGTAGAAAGCTGAATTCTGGGGGATGGGCCAGATAATGTGATATAGCAATAAGGAAAGCTTTAGTCTAAGACTATGTCACTTGTATTAATTGACTTTCTACCTGGCTGATAGAATTCCAAGAGCTTTTAATGAATTAAATCTCCATTTTCCTGAAGAAGCAAGAGAAGTTACTAATTGGTTTGATGATGATTATGTACATGGTAGGATACCCACTTGGATTAATGTAATAAAAACTGAAATATAAGTTTTTTTATGAAAATGGAGAAATCAATACCTTCAAATACTGTTGGTGTTAATGAAATATAGTCTAGTCACTTTGAAAAGGAGTTTGGCTATTCTTCAAAAATATAAGAGTTACCATGTGCCCCAGCAATTTCACACACAAAGGGAAATGATAACATATGTCCACATAAAGATTTGCATATGAATATTCATAGCAGGAGTAATCATAATAGTCAAGAAGCAAAAAGAATCCCAATGCTAATCAACTAGTAGATATACAAGCAAAATGTGATATATCCATATAATGGAATAATATTCAATATTAAACAGGATGAACCTCAAACTGTTATGCTAAGTGAGAAAGCTATGTGTGAAAGACCACATATTGTATAATTCTATGTATACAAAATGTTCAGAAAAGTTAAAATGTATAGAGACAGAAAATAGATTAGTGTTTAATTAGGCCTTTTGGTAAAAATGAGGAGTGACTACAAATCCAACCAATTGGAGACTTAAATACAAGAGTGAATAAGAGAAAATTCCTCTTGCCTGACTGTGTTTAACTAGGGAATTATACTTTTCTGGCCTTCAGAATTGTACTGGAACATTGGCCCTTCTTGGATCTTGAGAATTCCAGCTTTCAGACTGGCACTTCTACCAATACCTCTCCTAGTTCTCAGGACTGTGGACTTGGGTTGAAACTATAATTTACCTGGGTATTTACCTTCCTAACTGCAGATTTTGGGACATCTCAGCCTTCATAATTGCCCCAGCCAAATTCTATCTTTTATCTACATATATTGTTTTTGTGGATAACCTTGAATAATACATATTTTGTTTATCCCTTCATTCATTGACAGACATTTGAGTTGCTTCTACTTCTTGGCTATTGTGAATAATGCTGCTATGAACATGGGTAGATAGATGTCTTGTTGAGACTCTGCTTTACATTATTTTGGATATAAACGCAGAACTGAGATTGCTGTATCGTAGGGGGTTACTATTTTTAATTCTTGGAGGAATTTTAATTTTCCATAGGGCTTGTGCCATTTTATAACTCCACTGATAATGCATAAAGGTTCCAATATCTCTACATACTGACCTACACTATTTATTTATTTATTTATTTATGTTTAAATGGTAGCCATCTTAATGGGTGAGATGCTCTCATCAGGGTTTTATAATTTATTGTTAATTGACAGATAATAATTGTATATATTTATGTGTTATAATGTGATGTTTTGATTTATGTATATATTATGGAAAGATTCAATCTAGCTTATTATCATAATCATCACCATCCCAATTTATTGTTTGTGATGATAATGTAAAAATCTATTTTAGCAATTTTGAAATATATAATAAGTTATTTTTAAATTACAGGATCTGGTGCAAAGATCAATAAAATATTTCTATTAACTGAAACTTTGTACACTTTGATCAATATCTTCCATTTTCCCCATACCTCCCCTATCACTTAGCTTCTATGAACCACTTTCTACTATCCTTTTTATTATATATGCATTTTTAGATTTTGTATATAAGTGAGATCATTCAATATTTTTCTTTCTGAACCTGATTTATTTCATTTAAAATAATTTCCCCTGGTTCCATCCATGTTGTTGCAAATAATGGTTCCATCCATGTTGTTGCAAATTCTTATATTTCTGTATATTTACAACATTTTATTTATCCATTTGTCCATTGATAGAATCTTAGGTTTATTAGATATCTTGGCTATTGTGAATAATGCTGAAATGATCATGAGAAGCAATAATTTCTTTGACATACCAATTTCAATTCTCTTGGTTATATACCTAGAAGTTGGAATGCTGAACTATGATGAACTTGTATTCTTAGTTTTTTTTAGGGAATTAGCTAGTATTTTCAAAAAATGGCATATTAATTAACATGTTCATGAATAATATACAAAAGTTCTGTTTTATCTACAACCTCACCTACACTTATCATTTATCTTTTTTAAAGAAATAAGTAGCATTTGTTTATTTATTTTTTATATATTTTAAAAATTGTTAATGGACCTTTATTTTACTTATTTATATGTGGTGCTGAGGATTGAACCTAGTGTCTCACACATGCTAGGCAAGTGCTCTACCACTGAGCTACAACCCTGGCCTGGCTTATCATTTATCTTTTAGATACAATTGTTGTGAGGCGATCACTTATGTGGTTTTAATTTGCATTCCCCTAATACTTAGAGATGTTGAAGTTTTTTTGTATATATGGTGGCCATTGGTATCTCTTCTTTTGAGAAATGTCTGTTCATATTATTTATTTGTTCTTAAAATTGTTATTTGATTTCTTGCTATTGAGTTGCTTGAGTTTCTTATATATTTTCTATATTAGCCCCTTATCAGATGAGTGGTTTACAAATATTTTCTATCCATGGGCTTTATCTTTACTCAGTTAATTGTTTCTTTTGCTGTGCAGAAGATTTTTAGTTTGTCTTAATCCCATTTTTCTTTGTTTTAGTTTCTGGTGCTTTTGGAATGTTCTCCAAGAAATCATTGCTCAGAACAATATTGTAGAATATTTCCCCTAAGTTTTCTTTTAATAGTTTTACTATTTCAGGTCTTGCATATATTTATTTATTCAGTTAGCAGTATAATTTTTACTATTTTAACCACTAAAGCAAAATAATGACACATCTGATTAAAACAACATTGAAGAAGAATGAATTAAAAGCAAATGTCAGGGCTGGGAATGTGGCTCAGTGATAGAGTACTTGCCTGGCATGTGTGAGGCACTGGGTTCAATTCTCAGCATTGCATATAAATAAATAAAATAAAAGTCCATTGACAACTAAAAAATATATTTTTTAAAAGCAAATGCCAATTTTTATACCCATTACCTTCCTCATCCCCTTTTTTATTCTTCTCCTGAGAGGTAAAAAATATTGACAAGTAGGTATGTATTTTTCTATACCTATTTACATACAGGTATATACATATTTGTTTATATGTAGAAATATGTCATTTGAGTTTTTTAAGGAAAAATAGGCTTGTACTATAAATATTATCCTGCAACTTCTTTTTACTAATTTTAACAATTTTTCTTTGGGATTCTTCAATATCAATAAATAGACTTTGCTCTATTCTTTTTAAAGCTACATGACTATATTTCATAATATGGATGTATTATAGTTTATTTAATTGGGTCTTACATTTATATCATTTATCAATTTTGAGTAAATTTTTGCATTTGTTGTGATAAAGGCTCAGTTGTATTCTTTTTCATGAGGCTATCTGATTTTTCCCAGCACCATTTATTAAATAGATTGTGTTTTCTTCATGCTGTGTTCTAGGTGCCTTTGTTGAAAGCAATTGGTCATAAATTTTTTAGTTTATTTCTGAGTTTTCTGATTTTTTTCCACTGGTTGATATATCGACATTTATGCCAGTACCAAGCTTTTAACATTTATTTTTAACTGACACAATATTTATATATATTTATGAGGTACAACATGATGTTTTGATTCATGTATGCATTAGGTAATGATAAATATAAATTCAGGATAATCAACATATCCATCACATTAAATTTTTATAATTTCTTTATGATGAGTACATTCAAAATTCTCTCTTCTAACTATTTTGTGATATACAATGTATTATTGTTAATTATATTCACTCTATGGTGCCATAAAACACCATGACTTATTCCTTCTCTGTGTAACATTAGCAATATATATGTTGGCCAAAATCCCCTCATCCCCTATATTTCATACTCTCCCCAGTGTCTGGTAATCATTATTCTTCTCTGAATTTCTATTAGATCAACTTTTCTGGATTACACTAAGGAGTAAAATCACTTAATGTTTGTTCCTGACTTACTTTACTTAACATAATGTCCTCCAAGTTCATCCAGGTTGTTGCAGATGTCAGGGTTTCATGCTTTCATAGCTGAATAGTATTCTAATATGTATAAATATCACATTTTCTTTATCTGTTCATCTGTTGATGGACATTTTGATTAATTCTATATCCCGGTTATTGTGAATAGTACTGCAGTAAACATGGGAGTACAGGTCTTTTTGGCAGGCTATTTCCTTTGAATATTCAGTAGAGCGATTGCCAGGTATTATAGGAAATTCTATTTTTAAGTTTTGAGGAAATTCATACTGTTTTCCATAATGGCAGTACTAATTTACATTCCTACCATTAATGTAAAAGAGTTTCCTTTTAAGCTGGGTGCAGTGGCACACACCTGTAATCCCAGTGGTTTGGGAGACTGAGGCAGGAGAATGGCAAGTTCAAAGCCAGCCTCAGCAAAAGCAAGGCTGTAAGCAACTCAGTGAGACTCTGTCTCTAAGTAAAATACAAAATAGGGCTGGGGGTGTGACTCAGTGGTCAAGTTCCTCTGAGTTCGATCCCTGGTACCCCCTCCCTCCAAAAAAGAGTTTTCTTTAATCCACATCCTCAGTAATATGTGTTAATTTCTAATCTTTTTGATAGTCATTCCAACTCAGGTGAAGAGGTATCTCATGAATTTGATTCACATTTCACTGAGGAATAGTGAGGTTGTGCATTTTTTCATGTATCTTTTGGCCATTTGTATGTCTTATTTTGATAAAAGTCAATATATTCTTGTTTTGATTACAATAGCTTTAAATATATTTTAATATCAGGTAGTGTGATGTCTCTTTACTTTGCTTTTGTCATTTGGCATCTTTTCTTGTCCATAGGAATACTGGGATTTAAAAAAAATTCTGTGAAAATGGCTTGGATGTTTTCTTAGGGATGTGGCTAGAGGAAGTAGGTCACTGAGGGCATTCCTTTGAAATTATATTTTGTTCATTGTGAGCAGAGCTCTCTCCCTCTCTGTTTCCTGGTTGCCATGTCCAGAACTGCTTTCCTCTGTCAAGCCCTTCTGCCATGAGATCCTATTTCACCTCAGGCCCATAGCTATAGAGTCAGCCAACCATGGACTAAACCTCTAAAGCCATGAGCCCAAAATCAATTTTTCTTCCTTTAAGTTGTTTTTGTCAGGTCTTTTGGTCAGGATGAAAAATCTGACTAAAATAATCAGTAATAAAAAGTCTCCACCAAAGTAAGCCCGGGACTTGATGGCTTCAATGCTTAATTCTACCAAATACTTTCAGAAGAACTAATATCAATCCGTTTCAAACTCTTCCAAAATTGAAAATGAAGGAATACCTCTAAGCTCATTTATAAACCAAATCCAGATAAGGATATTACAAAACTACAAGGAAACTACAGGCCAATCTCCTACCTGCCTATTGTCACTGCCCAGTTAAGCCATAACAGTGGATTAATGTACTGATTAGGTTAAGTTTCTCATAACCCAATCGTTTCATCTCTAAACTTTTTGCATTGTTTCACAGGTGAGCTTTTGAAGGACACCTCATGTAAACCATAACACTGAATTAATTTCTTTATTCATTATTGGCCTGTTCAGATTTTCTATTTCATCATGATTCCGTTTTGATAGGTCACATATTTCTAGGAATTTATCCATTATTTTTTAAATTGTTATTTTAATTGTAAAAATTTACTCTAGGTCATCCAGTTTATTTGTGTATAGTTGCTCATAGTGGTCTCTTATGAACTTCAAAATTCAAAGTATATAACTACAGGAATCATCAAACAAAAAAGGAAAGCAAGAAAGGGAGAGAAAAATACATGATCTACAATTAACCAGAAAATAACAAAATGCCAATAGTAAGTTTGTTACATATTGATAATTACTTTGAATGTATATAAATTATCCAATCAAAAGACTTTGAGTAGCGGGGCTGGGGCTCAGCAGTAGAGCACTTGCCTAGCATGTATGAGGCACTGGGTTTGATTCTCAGTACCATATATAAATTTAAAAAAAAGGTTAATCAACAACTAAAAAATAAAACTAAAAATTACAAAAAGACTTTGAGTAGCTAAATGTATTAAAAAACAAGACCCAAATATATGCTGTCTATAATAGATTCACCTCACCTCTAAGGACATGCACAGACTGAAGGTGAAGGGATGTAAAAATATTTTATGCACATGGAAAGCAAAAGACAGAATATCTAAACTTATATTAGACAAAAAAGACTTTTAAGTCAAAATCTATAAGAAGAGAAAATGTGGTCATTATACAATGATAGTGGGGTCAATTATTAAAGATGATATAATAATTTTGAATGTATATGAACCCAATATTAGAGCACCTAAATATATTAATAGATCAGAAGGAAGACATAGACTTTAATACAATAAAAATAAGAAGCTTCAATATATCACTTTTAAAATTGGACAGATCATATAGACATAAAATAAATAAAGAAATGTTGAATTTGAACTACATATTAATCCAAATGGATCTAACCTATATTTATAGAATATTACATCCAACAAAATGAACATTCTTCTTAAGCGCATGTGGGACATTCTCTAGTACAGATGATATGTTGGGTTACAAAACAGATTAACAAACTTAAGAAGATCAAAATTATGTCACATTTTTTTACCTCAATGGCATGAGTGTAGAAATTAATAACAGGCGAAACCTTGGAAAAGGCACAAATATGTGGTGTTTAAAAAACATGCTCCTGAACAACCAGTATGTCAAAGAAGAAATTGAAGGATAAATTTGAAAACCTCTTTGAACAAAAAATGGTATACACACATACATACATACATACAAAATGGAATTTTACTCAGGCAAAAAGAAGAATGAAAATGTTTCATTTATCTCTAAGAATTTTTTAATTTCCTCCTTGATGTCTTCTGTAACCCATTGATCATTCAGTAACCTATTGTTCATTCTCCAAGTGATGCATGATTTTTCCTTCCTTCTTTTATTGTTGATTTCCAGTTTCATTCCATTATGATCAGATAAGATGCATGGTATTATCTCTACTCCTTTATAATGTCTAAGAGTTGCCCTGTGACATAATATATGATCTATTTTTGAGAAGGATCCATGTGCTGCTGAGAAAAAAGTGTAACTGTTTGATGTTGGGTGGTATATTCTATATATGTCAATTAAGTCTAGGTTGTTAATTGTATTGTTGAGTTCTATAGTTTCTTTATTCAACTTTTGTTTGGAAGATCTGTCCAGTGGTGAGAGAGGTGTGTTGAAGTCTCCCATAATTGCTGGTGGGACTGCAAATTGGTGCGGCCAATTTGGAAAGCAGTATGGAGATTTCTTGGAAAGCTGGGAATGGAACCACCATTTGACCCAGCTATTCCCCTTCTTGGTCTATTCCCTAAAGACCTAAAAAGAGCATACTACAGGGACACTGCTACATCCATGTTCATAGCAGCACAATTCACAATAGCAAGACTGTGGAACCAACCTAGATGCCCTTCAATAGATGAATGGATAAAAAAATTATGGCATTTATACACAATGGAGTATTACTCTGCATTAAAAAATGACAAAATCATAGAATTTGCAGGGAAATGGATGGCATTAGAGCAGATTATGCTAAGTGAAGCTAGCCAATCCCTAAAAAACAAATGCCAAATGTCTTCTTTGATATAAGGAGAGTAACTAAGAACAGAGTAGGGAAGAAGAGCATGAGAAGAAGATTAACATTAAACAGGAATGAGAGGTTGGAGGGAAAGGGAGAGAGAAGGGAAATTGCATGGAAATGGAAGGAGACCCTCAGAGTTTTACAAAATTACATACAAGAGGAAGTAAGGGGAAAGGGAAAAAAACAAGGGGGAGAAATGAATTACAGTAGATGGGGTAGAGAGAGAAGAGGGGAGGGGAGGGGGGAGGGGGGATAGTAGAGAATAGGAAAGGCAGCAGAATACAGCAGACACTAGTATGGCAATAGGTAAATCAATGGATGTGTAACCGATGTGATTCTGCAATCTGTATATGGGGTAAAAATGGGAGTTCATAACCCACTTGAATCAAAGTGTGAAATATGATATATCAAGAACTATGTAATGTTTTGAACAACCTACAATAAAAATTAAAAAAAAAAGATTCCATCATAAAAAAAAGAAAATGTTTCATTTGCTGGTAAATGGATGGAACTGTAAAAAAAATCATGCTAAGTGAAATAAGCCTGACTCAGAAAGTCAAGTTGCAAATATTTTCTGTTATATGTGGAATCTAGATAGAGAGAAAAAGGAATAAAAAAAAGGGTATCTCATGAAAAAAAGAAGGGAGATTAGTAGAATAGAAGTGGGAGACAATGGGTAGGGAGAATGGGAGGTAAAGGGGAAGAACTAGGGAATGAAATCAAACAAACTATGGTATGCCCATAAATGAATGTACCACACTTTTATATATAATTATAATGAATTAATTAAAAGATAACAAAAGGGAGACAAGTAGAGTAAAACAAGGGGATCAGGAGAGAAAGGAGAGAGGTACTTGGAATGATATTGATCAAATTACATTATTGTGTAATGGATTCCACTATTATACATAATTAAAATGCAAAGGTAAAAATAAATAAATGGGGCTGATACAAGAGTAAAAAGAAAATGAAAACACAAAATATATGAGACCCAGCAAAAGCAGTCCTGAAAGGGAAGTTTATAGCAATAGACCACCTACATGAAAAAAGACAGATCTCAAATAAGAAACCTAACATTACACCTCATGGAAGTAGAAAGGGAGAAAAAAGTAAGCCAAACCTATCAAAGAGAAAGAAATAAGAAAGAACAAATCATAACTAAACAAAAGAAAGATTAGAAACAACAGAAAGATCAACAAAGCTAAAAATTGGTTTTTAAAAAAGATCTACAAAACTTTAAGTAGATTAAAAAAAGGAGGGAGGAGGGGCTGGAGTTGTAGCTCAGTGGTAGAGCACTTGCCTGGCATGTGTGAGGCACTGGGTTTGATTCTCACCACCACATACAAATAAATAAACAAAATAAAAGATCCATTTACAACTAGAAATATTTTAAAAAGGAGGGAGGACTCAAAATTAGAAAAGAGGAGGCATTACAACTGATATTACAGAAATATGAAGGACCATTGTGGTTTTGTTCAGCAGTTCTCTATTTATGATTTTGAGCATCATTTCATGTTCTTACTGGCCATTTGTATATCATATTTGGAAAAATGTCTATTCAAATTCTTTAAGTGTTTTTTGTATTTGATATTTTGTTGTTGAGTGATAAGAATTATTTATTTATGTATTCTGGATTAAACCCTTATTTGATATATGATTTGCAAATATTCTTTGATTTTATAGGTTGTCTTTTCATTCTATTAATGATGTATACAGTTTTGAGTTTGATGTATATTTGTATACTTTTGTTTGGTTGCCTATACTTTTGGTGTTATAGTAAAGAAATCATTGCCTGGTTCAATGTCATGAATCTTTTCACCTGTGTTATCTTTTGGGAATTTTGTAGTTTTAGGCCTTACATTTGTTTTGATATCTGGTATAAGATAAGGGTCAAATTTCATTATTCTACATGTGGATACCCTGTTTTCCCAGCACCTTTTTGTTGAAGAGACTGCTCTTTCCTCTGTGAAAGACCTAGGCACCCTTGTTAGAGTTAGTTTAAGATATCTAATGTATGAAATATGATATGTCAAGAGCTTTGTAATGTTTTGAACAACCAATAAAAAAAAAGAATCTGAAAAAAAGATATATGCAACCATTTTTTTTTTTTGCTATTATATTCCATTGGCATATTTGACTGTCTTTATATCAGTACCACAGTGTTTTGGTTACTTTAACTCATTAAATTTTGAAATCAGGGAATGTGAGGCCTTCCAATTAGTTCTTTTTTAAAATTATTTTTGTTATTCAGGGTCACTTGAGATTCTGTATGAGTTTTATGATGAATTATTCTATATCTGTAGGAAAAATGCCATTGGGGTTTTAGTAAAGATTGCATTGAATTGCTTTGTGTGTACTGACATCATGACAATTATAAGTTTTCCAATCTATGAATGTAATTGTCTTTCTATTTATTTGTATCTTCTTTAATTTTTTAGTTTTTAATGTGTACACCCTTCACTTTCTAGATTAGATTTATTCCTGAATATATTATTATTTCTTATCCTCTCATAAACTGATTTGTTTTCTTAATTTCCTTTTCAGATTGTTCATTGTTAGTTGTTTGGGAGTGTTTTTAAATAATTATTTGAACTTGGATGTTGAAAATGAGTAAATCACAGAATTTTCTTACACAGAACATCATTAAAACTCATCAACTTGGGGAATACTGATGGCATATTATGATCATTCACTATGGGTAAGGCATCAAGTGTTTGGCATGAGCTCTTCTAATTTATAACAATCCTATAATAATGTTTACTATAACTATTCTAATTTAACAGATGAGAAAATTAAGGCATGGAGAGTAACTTGTTCAATATTACATAGGGCGATACAGACACAGGAATAGGAAAAGAGGCCAACTCATATTATGTTTGCATTAGCAAGATAAAGCAAAGTAGCTAATGGAAAGTAGATTTTTGTTCCTTTTATTGCTTCTTAGGAGTAAATGTTCCCATAATTTTGATACTAAGAATTGAACCCAGGGCTTTATGCATATGAAAAATGTAGTTTTATCACTGAACTACACCTCCAGCCCTTTGTGCCTCACTTTTTTTTTATACTCGGAATTGAACTCAGGGGTGTTTTATTACTGAGTTACATCCCTAGTCCTTTTTTATTTTTTATTTTGAGACAGGATCTTGCTACATTGCTGAGGCCTTGCTAAGTTGCTGAGGCTGGCTTAAACTTATAATCCTCCTGCTTTACACTCTCAAGTCACTGGGATTACAGGTGTGCACCACAGTGCTCAGCTTGTGCCTCACTTCTAATATAACAGGAGTGGGAAGAATGGATGAATCAAAATCTGGTTCTGTTTCTGATGAATAGAGGTGGAGTATGGAGGAATTCTTCAAATATCAGCTAGGGAATAGAGCTGCTTAAAAGCATATTTTGTGCATAGTGCTGCAATAAACATGGGAGTGCAAATTCACAATAGTCAAGAAATGATAAAAAAAATCCTTAGATAAGATAGAAAATGGGATGTAATTCCGGCATAAAAAAGAACAAAATCCTGTCATTTGTGACAATATGGATGGAACTTGAGATCATTAAGTGAATTCAGTCAGATAAAGAAAGACAAGTAACTATGTGACATTGTGGAATCTAAAAAAGTTGATCTCATAGAAGTTGAGAATAGAATGGTGGTAACCAGAGGCAGGAAGAGTGTGGGGAGAGAGATGGAGAAAAATTGATCAGTGGGTACTAAGTTACAGTTGGATAGGAGCAAAATGTTCTGGTGTGCAATATTACATGGCAGGGTAACTATAGAAAAGAATGAACTGCACATCTCAAAAAAACTGTAAGACAGCATCTTGAAAGTTTTTGCTATAGAGAAATGACAGATATATTTAACCTGATTTAAACACTACACAACATATACATATATCAAAATGCCACGTTATACCATAAATATGTACAATTTTATGTATCTGTTAAATTTAATTTAACTTTAAAAAAGTATATTTTGTTTTAGATGCTGTGATGAGACTGAGCTTAACTTCCTCATTACTTCCTTTATAAAAAGTCAAGTTCCTTAAATTGAGGTGGGGAGGGGAATAAGATATTGTTGCAGCATTGACCAAAGCCTAAAACTAGAGGGTCCATGTCTATAAGCTGATACATTTAGTCTGAAGAAAGACACTTAGGCTGTAAGAATCTCTTTCTTTGGTATCAGATATGAGAGAATGGGACAAAAGTTATTTATGTAGTTTTGTTTCCAATTTTGTTTCCCACACCCAAATATTTCTATATTTTAGTTTTCTGTTTAAATATGCTCTTCCATAAGTGCACAGAGATGCTTTTGAATCCATTGATACACCCTGGTGGGCTGGAGATCATTGCAATGGACTGACTCAAAATTACTCAAACTAGTCTAGAACTATTTTGAAAAAGCAAAAAAAAAAATTACTTATTATGTCTGTAATAGAGAGGATTTATATTTTGAATGTAAGATTAGATTCTTACTATTTTAGTCCACTTTTGCCACACTGTGACCAGTATGCCTGACCAGATTAATGTAGACAATGGAATATTTTTTCAGACATAAAGAAGAAGGAAATTATGGCATTTGCTAGTAAATGGATGGAACTGGAGACTATCATGCTAAGTGAAATAAGCCAATCCTCCAAAACCAAAGGCCAAATGTTCTCTCTGATAGTAACACATAAGGAGGAGGGAGAGGGAAGAATAGAAGTTCATTGGATTAGACAAAGGGGAATGAAGGGAAGGGAGAGGGAATGGACATAGGTAAGACAGTAGAATGAATTGGATATAACTTTCCCATGTTCATATAAATACATGACCAGTGAGACTCACGGTATGTACAACCATAAGAATGGGATCCTAATTAGAATAAGTTATACTCCATGTATGTATAATATGTCAAAATACACTATACTGTCATGTTTATCTGAAAAGAACAAATAAAAAATAAAGTTTTCAGTTACCTCAAACAAAAGAAAAACAATGTAGAGGAAGAAAAGTTTGTTTTGGTTCAAGGTTTCAGAGATTCAGTCCATGGTCAGCCAGTGTCATCTCTCTGATCCTAAGGTGAGACAAGGGCATGGCAGAGGAAAGCAGCTCAGGATTGACAACCAGGAAGGAGGGAGGGAGGGAGGAAGGGAAGGACACACACACACACACACACACAGAGAGAGAGAGAGAGAGAGAGAGAGAGAGAGAGAGAGAGAGAGATTGAGATCTGCTTGCCAAGTACAAAATATAAACCCCAAAGAAAGGCCCCCAGTGACCTATTTCCTTCAACACACCCCATCTGCCCATGGCTATCACACAGTTAATCATATCAGTGGATTAATCCACTGATTATGTTAAAGGTCTTATAATCTAATCATTTTGCCTCTGAACATTTTTTCATTGTCTCACATATGAGCTTTTGGGAGACACCTCATATATAAATTTGCAACTCTAAAATTCTATGATTAGGTGCAATTAAAGGTGTTTACAGACAGCCAGACTGATTCCATAATTCGGCTGGTATGATTGTGTGGCAATAAACATGGGTAAGCAGGTATCTATAAAATATGCTGACTTTAATTCTTTTGGATAAATACATTGGTATAGCTAGATTATATTGTAGATCTATTTTTAGCTTATTGAGGAACTTCCATAGAGGCTATACTAATGTACATTCCTACCACTGGTGTGTAAATATTCCTTTTTGACCTTATTCAGCAATTATTATATTTATTCTTGATACTTGCCATTCTAACTGAAGTGAGATGCAATCTCAGTGTAGTTTTGATTTGCATTTCCTTGATTTTTCAAATAAATATTGGCCATTTGTACTTCTTTTGAGAAGTGTCTTTTCTGTTCTTTTTTTCTATTTATTTATTTGGCTTCTTGATTTTTAATATTGACTTTTGGAATTCTTTATATATTCTGGATATTAGTCCTTTAATAGAGGAATAACTGTCAAAGATTTTCTCCCATACTGTTGGTTGTCACTACTGTGTTATTTCCTTTGCCGTACAGAAGTTTTTCATTTGCTGCAATTCCTTTTTATTTGATTGTCTTATTTCATCAACTATAGGGCTCTGATTGGGAAGTATCTTCCTGTGCCTATATGTTGAAATGTTTCCCCTATTTCTCTTTCTAAGAGTTGGAAAGTTTCTGGTCTTATACAAAGGACCAGAGTCAACTCACTTTGAATTGACATTTGTACAGAGAGATAAGGATCTAGTTTCATTTCTTCCCATATGGATATCCAGTTTTGCTAGCACCACTTGTTAAAGAAGCTGTCTTTTCTCTAATTGTATATTTTTGGCCCCTTTGTCAATAATCAGATGACTGTAGCTATGTTTGTTTGTTCTTGTGTATTCTATTCTGTTCCATTGATCTATGTGTCTGTTTTTATGCCAGCACCACATTGGCTTAGGTACTATGGCTCTGTTGTATAATTTGTAATTTGGTATTGCTATGTCTACAGGATTGATCTTTGTGCTCAGAATTGTTTGGGCTATTCTGGGTCTTGTATTCTTCCATGTAAATTATAGAAATTTTTTTCTAGTTCTGTAAAGAGTATCACTGGTATTTTGATGGGGATTTCATAGAGTCTGTAGATCACTTTTTATAATATGACCATTTTAACAATATCAGTCATGCACATCCATGAACATGAGAGGTTTTTCTACCTTGAAATGTCTTCAGTTTCTTTCTTAAAAATTGTATAATTTTAATTGTAGAGGTATTTCAACTCCTTGGATAGATTCATCTCTAAGTATTTTAATTTTTGAAGCTATTGTGAATGTAATTGTTTTTCAGATATATTTTTCAGCATATTAATTATTGGTATACACAGAATCTATTGAGCTATTGATTTTTTATTAATTTTATTTGTGCAGTATAGTTATACATAATAGTGGCACATGTGTCATATTTGCATATGCACATAATATAATTTTATCATTCTCATTTCCAAGTACCTTCTCTTTCTCACCCATCCCCATCCCCTTCACCCACTTGAAATAGTTTATTGATCTCCATTTTAATTCATATAAATTTTGCTAATTATATAATATATATTTATATATATATATATACACACACACAGAGGATTCATTGTGGTGTATTCATACATGAACCTAGCATAATTTGGTGGATTTCATTCCTCAGTGCTTCTCATGACCTCCCCTTCTCATGTTCTGTTGTTCTCATGAAATATGAGATCCTTTTTTTAATTTTAATTTTGTCTTTTTCTCTCTAGCTTCCACATATGAGAGAAAATATTTGACACTTGACTTCCTGAGTCTGGCTTACTTCACATAGCATGATGTTCTCTTCTTTCATACATTTACCAGGAAATGATATAAGTTCATTCTTCTTTATGACTGAATAAAATTTCATTGTGTATATATACCACATTTTCTTTATCCATTCTTCTATTGACAGGCATCTAAGCTGGTTCCACAATTTGGGTATCATGAATTGTGCTGCTATAAACATTGGAATACATGTATCACTGTAGTATGATCATTTTAGTTCTTTTTAGTAAGTACCAAGGAATGAAATAAGTGTATCATATGTTAGTTCAATTCCTAGTCTTTTTTTTTTTTTTTTTTTGGTACTGGGGATTGAACTCAGGGGAACTCAACCACTGATCCACATACCTAACCCTTTTTTTATGTTTTATTTAGAGACAGAGTCTCACTGAGTTGCTTAGTGCCTTGCCTTTGCTGACGCTGGCTTTGAACTTTTGATCCTCCTGTCTCAGCCTCCCAGCCACTGGGATTACAGGCCTGCACCACTACAACTGGCCAATTTCTAGTCTTTTGAGAAATCTCCATACTGCTTTCCAAAGTGGTTGTCCTAATTTATATTCATTCCAAACATAAATGTTTCAGTGTACCTGTACTCAACATCATCACTAGCCATCATTGTTATTTGTATTCTTTATGGTTGCCATTCTAACCAGAGAGAGATAAAATTTCAGTATAGTTTTGATTTGTATTTTCCTGATTGCTAGAGATGCTGAACATTTTTTTCATGTATTTCTTGGCCATTTGCATTTTTTCTTCTGAAATATGTCTATTTACATCATGTACACATTTATGGATTGGATTTTGCTTCAGTGTTAAGTTTCTTGAGTTCTTTATATACTTTGGATATTAATTTCCTGTTGAAGAGTAGCTGGCAAAATTTTTCTCCCATTCTGTATGTAGCTCTCTCTTCATGCTCATGTTTCCATTGTTGTGCAGAAGCTTTTAGATTTGATGTCATACCATTTATGGATTCTTGGTTTTACTTCTTGAGTTTCAGGGGTCTTGTTTATGAAGTTGGTGCCTACACCAATATGTTGGACTGTTAAGTATGTGTTTTCTTCTAGAAGTTGCAAAGTTTTTACTGGCTTTGTAGCCATGAATTCTTTTAGTTTATGCTTACCTTGGAAATGTTTTTGGTTCTTTAATTCTGAACAAAAACTTTGTTGGATATAACAATATTGGTTGGAAATTATTTTCTTTCAGGGTTTGGTATACATAGTTCTAAGCCCTCCTGGTTTGAGTTTATGTAGAAAAATCAGAGGTCATTCTTATTGACTTACCCCTAAATATAACCTTCCATTTTTCTCTTAATACTTTTAAAGTTTCATCTTTATTCTGTATACTAGACAGTTTAATTATAATGTGTCTTGAAAGGATCTTCTCTATTTGGACTTCTGAATATCTTATATATCTGATTTTCATTCCCAAGTTTGAAATTTTTTTTGACATTATTTCCCTGAAAAGTTTATGCATGCCCTTAGCTTGTATCTTGATATGCACCCTAATGCTGATAATTCTTAGGTTTGTTCTTATAATGTCCCAGACTTCTTGAATATTCTGGCTGTGGTTTCTTATCATGTTTTCTTTATTGCTGAGTATATTTTCAAGATCATATAGCCTATATTTGAGGCCTGGAAATTCGTCTCCTACATGACCGAATCATCTTTTGTTTAGCCTATCTGGTGATAATTTCCTCCACTTTTGCCTAACTTGCAAAATATTTATTTCTTCTCCATTTGTGAAAGATACATTTTCAGGATATAGTAGTTCTGATTTAAAGTTATTTATTTTTTCAAAATTTGTAACATATCATTCCATTTATTTCTAGCCAGTTATGTTTCCATGGAGAAATCTGCTTGTAGTACAATGGTGGTTCCCTTAAATGTGACTTAGTTCTTTTTTCTTGCAGGTTTCAGAAACTTCTCTTTTTCTTTTATCTTTGATTCTACTATGTTGGGTTAAGGATCTTTTCTGGTCACACTATGTCTGTTTGAGGTTCCATAGGCCTGCTTGAGCCACATCCTCAGCCCAAGATTTGGGAAGTTTTTCCTATTACTTCTTTGAATAAGTTTCTATGTCTTCCCCTTTATCTTTTCCTTCAAGTACCATAAAAACCTTTAATGGTTCACCCCAAACTATGAAGGCTCTCTTCATTCTTCTTTCTTTTTATCTTTGTCTGACTTGGGTATTTCAAATGATCTGTCTTAAAGCTTAAAGTTTAGATATTCTTTCCTCTGTTTCATCTGGTCTATCATTGAGGCTTCCAACTGTATTTTTAAAATTTGTCTTATGAAGCTCTGTATTTCCAAGATTTTTGTTTGGTTCTCTTTCAAGATCTCCATCTCTTTCATGAATATCTTATTCATATTATGACTCAGTTAAACTGTTAGTGTTCTCTTGAATATCATTTGGCTTCATTGTAATATTCTTTTGAAATATATCAGGCATCTTTTTAATACAATTTTTTGAGTTCTTGTGTTGTATCATGTTATCTATTGAGTTATTGTGGTCTAGAGGTGTCATATGACTTTATTTTCCCCGTTTCTTATATTTCTGTGTTGAGATTTGCATATCTGGTGCATTCTTATCCCCAAAGGGAGATAAGCACATGCCCAGATGTGGCACCAAGGTGGGACTGTGGTGGCAGGACACTTAATATCAGGCTCTAGCCCTCAAAGGAAAGGAACAGGTTGCACGTGATATAGGAAAGATGTGGCTAGTGAGGGCTACAAGTTCCTACCATCTTTTCTGGCATTGGTTAATGTCCATGCATGGTTGACCACCCTCTTTTCCCCTGTGGACAAGTGCTCTGGTCTCTGTTCTCATGGGTGGTGCTCTCTCTTCCCCTTTGTGCTAAAATACCTCAATCCTGAAATACAGGACACTTAGTGGGTTTGGATGCTGGGGTTACAGCCTCCTTTCTTGGACAAGTTGTGTCAATGAGGATGCATTTCCCCTTACCAGTGTTGTATGGTGTATATAAGATCCCAGAGATGCAAATATGCAGGCGTTTCTGCCCTTTAAACTAGTATGAATTAAAATAATAGCTCCCTTTCAAGATGGTGTCAGCCATAGCAGTCTATTCTCTGGAGTTGGTTGGGGGACAATGTGAATTCCTTTTGAAAAACGAAAAGTATGGTGCAGATTTCAGGTTGTTCCCTAATTGGTCTGTAAACCTGTGACCATTGTGAAACTTTTTGTAGTTAGGATTGTCAGTGTCCATGGTGATGGAGTTTGCTGGGACTCTCTCATTCAATCTTTCCCCTGCAAAGTAGAGTAACCTCCTCCTCCAGCCGGGGAGTCAGTGTTGTATTTGTCAAGGTGCTTTCTCTTTCTATGCTGTCATTACAGGTCTCAGAATCTTACAATGTTCCAATTTGTCTTTCTGGGTTCTAGCATTCTCTTGCAGTAACTCACCTCAAAATACAGCTATGCAGATCTTTCTTTGGTTTTTCTTTGTGGAAAAGGAGGTGAGTGCTGGCATCTGCTATGGACCATTTTAGAACTCCTAACATTGATGTTTTGTGAGACATATGTGAAATATCACTGAGGGGTGGTTCTGATTACTTCCTTTATTATACAACCAACACAGAATCAAGTCTACCCATCTTATTTTTTTAGTTCTTACTCATTTTTTTTGGGGGGGAGGCAGGTATTATATATCATTTCCTCAATGCAACCGGCTCAGACACTTGGACTAGGTCAGGTCTTTCTGTGATTCATTCTTATTGCACTTTGTACTTCACACTTGTAGAACCTATAAATTTGTAAATGATCAATTTGTGTTACTTTTAATATCTACCATCCTCATTAGTCTGTATCTTACATGAAAGCAGGGATAATTTTTGTTTCATGCATCAAAGTGCCTAACATTTTTTCTGGCACATGGTTGACAGAATATTGATTGAATGAATGAATAAGGATCCTGAAGGATCTGTGGGTTTTGTAAGGAATAGATGCTCAATAAATATTTGCTTAATGAATGAATGAGTCGATATATAAATAAAGACTATAGGTTTTATGTTCTAAGGTGCTATGCTACTTCTACAAACTGTATCTTAGCCCAATAATTAACTTCAATCTTCTTCACTCCATGGCTGTAAAGAATCTGTAAAACTATTATCTAATTCAGCAAAGCATTGTTTCCAGATATATAATTGAAATCCATGTGTGTGTGTGTGTGTGTGTGTGTGTGTGTGTAACTGGTATGCAATATAATTTATATATTAATCTCAGAATACCAGGCATTTATGTAAAAAGGAAATGTAGAATATCCAGGTATTATAAGAGTTCCAGTAGTTGAAATAAAGGAATTAAAGAAGAAAGGGATACAAAATGAGTTTGGAGGAATAGAAATAATTGAAAGAGAAATTATTCATTGTTTTTGGATTTACAAAAATTACTTCGTTGCTCCTTCTTTCCTTTATTTCCCTGACTGTACAGAACATTTGCAGTAGAGCCTTTGTAAAAGGTCTGGATATCATTCCATGAACATTGGGAAGCTTTGAAAAATAGATTCTGATCAAGGAGTTATTGGGTTCTAGAAGAAAAAGCATCTTCCTCAGTTTACTGAGAGAACAAGAAGATGTACAAAAAAAAGAGAACAATTCAAGACTGTATATGGTGAAAAATAAAATTGCATGTAACATATTATTGAAAAGTACAAGAAAAGATGATTTTTAAAAATCCTCATTTCTACTTAGATATTTTTGATTTGTATCTATGGCTTCTTTTTCTTGTATGTTTCAACCCCCTTCTTGGTGATGGAATTTGACAATTTTGTTAAAATGGATTCATATAATTTCTCACTATTGTTTTAGTTGTCACAGACTTTTGCCTCTTCCCTATGTATATTTTACCTTTTCTTCTCATATCCCTTTTAGCCTGAAAATCATTCTCTGTGACAGAAGAACATCAGAAGGAGTAAAATGGAAGGTGAGGAACAACTTCTTCTAATGTCATTCCTCAATTTTATACAATTGACTTTAAGTAGTTTTTTTTCCCTATTCATTCTTTCCTCATCTTGTTCTGAATATAACTAAAGTGTGTCCTTTCTGTTACCCATACATTATTTTTGCAAGCCTTGATGCATTTGGGGCCTTATCAATTCTTCACCTTTTAGTGATACAGGAAGAGGCCACTCCAATTTCTTTTCACAATAAAATGGAGAGAGAAATACCTGGATCAGAGATCAAGAAAGGAGAGATTTAAGTTATTTGTAGAAAATAAAATGATAGCTGGGCACAGTGGCACACACCTGTAACCCCAGTGGCTCAAGAGGCTGAAACTGATGGATTGAAAGTTCAAAGCCAGCCTCAGCAAGTTTGTGAAGCTCTTGGCAACTTAGTGAGACCTCTCTCAAAATAAAAAAAAAAATGGCTGGGGATGTGGCTCAGTGGTTAAGCACCCCTGGTTTTAACCTCTGGTAAAAAAAGAAAGAAAAATAAAATAAAATGATAATTAACTCATAGAGTTATTGTGAAAATGACTCATTTAAGTCAATACACATCAAATATTTGGAATGAAACCTGGCACACAGTAAATGCACAATAAATACTGACTATTATTTCTCGGATTATGATGATGATTGTTGTGTCAGTGAGCATTCCAGCTGAAAACATATGTCCTGCTCATATTAAGTAATTTGAGTAAGGTTAATACAGAATCTACGTACAAAATTGTGAGCAAGGGATAGAGAAATGATAAAATATAGTGTAATATTCTAAGTATATTCATAGGAAGTGATATTAACCCAAGGTCTAAAGGGGTTATAAGTAGGGAGTGATTCCTAGATTCCTAGAATCATGAGTAGATACAACTATTAAAGAGTGTCACTTAGCAGAAACTATGATATTTGGTTAAAGGAAGCAGCAAGCCTGCAATGATCTTGCAGGGTGGTAGCTTAAAGAATAAGTATGTCAACCTCTCTCCTTCCAATCACATACTGGTATTTCTCATTGGCTAAACACTAACCAAAGCTAGAGATGGGGCACCTGTTGATGAAGTATACATAAAGTAACCTTTAGGAACACAAAGCAGAGTGAAGAAGGTTTAGGAGTGGCTCTGGAGGACAAAACAGAAGATATCAGTACAATCATGAATTTAGGTATAGAAAACAAGTTGTGAGGCGTCTATGGTGTGACCAGGTAACTTGTGGCATGCTTGGGGATTTCTGTGGGAAGATATGTGTGTTTGTACCTCAAAAATGATATCTCTATCAAGGATACTGCCCTAATGAAAATTTCTATCTTTATACCATTTATACTTGTTTTTCCTCAGACCTGTTTCAATCACAGTATGTCATACCTCTCCTGAAAACGTTCATGTCATTTTAAGGGAGCAGATATGTTACTGGTATTTAAGAGATGTCTGAGAAAGAAAGTATAAAAGAAGCTTGTTTCAGCAGTTGGTACTAAAAAAATACCTTGAGTTTAAATAGTCGACCTTGTGAACTTGCAAGCTTGCCCACCTCCCTTCCACCACCACTATTTCTTCTGCCACTTCACTCTATAACAAAGGAATAATAATAACATTAAGAGGTAAATTGATTTCTTAGAAATCAGGAAAAGTCTGATGAGGAAAATTCCATTTGAGGTAGGCATTTGTATTAGCCAGTTTTCTGAAAATATAATGAAATACCGGAGGTTGGGTATTTTAACTCACAGTTGTAAATGTTCAAGGACATGGCACTAGTATCAACTTCGCTCTGGTGAATGCCTCATGGCAGATGGCATTACAGTGGTGAAAACCATTATTGTGGGTTTGATCTATATCGTTGCCTCGTCCACTTTTTAAATTAATTGCTTCTTTTTAGTTATACATGAAAGAATCCATTTTGACATAATTATAAAAGCATGGTATCTAGTCCATTTTTTATATTTTTATATACCTACATATGGATTTTTAAGCAATATATGGTAAGATTCATGTGTACATTCTTAAATTAACATCCTTAATTAATACATGTTACAGCTATTAATCTGCATCTATTTTTTCCATTCAGATTGGAGTTATTGCCATCTAGTCAGGTTAATATATATAAATCTAGTTCATTCCTCTGATATTCACTTATGTGAATTATTCTACATTTGATTTATTTATTCTCAGTTTTCAATTACTTACTATTTCAGAGAAGGCCATTCTTTAAAATTCCAAAATGTCCACTAGTCATATGAGAAATTCAAATTAAAATAAAAATGTGATATTACCTCATACCTGTTAAAATAGCTTTTATTAAAAAGATAATAAGTAGTAGTAAGGATATAAAGAAAAGGAAAGACTGGTACACTTGTGGTGGGAATTTAAATTAGGATAGTCATTATGGAAAGCAGTATGGCAATTTCTCAAAAAATTAGAAATAGAATCACAATATCATCCAACAATCTCATATATCATATTATATATATGAGATTATATATATGAGATTATATATATGATATATGTGTGTGTATATATATATATATCCAGTATATTTGTGTGTGTATGTTGAGATACCTGAACTACCATGTTCATTTATTGTAGCATTTTTCATAATAGCTATGCATATGGAATCTAAGTATCCATCAAAGGATGAGTAGATAAAGAAAATGTGGAATATACATACAACGATATACTGTTTAGCCATAAAAGAAGAAAATTCTGTCATTTGTGACAATATGGATGAATCTGGAGGATATTATAATAAATGAAATGAATCATGCATAGATGATCTCATTCATGTAGAATTTAGAAAAATTGAACTCCTACAGCAGAGAGGAGAATGGTAATTACTGGGGTCTGGCAGGCAAGTGGATCATGGTGGTTAGGGAGATGTTGGTCAAGATACAACAGTTAAATTGGAAGAATAATTCCAAGAAATCTATTATACAACATGATGACTAATAACAATCTATTATATTCTTAAAAATGGCCAAAAGAACCAGGCCACACATAGGTAATTCCAATGACTCAGGAGGCTGAAGCAGGAGGATTGCAAGTTCAATGCCAGTCTCAGTGACTTAGTGAGACTCAGTTTCAAAATTTAAAAACAAAAAATTAAAAAAAAGATAGGACTTAGAATGTAGCTATGTTAAAGCTCCTTGAGTTAAATCCCCAGCACCTGTCCTTGCAAAAACAAAAAACAAAAACAGGCTATGGGAATAGATTCTCAATTTTAAGACTTAAGTGTTCCTGTCACAAAAAAAAATGACACAAATGTGAGACAATTTGTGATAATAAGCTTCATTCAACTATATCACAATGTATACATGTTTCAAAACATGATGTTGTATACAATGTCAATAGTTTTTATTTGTCAAATAAATAAAAATTTAAAAAATGTGTTTTTTCCAGATATACAAATGCAAGAATATTTCTACAATAGAGATTCTTAACCTTTTTGTGCTATGGTATTCTTTTGAGAATCTATGAGGTGTTTACAGACCCATTATTAGGAAATTGTTTTTCAATACATAAAATACAATGCCTCAAATTACAAAGAAAACAAATTTTATGAAAATATATTATTCAAATTATTTTTAAAAACTATGATATGAAAATGTGGTTTTTTTTTTTTGGTACTAGGATTCAACCCAGGGGCACTTAACCACTGAGCCACATCCCTACCCCTTTTTTATACTTTTAGAGTCAAGGTCTTGCTAAGTTGCTTAGGGCCTCGGTAAGTTGCTGCAAATGGGTTTGAACTCGTGATCCTCCTGCCTCAGCCTCTCACGTCACTGGGATTACAGGAATGCAGCACCATGCCTGGTGTGATTCTTTATAAAATTCATTAAATAATAAAATCTATTAGTGAGTCTAATAGCTACTGTAATTTAAAAAAATACCAATTAGTGTAAAAATATTCTCTGCACAAATAAGTAGAATTAATGTTACTGCAAAGATATATGTACTAGTAATAAAACTGGCTTTTTGCCTACATTCCTCATGAAAATAAATGCTGTACCTCAGTTAGTGCAAACAAAGGTGTTTATTTTCCATCCAAGATCATGTATCCCCTGAAGGCTTCCAGACCTCAAGTTAAGACTATTTACTTAAAGTATGTACTCAGGAGTAGATTTGTTGGGTCACAAGATTGCACATTTTCAGCCTGAATCACTCTTCAAAGTGGCTGTACTAGTTTTTACTCCCATCAGCAGTATTTGAGAATTTGAGAATTTGTATTGTTTCACACACTCAACAAACCTTTATATTGTTTTTCATTTTGATGGGTTAATATTTCACTGTTGTTTTAATTTGAATTTCCTTTATAACAAGTGAGCCCAAATATCTTTTCATCTGTTTACTGGCCATCTGTCTTTCTTATTGTGGTGAACTGCTTTTGTCTATCTTCTATCAGGTCAATGAAGTTTTGGGGAAGGAAAATGAAACAGTCTTTGCCCTTCTCTATAGAACTTTTCTAGCTGTACCACTTTCTGACTTAATAGAATGTTTCGATTTTTCTCATTGTGATAAAAGTCAAGGTGGGTGTGCTCAAGCAAGGTAAAATCCATAATGGTGTGATATAAATATTTCTCTGCTGCAGTGGAGGAAGGGGAGAATAGCAGCAGGAAAAAAAAAACAGTGGAAAAGTTGTTGGAATAAGTAACAAGGATGTAAACAAGGACAGTAGCATCATTGGTGGTAGAAAGAAGGGTGCTAATGTAAGAGAAGATTTGAATAAAGGTTATAAAGGATTTTTCATGAGAAGGGAGAAAATTATAAGCCAAAATGAAGGCCACAGAAATATCTTGGAAATAGGGGATAGTTTTGCCTTTTCAGTCTCTGTGTGTGTGTTATGTAAAATAAGTAACTAACAAATAACAAGCTCTAATTACAAAGGTAAAGTTTTTAAAGCAGTTGTTTCTAGAGCTTAATGCAGTGTCAGTTCAATTTTTGCTTGTTGTTGAACCTGAACTTTGTAACTTACATTCAAATCTCAACTTGAGTAGTTGTAGCTGTATAACCTTGGGCAAATCATTTTTCCTCACTACATTTATAGTCATAAGACTTGCCCTTCCCCAGAATTATTGTGAGGTAATAAGGTAGCATATGTAAAGTATTTGTTGAATGGATCAATCAAAATTGATATTCTTTCTGGGTGCAGTGGTGCACACCTGTAATCCCAGCAGCTTGGGAGGCTGAGGCAGAAGGATCTTGAGTTCAAACCCAGCCTCAGCAACTTAGTGAGGTCCTAAGCAATTCAGCAAGATCCTGTCTCTAATAAAATATAAAAAGGGGCTGGGGATGTGGCTTGGTGGTTAAGCACCCCTGGTAATTTACAGTTTTAAAAAGTATTATTTTCTTTTTTTCTATTATATTTATGTTTAAAGTAATAACTCCTGGTGATATGCATAGTAATTTTTAGTTACCTAGACTCTATGAATGATAAGAACATGCCATTCATTTCTTATGCCAGATTTAAAATTACTAGAAATTATAAGAATCCACATAAATACTATATCCATGCACTCTTAAAAGTGCTTTACATTAATTAAGTCAAGGATCTTCATTATGAACTTAAGAGATAGGTACTATTATTATTCCCACTTACAGATGGGAAAATAAACTAAGGCATAAAGGAGTTCATTAACATATCTAGCATCATACAAATATTTGTGGTCCTGTGTCTGCATTTTAGCCACTGTATTCAGAGAGGAATGACCTACCTTGTTTTATGCAATTTTTGTGTCATGCAAAGATTCAAATCAGGTTCCTCATTTCCTTCAGTTGCACAAGGAAATATTTGGGATTTCAAGACCATTTTACTTGTTAGTTCCTTTCCCTTAAAAGTTTTATAGTTGTTTTACAAATATTATTTTAATTGAAATACCATGTGGTTATATTATAAAATAAAACTTTTTATAGTGAAACATTTTAAAAAGTGGGGAAAGGTCAGTGGAGGATTGGGGGAGAGATAGATTATATCTTTAACATTTGGTTTTAAAATCAAGGAGTTTTTTCTATTATGGAAAATACCACAGTGTCTGGTCTAGAAATCTATTACCTACTTTCAATCTCAGTCAGTCTTGCCTGAAGGAAATAGCAGCAGGACTCATAAGAGTAAGTTTTCATTTGTTATTAATTTTTTCCTACAACACAGAAGCAGACTCTGGAAAGCTAATAGTTGGGACCTAGCAAGCTCACAAGCATACTGGGACTGTGACAGTGCATGCATATACTGGGAGTGTGGCCTTACAGAGCTGAAGCAGGCTTCCAAACACAATGGCAGCAAGCCCAGAACAGAGCCTCTTTCCTTGCCCTGTCAAAAGCTCTGGCCAACACTGAAATGGTTCTTTCTGCACTGGAGAAAGCAAAGTGAATAGTAAGCCTTTCAGACAAAGAGAAAAATATGTATGCAGCTGGTATGAAGGAGAAGAGAAATTAGGGAAGGGCAATGAGGAAGATGTCGTGGGCCTGAGACTGACAGAATGGTTGTAAGGTATAGAAAAGATTGCTGTGCCATAAAAAGTGAGCAGGCAGGTCTCCCAGTGCACCGGGGGTAATGGTGGTGATGGTGTATGTTTGCTAGTGGGTTAGATTATTTTGAGGGGTGGTAGTGGTGATTACTGTCATAATCTTGAGTGGGATGGATTTTCCCTTTCAGTTATGTAGTATAACTCTTTATTTAATTCTCTTTTGAGTTCAAAGTAAAAGATATTTTTTTAAGTAACTGACATAAAGTGAAATGGAAAAAATGGCATTCATTTTGGCTAAGAGTAGAGTCTTATTTTGTTTTGTTCCTTTGCTCACTATACCTGTCCCTACATAAATACATTTTTAAAAGATTCATTGATTTTTATTAATTTTAATATCCATGTTCTTAACTATTAATGAAAATATGCTATTTAAAGGAAAGAAAGAAACCTATCTTTAATATAGCTCTTAGTGGAAGTGATAGTGAAGGCTTTTATTTCCCTTTGTGTGTATGAATGTGTCTGTTGAGTGGAAAGGAGAATGCAACTGCTGATTAAAACTGAATTATGTTCTTTGGCAAAGTTTGGTAGTTTGGTATTTGTGGAAACTTCGATTGCCTAATTTCTGGTGAGGGAAATATATGTATTATATACGGATTAATTATACATATGTAGGAGTATTTTCACTTGAACCATATGAAACTGCCATTTTGTTGGTTAAAAATATTGCTGCTTATCAGCAAGTCTGTATGGTTACATAGTGTGTGTGTGTGTGCGCGTGTGCACGTGTGCGCATGGGCGCGTGTGTGCATGCACATGTGTGAACATGCATGCACATGTGTGTGTATATACACATGCACATGTTTGAAGGAAAGAGAGAACAAGAGCAAGAGAGAGAAATGAGATTGAGAGAAAAATGGAGAGAGAGAGAGAGAGAGAGAGAAGGGAATGTGTGTATCTGGCATATCTATGTCCTAGTAAAAGTTACAATTTTAGAAATCTGTGTATCAGTATTCAGGAAGGCTTGTTGTACAACCATAAGGATGACACTAATTGTGGAGTTCATTTAGTTTTTCCATAAGCCATCTCAGAAAGATGGCTAACATTCTGCTTTTCATATGTTTCTAAGGAAGGTAGTTAAATCACTTCTTAACTCTATTTCAGTGATTTTTGGGTCTGACAACCTTTACTCTCCAGATATTTTGGTCATATGTATAAGCTGAATCCTTATAGTGCTATTTAAATCTGTTCAATCTGTTTTGAATTCTGTATTCCTTGCAGAATAAGAAAGGAAACAACTCATCATCATAAAAAGTAATAATAGTAATCTGTAGATGGCAATTAATCTTATGAGTACAATGGAAAAATTAGTAGTAGATTACATAAATATGACCAAAATCCTCTCAGTTCATTTGTTATAAAATCCAGTCCCTGCAGATTATTTACTGTTATTAAACTACTTTTGTTTCTCTTGGAGAATGAACTTTTAGAAAACTGTGGCTGCTGTTTTAAAATCTTGCTTTCAGAGAATATATTGAGCACTTATTACATGCTTCAAACTATTCTAAGTTCTATATTCTGGATATTTGGATCTGATTTAACAGTCTCCATAGTGATATATTTTTGAGAAATAATGGTCAAAAGCATAGGGGGATACATAAACTTAGTGACAAGGCTTATATGGGACAATAAAGTCCTGAGGCCAATTTTCTTCTATGCATGTATATCTTTAGAAGTACTAGTAGAATTTAATGGCATTTGATTCAGAATACCATGGAATAACTATCCTGGACAATAGCCTGCCTTATCACAAATTTCCTGAGGAAAATACACACTGGAAACAATGGTAACAAATTTACACATAGGCAGGATCATTCCCCAGAACTCTAGGCAGAGAACTGTGGTAGGTAAAGCTGGATCTTATGGTTCATTTCAGAGGCCTTATGGGGCCTGTTTTCCTCTACCTTAACACAAACCTGAATCTCAGAGCCTTATTTGAAATCTACCTGCAGTGTGACATGATTGCATAGATAAGCCTGATTAGTAAAAAAAGAATAGACAGCCGACCACAATCATGTACTTATGTGTCATGGAATCTGATCAGTCAGATAAGTATTTATGGTGGTGACTGGGAGAACACAAGGGTTTTTAGGTGCTATCTCTGTCATTCTAGAATTGTACATGCACTAAATAAGAAAGGAATTAAAACAGTACTTTTGGGGCTGAGGGCTGGGGATTTGGCTCAAGCGATAGCTCTCTCAACTGGCATGCTTGCGGCCCAGGTTTGATCCTCAGCACCACATACAAACAAAGATGTTGTGTCCGCCGAGAACTAAAAAAATAAATATTAAAAAATTCTCTCTCTCTCTCTCTTCTTTAAAAAAAAAAAATAAAACAGTACTTTAAACATAATGGAAATCAGCACATAGTCAGCTGGGGTGCTATTTAGAAGGATAGCAGCTTGACTTAGAGAAGACAAGAACACTGGTATCAGAAATATGTGAAAGGGCAGTGTAAGGCATGCTAAGGATTTGGGTATTTAAAAACATCATGCTTCAGCAGTGTAGAGCATGCTTAGAAAAGAGACTAGCTACAGGAATATTGTTGGGAAGCATTTGTGATAGTCAGATAGACTAGAATCTGTTAGAATCAAGAAAGGTAGATAAATTCTAAATATGTAAATGAAGTTATTTGGTAGTAAATTGGTTGAGGGAAGGGAAGAAGTAATGGTGACTTCCAGGATTCTGACCTGAGCAACTAAGTACAAAATGGTACCGAAGAAAGAGCAAATTTCAGTGTATGGATTTAGTATCACATATTTCATTTCAGCATATACACGTTGAAATACTTCTGAGACATTTGGTTAGATGGCATATGTAAATACATATATGCAATAATATTGCACTTTATTAATCACATTACCATATTACAGAAACAAAAGTCTTTATCTGTCTCTTCTCCCTTACCTATAAGCCTAATTTTCTTCTTCCCCACTGAAATGATCACCCAGTCCACGAACTCAGTGTGCTTCTCCACATTACAGGACCTTTTGTCTCAAATGTCCCCTTTCTCCAGTCAGAATATGCATGTTATTCTGATTTGCTAATATTTTATTGTAATAGGGAATACAAATAAAAAAGTGTAGAAATTATACATGAACAGCAATTTTTATAAATTAAACATACCTTTGTGATACATACCAGATAAAAAGAAACAGAACATTATCAGCTTCTCAGAAGCCCCTATTACTTTCTTCTAGTTACTATATTCCAAGGAAAATCACTATGCTGATTTTTAGCATCAGAGATTAGAACCATTTGTTTATAAAATTTATATAAATGGAACCATATGGTATGTACTTCATTGTATCTAGTTTATTTCACTCAACTTTATGATTTTAACATTCACTGATGATGCAAAAATGCAGTAGTTTGTCATTTTTACATTACTCAATAGTATACCACTGTGTTTCTGTACCATAAGTTATTCAAGTGATGGACATTTGAATTGTGTTCAGTTTGAGACTATTGTTAATAATGCTGTATGAAATGTTATGTACACGGTGGTGTTTTGCTACATATGCACACTCAGATATGTTGGTTATATATAAGTAGTTGAATTGCTATGTCATATGGTATGTATATGATTAATTTTAGTCAACATAGGCAAATACATCTACAAAGTGGTTATACTGACCCAGTCTCTCCTGCCCCTCCCCCCAATATAATCATGCCGTTTCTCTTAAGTTTTGGGTAATTGAATAACAAAGATGTCAGAATTATGCTCTAAATCAGAAAATACAAAGTTCAGAAATATTATTGAATAGGCAAGTAAGTATCTTATAAAGAAAGTCTGGAATTCAACACCAGATATATACCTGAATATATGATTGCCCCACCTTGGCACTGAGCTTGGCCAAAGGGATACAGTCTATAGGTCCATAGACAGCCGACCACAATCATGTACTTATGTGCCATGGAATCTGATCAGTCAGATAAGTATTTATGGTGGTGTTTTGCTACATATGCACACGAACTGAATTCCTCAGAAATGTTTATAGCCTCATTTAGAAAATGAAGATTGGGTAGTTGAGATTCCCAAAGATCCATACAGGGAGCATAGAGTAAAATATACCAGGGTGGAAAAAATTCAAAGCAGGCATTAACCATATTCAACTATAATCATTAAATCAAACCAAAGTGAAACAAACAAAAACTTCACATAAAATATTTGAATTTAAGAATGCTATATCTGAGAAAAAAGAATAATATATCTGAGTTGTCATCAGTGAAAATGGTAGAGTAACAACTTTCAGAATACCTTTCATACTTAAAAGCAATGTGAATGCTGGGAAAAAAATGAAATGTTTTCAGCACTCTAAACATTAACCTAAGGCTTGCAGAAATCTATGGAGCATTTATTAAAGAAAAATATTTAACTTTTAGTAAGAACAATGAGTTTTATAGCATTTTAATGTGTTCTATTTGCATGTCCCCCTGCCAGCTCCATAGTAGCCATGAAATCAAGAATGTATAATCAGTGAGACCAGCAATCTGGCAGCAACTAGAGAGAGCAGAATGGGGTGGGTACTTATTTAGCCACATTACCAGAAAATTGTTGTCATTCAACCTTCTTGTTGGCTCTCTGGAAAATCTCATGTATATAAGTCTGATCTTTAATTTCCCTAAGAGGTTCCCCACAGTCAATATTCTACCCCTTGGGATATTTGTAAAAAATAATCAGAGAAAATTTTTAACATCATAGCCTCCTGAGGTGATAGATAAGCATAGGGTCAAACAATAGCTTAGTCAAAAAGCTTAAAAGAAAAATGTAGGGAATGAGATATCTGTAGGAATGTTGATGGGCCTATAGTAAAGATACAACAATGAAAAGATCAGGGAGAGAATTGAGATTTATATGAGTGAAGGTTTTGTATATTATTGATATTAGTCAAAAGTAGAGTAAAAGAAATGACAGAAATTAAGTGGGTATGTTGCAAATATTTCAAAGAAAGTAGTGATGGAAGAATAAAGACATAAAACATATAGAAAACAAAGAATAAAATAGCAGATATAAATCCTACCTTATTAGTAGTTACATTAAATTTGAATTGATTAAATATGCTGACCAAAAGGTAAAGATTGACAGAATAAAATTTCAAAAATGTTGTTCAATTTTCTGTTTTCTATAAGACACACATTTTGGATACAAAGGCACAAATAGGTTAAAATAAAAGTATGAAAGAATATATTATGCAAACCATAACCAGAAGTAGATATATTAATATCAGACAAAACAGGTCTTTTTTATAAACATGTTTTAGGCAAAAATTATTACTAGATACAGATAACATTTTATGATGATAAAAGGGTCAATTCCTCAAGATGATATAATAATGATAAATATATGTTCATCTAAAAACTGAACCCAAAATACATGAATTGCAATGTGACAGATTGAATGGAGAAATAGACAAATTAACATTACTATTTGACACCTCAATACCCAACTTTTATAAATGGATAGAATAAGTAAGCAAAAGTTAACAAAGAAATAGAAGTCTTAAGCAACACTATAAATCAACTAGACATAATAGACATCTATAGAAAAAGTTCATCCACCAATAACAGCATATACATTCTCCAGTGCACATGGGATATCCTTCAGCATGGACCACAAGTTAAACTATAAAATGAATCTCAATAAATTTAAAAGAATCTCATCTATTTTAAAATTGAATATATTGCATTATCAATTAATATTCTGGCTATTTTATGGATGGCATTATTGAAATGAATAAATAAAATCTATCATTATTCTAAAAAAATGAATTGAAATCATGCAAAGTGTGTTTTATTACTACATGGAATGAAGCTAGAAGACAATAAGAGACAAAATTTGGGGAAATTCACAAATATGTGAAAATTAAACATACTCCTAAATAACCAATGAGAGATAATTTTGCTGGATATAGTATTCTTCATTGACAGTCCTTTCCCCCAACACTTTAAAAATGTCATTCCATTGCTTCTGCCTTCATAATTTATGATAACAACACAGGTATTAATGTTTGATTAATGATTTTTCTGTTTTGGCTTTCAAGTTTCTCTTTGTTTTTGATTTCTACTACTTTGACTATGATATGTACTGGTGTAGTTTCCCATAAGTTTATCCTAGTTGGAATTTTTAAGCTTCTTAGATAAGTTGATTAACATTCATCCTTAAATTTGAGATGTTTTCTGTAATTCTTCAAACAAAGGATAAATTTATTCCTCAGTATTTTATTATATCAGCTTTTCATTGTTGTGACAAATACCTGAGAAAAACAACTTAAAGGAGAAAAGATTATTTTGGGTCATTGTTTCAGAGGTTTCAGTCCATGATTCACTGGCCCCATTAATTTGGATCTGAGGCAAGGCAGAACATCATGCCAGAAGTAAATGGGAAAGGAAAGGTGCTCAATCATGGCAGCTGTGAAGCAGGCACAGAATGGGAAGGCACAGTGCATGCCCACGGTGAACTACTTCTTCCAATGAGGGCCCAACACTTACAGTTTCTGTAACCTCCCTGTAATGTCTTCAAATATGAATACATCATTAGATTGATCCATTGATGAGATCAAGAAAATTATGATCCAGTTACTTCCCAAGTGTCCCACCTCTGAACATCAATTGCTTCATCAGAGACTAAACTTTCAACTCACTAGCCTTTTGGGAATACTCTATATCCAAATGATTACATTCAACCACTGGTTCCCAAAGTCTATGTCTCCTTTTAGGTCTAATAGCATTTGATTTATAGAGTTGAGTGCCCAGACATTATAGACATATCCACTCACAATCTATATCTTCATGTTGAATTAATCATTTCATCATGATATAGTGACCTTCTTTATCTCTTCATACGTTTTTGGTTTTAAAGTCTATTTTTTTCAGATATAAATATAACCACTTCTGCTTGCTTTAGGTCTTTGCTTGGACTATAATTTTCCATCCTTGGCTTTTAATCCCTGTGAGTCTTTACTGATGAGACAGAGAAACAAATCTATTCAGCCAGTCAGTATCTTAACTGGAGAATTTAGTTTATTAACATTCACCGTTTTAATGATATTATATAAGTACTTGTTCCTATCTTTTTTGTTGATTTGCTTCTAGTTCTTTCAAATATTCTTTGTTTTTTTCTTCCTTTCTTGTTAATATTTGTGTTTTAATGATTTGATGTGCTGATTATGTTTCTTTTCTATTTTTTTTTTTTTTTTTTGTGTGTGTGTATCTACTCTTCTACTGGGATTTGTGCTTTCATGATGGTAGTTATCTTTCACTTCATAATGTAGGACTACCTAAAGCATCCCTAAAGGTTGGTCTGATGTTCTTCCACCATGATGTCTTGCCTCACTTTGAGCTCTGGGGAATACAGCAGACCTTCTATAATTAAGAACTCTGAAACCATGAGCCCACAAATAAACTTTTCTTCCCCATACAAATGTGCTGGTTGGGTCCTTTAGTCACAGCAGCAAAATAGCTGACTAAAACAGACACTTTTTCCTTT
This sequence comes from Callospermophilus lateralis, assembly GCF_048772815.1. NCBI lineage: Eukaryota > Metazoa > Chordata > Mammalia > Rodentia > Sciuridae > Callospermophilus > Callospermophilus lateralis. The sequence goes on from NC_135325.1 coordinate 40,436,981, forward strand.
TTTTCCCTTGAGTGGTATGTTTCAAATTACCCATCTTCAAATTCAATCATTATTTCTTCTGCTTGATCCAGTCTATTGTTGAGGCTTTCAGCTATAGTTTTAATTGACATATTGAACTCTTCATTTCCAAGATTTTTACTTGGCTCTTTCTCAAAACTTCTCTTTGGTGAGTTTCATATTTATACCTTGCATTATCTTCCTAATTTTATTTAGTTGTATTCTCGAAGATCTCTGTTATGATTTGGATATGAAATGTCCCCAAAGGTTCATGTGTTGAAAGCTTGGTCCCCAATGCAACAATGTTCAGAGGTGTGATTCTGGGAAGTGGTTGGATCATGATGGCTCTGTCTGCATCAATGGATTAACCCATTGATAATTTCATAATTTGATGGCATCATTGAGATATGGTAGGAACTAGGAGTTAGGGCTTTGCTGGAGGATCTGGGTCTTTGGGGGCTTACACTGGAAGGGTATCTTGTTTCTGGCCTCTTCTTTGTGTCTGCATGCTCCCCACCTTTCCTGCTTCCCACCTGCCATTAGATGAGCAGCTTTCCTCTGCCACAACCTTTCTCAGTGATATACTGCCTCATCACAGACCTAGAATCAATGGGACCATCTTACTATGGACTGAAACCTCTGAAATCATGAGCCCAAATAATATTTCCTCCTTCAACTTGTCCCCCCCCCACTGCCAAATATTTTTTTCACAGTGATGAATAGCTAACACAATTTCATTGAAACTTTTATAATCATTCTTTTAAATTATTTATCAGCTTTTTCCTGATATTGATTAATATTAGTATTCATTTCTTTTGAATCTGTTGCTAGAGAGTTGTGTTTTAGGGAGGCATTGTATTTTGTTTTTCATATTTCTTGTAGTCCTCTGTTGACACTGTGCATATGGTAGATCAGTTATCTTTACAAATTTTATGGAATGACCTTCTATGTAAGTGGCTTTGTCTAGAACATGGGTTTGGGGTGCTGATTTTTTTATGCAATATTGGCTTTGTTTTCAGTTGGGATTCATTGTATGGTTTCTCTATAGCTTATTTTCTAGAAATTAATTATGATGGGCACATTGTATGCCATGGCAAAGTCCTAGAACCCCACTGTTTCTGTGGGTCACACAGAGTGAGGACATGAGCAATTCAGGCAGGTGTGGTACAGGTAGCAGTGGGTCTGGGGTGCTTATTGTGTGGCTATTCTTATAGTGAGGATAGTGGTACCTTTTGGGCAATAGGGAAATCCCCCTCAGGATAACTGATGCTTCTGCTCTGCTACTAGCAAGGGCCTCTGGCACTAGTAGCCTCAACTTTGGCGAGGAAAGTGTTTTCCTCCAACCAGTCAGGATGTGAGTCCAGGTATTGCACTAGGATTGGGGTGGTGGGCACCTCGGTACTACCTCTCTATTGTCAAATTACAGATCTCATCACCGTGTGTCACAAAAGATATGGGGTTAGAGTGGTGGTGGGAACTGCATAGTTGAGGTGGTAGTAGGAACTGCTGTTTCAGTGGCAGTACATGCTTGGGTGAGGGGCAGAAGCTAGAGATGGGCATAATTTCTCTCTGTTCCCTTTATCCATGCACATCCAGGAGCAAGGCAGCTTTTGGATTTCCAGTATTTTTTCCAAATACCTTCAGATATAGTGTTTGTCTGAAAGATGGACTGCATCTGGAGTTGGGAAAATTTCCTCTTGATCTCTTTAGCTCAGAGCTTCTTGGAATGGGGCAGCTGTTGGAGCCATAGGACAACTTAAGGTCCCCTCAGCATGCCTCTTTGGGTGGGGCAACAATGGGAACTGCAATGTTTCCTCCCAGTAATAGCCACCTGCCAGTGGTACAGGTGGGGAGGGATGGTAAAATCATGTGGGCAACTCCCATCAGTCCTGGAGGTGGTGCAGTTTCACACATGGCTTTCCACACCCTCAATCTCAGAGGTCAAGCACCCTGATCACCTGGTTCTCCAAGACAGCACCCTCCTTCCCCTGTGTTACACTCCCATCTCCTATAGTGCAGAGCACCCAGTGGGCTTGGCTCACAGTCACTATGATTGGTTAAATTGGTTTTGCAAGGAAGCTACCCCCAAATCTCTGCAATAGAATGTCTGTGGGGTTCCAGGTATAAGAATATTCAAGGGTTTCTGATTCCTAGAGCAGCCCAAATTCAGATGATAACTCTCTTCTCAAGATGACTTCTGGCTACCGTTCCCTGGGGGTTGGCTGGGAAATGATGCAAGATCATTTTCCAAAGCAAGGCTACTGTGGAGAGTTCAAGTTATTCAAGTAGGTTGGATGTAGTAAGCCTGTGAGAATTTTGAAAATTTCCAGTAGCTAGGATTGCCAGCATCTAGACTGATAGAATTTTCTGGCATTCTTTCATCCTTACTCCTGTGTATTAGTTAGCTTTTTCATTGTTGTGATTAAAACACCTGACAAAACAAACTTAGAGGAGGAACATTTATCTGGGGCTAATGGATTTTAAAGTTTCAGTTTATAGACATCTGACTTCATTGCTCTGGGCCCAAGGCAAAATAGTACATCATCATGGTGGCAGGACCCAGCAGAGGAAAGCTGGTCTGCTCAAGGCTGGACCAGGAAGGGGAGAGAGGGAGAAGGAGAGGGAGAGGGAGAGGGAGAGGGAAGAGGAGAGGGTAGGGGAAAAGAAAGAGAGTGGGGGGAAGGGAATCTCATGGAAGATACATCCTTCCAGGGCATGCCCCCAGTGACCTAAATTCTGTAGCCAAGCCCCATCTGCCTACAGTTACCACTCAGTCATTCAAACTGGGATGGACTGATTAGGTTATAGTTCTCACAATCCAATCACCTTACCTTTGAACATTCCTGAAGTAATACAGAAGCTTTTTTTGGGGGGACACCTCTTGTCCAAACCATAATATTCTGTCCCTGGCCCCCAAAAGCTCATGTCCACCTCAGAATACAAAGTCCATCTCTAAGAGTGCCATAATCTTAGCATTTTCAGCATTACCCCAAAGTCCAACATCTCCTTTAAGACTGAAGGATAACACTTAGCTGTGAGCCCCTGTAAGAATCAAAAGCAAGTTACAAATATCCAATATGGCACAAAATAAACATTCCCATTCCAAAAGGGAGGAATAGCAGCATAGAAAGAAGGGATGGGTCCAAAGCAAGGCTGAAACATAACAAGACAAACAGGTCCTATAATTGCCTGTAAATCTGTGAATAGTATCTAGGACGTATGGCCAATGATATGCTCTCCAAAGGCCTTGGTTAGCTCTACTGCTTTGGCCTTTCCAGTTGCTATACACATGGGCTGACTCTCTCATGACTGACTCTCTCCACAGCCAGCAGCTTTTCTCAGCAGACAGTACGTTTTACAGATATCTCTTAATTCCTGGGGTCTGCATTCCAGCTTTGGCTTTTCGTGCATTGCCCTTTCAGGGATTCCAATCTGGTTACACTTTGTTGGGCCTCCGAGGCCTTCCTTTGAAATTTTGTTGGAAGCCTCCAGGATCCCTAAACATTAGCGTCCTGTATTCCTGCAGCACTACACAGATGATGTCAAAGTCTGCTGACAGCTTGTGCAATACCTAGGTGCCCTGGGATCACAGCTCCCGTGGCTTCTGCATGCTTGTGTGGCTCCCTATGGTAAAACAACATTTAGGCACTCCTGGGCAAGCAGGGAACCTCAGTAATCTCTTCTCAAAGCATTTTTTCTTTATCTAGGAGCCTGTCATGGGTGTGGTTTTGCAAATTCCTGAGATGTCCTCCAAGCTATCTTCTATTGTCTCCGTGCAAGTATCTCTTTAGGGACTGTAATCTTTTCAACAAGTAGAGCTTCCCTGACCCCAGCTTTACAAGCACTTTTCTGGCCAAACTACAAGTTTTAAAATTCCATTATCTGTGATTTCTGTTGCAGATTTTCATAGCAAACCTGCCTAAAAGTTGCTAGCAATGTCTTTGTCACTGACCAAATGCTGTGCTGCCTTGAAATTTTCTCCATCAGATTATTTAGTCTATCACTTTTCAATTTAAACTCACACAAAGCCTCAGAACATATGCAAAATGTGGACAAGTTCTTTGCCATAATGTGTCATAAGTGGCCTCTAATTCAGTTCCCTAGAGTCATTATTTCCTCTGAAACCTCATGAGGACAGTTCACATTCCTGTTGCCATTCTGATCTTCTGAACCCCCACCAAAGTTACCCATTAAGCTGCACTTACACCATTCTAAAGCTTTCCATCCTGCATCTCTAAATTTTTCAAAATTCTTCACACAAACCAGCTCCAATGTCTTTTGAATCACATAGTCAGGTTAGCCACAGCAACAGCCATACTATTTGGAACCAATTTCTGTTTTAGTCGACTTTTTCATATTTATGAAGAAAACACCTGACAAGAACAACTTAGAGGAGGAAAAGTTTATTTGGATCTCATGGTTTCAAAGGTTCATAAAGAGCCAACTCCACTGCTCTGGGACCAGGGTGAGGCAGAGTATATTGGGGGAAGGGCTCAGCAAAGGAAAAGCTTCTCAGTTCAAGAATGAATCAGGAAGCAGAGAGGGAGGGGAAGGGGCTGCATGGAATTCCCCTAATGACCCACCTTCACCAGCCATGCCCCACCTACATACAGTTACCACCAGGTCATTCAAACTAGTATTACATTATAGCACTCTATGTAATATAGATTACATTTAACCTCTTAACATTCCTGCATCAACATAGTAACTTTTGGGGGACACCAAACCATAACACCCTGCAAAGGAAGACTTCCCTTTCCCAAGATGTAGAAACAGGGTAGCACATTCTGGGATGTTTTGTTTCTCTTTTTATGCTGTTATCTCAGGATTCTGAATCTTGCAAGTTCCAGTCACCATCTTGCTGATTCCAGTGTTTGTCTCTGGTTACTAATTTTAAATTGCAGCTAGATAACTGTTCCTTTGGCTTTTCTTTTGGAAGAGGAGGTGAGTGCTAGGCAGTTTTATTTAGCCATCTTGAACCAAATAATTACCATTTTAACAGGTTTTAAGAAGGTATCTTATTGTGGTTTTCCTTTTATTCTCTAATGATTAGTGATACTGAGAATTTTTCAAATACTAGTAGCTTATTGGTATGTCTTCTTTTGAGAAGTTTCTATTCAAGTTCTTTGCTGATTTTTAAAATCAGTTATTTTTTTCAATTGAGTTGGTTGAGTTTCTTATTCATTTTGGATATCAACCCCTGACCTGATGTCTAACTAGCAAACATTCTCCTCCCCATTCATATATTGTATCCTTACTCTGTTAATTGTTTCCTTTGACAGAGTTTTTTGTTTGTTTGTTTGATACAACCCCAGTTACCTATCTTTGCTTTTGTTGCCTGTAATTCAGCAGTCAGAGAGAGAGAGAAAAGAAAAAGCATTGCCTAGAATAATGGTCTGTAGGATTTTTTTTTCCACAGAGTTCCAGTAAAGGTCTGTAGTTTTTCACCTGATTTCTCTTCTAGTATTTTTACAGTTCATGTCTTACATTTAAATCTATAATCCTTTTTGTGCTGATTTTTTTTGTATGGTATGAGGTTCAGTTTTATTCTTCTGAATAAACTTATTTTTTCTCCATATTTTGTCTGACTATTTATTGAAGAAACACTTCTTTTTCCATTGTATGGTTTGGTAACTTTGTAAAAAATCAATTGACTATACATACATTTTGAGGCTTTCTATTCTATTTTATTAAATAATGTTTCTATTTTATGCCATTCTGTTTTAATCGCAATAGTTTTCTGATACTGTTTGAAATCAAGGGGTATGGTAGCTCTAGCTTTGTCCTTTTTGCTCAATATTTCATTGGCTTTTTGGAATTAGGGGTTTCCAAAAGAGATTTAGGATTGTTTTGTGTTTTAGTTGTTTTTGAAAGATGTTGATCATCTTTTTATTTTTTTAAAGGTCTCATTTTTCCCCTACGAATGACTGTTCTTTTCTTTAGGCCAATTTTTTTGTGTTCTTTTGTTTATTTTTAAAAATTAATTTAATCTAAATAACTCAAGTCATCAAAATAGAAATCAAAGTAGAAAGTAATTGTTTTAGTCAGCTTTTTTACTGCTGTGACTAAAAGCCCTGACAACACAATTTTAGAGGAGGAAAAGTTTATTTAGGGGTTCACAGTTTCAGAGGTCTCAGACCATAGGTGAGGTGAGGCTGAACATCATCATGGAAGAATGTGATGGAGGGAGTGGCTCACATGATGATCAGAAAGGAGAGAGAGAGAGAGAGAGAGAGAGAGAGAGAGAGAGAGAGAGAGAGACTGATTCCACTCATCAGATATGAAGTAGTACTCCAAAGGCAGGTCCTTTGGACTATATATTTTGGATCCACCTCCTTGAGCCACACCCTTCCTGCCTTCAGTTGTCACTCAGTTAATCCCATCCGGGGATTTACTGATTGGGTTAAGGCTTTTATAACTCAATCATTTCTCCTCTAAACCTTCTTGCATTGTCTCACACATGAGCTTTTGGAGAACACCTCACATCCAAACCATAATAGTAATTGAATTTGAATTAAAATGAAAACGTGGTGTCAAAATTTGCCCAATGCAGCTAAAGCAGGGTTTAGCCAGGCATAACAGTATACACCAGTAATAATAGCTACTTGGGAGGATCACAAGTTGCAGGCATGAGTAACATAGTGAAACATTGTCTCAAAATAAACAATAAAAAAGGGCTGGGGAAGTAGCTTAGTGGTAGAGTGCTTGCCTAGCATGTGCAAGGCCCTAGGTTCAATCCAAAAAAAAATTGCTTAGACGGAAATGTGTAGTACTAAAGGGCTTTTAGAAAAGTGGAAGGGTCTCAAATCAGTGATATAATACTCTACCTCATTAAACTAAAAAAAAAAATCAAAATAATTCCAAGGTAAGCAGAATAAAGGAATTAATAAAGACAAGGCAGAAAACAATGGAATAGAAGACTGAAGCACAGTCTATAAAATCAATAATTTCTTTAGAAGATCAATAAAATTAATAAACATCTTCTCTGACTTAGGGACAAGAAAAAAAGAAAACACATGAATATCAGGAGTGAGTATGGATATAACTAGTGAAAATATAGATTTAAAAAGATAATAAATGAATGCTATGTATGTACAACTTAATTCAAGAAATTTGATAACTTTAAAGATATAGGCAAATTCCTTAAAAGGCACTTGATCTGAATTCTCACTCAAGACAAAACATATTAACAAAATTACCCTTTGTCTATTAAAGAAATTGATTTGTAGAATAGGACATTCAAAGAAAGAAAACTCTGTTCCTGAATATTTTACCTGATGAATTGAGCCAAGCCAAACATCTATGGAAGGAATAATAACCAATTTATACAAATTCTTCCAGAAAATAGAAGAGGAATCCCTATCAAAGTATTTTATGAGGCCCAGATACCACAATGATTCTAACAATAGGTGAAAAACTACAAATGAATATTCTCCTAAACAAAATTTTAGCAAAACATGTTAAAATTTTTGAAAGGATAATATGTTGTGATGAGTTAGAATTTATCCCAGGAATGCAGGAATGGTTTTGAAAATCAAACTATGTATTTTACCATACTACCAAAATAAATAAGATATTATATATAGCCTGAATAGATGCAGAAAAAAACATTTAACAAAATTGGCTTCCATTCATGATGAAAATTCAGTGCAACCTAAGAATGGAAATAAACTTATTCATGTTAGGAGCATCTATGAAAATCCTATGGTTGTCATCATATATAATGAAAACTAAGTCATTTATCCTAAGATCAAGAACAAGGCAGGGATATGCACTCACTACTTCTATTTAACATTATTTTGGAGGTTTTCATCCATGTAAATAAGGCAAGAAAAGTTGAAAAGAGACAAATGGGTTGAAAAGTAAAAACCAAACTTACTTTATTCACAGACAATACTAATATCTGCTTAGAAAATCCTAATGAACATACAAAGAAGCCAATGTAACTAAAAAGTGGATTTAGCAAGATTATAGAGTACAAATATCTACTGTATTTCTCTAAAACAATAATATACATATAATGTACATCAATTAATGTACATATAATGTACAATATATCAATTGTATATCTCTAAACAATAATAATGGTATTTTTAATTAAAATACTAATTGCAGTAGCATCAAAATGATATGATCAGAGATTTATTTGAGAAATGATGTGCAGGACCTGTAGGCTGAAAATGAAAAGACATCACTGAGAGTAATTAATGAAGATCTAAATATATATAGAAATATACTATGGTCATGATTTGGAACTCTCAATATTGTTTAGATTCAAAGCAATTTTATTCAAAATACCAGTTTGGTTTTCCATAAAATTGGACATTAATTTTATAATTTATATGAAACTACAAAAGACATAAAATACTCAAAATAATTGTGAAAAGAAACAACATTGGAGAACTTTCACTACCAGCTTTTAAACTTCCTATAAAACTATAATAACTAAGACAGTGTGGTACTGGTATAAATATAGATGTAAAGATCAGTGGAACAAAACAGAGAGTCCAAAATTAGACAAATATATTTATGGTGAATTGACTTTCAGCCCATGTGTAAAGGTATTTCTAGCAGAACAGACCATCTTTTCTGCAAATGGTGCTTAACAATTAAACTGCCATATACACACAAAAAAGAAACCACATGCCACATACAAAAATTATCTACAAATATATCTTACATCTAAATAAAATAATTATGCAAGCCTTTGTGGTCCCTTCTCAAGACCCACCCAAGGACAATGCAGATCAAGTACTAGTTCTTCCCACATGGATTTGATTCAGTCTTGGAAAGTAGCCAGTATGCACTGAATGCCTCTAGTCTACCACTTTCCAATTCTCCTTCTTTTTTCAAAATATTTTTTAGTTATACATGGACACAATATCTTTGTTTATTCATTTTTAGGTGATGCTAAAGTTCGAGCCTAGTGTCCCACAGTGTGAGGCAAGTGGTCTGCCACTGAGCCACAACCCCTGCCCCAATTCTCCTTCTTTATTCATGGTTTTTCTAGATATTTATCCAAGTTTGCTCATACTTCTTTGAGCATAATTAAGACAGTCAATTTACAAATTTTTTGTAATGCTGAGGATTGAACCCAACACATGCTAGGCAAGAACTCTAGCACCCAGCTATATCCCCAGCCCTGACATTTGAAATAATCATTAACAACTCTGGTCTTCATGTAGTGCAAACATTACTATAATTTGTTCTTCCAGTCTAAAAATCATTTTCTAGTGAGTTTAGTTTTTGAACTTCCTTGGGAATGGTTTGTATTTTTTCCGTTGGATGGGATATACTTTCCTGTTTCTTTGTATGTTATGTTACTTTTTTGTTGTCAAAAATTGGGCTCTGAATATTTTAATATTTTAATATAGTAACTCTGGAAATCAGATCATTTTCTTTCCTTCTTTTGGCTTTGTGTTCCTGATTACTGAAGACTGCTGTTCTAATTCTTAAGGATTTGTCCCAGTGGTTTTTACATAGGGTCAGTTCTTTGTTTTGTATGGTCACTCAGCTATCTTTGATTTATTTTTTCTGTGCTGAGGATAGAACCCAGGGCCACTTGCATGTTAGGCAAGAAGTATACCACTGGGCCACATCCACAGCCTCTGTCTGAGGTTTTGACAATGATTTCCTGGAACTCCAAGACATAAAAATAAATCCTCTCCCAGTCTTTGTGGATCATTATGGTTTCACTTTGTGTTGGAACACTCCTTTAACATTGAATTTGATTTACAACTCTGCCTTAGTCTTCACTGCATGCTGGCACTGACACTAGAAACTAACCAAATTTGAAAGCTTAGTCTTCTCAGGATTTTCTGTGAGCATGTGTCATTTCTTGAGCCACATGCATGATTTTTCAATTTTTCCAGTGTACACAAGTGCTTTTGAATGCTCTTTATTCTCAAAGAAACTACTTCTACAGCTTTTTCTTCCAGTCTTTAGATTATGTATTGTGTGTTTCCACCATAATCTTTTCCCCATGTGGCTGTAAGGTTTCTTACAATATCTTTGGGGAATGTCCATCAGTTTTCCCTTAGTGAGCTTAGACTTAGGAAAAATAGAGATGAATATTTATCTTAGTCCTTCAGAGTTAAAATAGATACAGTAATTTGTGAATAAGATCTGCTATGCTGTTTCTGGAAATAAATATGAGGGTCCCATTTGATGTTCATTTGATTACTGTAAAATTTGTTTTCCAGAATTTTAATAAAGGTAGTTCTAGTAGTTTTTGCTTTTTTGCTTACTTTTGATTTTTTTTTTTTTTTTTTTTTTTATAGAGAGAAAGCCTTTGGGAGCTGCCAACTCTGGAATTTTTCTGAAATTACTCTAGACTTATCTGTTAATTATACTTTCATTTACAGGTTAAAAAAAAAAAAAAAGCAAAGCTCTATGTTACCCAAGAGCCAAAAACCAAAGATAGCTTAGGTATAAAAACTATTGTGGTGGGGGGAATGACAGGAGGACCAGGGATTGAACCTAGAGGTACTCAGCTACTGATCCACATCCCCAGCCCATTTTTATTTGTTTATTTTGACACGAGATCTTGTTAAGTTGCTTAGTGCCTTGCTCAATTGCTGACGTTGGCCTCTAACTTGCAATTCTCCTGCCCAAGCCTCTGGGACTACAGGTATGTACCACCATGCCCAGCTAAAAACATTTTATTCTCCTCCTCCTCCTCCTCCTCCTCCTCCTCCTCCGTTCTGGGGATTGAACTCAGGGGCACTCAATCACTGAGCCACATCCCCAGCCCTATTTTGTATTTTATTTAGAGACAGGGCCTCACCAAGTTGCTTAGCACCTTGCCAGTTGCTGAGGCTGGCTTTGAACTCAAGATCCTCCTGCCTCAGCCTCCTGAGCCACAAGTATTACAGGCAATTGCCACCACACTGGGCTTGTTTTCTTACTCTTAATTTGAGACCAGCAAAAAGCCAAAAAATATTGTTAGAGGAGATAAGAATATGATGAAAGTATCTGAAGACAATAAATATTTTCACTCATCATTGTAGAAACACCCATCAGTAAACCATAATGATTATTAGCAACTAATATTTTTTATGTATGGACTCTTAAAATATGGTTTACAATCATTTCAAAAAGGACTGCATTAAGATCATAGGATGATAAATGGATTCTCTTGTAATTTGTGCATAAAATTATTTAGTCATTCTGCATAAAAGATCCAGATTGTAATTTTACAATTACAATTTAGTGCATTATTAATTTAATAGCTTGCAGTAAATAACTTATTAATACGATTATACATATTCCCATGTTTATATGCCTTTGGGCATACATTACAAGGGGATAATAATTTAAAGCTTTTAACTATAGCTTTAAAGTAGAACTAGCCAATCAGTATATTTTAAAAACCATATGTATACCTTATATATTACATTAAATTTACTATTTGAATGTACGATAACATTTTTAAATAAAAATGAAGTCCTATTCATTGTTTTGTGCATGTATATATTTGTATTTCTCTGAAATTGTAAGTAGTATTACTAATCATTTATACTAATTATTATTTTTAGCCAAAGTAATCAAGTTTTCTTCAGACACAAGAGAAAACTGTGGAAATAAAATTAATGATTGTTTAGGAAGGTTTTTTCATCAATACTGACATCATGTCATTTTAATAATTTTGAGGAAGTAAAAATGAATGTATACATATTAGCAACTAACACTATTTGAATATTTATTAAACTACTGTCATTTTAAGAAGTAATATAACAAAATTATATTTTGTGATTGGTCAGGCAGGAATTCAGGGATTATTTACTATTTGTCATAAGTTTAGGATATTGAATTTAGCTAAAGATCTGGGTAATATAATTATAAATAACACATTACATTTTTATCTATGTATATTTGTGAAATTTTCATTAAATGATGCACTTTAGAAGAATATTCATTCTCATTTAATTTCGTTGAATGCAATTACATATGTATATATATTCAAAGTTTTTGAACAAGTTATGAAAAAAACATTCATAGTATTCATTTAACTATGACAGTTAACATTTAGCTCATAACACATTAATATTTAACTCATAAAACAAATAAAGGTGTTGTAGAAAATGTGAAGCATAATAAATGTAACATTGGTCTTTAATATCCTAAATATTGTGCTAATGTCATTTTCATATTGTAAACCAAAATTTTAAGACTCTACATTTCAAAATCCTTCTTCTACCTTGCTAACAAAGCATTTTTATAGTGCATCTGAATTAGAATATTGCCTTATTTGTGAGTTTATCTTTTTATTATTTTTTATTTATATATGACAGTGGAATGCATTACAATTCGTATTACACATATAAAACACATTTTTTATATCTCTGGTTGTATACAAAATATATTTACATCAATTCGTGTCTTTAGACATGTACTTTCAATAATAATGTCCATCACATTCCACCATCATTTCTAACCCCATGCCCCCTCCCTTCTTTCCCACCCCTCTGCCCTATGTAGAGTTTGTCTATTCCTCCCATACTCTTCTCATAGTAGTAGTAAAAAGGCTATTATGTCAACATACATTTCAGTATCCACTAAAAGAAACACATTTAATAATTTTTTTGTTAAGACTATTTGACTGTTTCCTTGAACTAAATATCTTAGAGTGAATGAGAAACAACTGAATTATTTTTCGATCTGGATATCTTTAAAATTTTTCATGAGAGGGATACATTTGATGACCCTTAGTTGTTGCCTGATGTTATAGGAGTACTGAACTGATTTTTCCTAGAAAAAATTGAATGCCTTTTCCTTTTTAAAAGAGTACTTGTGATGCACTTTAGCATAAATATCTTTTGCTCTCCATAATTTCATTCTTACCATAGATCATTCTTAAGATGATGTTTTCCTTTATTATTAATAACTTTCACCTTTTTTAATTAAAAGAAGCACTTTAAGTCCTCTCTTTGATATATCTGAATTTCCAGCATTACTACTTTTGCCCTTTGGATCCATTATTATGTTAAATAACAGTTACTCGGATATAAGCACTGCAATACCATTTTAGATGATCTGATAACCAAGATGGCTAAAAAGTGACTAACAAGTTGTTAGCATATATATTGTGGGACACTGGACCAAAAAAAAGGTGATTCATGCCCTAGGTAGGCTAGAGCAGGTTGTTGCAAGATTTCATTATGCTACTTAGAACAGTATGTCATTTAAAACTTGTGAGTGCTTATTTCTACAATTTTCCATTTAATGTTTCTGGGCTACAGTTGACCACAGGTAACTGCAACCATGGAAAGTGATACCTCAGCAGAGGAGCAGTGTACATAAAAAAGAATGGCATAGAGCCAATGTTGACATAACTTGAGCTCTTGATATTTATAATCAAACCATGTACTGCAAGGATGATGGAATGTGATAGACATCATTATCCAAAATACATGTATGAAGACACGAATTGGTGTCAACATACTTTATATACAACCAGAGATATGAAAAATTGTGCTGTATACATGTAGTAAGAATTATAATACATTCCACTGTCATTTATTTTTTTAAAAAATCAATTAAAATTTTTAAACAATATTACAAAAAATGAGAGTTTTCCTAATCTTCAAAGTATGAGTCAAAAGTAAGAAGGTCTTCTACATTAAATGAAATGATTTCTCTTTAAAAAACAGTTTCCTCATGGATCTTTCTTTGGTTTTTGTCATATGTTACCTCTCAAATTAATAATCTTGTTTATATTAAAAGTTTGCAAAGTAGCCATTGGAATTTCAAATTCTCCCTAGTGAACTTTTGCCAGTTAGAATAATTATAAAATTGAGAATTATATTTGTAAGAATACATGAAGGATACAAATGTTTAACCTAGAAGAGGCACAGCTTTAGATTGAGAAGGTCCTTTGAGAATTTTATTTAAGTATGCTGCTCATGTAGCTTCCTATATTCTGTGTTTGGCCAATAGCCAATCAGTACCAATTAAGGACTGGACAAAACCTGATGATTCTAGGTAAATGAAAGTATACAAAGCATCTGGGCATGGTGGTTCATGTCTGTACTCAGGAAGCTGAGGCAGGAGGATTTCAAGATCAAAAGCAGCCTGGGTAAATTGGCAAGACCTTATCTCAAAATAAAAAAATTAAAAGGGCTGCAGGTGTAACTCAGTGGTAGAGTGCCCCTGGGTTCAATTTACAGTTACTATAAATAAAGAAAAAGAAGTATGCAAAGGTTATTTCAGAGATACAAATTAAATCTTTAGGAAGAAATCTTTATAAGGTTTTAAAATGATGACTCTAGACAAATTTTATTCAAAGAATGCTGGTCTTAGGAGATCTTTTGAACTAATTAACCCATAGAACAGCTTGAGAATGAGCTTATGTGGCTTTCCCCCTACCACTCCATAGAGGCATTTCTTCCTATGGATAAACAGCACTTGAATCACTATATGTAAAACCAGGAGGACACACACACATTATAAAGTATTAATTTACCTGATTGTGGAAGTTGAGAAGTTTCCAAGTCTGCTACCTGCTAACTGGAGACCCAGGAATGCCAGTGTTTGTAGTTCAAAGACCCAAGAAAAAGAGAACTGATAGTATAGACTACAGACAAGTTTGAGTCCGAAGGTCTATCTACTTCATGGCTAAAGGTATTGAATATGTTTTCATATATTTTTAAGCCATTTGTACTTCTTCTTTTGGGATTTGTCCATTCAGTTTATTTGAACTTTTATTCATTGTGTATTTGTAGTAGGATTAAACCCAGGGTACTCAATCACTGAGATATATCTCAGCCCTTTTTGTTTTTATATTTTGATATAGGGTCTTACTAAGTTGCTTAGGGCCTTGCTAAGTTGCTAAGTATGGTCTCAAACTTGCAATTATCCTGTTTTAACCTCCTGAGTCACTGGAATTACAGGTGTGCACCACCATGTCCAGCTCAGATTATTTGTTTTTAATGTTTAGTTTTTTGAGTTCTTTATGTTATATATTATATATTCTTATGTTAGAGGAGTAGCCTGCAAAGATTTTGTCCCATTCTGTTGGTTGTATTTTCACTCCTATTTCATTTTCTGTGCAGAGATTTTTTTTAATTTGATATCATTCCAGTTATTGATTCTTTCTAATATTCCCTCAGCTATAGGGTTTTTTTTAAAGGAAGTCTATGCCAGGACCTATATGTTACAATGTCTCCCCTGTTTTTCTTCCAGCAATTGCAAAGTTTCAGGTCTTATAATTAGATCTCTGATTCTTTTTAAAAAATATTTATTTTTTAGAAGTAGTTGGACACAATACATTTATTTTGTTTATTTATTTTTATGTGGTGCTGAGGATCGAAGCCAGGGTTTCACACATGCTAGACGAGAGCTCTACTACTGAGCCACAATCCCAGCCCCGATCTCTGATTCATTTTAAGTTGACTTTTGCACAGAGTAAGAAATAGGGATGTAGTTTCATTTTTCTACATATGGATATCCAATTTTGCCATTACTGTTAAAGAAGTTTTCGTTTCTACAGTGTATGGTTTTGGCATCTTTGTCAAGGATCAGATGATTGTAGCTGTGTGACTTGTTTCTCTATATTCTATTCTGTTCCGCTGGTCCATTTGTTTTTGTGCCAGTGCCATGCTGTTTTTGTCATATGAATCTGTAGTTAATTTTAAATGGGGTACTGTGATATCTCAAAGATTTTTCTTTTTAGTCAGGATTTATGTGGCTAGTCTGGGTCTTTTATTCCTCCATATGCATTTTAGGATTAATTTTTCTATGTCTGTGAAGAATATAATTGACATTTTGATGGTGATTTCATTGAATATCTCTGTTGTTTTTGGTAAAATGACCATTTTAGCAATAATAATTTTGCATATCCATGAACATGGGAAGTCTTTGATTTCATTATTTGAAATTCTATAATTTTCATTATAGAGGCCTTTCACCTCTTTGGTTAGTCTTAATCCTAAGTATTTTATTTTATTTTTGAAGCTCTTATGATGCGATTGTTTTCATCATTTCATAGCAAATTTATTTCTGTATAAAGAAGGCATTAAATTTTGTCCATTGATTTTTATAACCTGGTATTTTGCTTAATTTATTAGCACTGAAAGTTTTCTGATGAAATTTTCATGGTCTTCAAAATATAGAATCTTTTCATCTGCAGAGAGGGATAATTTAGCTTCTTCCTTTACTATTTGTGTCCCTTTTATTACCTTCTCTTGCCTAATTGTTCTATCTAAATTTATAAGTACTATATTGGATAAGAATGTGTAGAATGGACATACTTGTTTATTTCCTGATTTTAGTGGAAATGCTTTCAGTTTTTGCTTTGGTTATATCATGCATCTACTTCAAGATGTTGAGATACTTTCCTTATATCCACAATTTCTTCAGGGTTTTATCATTAAAGGATGTTGAACTCACATGAGTAGCTAAAAAGAAAATGCATTCTGTTGTTTTTGGATAAAACATTCTGTAGATGTTTACTAGGTCCAATTGATCTGTTGTAAGGTTTAAATCTGATGTGTCTTTGTTGATTTTCTGTCTAGATGGCTTATTAGTGAAAGAAGTAGATTGAAATCCCCCACTATTATTTTATAGTGTTGGTCAATCCTTTCATATCTAATAATATTTGTCTTATGAAAGTGGATGCCCCAACATTTACAGCATAAGTATTTCTAATTGGTATAACTTTAGGTTGGTTTCTTCCATTTAACAATATGTAATGGCTTTCTTTGCCTCTTCTAATTTTGACTTAGAGTCTGCTTTGTCTCATATACGAGTGGATTCTCCTACTTGCTTTTGGTTTATACTTGTGTGGAATATAATTTCCCATTCTTTCACTTTCAGTATAATATTGTTCTTGCCTATGAAGGTCATTTTTTGGAGACAACATAAAATAAGGTGTTGTTTTAAATCCAGTCTGCTAGTCTCTCTTTTAATTAGAGAATTAATATCATTTATATTCATCATTATTATCAAGAGATTTGTGTTACTGTCATATTGTTTTATATTTTATTATCTCCCAATTTTCATTTAGTTATTTATTTCCCTAATGTTATTTATACTTATCCATGCTCTCTTGTTTAGTTTTATCTTCCTCTTCTCTGTGAAGAATTCCTTTAGGTATCCTTTCCTATGCCATTTTAGTGGTCATGAATTCCTTTACTTTATGCTCATTTTGGAAGATTTTTTTGTTTCTGTTTTGATTTTGAAGGATTGCATTGCTGAACACAATAACCTAGGTTACCAGTTGTTATTTTTCACAATTTCATGTCCTCCTTGTCTTTAAAATACCTGCTGAGATATCTGCTTTTATCTTGATGAATTTGCCTCTCTAATTGATTTAGTTCTTTTCTATTACAGTTTAAAAAATCTTTTCTTTGTTCTGAATTTTTGGCATTTTAACTATAATATTTTATGGATAACTTCTTTTCTGGTCCTGTCTATTGAGAGTTAAAAAATGTCTCCAGTACTTGTATATCCATGTTTTCCCCAAGGTTACAGAATTTTTCTGCTATTGTTTGGTGAATATGTCTTCAGTGTTCTTAGTATGAATCTCCTTTCCTTATTCAAGGCTTATGATTCTTAAGTTTGTGCTTTTAATGTTGTCATGATGCTCCTGTATATTCTTCCAATAGAGTCTTATAGGTTTTTAACTGTCTGAGTGTTTTAATTCCGGTACCTTATCTTCTAGTGTGTATATTCTTTCCTCTGCTTGATCTGATTTCATATTGAGACTCTCCATACAGAGTTTCTCATTTCCAAGTTTTCTTTCTGATTCTTTTTATAGTCTCTATATCTTTATTGAAATACTTTTTCATATCTTGCATTTTCTCTCTCACTTTATTCTTCAGACCTTCTTTTAATTCATTGATCATTGTAACAATCAATTATTTGAATTTTTGTTTGCCCTTTCTTCTACTTCAATATGAGTGGAACTTATTTGTTGGGAAGTTTGTCTGTTTGTTTTACCTTTTGGAAGCATCTTGCATACTTGTTTTCTCATGTTATCTTTGTTTCTATGTTGATATGTGTTTTTTTTTTCCTCAGGATGGAGATATCTAGCAATGTTATGTAAGAGTCTTTTAGTGAGCTTGTTTCTCTTTATGGTGGATCCTAGCCCATCATGGTTTATCTTAACCTCAAAGCATCTATTCAATGTGTTAAAAATGCTATTTTCAATCCCAGCTCTGCTTTGAGATGAGAGACTAACCATCAGAAACAACAGCAACTTGAAAGGAAATCATATATATTCAATAAAAACTTATTGAAGATTATTCAAACAGAAGGGAGAGTGAGTATATAGAATAGATTGAAAAATCAAGACATAGAGAATATAAAGTTAATATCAAACATAGAAAATAGAGTGAATTTGAAGGAAAGAAGAGAGGAAGAAAGAAAAAGAAATAGTGGGGGAGGAAGTCAGATAAAAGAAAAACAAGAGAAAGAAAAAAAACAGAGAACATAAATGACAGAAAAAGATAGGAAATATAATTAACAAATTTAAAAATACTTAAAATTATATAAAAGTATGAAATAACAAGTAGTGACAGGAATCCAAACAAGCCAACATAGAAGGCAGTACAAGTGAAGTAAAGTCATACATGAAAAAGACTAAAACTTCACCTTGCCTAGATGTTTGACATATAGATACTTCTTTCAAGTACTTCAAGTTTTAAAATCAGTCAGGTACCAGAGTTGTGGCCAATGTCCAAGCCTTGAATATGTATCTTCTGACTGGTTTTGCTGGTGGAGGCAACTTCTGAAATACTGGGTGCAGCATTGAGGTGGGGGGTTGTGTATTTGGATTTTCCAAAGTCTAGGTGAGTCTCTTGTTTAAAAAATCTGTGTGGAGCTGTTACTGCAACTTACTCATTCAAACTTTGCCCATTCTCTCTTCATCTGGCTCTGGGTATCCTTATTATCCTTATCAGGGCCTGTGAGATTTTGTGTTACCTGGGGATTATGTGAATTCCAGCCCAGTTGCTGGATCCCTTTCTGGCACAGTCTGTAGTTTTATGTGCTCTTGGGGTTTTCTTCCAACATGGGGAGAAGCAATGCAGGCTGGTGTTAATCACAAAATGTCACCCTACCCTCCTTTTCAGGTATAGAGCTAAGTGACTCTGGAGATTTCATGACTGGCCTGGGAACCTGTGGGTCTCCTAGCTTTACAGATGGGATGGTGCTGGGATATCCTGTCATGGTTTAGATGTGAGGTGTCTCCCAAAAGCTCACATGTGAGACAATGCAAGAAAGTTCAGTGGAGAAATGATTGGCTTGTGAGAGTCTTAACCCAATCAATGAATTAATTCCCTGATAGGGATTCACTGAGTGGTAACTGAAGTGGTAGGGTGTGGCTGGAGGAGATGGGGATTGGGGCATGGCTTTGGGGTATATATTTGTATCTGACAAGTGGAGTCTCTCTTTCTGCTTTCTGATTACATTGTGAGCTGCTTTCCTCTATTACACTCTTCCACCATGATGTTCAGCCTCACCTCAAGCCCTGAGGAATGGAGCTAGCTTTCTGTGGACTAAGACCTCTGAAACCATGAGCCTTCAAATAAACTTTTTTCCCTAGAATTGTTCTGGTCAGATTTTTTAGTCGCAGCAGCAAAAAAGCTGACTAAAACACATCCCTGACCAGTGAACCTAGACTTTCTCTGGCATGGGTAGAATACTTCAACAGGGGAATTTTAGTATGCAGATAGAAACACTGTGTACATAGACATTGGAGTCTTTCTATTTGTGTTCCCTCTGCCAGACATCATGTTTAATAGGATTTAGGCTTGCAGGAACTTCACTGGTACAGGTGGGAGTTTTCCATGCCCTCAAGGTTTTCATGATGCTCAAGGAAAAGCACCAGATGCTTGGGTTGATCACAAAGACTTTACCCTCCCCTCCTCTGGTGAGGACCTAGGTGGCTCCAAAAATTCCAGAACTAACCTGGGAACCCGTGGAGTCCCTCATATTGCAGAGAAGCTGGTGCCATTATGTTCACTTCCCAGCAGACCGAACTTTCTTTGGTGTTGGCAGTGCACTTTGTGTGCCCCCAGGAGGCTTCCGTGCATGAGGGAAGATGCCAGGGTACCCAAGCAGTGCAGTGGGTTCTGCTACATTCTCTCTGCTGACCAATTTTTGTTTGCTTGTTTGTTTTAGGCTTACAATGATTTCAGTATATAAACTATTCAGATGGCTTGCTACCTACAGGTCAGTCATGAAGGTAGATGAAGATACAGGAGATTATATTTCCCTAAGATGCAGGCTTAAGAAACAAGGCTTAGCCCCAACAACATGGCTTCCTTCCACAGTTCTCTGCTTATACTGCTTATACTGCCCACTATGCAGTTCTGGTTTCAGCTAAATTCAGACTGACTTTTCACTCTGACACTGTTTTTGTCATAATTTTGTTAGATATGACTTTCTTTCTCTCCCTTTGTGTGATCACCCCCCACCAACCTGCCCTGAAGCTGGCCATGGATACAGCTTCATACCTGATTAAAATTTTCTCACTCTCTTTTCCAGTAACTATAGTCTCTGATTTTTTTTCCAAGTCTCTGACTGTTCCAAATTGAGTCTCAGTACATTCCCTCAATCACCCACCTCATGAGTAGTTATTCTCTGGTTATTTTGTTTCCTAACTTCAGAGGAGCAGGGACATAAAGCCTGCTTCTATGCAGACTTTTTTTGAATCCTCCAGAGTGCTTCCTCCCTAGGGACTTTATTATTCCTTTAAAAATGCAATGCTGAAGGACTTGAAAAATTTCTGAGCTCATTTCATTATGAATATACCTCCCAGTCATGCACAAGATGTCAATTTGAGTATAGAAACACAAGGAGTCTCTGATGTGTACACTATTTGAGTCTAGGATTCTGATTTAAGATAGTGAGGTTTATCTGAATCTCAATGAGTCCTTCACATTTTGGAGGGTGATTTATTATCAAAACCAACTGGGAAAACATCTGTGGTTCAAACAGTTTAATTCATTACTCATTGCAACAGGGAAAACAGATACCATAGGGAACCAATGGCATCTCAGGAAGACAGCATGAGAGGACCCTTCTCAGATTTGGGCTTTTGTGAGTTGATTTTGGGAAAAGCACAGGGGAAACAGGGTTTTTTCCCTGGATTGGAGTTTTAAAAAACAAAGCAGCTTGATTGGGAAAATTCATATATTATACAATTCATCCACTTAAAGTGCACAATCCAATATGGTTTTTAGCATGTCTGCAGTGTTATTCAGCCATCCCTGCAATCAATTTTAGAGCTCTTTCTTTGCCTAAGAATGAAGCTTCATAGACAATAGTGATCATTTCTAATTTCTTTCTCCTTTACCTATTCCCGTGGCTCCAGAATTTTACTTATCTACTTTCTGTCTCTATATGTTTGCCTTTTCTTTGTCACTACATGCTTATCAGAATAGCTATTATATAAAGGAAAATGAACAATTGTTGGTGAAGCTGTAGATAAAAGGGAAACTTTGTACACTGTTGGTGGAATATAAATTAGTACAGACATTATTAAAAACAATATTCCTCAAAATATTAAAAAATGAAAATTCAGTATGATCTAGTAATACTAATACTGTATATATATCCAAAGGAAATAAAATCAGTATGTTAAAAAGATATCTGCACTCTCGTATTTATTACAGAACTAGTCATAATTCCTTAGATATGGAATCATCCTGGGTATCCATCAATGCACAAATGTATAAAGAAAATGTATATGTACAACAGAATACTACTGAACAATAAAAATCAGTATCCAATATTTGTGCCAAAATGGATGGAATTGGAGGATAATAGGTAAAGTGAAATAAACAAGAAACAGAAAGAGAAATACTGTATGATTTCAGTCAGATGTGGAATCTTAGGAAGCTGATCTCATAGAAGGATATATTAGAAGAGTAGTTACCAGAGGCTTAAATAGTTATAGGAGGATGGGGAGATGGGGAGATGTTGGTCAAAGGATATATAATTATAATTAAGTTATAATAAAAGTAGTATA
Source organism: Callospermophilus lateralis (assembly GCF_048772815.1). Classification (NCBI taxonomy): domain Eukaryota; kingdom Metazoa; phylum Chordata; class Mammalia; order Rodentia; family Sciuridae; genus Callospermophilus; species Callospermophilus lateralis. Next base: position 40,458,954 of record NC_135325.1, read on the forward strand.
AATATAATCTGCTAAAAAGCAGAAATAATTCTATGATTAGGTACCTTAGTTAATCTTATCCCTCTACTTAATTACTACCTCCAAGTTCACTTTCCAGTTCAGTGTTTCATGCTGCTAGTTCCCTCTCCCAGTGACAGTTTTCCTTCCCTGCAGTTCCCTTCACCCTGTGATGTCCTCATCCTGTAGAAGGGGCACTAATAGAAGAGGTCCAGAGCAGGGTCTTTAAAAGATGGGGTGAAGAGCTATCACTCCTGAATTTAAGAACAATATTGAGTAGTGTGTTGAATATTTCTAAATATGGTTAACTTAGATTTGAAAATTTTTTTGGAATAAGATTTAGATAACTTTTCTTACAACTTTGTATATTGCAAAGAAATAACAGCAATTTTTTTTCTAAAAATCATTTTATTAATACTTTCCATATAATTTGAAAATAAATGCATGTATTTATTACCATAATGATGATGATAATGATGGTGATGATGACAATGATAATGAGTACTAGTAGTAATAGTGGTAGTGGTAGTGGTAGTAATGGAGGTGGTTAGTCACAATAAAGCCTCTATAAACCACATCTAACTACAATTACTGGTAGGAATTAAAAATATATTTAGTAATTAGCAGTAGTTGAATTGGCAAAGCAGTCAACATTAAGATGTCAAAGTTGATTCACAAAATCCAAACTAGAGAACTGGATTAATTCAGAAATTCAGTTTCATACACTAGATACCATATGGCAAAGGAATTCAGTCATTTGGAGACTAGATCCGAAGGGCAAGAGAGCCTTTATTGTTACTATGGAACTACAGTAACAAAAACAGCATGGTATTGGCACCTAAAGACATGAAGATCAATGGAATAGAATAGAAGACACAGAGACAAACCCACATATATACAGTTATCTCATACTAGACAAAGGTGAAATAAACATACATTGGAGAAAAGATAGCCTCTTCAGCATATGGTGCTGGGAAAATTGGAAATCCATATGTAGCAGAATGAAATTAAACCTTTATCTCTCACCCTATACAAAGTTCAACTCAAAGTGTATCAAGGATCTAGGCATTCGACCAGAGACCCTGCACCTAATAGAAGAGAAAGTATGGCCAACTCTCTGTCATGTCGGCTTAGGTACCAACTTCCTCAACAAGTACAAGCAGTACTATCAAGAATCAATAAATGAACAGGTATAAAGACATGAATTGGTGTGAATATACTATACATACAACCAGAGATATGAAAAATTATGCTCTATATGTGTAATAAGAATTGAAATGCATTCCACTGTCATATATAAATTTAAAAAAAGAATCAATAAATGGAATGGAATCAAACTAAAAAGCTTCTTTACAGCAAAGGAAACAAGAATGTGAAGAGAGAGCCTACAGAATGGGAGAAAAATCTCAGCCACCTGCACCCCAGATAGAGCATTAATCTCCAGAATATACAAAAACTCAAAACACTTAACAAAAAATCCCCCCCAAATAACCCAATCAACAAATTGGCAAAGGAACTGAACAGACACTTCTCAGAAGAAATACAAATGATCAACAAATATCTGAAAATATATTCAACATCTCTAGCAATTAGAGAAATGCAAATTAAAACTATACTGAGATTCTGTCTTACTCCTGTCAGAATGGCAATTAGCAAGAATACAAGTAGCAATAAATATTGGTGAGGATATGGGGGAAAAATTACACTCATACATTGCTGGTGGGACTGAAAATTGATGCAACCCCTATGGAAAGCAGTATGGAGATTCCTCAGAAAACTTGGAATGGAACCACTATTTGACCCAGTTTTCCCATTCCTCAGTTTATACCCACAGGACTTAAAATCACCATACTACATTGATGCAGCCAAATCAAATTTTATAGCAGTTCAATTCACAATAGCTAAGCTATGGAACCAACCTAGGTGCCCTACAACAGATGAATGGCTAAAGAAATGTGGTATATATTCACAATGGAATATTAGCCATAAATAAGAATGAAATTATGGCATTTGCCAGTAAGGGGATGGAACTGTTGACTATCATGCTAAGTGGAATAAGCCAATTCTAAAACAACAGAGACTGAATGTTTGCTGTGATATATAGATGCTAACACAAAGTAAGGGTGGGGGAGAGAAGAATAGCAGTTCATTGGATTAGACAAAGGAGAATGAGGGAAAGGGAGGGGGATGTGAATAGGAAAGAGTAGAATGAATCGGACACAATTTTCCTATGTTCATATATGAACACATGACCAGTGAAATTACACATCATGTATAACCACAAGCATACGATGTTATACTCCATATATGTATAATATGTCAAAATACACTCTACTATCATGTATATCTAAAAAGGACAAATAAAAATTTTAAAAAGAGCCTTTATTGGAGCTGGGCACAGTGGTACACACCTATAATCCCAGCAGCTCTGGAGCCTGAGGCAGGAGGCCTTAGCAAAAAAAAAAAAAAAAAAAAAAACAAACAAACAAAAAAAAATGAGGTTCTGAGCAACTCAGTGAGACCCTGTCTCTAAACAAAATACAAAATAGGGCTGGTGATGTGGCTCAGGGGTCGAGTGTCCCTAAGTTCAATCCTTGGAATTAAAAAAAAAAAAAGGATCCTTTATTGGGAGATGGAGTCATTAAGATCAAATTGGAACCAACAACAGTTAGTTTTTGATGTTTTCCTGGAAGTGGAATTCAGAGGTGAGGGTTAATCAGATACCTCATTAGGGAGGAATGTGGAGTGAACCAGACAGAATATAGAAGTTGCCAATATTAGAGACATCTGGTTATATCCTTAGATTGATTGATTGATTCATTCATTCATTTATTCATTCACCTACTCACTGAATGCTTGTTGCATGTCAAATACATACTGAACAATGATACAGATCTTCCATAGAGATAACTAAGTTGTAGTCTTTAAGATATACCTTGTAAATAGTTATTTTTCACTAGATTTCTTTGAGAAGAAAAATAGCTTTATTTATTTAACAGGGGGTGATTATTTACTTTTTATATCAATTAGGTTCTTTGTTTCTCTTTCCTGTAATCCACATATACTTATTGCTTCATAAATATTTATTGGTTTATTTACAGTAAGTCACTTTCTTCAGAAGTTGGACAGAGAAATCAAACTGCACTTAGTTATGATCATATAGCTACGAATATGCCATATGTATAGAGAACATTATTCCCTAAAGACTCTAATACATATAAAACTGCCTAGTGTAAGTGATGCTTTAGGAAAATCAAAGTAAAATGGAATGTGCCTTTTTCTGGGGAAATTATAGACCAACGAGAAGAAACCAGTATTAGGATGCAAGGAAGATTAATTCTTTAGAGGCAATTATCGGAGAAAAACATAATGAGAAGAAACAAAAACTCTCCTTGAACCTTCCAAAGTGTTAGGAGGAAGGTGAATTTTTCATTGTTCATTAGATGAGTGCTAAAGATTACTATTTTCTTTTTTAGAGCAATTAATTTATCTATTATTTTAAAGGAAGAGGGAAAAGCCCCTAAATGCAGTTAATTGCTTTTGTTTCTGGGATATTGAATGCATACATAGTTTTAAAATATTTCTATTTTTCCATGATGAATCTGTCATCAAAACAAACTAACCAACAAACAAACAGAATTAAACATAGCAAAGGTATATGTGTCACCTTATTAATCTACTGAGATGAGCTAATAAAGAAGTATGTCTTTAAGTGGTATTGTATTTCCTCACATAATTTCCTTCTAATTTTTATTTTATTATGCTGAAGTGTCTGTCATTTTTTCCTTCTCATGATTCTGCTCTAGTATTCATTAATCACTGACTGTTTTCCTGGTCAAAGTCCAAAAAAAGTATTCTAGTAGGTCTAGTTCATTATTATTTTTCTTGATAAGAGCCTTTCTTACCACTCCATGTTATGGGTTCCCACAAGTCAATGTATACCACTCTTAGGTGGTCAGGAAACCTGGTTCAATCTATGGACATTCTTTCACAAAGAACACAGCCCCCCTGGTTTTCAAAGCAAGGAAATGGGGCAGCAAAGCCTTGGCTATGAGAAATTGAATATAGCAGTCTGAAATAACAATTGTACATAAATTACAGGAACATTGAAAGGAAGAAAATATTTTCTTTTTAAGCCCCTCACCTATTCCTGTGCATGGTTCTTTCTTTTTCCCTACCTTCTAGGAATGTATTGCTCACTGGTTATCTAAAGTCACTGTAATATTCCACTCAGGTCCAACCATCGTTGAAATTAACATTTGCACTACTATCAACACTTGACTCTTACTTTTCAGTTTCTCATCCTTAATTTTATTCAAAGCTTTCACTCATTCAATACCAAGGTCTCAGCTAGAAATAAGGAGATAGGAAGGAAAAATAATTATAGTCATGTATATCAAATCATTAATAACTACTTACTTCTACCATAAGAACAACACACACACACACACACACACACACACACACACACACTCACACACACACACTGTGAAAAATATGAGTGTTTATTAATCAAAATAAACATTGGGAAGACTTCTGGCATTTACCACATAAAAATCTTGGAAGTTATCACCCCTATCTTAATAGCAAGAGAAAAAGCAGGACAAACTAAAAATCAGTGACTATTTAGATCCAGCAGAAAATCGAGAGCACAGAAGAAATAAGACATTTTGCAGATGACAGGGTTATCTATGAAGAAAACCTGAAATTAACAAAATTCTCTGGGAAGTAAAAAGAAATTATAGCAAAGTAGTATTAAACAAGGTACTATAGAAATATTACTTTCCTCAGTTATGTAATAAAGATGATAATTGCAAAGATTTAATAATTAAAATAAGGATAATCCTTGTTTAAGGAGGCATTAGCTATTTTTGAGGAACCATGTTAATTATTGAACTTCAATATTGAAAAGACCATCTGTGAAGACCAAATCTAGTGATCAATAAAACTACCAGTACTTTTTATAAAAGTCAGTGGATTTTATATAGTACAACAATGAACAAATGGAATTTGAAATTAAAAATACATTACCATTTATATTAACACACCCCCAAAATGAAATATTTAGCTATAAACCCAACACAGTATTTATAAGATATGTGAGAAAAACTGCAATTCTGATGAAAGACACCAAAGAAGAACTAAATAAACGGATACATATACCTTGTTCATGAGTCAGAAGACACAGTATTGTCAAAATTTCAGTTCTTCTCAAATTTATCTGTAAATTCAAATCAGCCAAAATTAAAAATCAGCTAGTTATTTTGTGGATACCAACAAACTGATTCTAAAGTATATAAGGAGAGGAAAAAAACCAGAATAGTCAATACAATACTACAGGAGAAGCACAAAGTCTGAGGACTGGCACTACTTAACCTCAAGACTGACTATATAGTTACTGTAATCAAGAGAATATGATATTCTCAGAAGAACAGACAAATAGATCAATGGAATACAATAAAAGCCCATACTCAAACCCATACAAATATAGCTAACTGTTTGTTGACAAACAAGCAAGATCAATATAATGAATAAAACACAGTATTTTCAATTATGATACTGGAACTATTGGACATTAACATTCAAAAATTAATTCAGATACATACCTGATCAAAGATTAATTTAAGGGTGATCTCAGAATATGGTATGTGAATGATTCTGATTCTCTATTGAAGGTTGCCAGAATTATCCAGCTGGGTAAGAGAGGGGTCCTAGATAATACAGAAAACATTTTTGAGCAGAAGAAAAAATCATTAAGACAATCTGATATTATAAAAATCAGTAAACTGCCAGGCCTGGTTGTGCATGCCTGTAAGCCCAGCAGCTTGGGAAGCTGGAGCAGGAGGATTGCAAATTCAAATCCATCCTTAGCAACTTAGCAAGGCTCTAAGCAACTTAGTGAGACCCTGCCTCAAAATAAAAAGATACAAAGGGCTGGGGATGTGACTGAGTGGTTAAGCACCCTTGGGTTCAATCCCTGGTACAAAAAAAAATCAGTAAGCTGTCACATTATTTGGCTGAATTTCCTTTGGGCCTTTGGGGTAGAGGAAAATCTAGGTTGGAGACAAAATTTGCTAGTGTATGTGGATAATTTGCAGACAACTTTTAGAAATACTCCAACATACTTCCATTAAAAAAGGATAGATGAAGCAAGCAGAAAATCAGTAAGGACAGAGTTGACCTCTATAGCACCATCAGTCAACTATAACAATTGAAATTCATGTAATAACAGCGGGATACACATTCCTTTCAAGCTCACATGGAATATTCCCCAAACCAGAAAAGATTCTAGTACATATTACACACCTTAACATTTTTAAAAGAAATGATACTATATTGGTGCCCCTTCTATTTTCAGAAGATCCCGTTTTTATCCCCTCCCCCCAGCCTCTGTATGTAAGAGAAAACACATGACACTTATTTTTCTGAGTCTTACTTCACTCAGCTTAATGTTCTTCACTTGGATATTATTTGGGTGTCTATTAGGCATCAAGACATAGCATGTTCAAAATAGAAGTCTATCCTACTTTTTTTCCCCATAATTTTTCCTTCCCTAGATTTTCCATCTCAGGAAATGGCATCTTCTGGTTGCTCTAGATAAAATCTTGGGCTTCATCTTTATTTTCTTCCATTTCATCTCTCCTATATTCATCTATCAAAAAGTCTGTCACCCTTACCTCTGGATTGTATTCTGAATATATCCACTTTTCTCCATCCCCACTACTAGTATCTGGCCCAAGTCACTAATTGTATTTTATTTGCACTACTATAATCACCTCTTAATTGTTCTCTTTGATTTGTCTCTTGATGCCTTACCTTTTATTCTCTCACAAAACAATGAAAAAGACCTCTTAAAATGTAAATCAGATTATATGATTACTCTGTTTTACACAAGAAGATTGTCTTTAGGCTAAGAATAAAATCACAACATATTAACAAGACTTAATAGGCCTTTCATAATCTGGCCCATATATCCTTAATCTCATCTGGCTATATGCTCCCATTTGCTCACTGTTTCCTCAGTCTTTGCTTGGCTAAGTATTATGGACATTAAGAATGGAAACATATCACATGTCTGTAACTAGGAAACATTTCAAGCTGGGGATAGCACCTTGAGATAAGATTTAAAGGTTCAGTAGAATTTCAACAAGTGGAGATGAGAGGTGGTAGGCAGAGTGTTCTAGCGAGATGAATTTGGAGGGAAGAATGCATGGAGATGCTCAAGGAACATCAACTGATCCAGTTTGGTTAGGGGTTAATGAATATCAAGGATAATGGAAACATGGTTAGAAACGTAAATTGGGTCCAAATCACAAAAGCTCTTAGGGCTATGTGAAAGATTTTGGACATCATTTTGGAGGAGATTTGGAGCCATTAATGTTTGTACATCAGCTTTTCACTTCAAGTAAAGGAAAACACCAATTCACATAGATGCAAACAATACAGAAATTTACTTTCATATATAACACTACAGCTAGAAGTTAGGCTAGCTCTAGGTGTATTTCAGGACTTTTATTCTATTTCTGTATGATTCTGTTAGCTCTGCCCCTTCACTGATTAGAGTTATACTCAGACTTGTAATTAGATAGCTTCACAGGCAATTTATCCCAAAATATTAACATTAGAGGGATACCAAATGACCATTTCATCTAGTTTTACCTTTATAATAGAAGGAATACTTACCTACATGCTTTCCCAGAAGTCCTCCCTAAAGCCTCATTGCCTATTGTTCCAAGCCCACTCACCTCTCTACCAGTTACTGACAAGGGGATTCAGATAACTATGATGGGCTTATAAACTATGATGGGCTTATACCAAATGCTATTTACTTTTTATAAATGCTATTTATTTCAGCCAGGCATGAAATTGACTTCCTATAAAGCCCATCCTATGTAGAACAGAGGCAAATACATGAATAAAGTCAAGGTTCTGTTAGGTAGGAGGAAAGAACAGGATAAAATACTGGAGAGGTGACTAACTGTGTCATTAAATATTTTTGAACAAGGAATGGCATGATCAGAACTGGTGTTTGGAAGACTACTATGAACTATGAAAGAGACTAAAGATTAGAAAATGAGTTAAAAGCTTATTAGTTCTGCAGTTGCCCAAGATCTGGTTATGATGAGCTAAGGAAGTAATGGCAGTGAAAGTGGGAAAGAGGAAAGGTTTGTAAGATAAGGCAGAAGTAGACTTCAGGTTATTTGGTAGTTGATTCAAATAACAATATTCTACCAGTCTCTTGCTAGTGTACCCACTTAAGCACCTTAGAATCTTTTCTTAAATATTTACCCTTATCTTTTCAGTGAAGATTCCACAAATTATATTTTTAACCAAAGGATCCTAGTAGAATGCCCAGTATTCCTTCTCTTACTTAGTTCCAGATCACTTAGTAACAGAGCAATAATGGTGGAACTGTGCTCAGCTAATTAACATTCTCCCTTGCTGGGTGTGGGCATATTACTAAAGTAAGATAAGATGTCAAAGTAATTGTTGCATGCTACTGCTGGAGAGTCCTTTTTTGTCCTTTCTTCCTTTGCTCCTTCCTGATCCCTGGAAAACCAGTCATCCTAAAGGTACTCTGAAGAGGAGAGCCTTGTGATATGATGGTAGGACCTATGTCTCTTACAAGCATAATGCTACAAACCAACCCCAAACAGCCTTCTCCCCGGCTTCTTTTATATGAAATAAGTAAGAGTCTTATGAGGCAACTGACACTTTAATATTCCTGTTGATTGTAAAAAAGAAATCTAATCCTCCTTGGTATAAACTGTGGTTTTATAAATCATACAAAATTCTTTCTGGAATGAAGCAGAGTATAAACCACAAAGAAACAAATTAATAAAGAGATAAATGTAGCTGATTGGATTGAGGGATAGGATAAAATTAAATATTATTTTAAGGTTTTGGGACAATGGTTGGAAAACTTCCACATGATTAAAAAAAACTATAAAACAACTTGCATCAGGAACATGTGCAACATTATTCTATAAGTGTAAAGAGTACAGTATTAGGATTTGAAACTCCTGGGAACCAGTACTACCTGTCACCAAAAGCAAGCTGTATGATCTTGAGCAAGTTATTCAATCTTCCTGAATCCTTGTCTATAAAACGAAACAATTCTTCACCACCTCACATTCATAAAAGTGGTAACTTTATTATTCCCATGAATCTGGAGCACCATTTTTTTTCTCTCCAAAAACTATAAAATTAACTGTTGTTAAATTATGATTCTTTTCTGGATGGGACTCTCTATAAAGTATCATTATGATGGATTAGGTTCAATCAATTCAACAGCTGTGGGGGTGGAAATCCTGACAGATGTTTAGTAGGGAATGAAATGCTTCTGACTTCCTTTTTAAGTGCCTCCTGTAAATTCTGAATCACTTCCCTCAGACCTTTCCCTTTATTCAGGTCAGCATTCTTTCCTGTGAAGATGCCAGCAACAGTCTTCCTTTCCTGGGGTCAGTAACCCCATGCTGCCAGCTAGTATGACTGCCTTTTGTTCACAGAGATAAAGCCCCCTGCCTGAAGCTGTGGGCCTTGGTGAAAACCATTGATGATTTTTTTTTTCGATTTTCACTCATGTCCTGTGTACCAGACATTTAGGGGGGTTGGGCTGAAGATGTGAAAGTAGATATGGCAGTTACATGGGGCTTTAATTTTGCGATGCTTCTACTAGCAGACCCTTTTTTTTTGATAATGTCACATACTGATATTATCAACATGCTGTCACTAATAGTCATAAATCTTTCCAGAAGCTGGAGAGATTTGGAACTGCCTAGAAAAAAAAGTGTATTTTTTAATAAATTGGCCACTCAGTATATTGAAAAGAGATTAACTACTAACTTGCTCTATCTTATGAATATGAATATATTAACTATAGTAGGAATCATGCAAACTCCCATTTGTGTCATTTCACAAGTGTGACTTTTATCTTAAATAACAAAACTGTACTATGAATTCTATATGGGCAAGGATTTAACTATCTTTTTTGCGAGTCCACAGATAAATGGAAGAAAACTAAAGTAAAATAAGCCTCATTGTTCTAACATCTATTTTCTAAGGTCATTTCTACATCTATCCATGTTTCCAATGAAAAGACTAGCATATTAATATAGATGGTACCTCAGCAGAAGCTATGGGCATTCATGTTATCATAAAAGACCTCAAGTTCAGCTGAGGAAGGACTATTCATTTTTTCATCCTTTTAATGTTTTATTAGTACATTATATTTTTTATATAATGGTGAGGTTCATTTTGAAACATTCATAAATGCATTAACATAATTTTCTCCAATTCAATCCCCCTTCCCTTCCCTCCTAATACCCCCCTGATTCCTTTCCTCACTCTATTGTTTTCCTTCTATTGTTTTTTTTATATCTGGTGCATTATACTTATACATAAAAGTGGAACTCACTGTGGTATATTCATACATGAATATAGCATAATTTGGTCAAAATTCCTTATTTCTGAAAATATAAGAAAAAACATTTAACCCTTGACTTTCTGAGTCTGACTTATTTCACTTATCATAATGTTCTCCATCTCCATCCATTAACAAGCAAATGACATAATTTATTCTTCCTGTGGTTAGGTAAATCTCCATTGTGTATATGTGTGTGTACATGGATGTGTGTGTGTATGCATGTATGTATATGTGTATATGTGTGTGTGTATTACATTTTCTGTATCCACTTGTCTGTTGACATGAGTGAGGCTGGTTCCCTGACTTGGCTATTGTGAATTGTGCTGCAATAAACATTGGTATGCATGTGTCACTATAGAGTGCTTATTTTAGATTTTCTGGATGAGTATGAAGGAGTGAGGTAGCTGGTTAAATGCTGGTTTCATTCCTAATCTTTTCAGGAATCACCATATTGATTTTCAAAATGGTTGTACTAATTAGCAGTCCCACCAATAATATATGAGTGCATCTTTTTTTCTGTATCCTCACCAGCATTTATTGTTATTTGTATTCTTTTTTAAAACTTTTTTTAAGAGAGAGAGAGAGAGAATTTTTTAATATTTATTTTTCAGTTTTTGGTGGACACAACATCTTTATTTTATTTTTATGTTGTGCTGAGGATCGAACCCAGCGCCCTGTGCATGCCAGGCGAGCGCATTACCGCTTGAGCCACATCCCCAGCCCCTATTTGTATTCTTGATAATAGTCATTCTAACTGGAGTAAGATTAAATCTCAATGTAGTTTTGATTTGCATTTCCCTGACTGCTAAAGATGTTGAACATTGTTTCCCATATATTTGTTGACTATTTGTGTTTTTTTTTCTTTTGAGAAATATCTTTTTAGTTCTGTTGCCTAATTATTATTTGTTTGTGTGTGTTACTTTTTTTTTTTTGAGTTCTTTAAAAATTCTGAAGTTTAATCTCTTATTTGATACCTGGCAAAAATTTTCTCCCAATCTGTAGGTTCTCTCTTGACACTCTTATTTTTCTGTGCTGTGAAAAAGCTTTTTGATTTGAAGCCATCCTACTTATTAATACTTGGTTTTATTTCTTGAGTACTAGGAGTCTTATTAACAAAGTTGGCACCTGTGCCAATATGTTGGAGATTTGACCCTATGTTTTCTTCTAGCAGTTGCAGTGTTTCTGGTCCAATTCTTGGGTCTTTGATACATTTTGGGTTGATTTCCGTACAGGGCAAGAAAAGGCATCTAGTGTCATTATTCTTTTTAAATTTTTATCGTTTTAGATATACATGTCAGTAGAGGTTATTTTGACATATATACATGGAGTATAACTTATTCTAATATGGATCCCATTCTTGTGGTTGTACATGATATGGAGTTTTACTGGTTGTGTATTCATATATGAACATAGGAAACTTATGTCTGATTCATTCTACTGTCTTTCCTATTCACATCCCTCTTTCTTCCTTCATTCTCTTTTGTTTAATCCACTAAACTTCTATTCTTCACTCCCCTCTGCACCGTTGTATGTTAGCATCCACTATCAGAGAGAATATTTGGCCTTTCGTTTTTGGGGGTATTGGCTTATTCCACATAGCATGATAGTCTCCAGTTCCATGCATTTACTGGTGAATTCCACAATTTCATTATTCTTTATGGCTGAGTAATATTCCATTGTGGATATATACTAAATTTTCTTTAAAAAAAAGCTGCTATAAACATTGATTTGACTGCATCAATGCAGTATGGTGATTTTAATTCCTTTGGGTATATACCAAGGACTGGGATAACTGGGTCAAATGTGATTTCATTGCAAATCTTCGGAGGAATCTCCATATTGTTTACCATACTTGTTGTTCCAATTTTCAGGCACACCAGTAATGTTTGGGTATACTTTTTTCCCCAACTCCTTATCAGCATTTATTGGTTATTTGTGTTCTTGATAATTGCCATTCTGACTGGTGTGAGATGGAATTTCAGTGCAGTTTTAATTTGCAATTCTCTAATTGTTAAAGATGTTGAACATTTTTTTTTTCATATATCTGTTGACCATTCATACTTGAACTGAAAAGATGGAACTATCTCCCATGTTCTTGGATAGGCAGAATTAATATTGTCAAAATGGCCATACTAGCAAAAGTGTTATACAGATTTAATGTAACTCCTATTAAAATTCTGATGACATTCTTTTAAGAAAAAGCAGTTATAAAATGCATTTGGAAAAATAAGAGGCCCAGAATTGCCAAAGAAATCATTAGTAAGAAAATAGAAGCAGAGGACATCACAATATCAGACCATAAATTATACTACAGAAATATAGAAGTAAAAATAGCATGATATTGGTCCCAAAACAGACATGAAGACCAGTGGAATAGAAGACACAGAGATAAACCCACATATATATTTTTATCTCATACTGGAAAAAGGGGCCATAAGTATACATTGGAGAAAAGATAGCCATTTCAGCAAATGGTGCTGGGAAAACTGGAAATCCACATGTAGCAAAATGAAATTGAGCCCCTATCTCTAATCCTGCACAAAACTTAACTCGAAGTGGATCAAAGACCTAGGCATTAGACCAGAGACCCTGTGCTTACTAGAAGAAAAAGTAGGCCCAACTTTCCATCATGTCAGCTTAAGAACCAATTTTCCTCAACAGGACTCCTATAGTGCAAGAAGTAAAATCAAGAAACAGTAAATGGGATGGTATCAAACTGAAAAGCTTCTTCACAGCAAAGGAAACAATCAAGAATGTGAAGAGAGGGCTGAGGTTGTGACTCAGTGGTAGAGCAGTTGCCTAACATGTATGAGGTCCTGGGTTCAATCCTCAGCACCACATATAAATAAAAATAAATAAATAAAATAAAAATCCATTGACAACTAAAAAATATGTTTAGAAAAAGAGGGTGAAGAGACAGCCTACAGGATGGGAGAAAAATCTTTGCCAACTGCACCTCAAATAGAGCATTATTCTCCATGATATATAAATAACTCAAAAACTTAACACCTAAACAAAAATAAATAACCCAATCAATAAATGGGCAAAGTAACTGAATAAACGCTTCACAGAAGTTTCATTCTTCTACATATGAATATCCAGTTTTCCTAGTACCATTTGTTAAAAATGGTATCTTTTTTTCAATATATGTTTTTAGCAACTTTGTCAAGGATTAGATGACTGTATCTATACAGATTTGTCTCCCTGCCTTCTATTCTGGTCTTCATGTCTGTTGTCATGCCAATACTAGGCTGTTTTCTGTTATATAATTTGAGATCAGGTATTGTGATGCCACCAGCATCACTCTTTTTTTTTGCTCAGTACTGATTTTTCTATTCTTTTATTCTTCTATATTAATTTTAGCATTTTTCCTATCTCCATGAAGAATGCCATTAGTATTTTTATGAATTTTGCATTAAATCTATATATCAGTTTCGCTAATATTATCATTTTGACAATATTTATTCTGCCTATCCAAATTCATGGTATGACTTTGCATCTTCTAAGGTCTTATTCATTTTCTTCTGTGTTCTTTGTTTTTCACTGTAGAAGTTTTTCACTTCCTTGGTTAGATTTATTCCCAAGTTTTTCTTTTCTTTTCTTTTCTTTCTTTCTTTCTTCCTTTTTTTGAGGCCCGTAATCCTGAATTTATTCTCATCAGATTTACTATAGGAAGGTTATTGATTTTCCTATGCTGATCTTATAAGCTGCTACATTTCTGAATTTATCAGATCTAGAAGTCTTTTGCTTATAGTATTCTGGGTCTTCTAAGTATAGAATAATCTCATCAGCTAACAGAGATAATTTGACTATATTTCAATTTTATTCTTTTAATTTCCTTCTCCTGCCTGATTGCTCTGGCTATAATTTTTTTTGTAATTTTTTTTAAAAATTAATTTGTTCTAATTAGTTATACATGACAGTAGAATTCTTTTTCACACATTGTACACAAATGGAACACAACTTCTCATTCCTCTGCTGTACATGGTGCAGAGTCACACTAATAGTGTAATCATACATGTTTATAGGGTAATAATGTCTGTCTCATTCTACCATCCTTCCCATCCTCACTGCCCCACCCCTCCCCTCACTCCCCTCTACATAATCCAAAGTACCTTCTTTCTTCCCTACCCTACCCCTCCATGGATCAGCATCTGCTTATCAGAGAAAGCATTTGGCCTTTGGTTTTTTGGGGGATTGAGTTTTTTTTTTTTTTTTCACTTAGCATGATATTCTCTAGTTCTATCCATTTACCTGCAGATTCAATCATTTTATTCTTATTTAAGCCTAAGTAATATTCCATTGTGTATATGTACACATTTTATTTATCCATTCATCTGTTGAAGGGCATCTAGGTTGGTTCCATAGTTTAGCTATTGTGAATTGAGCTGCTATAAACATTCATGTGGCTGTGTCACTGTAATATGCTGATTTTAAGTCTGGCTACAGTTTCAAGAACTCTGTTGAATGGGAGTGGGGAGAATGGATATCTTTGTCTTATTCCTGACTATAGAGGATATGCTTTCAGTTTTTCTCTAAAGTATAATGATGGCTTTGTGTTTGTCATTTATAGCCTTTATGATATTGAGGTATGTTCTTTCTGTCCCTAGTTATTTTTAATTTTTTTTTAACATGAATGGGTGCTGGATTTTGTCAAATTCTTTCTCTACATCTGTTGAGATAATCATGTAATTTTTGTCCTTAATTGTATTCGTGTGATGAATTGCATTTATTGATTTGTATAATTTGAAGCAATCTTGCATTCCTGGAATGAAACCAACTTTATCATGTTGTATCATCTTCTTAATGGGTTTTTGAATGTGGTTTGTTAATATTTTATTAAGAATACCTGTATCTATGTTCATCAGGGGTATGTGTGTATAGTTTTCTTTCCTTGATGTGTCTTTATCTGGTTTTGCTATCTGGGTGATTCTGGCTTCATAGAACTACTTTTGCAGTGCTCCCTCCCTTTTTATTTCATGGAATAGGTTCAGGATGATTGGCATTAGTTCTTTAAAGGTTAGGATAAAACTCAACTGAGAATCTCTCTAGTCCTGGGCTTTACTTTGTTGGGAGCCTTTTTTATCACTCGTTCAGTCAGTCTCATTTCTTAATATTGGTCTATTTATGTTTTATTAGTTCCATTTGTTAAATCTGGGTAAGTCATGTATGACTTAGAAATATGACTAGAAATTTGTTAATATCTTCTAGATTTTTCACATTTTTGGAATATGTTTTCAAAAGTTGCTAATGATCCTCTACTAATGAACCAGGCATTAAATGTCTGTAGTGATATCTCCTTTTTCATCTCATATTTTTCTTGGGGTGAGGGGGTTAACCAGGGATAGAACTCAGGGGCACTTGACCCTAAGCCACATCCCCAGCCCTATTTTGTATTTAATTTAGAGGCAGAGTCTCACTTAGTTGTTAGCACCTCACTTTGCTGAGGTTGGCTTTAAACTCCTGCCTCAGCCTCCCAAACCACTGGGATTATAGGCATGCACCAGTGCACCTGGCCCATCTCATATGTTTTTGATTTGGGTTTTCTTTCTCTTTATTTTGGTTAGTTTGATTTATCAATCAAATGATTTATCAATTATCAATCAAGGATTTATCAATCTTGTTTATCTTTTCAAAGACCAATTCTTTGTTGCAGCGGCCCTTTTTATTGTTGTTTTTAATTCTCAATTTTATTGTTTTAGCTCTGATCTTAAATTATTTACTGTCTTCTACTGGTTCTAGAATTGGCTTGAGGAAGGACTTTTATGTATTCCAGGTGGAGGTCAGTCCTGGAAGACACAGTGTATCAGGATAACAAATAAGTGTAATAAGAATTTAATCCCTGTAGATTTTAGCCTCTTTGGTTCAAACAAGAACACAGACATACATGAGAGATCAAATTATTATATTCCATGTAGACTTCTACATATCCTACTCACCTCAAATTCAGTTTGTGTAATGCAATGTTTATTTCTTAAATTACAAAATATGTACTCATTATAAAATGATTAAAATATATAACTAAATGAAGTATAAAATAAAACTGACCTTTACTTTTGTCTTCACTCTACTCTTCTCTCTTAGTGTACCATTCTTAATAGTTTGGTTTGTGTCTTTGCAGGACTTTTTTTATGTTCATTGACATAAACATATAAACATGAATTTTATTTTTTCCTTAGTATTTTAGTTTTGTAGTTATTGGAAATGGGATTTTTTTTCTGTTTTAGTTGGTGATGGAACCTTTATTTATTTATTTATATGCAGTGCTGAAAGTTGAACCCAGTGCCTCACACCTGCTAGGTAAGTGCTCTACCACTGAGCCACAACACCAGGCCCTGGGATTGTTTTCTTGATTTCTATTTCAGGAATTTCACTGCTAGCATGTTGAAATGCTACTGTTCTTTGTATGTTGATTTTATACCCTAAAACAATTAATTTATTAATTTAAACAAATTTTTAGTGGAGTCTTTGGAATACACACACACACATACACAAATATATACTCACATGTATATACACATGTATGTATATGTGTGTGTGTGTACACACACACACACACACACACACACACACATAAAATCATGTTTTCAGCAAATAGGAAAATTTAACTTCATTGCTTAAGGCTTCACTAAATTGCTGAGGCTGCCTTTGAACTGGCAATTCTCATGCCTCAGCCTCCAGAGCTGCTGGGATTACAGGTATGCACCACCACCTGGCTAAAATTTAACTTCTTTGTTTCCAGTTTGAATGCCTTTTATTTCTTTTCTTGCCTACTTCTTCTGACTAGTACTTCCAATATTCTGTTGAATAGAAGTGATGAGAGAAGGCATCCTTTTCTTAAAGGGAAGGCCTTCAATTTTTCCCATTTCAGTATATGTGCATTTGTCATTTAAGGTCTTTATTATATTGTGGTACATTCCTTCTATAACTAATTTGCTCATATTTATATCATGAAGGGACATTATAATTGTCAAATGATTTATCTGCATCTACTGAGATGATCATATGATTTTTCCCCTTCATATGCATCACATTAATTGACTTGTGTATGTTAAACCATCCTTGCTTGCATCCCTAGGATGAGACTCACTTGATCATGATGAATAATTTTTAAATGATCTATTGAATTTTGTTTGGTGGTATTTTATTGAGAATTTTACATTTGTGCTTATCAGGATATTGGCCTGTAGTTTGAATTTTAGTTGTGTCATTGTCTAGTTTCTGTACCAAGGTAATGCCAGCCTAGTAGAATAAATTTGAAAAAATTCCTTCCTCTTTGATTTTTTTTTCTGAAGAGTTTCAGAAGAATTGGTATAAGTTCTTCTATAAATATTTAGTAGAATTCAGCAGTGAATTCATCAGGTCCTGAGTTTTTATTTCATGAGAGACTTTCTTTTTTAAATTTTTTTTTAATATTTATTTTTTAGTTTTAGTTGGACACAATACCTTTATTCTATGTATTTATTTTTATGTGGTGCTGAGGATCGAACCCAGGGCCTCGCATGTGCCAGGCGAGCACTCTGCTGCTGAGCCACAATCATAGCCCTTTATGGGAGACTTTCTAAATGACACAATATTATTGTTTATTATTGGTCTGTTCACATACTTCCATTTTAGTATATGTCCCAAAACATATCCATTTCACCCAGGTTATCTAATATCAGAAATGTGAAAGGTATATTTTATCTTTATTTGAGTCTTCTCTCATTTTTTTAGTATTTTTTAGTTGTAGATGGACACAATATCTTTATTTTATTTTTATGTGGTGTTGAGGATCAAACCTAGTGTCTTCCACATGTGAGGCGAGCACTCTACCACTGAGATACAACCCTAGCCCAAGACTTTTGTTTTCTAATATATGAACTGGCCTAGAGTATATTCCATGTGCTGTTGAGAAGAATGTACATTCTGCAGATGTTGTGTGAAATTTTCTATAAATGTCTGTTAGGTCTATTTTATAAACAGTGCAGTTCAAATCTGATGTTTCTTTGTTGATTTTATGTCTGGATTGTTTTTCTATTACTGAAAGTGATCTGGCATAGCCTCTCCTATTATTTTACTGAAGTCCGTCTCTCCCTTTAGATCTTATAATATTTGTATGACATATTTGAGTATTCTATTGTAGGATAAATATATGTTTACAATATTTATATCTTTAGCCTTGTTGACCCCTTTACTATTATAAAATAACCTTTTTTGTCTCTTTCACAGGTTTTCACTTATTTTGATCACAGGGAAATATAGCTATTCCAGCTATATTTTATTTTCCATTTACATAAAATATAATTTTACATTCCTTTGCTTTGGATCTATGTGTATGCTTCAAAGGTGAAATGAATCTCTTATAAGCAGAATGTATTTTCTCCTATTTAGCCACTCTACATCTGTCAAATGGAGGTTTTGATCCATGTATATTCAAGGTTATTATGGATAGATAAAGAATTAATTCTTCCATTTTGTTAACTGTTTTCTGGTTATTTTGTACATTTTTTATTCCTTTCTTCCCCTATTCTTTTTTGCCTCTGTGTTTCGATAGTTTTTCTGTAATGATAAACTTTAATTCCTTTCTCTTTCTCTTTTCTGTACCTGCTGTAGTTTTGTTCTTTGTAGTTACTCTATTGCTTCTGATTAAAAATCTCACAGATAAAATCAACTATTTAAAGCTGAAGACAGCTTTATTTTGATTCCATGCTAATACTCTGGACTTTTACACTTCTTTCCACAATTTTTGATTTTGTTGCTTTAAAGTACATCTTCTTATATTGTGTTTCCCTTAACATTTTGTAACTATGATTATCATTGATCACCTGGATTTTTTTTCCTCTCTTCATACTATTTTATGCCACCATTACAAAAGTGGATCATTCTAAATTTGAATATGAGTTTACCACTGAGTTTTATAATTTCATATTTCCATGATATGGAACTGTTATCCTTTTTTCTTTTGGTTGAAGTATTCTCTTAAGCATCTTCTGTAAGTCCAGTCTCTTGATGATTAATGCCCTGAGCTTTTGCTTGCCTGAGGAAGACTTTATTCCCTTTTAAGTCTTGAGGAATATCTTTGTTGGGTATGATATTATTGTTAGTTTTGAAAAATTAGTGCATTATAATTATACATAATAGTGGGGCTCATTTTGACATATTCATAAATGCATATTTTTTCCATTTTAGTCTCCTATTCTTCATCTTTATCTCTATCTCCCTATGATTCCTTTCCTCTACTCTATTGGTCTTCCTTCTATCTATTTATTTATATGTTTTCTCATTTATTTGGTGCATTATATTACATATGAAATTGTAATGCATTATGATATATTAATACACTCATATAGCATAATTTGGTCAATTTCATTCCCCAGTTCTTTCCCTTTCTCTCCCCTTCTTACTACCCCTTCATACCCTTCTACTCTACTCATCTTTCTTCTATCTTTATAAGATCTCCCTTTGTTATTTCTTTTCTCTTTATAGCTTTTACAAGTGAGAGAAAACATTCAACCCTTGACTTGCTGAGTCTGACTTATTTCACTTAGCATAATGCTGTCCAGTTCCATCTATTTATCAGCAAATGACATAATATTCCATTGTGTGTTTATATATATATATATATTTTCTTTCTCCACTTATCTATTGATGGACCCTAGGCTAGTCCCATAACTTGGTTATTGTGGATTATGCTGACAAAAAACATTGGTATGCCTTTATCACAATAGTATGCTGGTTTTAGTTCTTTGGACAAATTCTAAGGAGTAGTTAGTGAAGTTACATGGTGGTTCCATTTCTAATTTTTGAGGACTCTCCATACTTCTTTATAGAGCAGTAGTTTTATTTTTTTTTTCTTTTGGCACTTGAAATATCACAGTCCATTCTACCCCAGCCTACAATGTTTGTGCTACTGACAGTCAAATAGGGATTCCCTTTTATATGACTTAACTCTTTTGCTGCTTTTATAATTCTCTCTTTGTCTTTGACTTTTGATGGCTTAATTATAATGTGCTTTGGAGAAGACTGCTCTGGGTTGAATTTGACTGGGGTGCTTTATGCTTCAATGATCTTGATGTCCATATCTTTCCCAAGATGTCAGATATTTTCAACCAGTATGTTAATAAATATGCTTTCTGTGCCTTTCCCCCATCTCTTCTCCCTCTATAACTCTCATAATGCAAATATCTGTTCACTTAATTGTAGGACATGGATATTTTTCTTTACTTTTTTTCCTCTCTGTTATTACAAAAGACCTGACTTCAATTTCAGAAATTATTTCTCCTATTTGATCTAGTTTGCTGTTGATTGTAATTTTTCAAATCAGTGAAGTCTTCCACTTTATTATTTCTGTTTAACTTGTGGTATTTGTGTCCTTGTTGAATTTCTTAGGCAGATTATGAATTGTTTTTCTGACTTTTTTCAATTGTTTATAATTCCTTTTATCTCATAGAGCTTCCTTAAGATCACTGCTTTGAATTCTTTTTTCAAAATTTTTAATTTGTTTTAATTAGTTATACATGACAGTAGAATGCATTTATGCACTTTGATATATTATACATAGATGGAATATAAATTCTCATGTTTCAGAGAGTACATGTTGCAGAATCATATTGGTCATGTAGTTATATATATATATATATATATATATATATATATATATATATATATATTCTATAATAATGTCTTTTTCATTCTACTATCTTTCTTATGCCAACATCCCCTCCCCTCCCCTCCCATCACTTTCCTCTACCTAATCTAAGGTAACACTATTCTTCCCTAGTGCCCCCCCTGCCTTATTGTGAATTAGCATCTGCATATTAGACAAAACATTTGGCCTTTGGTTTTGTGGGACTGGCTTATTTCATTTAGCATGATATTCTCCAATTCCAACCATTTACTGGCAAATGCCATAATTTTACTGTTCTTTAAAGTGGAGTAATATTCCATTGAATATATATATACCACATTTTCTTTATCCACTCATCTATTGAGGGACACCTAGGTTGGTTCCATAGTCTAATTATTGTGAATTGAGCTGCTATAAACATTGATGTGGCTGTATCACTATAGTGTGCTGATTTTTAGTCCTTTGGGTATAAACCAAGGAGGGCGATAGCTGGGTCAAATGATGGTTCCATTCAAAGTTTTCTAAGGGATCTCCATACTGCTTTCCATAGTGGTTGCACTAATTTGCAGTCCCACCAGCAGTGTATGAATGTGCCTTTTTAACCACATTCTCTCCAACATTTATTGTTGCCTGCATTCTTGATGATTGCCATTCTGACAGGAGTGAGATGAAATCTTATCAGACAATTTTTTTTTGTTCTCATATCTCTATTAAAGTATTTATTTTTATAATCCTGGCACAATACAAGTCTTTTATTTTATAACATAAATTTGCCTTTAAGTAACAGATAGTACAGTTAAAGCAGGTTTACCTTATGAATAATCTCGGTGTCTAAACACTATTACACTGCCTTATTCAAGTAGCAATATGATATGGAATATCAATGTGAATAGGTGGTAGAATGGTGCTAGGGAGAAATTCCTGACCTCCCATAATTCCAAAAGAAGGCAGTAAAGGAAAAAGTTATCTGAGAGGTGGGTGACAAAAAATGTTCTAAGACCCATTACTACAAAATCTGAGACTGGGAGAGACTTGAAGATTGGTTACCAGAGTAGAAAATAAACAGTTTCCTAACCCCAAACCCAGACCTGGGTGGAAAAGGGGCCAGGAGCAAGAGAAAGAGGGAAAGGAAAAGCACAAACCCCCCCCCCTTTAAAACAACTGGCAAAAAAAAGAAAACAGAAAAAAATAAAACATGACAGAAACAGCAGTGTCCTTGAAGCAAATTATGCAGTTTAAAACCAAATAGTGAATAGAAACCTATGTGAGGCAATATTGAGCAAAAAGAGAAATGCTGGAGACATCACAATACCAGACCTCAAATTATATTACAGAGCTATTGTAATAAAAACAGCATGGTATTGGCACCAAAACAGATATGAATCAATGGAACAGAATACAAGACAAAGAGACAAATCCAAATAAAAATAGACAAAGGTGCCAAAAACATTTGTTGGAGAAAAGATAGACTTTTTAACAAATGGTGCTGGGAAAACTGGATAGCCATATGTAGAAGAATGAAACTAGATCCCTATCTCTCACTATGCATAAAAGCTAATCAAAGTGGAACAAAGACCTCAGAATTAGACCAGAAACTCTGCAACTGGTAGAAGAATATGTAGTCCCAACATGCCAACATGTTGGCACAGGTGCTGTTTTTCTTAATAACACTGTTAACATGCAAGAAATGAAACAAAAAAATAAGTAGGATGGCATCAGTTTAGAAAGCTTCTGTGCTGCAAAGGAAAGGATTAAGATTGTGAAGAGAAAGGCCTACAGAATGGGAGAAGATATTTTGTACCTGTTCCTGGGATAAGGCATTAATGTCCAGAATATATAAAGAACCCAAAAAAACTTAACACCAGCCCCCCACAAATAACCCAAAAATAAGTAGGCAAGAGAACTAAACAGACACTTCTCAAAAGAAGAAATATAAATGGCCAACAAATATATGAAAAATGTTCAATATCTCTAGCAATCAGGGAAAATCAAAACTATATTGAGATTTCACATCACTCCAATCAGAATGACAGTTATCAAGAACACAAATACTAATAAGCATAGGAGAGGATTTGGTGGAAAGAGTACACTAATACATCATTGGTGAAACCACTCTGGAAAGCAATATCCAGAGTTCTCAAAAAACTAGACATAGAATCACCATATGTCCAAGAGATCTAAAGTCAGCATACTATAGGCATACAGGCACATCAATATTTATAGCAGCACAATTCACAATAGCCAATATATGAAACCATAGTAGGCACCCTTTAACAGATGAATGGATAAAGAAAATGTGGTATATATACATAATGGAATATTATTCAGCCAGAAATAACAATGAAATTGTGGCATTTGCCAGTAAATTAATGCAACTGGAGACTATTGTGTTCAGTGAAATAAGCACGTCCCCAAAAGTCAAATGTTTTCACTGATATGTGGAAGCTAGTCCAAAATAAGTGGAAAAAGAAAAAGTAAAGGGGGGGGGGATTCCATCAACATAGAAGAAAAATCAGTTGAGTAAAGGAAATGGATTGAGGGGAGGGAAGAGTGATTGGATAAGGGAATAAATCTGACCTACCTTTCCTGTGTATGTATATGTATATGAATATACCACAATGAATCTCATCATCATGTGCATCCACAAGATACTGATATTGAAAAAAGTATAAATAAATAGCAGAGAAACTGTTGAGTAGAGGGAAAGGAACAGGGAGATAGAGGAGGGGATGGGAAGGGGTAGTAAAGGGGACTGAATTAGAGCAAAATATTATCCACTAATAAAGACATTTTTTAAAAAAAGACAGTGAGGCACTGGGTTCAATTCTCAGCACCACACATCAATAATAAAATAAAGGTCCATTGACAACTAAAAAAAATTTTAAAAAAGACAAGTAATGTAACCACCATATGACCCAGCTTCCCCGTTTCTTGATATTTACCCAAAATAATTAAAATATGCATACTATAGTGATACATGCATACCAATGCTTATAGCAGTGTAACTCACAATAGTCATGTTATGAAACCACCCCCAGGTGCTCATCAAAAGATGAATGGAAAAGGAAAATGTGATAGATATACACAATTGAGTTTTTTTCTCATCCACAAAGAAAAATGAAATTATGTCATTTTCTGGTAAATGGATGTAACTGGAGAACATCATGCTAAGTGAAATAAGCCAGACTCAGAACGTCAAGGGTCAGATTTTTTTCCTCATGTGGAAGTTAGAGAAAAATAAGCAATTTTTTTAAAAAGGGGGAATAATCAGTGAAAATAGAAGGGAAAGTATTGAAGTAGAGAGTGTGATTTGTGGAGGAAGGAGGAAAGATGGGAAAGGGAAGGAATTGCAAAATGAAATTGACCAATTGATTATATGTGCATGTTTGAATATGTCACAATGAATTCCACTTTTATATATATTCATAATGTACCACTTAAAATTAACTAAGTAAAATAAAGACCAATAGGATAGAAGAAGGGTATCAGGGGGAGGTAGATGGGGAGGGAAAGAGAAAGTACTGGGGATTGAAATGGAACAAATTATATGCAAGTATGGATATGTCAAAATGAACCCCATGATTATGTATAACTATTATCCACTAATAAAGACATTTTTAAAAAAGACTGGAGGGAGACCTGTTGGAGGTCTTCATAATTACTTTGCTGAGAGATAATTTTAGGTTAACCTATTGTCATAGCAGTGTAAAGGAAATAATTAAATGCATTGGAAACTTATTACAGATATAGAACAATAGCTACATCAAAAAATCAACCTTTGTCTTAGGATTGGCAGTTGAGTGAGTTGTTCTCCAAACAAAACTCACGTGAGGGGAATTAAATTCTTTGAGTTGGCTCTCCTATCTAAAATCCCATCCTCTCCCCATTTCCCTTTCTATTTGTTTTTAGAATTTGGCAGCAACCTGTATTTTATCATTTTTAGTTTGCATAACTTCACTAGTATATTAACTTCCATGGAGAGACAATTTGTTTTCTGTTGTATCTCTAGCCCCTAGAACAATGCCAAATACATACTGGTTCCTGAATAAATATTTAATAAATGAGAAAAAGGAAAAGATAGATTGAAAACCTGTACCTAGATCATAGTAAATGCTGTGGCCTCCACTCTCTAGGTCTGGAGACAAAAGAAGGCTTTGATGAAGCTATTTTGAAACCCCATACTGGTGATTTCATTCACACTATCACACAGGTTAGTAATATTTATTTTATGCATGCAAATCCATTTCTCAACTTGCTCCTGAGCTCCAATGTGATTTGTCAAGCTCACATCCTGTTACCCTCTGTGCAAATTATCTGCAAGGACATTGTTAGACAGTCAATATGTACTTGAAGTACAATGGTTCCAATTGGCTTCCCCTTAGAAACTGTTTTCATTGTTTTATTCTCAAACCAATACAGGTTTATGTAAAAGAGGCCTAGTAAAAAGGGAAAAACATGTGTTTTAGAATATGAGAAATTGTACCTGTGTTCAAATGCTTCTTATCCATTTACTAACTGTGACTTTAAAAAGTAATTTAATCTCTGTATGGTAGGGTTTTCTCATGTATCAAGTAGATATAATAATATGAATTATTTCAGTTTATGTAAATGTCTAGTATTTTGCAAGCAGTTAAAAGTGGTACCTTTGAAAAATATTAGCTAATGCTTATTTAATTCTTATACATGCTAGGCACAGAGCTAATGGGCATGAACTCATATTTCCACAAAAACCCCCATGAGGAGTGAGATAACAATAAATGTTGATAGGGATATGGGGGAAAGGATACATTCATACATTGTTGGTGGGACTGCAAATTGGTACCACCACTCTGGAAGCAGTATGGAAATTCCTCAGAAAAAACTAGGAATGGAACCACCATTTGACCCAGCTATCCCCCTCCTTGATCTATACCCAAAGGACTTAAAATCAGCATACTACAGTGACACAGCCACATTAATGTTTATAACAGCTCAGTTCTCAATAGCTAAGCTATAGATTCAACTAGTTGCCCTTCAATAGATGAATGAATAAATAAAACATGGGGCTTTCTTTGAATCTGCACATCCCTTTTGGTACTTTGACTATTTTAACAATACTAATTCTGCCAAAAAATATACATGGGAGTTCTTTCCATCTGCTACTGTCTTCTTCAATTTCTTTTTTTCTTTTTTTTAAACATCAGAAATTTATTAGTTGCTCAAAACATTACATTGATCTTGACATATCATATATCATAATTTTGTTTCAAATGGGGTATGAATTCTTATTATTCCCACGTGTACAGATTGCAGGATCACATTGGTTATACAGCCACGTTTATACATATTGCCATACTAGTGTCTGTTTTATTCTGCTGCCCTTCCTATCCCCTTCCTATCCCCCCTCCCCTCCCCTCCCCTCCCATCCCCTTCCCTCCCTCTACCCCATCTACCATAACTCATTTCTTTCTCTCTCTCTCTCTCTCTCTCTCTCTCTCTCTTATTTTTTTCTCCCCTTCGCCTCACATCCTCTTATATGTATTTTTGTATAACAATGCGGGTCTCCTTCCATCTTCCGTGCAATTCCCCCTCTCTCTCCCATTCCCTCCCACCTCTCATCCCTGTTTAATGGTAATCTTCTTCTCATCCTCTTCCTCCCTGCTCTGTTTTGAGTTGCCCCCCTTATATCAAAGAAGACATTTGGCATTTGTTTTTTAGGGATTGGCTGACTTCACTTAGCATGATCTGCTCTAATGCCATCCATTTCCTGCAAATGCCATGATCTTGTTATTTTTTAGTGCTGAGTAATATTCCATTGTGTATATATGCCACATTTTTTTTATCCATTCATCTATTGAAGGGCATCTAGGTTGGTTCCACAGTCTAGCTATTGTTAATTGTGCTGCTATGAACATTGATGACACTGTGTATCCCTGTAGTATGCTCTTTTTAGGTCTTTTGGGAATAGTCCAAAAAGGGGTTCTTCAATTTCTTTTTTCAATGTTCTGTAATTTTTTTCATAGAGATCTTTCACCTCTTGTTCAGTTTTTCCTAGTATTTTTGTAACTCTTGTGACAATAATCAGTTTTTACCTATATAATTGGATTTTGAGTAACATTTTCAAGACTTTAGTGATACATATAGCCCTTAATTACTTTTTTTAAAAAAAATTGTAGTTGTAGATGAACAGCATGCCTTTATTTCATTTGTTTCATTTTTATGTGGTGCTAAAGATCAAACCCAGTGCCTTACACACGCTAGGCAAGTGCTCTGCCACTGAGCTATAGCCCCAGTCCACCTTGATGACTTTTAAGAGATCCATATACCACTTATACTTTTAGTTTCTTAAAGATTTTATTTATAAATTCTACTGTATTTTTATTTAGTTTTATTCTTAGCAGTGATATCTATATCTATATCATATACTTACAGATTAGATATGCTAGTAATATTTGGTGGTGTATATTGGTATAAATGCATGATCATTAAATAAAAAAATAATTCATCTGTATACCAACCAAAGTCATCTCATGTCCCACAAGTGATATAAATTTCAGGCTTTGAGTATTCTTGGGGCACTGCAACTTTTGTTTTTTCCTGATTAATTTATTCAGGGATTATTTATTGTGTCTACTCTATGATAGGCACTGTTATAAGTGCTAGGGATATAGCAAATAAAACTCCTTTTCCCTTATAAAGTTTGTCTAGTGCATGGAAAGAAAGATGAAAAACAAACAATTTTCATACATTAGTAAGTGCTATAGAACACACACACACACACACACACACACACACACACACAAGGATGGAAGGTTAAAAATAATGGAAATACCTTAGCTATGATCGCTATGCAAAACTGGGATGAGTACATTCCAAGAAGGAATAGCAAACACAAAAGCCATGGGGTAGGAATGAAAGGGGTATCTGGAAAACAGCCAAAGGCCCATGTGGCTTGAGCATAGTGAATGAGGAACATATTACCAGGAAGTGAAGTTTGAGAGTTAAAACTTGTTTGTCACTTTAGACTTTATAAGCCATGGTTAAAAGTTTTAATTTTATTCTAATTATAATTGGAAGTACTGGAAAATATTAAGCAAGAGGATGATATAATCCGATTTGTGTTTTTAAAAATCACCCTGGATGCTCCACAGAGAATGGAATGTAGAGGAACCAGGAAGACCAATTAGGATTCTGTTATAGGTGAGAGATGAGTGTAGCCTTGAGTAACCTGTTAGCAGTAGAGATGGAAGTGATCAGATACAGAATATGTTTGGGTGATAGAACTGACATTTCATGATTAGCTGAATATGGCAGGAAGGGAAAAGGATAATCAAAGACTCTACAGTTTTTATCCTGTGCAACTGGCAGAATGATGGTACCATTAATTGAGATAGGTAAAACTCAGGAAAGATAAGGTTTGGGGAGTAAAGCAATGCTTCTACTTTGAACATGCTAAATTAGAGATGCTAATTAAACATCCACATCGAGGTATCAAATGGTTAGGTGTGTATGCAAATCTGATGTTCAGGGAAGAGTGCCAGGATAGATGTATACATTAAGCGTTATCATTAAGATGGTTTACCAAGCCAAGAGCCTGGATTGAGTTGACCATAGGAAATATTGTATGTAGATACAGAAGGCCATGTTTGAGCCTCAAGACCTTTCAATATAGCAAAAAAATTAGCGGGTGGACCAATGGTACAGAATAGAGGACACAGAAACCAATCCACAAAACTACAACTATCTTATTTTTGATAAAGGGGCTAAAAGCATGCAATGGAGGAAGGATAGCATCTTCAACAAATGGTGCTGGGAAAACTGGAAATCCATATGCAACAAAATGAAACTGAATCCCTTTCTCTCGCCATGCACAAAAGTTAACTCAAAATGGATCAAGGAGCTTGATATCAAATCAGAGACATGGCGTCTGATAGAAGAAAAAGTCGGCTACGATCTACATACTGTGGGGTCGGGCTCCAAATTCCTCAATAGGACACCCATAGCACAACAGTTAATAACTAGAATCAACAAATGGGACTTACTCAAACTAAAAAGTTTTTTCTCAGCAAAAGAAACAATAATAGAGGTAAATAGGGAGCCTACATCCTGGGAACAAATCTTTACTCCTCACACTTCAGATAGAGCCCTAATATCCAGAGTATACAAAGAACTCAAAAAATTAGACAACAAGATAACAAATAACCCAATCAACAAATGGGCCAAAGACATGAACAGACACTTCTCAGAGGAGGACATACAATCAATCAACAAGTACATGAAAAAATGCTCACCATCCCTAGCAGTCAGAGAAATGCAAATCAAAACCACCCTAAGATACCATCTCACTCCAGTAAGATTGGCAGCCATTATGAAGTCAAACAACATCAAGTGCTGGCGAGGATGTGGGGAAAAGGGTACACTTGTTCATTGTTGGTGGGACTGCAAATTGGTGCAGCCAATCTGGAAAGCAGTATGGAGATTTCTTGGAAAGCTGGGAATGGAACCACCATTTGACCCAGCTATTCCCCTTCTCGGTCTATTCCCTAAAGACCTAAATAGAGCATGCTACAGGGACACTGCTACATCGATGTTCATAGCAGCACAATTCACAATAGCAAGACTGTGGAACCAACCTAGATGCCCTTCAATAGACGAATGGATAAAAAAAATGTGGCATTTATACACAATGGAGTATTACTCTGCATTAAGAAATGACAAAATCATAGAATTTGGAGGGAAATGGATGGCATTAGAGCAGATTATGCTAAGTGAAGCCAGCCAATCCCTAAAAAACAAATGCCAAATGTCTTCTTTGATATAAGGAGAGTAACTAAGAACAGAGTAGGGACGAAGAGCATGAGAAGAATATTAACATTAAAAAGGGACGAGAGGTGGGAGGGAAAGGGAGGGAGAAGGGAAATTGCATGGAAATGGAAGGAGACCCTCAGGGTTATACAAAATTACATACAAGAGGTAGCGAGGGGAAAGGGAAAAATAATACAAGGGGGAGATATGAACTGCAGTAGAGGGGGTAGAGAGAGAAGAGGGGAAGGGAGGGGAGGGGAGGGGAATAGTAAAGGATAGGAAAGGCAGCAGAATACAACAGACCCTAGTATGGCAATATATAAATCAATGGAAGTGTAACTGATGTGATTCTGCAATTTGTATACGGGGTAAAAATGGGAGTTCATAACCCACTTGAATCAAAGTGTGAAACATGATATATCAAGAACTATGTAATGTTTTGAACAACCAACAATAAAAAAAAAGAAAAAAAATTAACCAAATTAACCTAATAACACAAATATAAAATTATAAACCATGATATTTCTTGCTACATAATGATTCCAGGCCTTTGGAAGGACTAAAATATAACAAGGAGAATAATATTGAGCTGTGACTTTTCTTGCTGTACCGCAAATTTATTGTATGACCTTGCCCAAGTGCTTGCCCCTTTGAAACCTCAGTTTAATTTGCTAAATAAAGGGTATTTGCAATTACATAAACTCTGATTTGTAGATCTCTGTGATTCAGCAGGAAAGACAGTAAACTTTGGGTTATGACTATCTCTGTCAAGATAAGCAAAAAGTACAATGATTTCCTTTATATTTGATATGGGCATAGATATAATTTTATGTAATATGTGTGGGATAAAGCAAATTATTTTCCTGTACATCAGTTTGCCTATCTGCTATGGAAGCAGAATCAGGGACTAAGGAAAAAATTTGGTCTGTAGTTCTAGAAATCCCTTCTTTTCCAGGGTTGCCTGAGATAAAAGGGAGGAATATGTTGAGTGGTGGGGAGAATAATTAAAATTTTACACAAACCATGGGTAGTATGGGATAAAGAATACTAAATTTGTCTTTAAGAGCCTTGGCTTTTAGTTTTACTTTTTACTCAGTGACATGGCTTATTGGTGTGTGGTCTTTTCTCCATAATTCAGTTCTTTTCACCTATAAAATGAAGAGATTTTGCAGCTCGTTCTTTCCTGGTAAAATTTAAAAATTTTGAAAGTTATGGATTTCTTTGAATATATAATAATATGCATAAATGAATTCTGTCTTCCATTCATGGTAATGTTGTATTTTTCTCTTTAAATTATTTCATTTTCAAGTGAATCCATTAAAATTGTCAACTATTGATTTTTCTTATTCTAAAGATAAAAAATAGACAAATCTGAAAAGGCAGATATTGCTGAGAATTTTTGTTAGTGGGTCTAGGTTTGGGAGTCAATAAATAAAGTTTCTTTAACATGTTGGAAGACATAATCAAAGGAATCTTTATTCCCTGTACATTTTAGAGTGGTTCTATGCCCGATTAATGAGTGATAGGGGTGGACTTTAACATTCTCAGAGACTGAATAATCAAACTAAAAGTGTCCTCAAGACAGATGGGTAGTCATTATGTAGTAAACTATCTTTCAGTATAATGAATACACCCCTGGTGAAATGAAATGGTTATTAGGGTCCAAATATGACATTTCCATAATAATAATAATATCACATACTGAGTATTTACCTTGTGTCATTTAAAATATATGACAGTTCTATCAGCTAAAATCTTCATATTACTTTTTCCAGTGAGAAAACTGAAACACAGAACACATGAATATCATACCCAAGGTCATACAGCTAATAAGTGGAAGGGTAAAAGTTCAACATCTGTCTTTTCCTGTCCACCCAAAAGCCTTTCAACTAGTTAACCCCACTAAAGTTATCAAACACACTTAATTAAATATGAACCTATCTAATGGGTAGTGAGCTTATATCTAGAGCAGCATTTCTTCCCTGATATGATTCTTTATTCTGTGTTTTCCAAGCTCTTTGCCCTGGGCCCCAGACTATGTCTTCTCTAAAATTAAGGCTGTTACTGCATGGAATGATGCTGCTTTGATAGTCTTAGGTGTAACATTTGGCCAAAGGGATCTTGGCTGCATAGGTGAATGCTCATGTAGAATGCCATCTGGAAGGAATGGCTATGAGTAGGTTGAGCCAGCAGGGATTCTGAGAGGATGGCTGGATCTATTGCAACATAGTATTTATGCAAAAGTGGCCTGAGAGAAGCCAATTAGAAGAATTGATGAAAGGACTAGTAAAAATAACTACTCATTGAGTGGAAAATATCCACTCCTTTGAGAGCTGATTTTGAGCTTCTTCCTGTGGCTTTCCTTTTCTTCCAGAAACCAGTGTTATAGCCAGAGTTCCAGAAATTGCAGCTTACTAAAAAGAACCTGGAAAGCTGGGGTGGGGGTGGTTAAGGGAGAAGGTGAGGGGGAAGGGATATAGGTCAATGTTAGAGTGCTCATCTCCTATACACAAGGGCCTGGGTTCAGTCTCCACCACTGTAAAGACAGAGAGACGGCGAGGGGGGGGGAATGAATCAGTAATGTTGATTTTCTCCTCACATTTATTGAATTATAATTGAGAAATGAAAGTTGAATGTATTTATGGTATACAGTGTAATGTTCTTATGTATCTATATACTAGGAAATGATTCTCCCAATAAAGCAAATTAACACATCCATCACTTTACAAAGTTATCATTCTCTTTGTGTGAATACTGAGAACATTCAAGATCTGCTCTCTTAACAAATTTCATATAAACAATTCAGTATTATTAACAATAGTCACTGTGCTCACCACAACTTTTGAGAACTGAATTTGGGCTATGTAGCTTGTACTAGAGACTCTGGTATCTGCCATTGTAAGACATGTTTTATTTCACTTTGGAAATTATTTTCTTGAAAAAGCCATTTGGAAAGAAAATTTCTCTGAGAACTCTGTGTGATTGTAACAGGAGGCAGATGAATAAAGAAAGTTCACAGGGCAGTCCAGAGTTCAAGATCATTATACTCACAGAGTCTCAGACTGCTTCCTGCTTTTCTCATTATTTCTCCCAAATGCACTTGAGTTAAGGAAATGAATTGGGACTGGGTTGCATACTTGGTCAAGATATTGGTATAGAATGTGCAAGAATTTGAAATGTTTTTTCCTTCGATATGTTTTAACAGTTAATAAGCATCATAACATGTTAAAACTTTTATACTTTCTTTGATGCAATATCTTATTCTATAGTAAATTATTATAATGAATTTTTAAATAGTTTTTCTGATAGCCTACAATTCTTCAAGCCCTAGAACACCTTGTAAAAATCAGAGACATTGATATAACTATCCTAGCTCATTTCAGTACAAGTAGTACCCTCCTGTTTTAGCTTTCCCATTTCTTACATTTGAGCCACCTGTTGAATATTAGCATGACCCTCTTTGAAATAAAATCCATCCAACAAATATTTCCTGAGCATCCACTATATTATAAGTATGTGCTGTGTGCTGAGCAACAAGTTCAATTGTCAGGCAGAATTGGAGCTTTACAGTCACTGAACTTTTGCATTCTGTGACAAAATCATGATCCTGTTTCTGTACAGAATTTAAATTTAGTTTGTCCAGCTCTATTATCTCTGGAAAGGTATACAGGAAGAACTTGGTTGATTAAAATACATCTCATCTCAGCTTACCATTAATTCCAGACTCTTCCATAATCAGAACTGTTAGGAACAGTTGGACAATTTGTGTCACCTTCTTGTTAAACATGTTACTTTCAGATAGTCATATTTAAAAAGGAAAATTGTATAAAAGCAAGATATTTGCAGGACCAGCATGTTGAATAATTAGTTCTTGATTGACTAAGAGATTGGCTGTCTCCCTCTAGTGTTTCTTCAAATTGATTCATCTTTAACTTTTTAATCTAATCCATTTTATAGAGTAAAATAGTGGGCTCTAAAGTCAGGCTGCCAAATTTAATTCCTAATTTCTCCACTTAAATTAGTCTTTTCAGGCTACTATAACAAAGTCCATAGACTGGGTGACTTATAAGCAACATAAGTCTATTTCTCATAGTTCTGGAGGCTGGAAAGTCTAAAATGAAGATGCCAGCAGTTTTCATTAGCTGGTAAGCATCCACTTCCTGGTTCATAGAAAGGCATCTTTTCTCTATTTCCTAACATGGTCTCCTATGGGAAGGGGCAGGGGATCTCTCTGTGACATCTTTTATAAGGTCATTAATTCCATTCATGAAGGTTCTGCCCTTGTGACATAATCATTTCCCACATGTTATACTTCCTAATATCATCACCTTGGGAATTAGGATTTCAACATATGAATTGGGAGGGGACACAAATATTCAGTCTATAGCAACTTCTTGTCTGTACATCCTTAGATAAGTTACTTAGCCTTTCTGAGTACTCAGTTTACCTACCCAATAGGGCTACTATAAAGGTTGAAAAGGAGGTAACATATGTAAATACAGTACCTAGTGCTCAGTGTAAATTAGCTATTACTATTAATATGTGCTATGATAAATTAGCTGCTAAATTATTTTACCCCATAAAACACTCGGAAAGCCAGATAGACCTCAAATAATGAAAAAAAAAAGAACCTATAAATGCTTACTACTTTTTCTATTCTTAACATACATTTATATTTTTGTATGGCTCTCACAGTTTTGTTTTCATTTATTTACTCTAAGATCTATAAGAGATACATAGAAATTTTGACTTGAAGCCTAAAGAGATTAGGTGACTAGCTTAGGGTCACCCCTAATAGCCTAAATCTCTCAACTCCACATTTTATATTCTTCTACTACAGACTACCCAGCAAACTATTGTTCTTTATAAGTTATCAGTGAAAATGTTAGTCATTTTTATCATCAATAACTTATAATGGAAAAACTTCCTTTTTATTTTATTTTAATTTTTAAGTATTTATAACAGATTTATTTTTTTTATTTTTCACATTTTACTAGTTCATTGTAGATGTATATAATGATGAAATGTGTTGTTACATATGTGTATATACACACAGTATTATAATTTAATCAATACTATTCCCCAGCACTTCCCCCTCCCTCTCCACTTGCCACCCCTCCTTCCTTTCCTCTACTGATCTCCCTTTGATTTTCATGAGATCCCTGCCCCCGCTTTCTTTTCCTTTTTCCTCTCTAGCTTCTACATATGAGAGAAAACAAACGACCCTTGACCTTCTGGTTTTGACTTATTGTACTTAAATAATGGTCTCTATTTGCAATGGCAAAACTTCTTTTGATTGATGAAATTTTGCCAATAGTAATTTTCTTCTTCCGGAGTACATAGTAAATATTTTTGAAGCTGTGTATAGTTGTTTTTCTATTTCTCCTTTTTGTCTCCTTTGACCTTTGTTAAAGGTTGTATATGTGAGGTCTGTGGTAACTGAACTGGGACTGATACTGTGCCAGAAGCTTCTAATTTAGATTTTTTTTTTATTGTGTGCACACATTTATGTGCTATATATATGTATATCGCAATCACAATCACATGTGTTTAACGTATGTTCATAGGCTTATAGAGGGGTAGGGGAAGAAAAAGGCATAAGAAACCTCAAATGAGAAGAAATTCCTGGAGAAGGGTGGATATAGAGTGTGTTGGGTATAATCCTGTTCTGCAGGACCCAGACTAGTTTTTCTTAAATCTATGAAACCTCTCTCATCTGAGCCCTAGAATCAAGAGGTATTTGTCATAGTTTGTGTGTGAAAGAAAGAGGAAGAAGTCAGGGATTGGTCTACTTCCAACAAAGCCTTCTTCCCTCCTGCTGGCATTCTCTTTGACAGAACAGAGCTTTGATTTCTTTTGCTGAAGCATGAGGAGGGGGAGGATCACTGAAGGGAATGAAGAAGTGGCTGGCATAGCTACCCAATGTTCAGAGATCCTAATGGGAGAGCTGAGGAGGCAGCCCAGGAGAGGCCAGCTGAAGCAAGCTGGCTGTGAAAGAGCCATCTCATTACCACAACAGGTTACACTTATTTTCAGTTATTTAAGAGAATTAGGGTTTTCCCCTCACATTTTTATTGGTGCATTATATCTGTACATACTGATGAGATTTGTTGTTACACATACATACATGCACACAATATACAATATAACAATAGAGCATTGGGTTTTAATTTTTGTTTTGTTTTATTATAGTTAGTTCTTCCATTGTGCCTACAAGCAAAAGAGTAGGTTGTGGGAATTCAGGTTTAGGTATTTAACATATGTTCATAGGCTTATAGAGGGGTAGGGGAAGAAAAAGGCATAAGAGCCAAGGAAATATTCTTTGGATACAAGGAAGCACTTGGGATGATCATCTTCTACATGATAGTTGCTTCATTTGAGCCTTTTGATACCACTGGAGGGTATTTAGAAATTCATTTACATTGTGTGTGTGTGTGTGTATGTGTGTGTGTGTGTGTTTTCTTATCTTTTCAAATTTATCTTTGCTTGGATGTCACTAGCATTACTTTCTGAGTAGCTGCTTTCCACTATTTCTACTTGTATTCTGGCCATTTCCACTTGCATTCTTATTCCTATTATGATTTGGCTACCTTAGAGGGCCTGCCTTCCCCATTCAGCTCTATGTCCATACCAAAGGATGGATTAGGAAATGGAATATGGCTTCTCCATAATTGCCATCAGTAACCAAAACCACACCGTATAAAAACAATGTAGATAACATTCTTTTAAGTGAATAATTGACATTTTGTCAATCTTACATCAAGTATGAATGAAAGCATCTTTGAAAGCTATTTTTAAGTAATTTATAATCTACAATGTTAAGTAAAACAATATACTCTCAATGTAAATACAACCTCAAGTATCTTAATCTCATTCCCTACCGTATTTTCTACCTGCTTTCTCCCCTAAGCTCCTCTGATGTGGGAATTCTGGATGCCACAATTACCTTGGCTCCCTTTTCTCTGCTTGCACCACCCAATTGCAATCCTCATGCCCAAAATGCCTGGCTTTAGGTAGAATGTCCATGGATGTTTGACTATAAGCTATGGCCCTCTGGAAGGCTCATATTTTTATTGTTCAGCCTTGGTAATATAAGAAGCTTTCATTTAGTCCTTTCTACTTTTAAATAAACATTATTGCCCACTATCTAGCTGAACTTTGTGCAGTGGCTGATCTTAAGGTAGAACCCATTACAGGCAGCTGGCCGGGCCTCTAATTTTCTGTGCTTCTAGTACCTGCATGAATGAATAGGGAGGGAGAAGAGAGAGAAAAAGGTCCCCACCCGAATGGGCTTAATCCTGCATTTATAGTAGTGCTGCAAAATTGCTGTGGCCTCTAATCCTTGGGATGAGAGGTATTGCCAGCCCCAGAAACATGTCTTTGATTGTCCCTCCAATCACTAGTCACCACCCCTCAATGTAGGGGCTTTTACCTCCTCTTTTTTATGAAAGTGAAAAGAAAAGAGAATATACCCCACTTCCTTCCCTTTGAGTCCCAGGGAAGAATAAATGCTAGGTTTTGGAGGGCATGTTTCCAAGTGAAGGTGAGAGTTTGACCTTTTTCATATTTTCTCAAGGATCCCGCTGGTTTCTGAGCAGTGTGAGTACAGCATGCCCTGGACCTAAAGAAAATACTTCATTCAGACCCTACACACATAAGACTTCCTCTTCAAGGCTGTAAAAGGGATATTAAATATGGAAAAGAGGGAGAGAGCCTGGAAAAGAAGAGGCTGGAGGAAGGGTAAGCTGAAGTAAGAGAAACTAGAGTAAAGTGAAGAAAGGGGAGATGAAAGGGAAAAGGAAGGTCTCTGAGTGGGCAAGACTGACTTATTTGTCTATTTGTGTTAGTGCTTTTGAGTATCTGTCATGAATCATTTAGTTTTCATGTGACTGTAATTCTTGCAGCTTGACCTGAAAGCTCTTTTCTTCTGACCTGAATTTTTTTTTTCCAAACACAGAGAAGCAGCATTTTCACTTATCCTGTCATGTTTTTGCATTCTTTGCTTTTTCAAAGGCAGCCAGTAAAGGAGGATAATTAGAGAAGAGCCACGTGGCCTATCGTGGCTGAATTTTAGGATCAGATAGAGAATACTTGTCCCAGCCAGGACCTGATGATTGTTTTATAAATATATACTTTTATTTTATTTATTTATTTTTATGTGAAGCTGAGGATTGAACCCAGGGCCTCACGCATGCTAGGCAAACACTCTACTGTTGAGCCACAGCGCCAGTCCCCTGATGTACTTTTGTACCTATGTACTTTTGATGTGCTCTGTAGCATACTTCAGAAAGCAATTGATAGTCCCTAGAGAATGTGATCTTAAATGGAAGGACCCTCATTTCAGGGAAATTACCCACTTAATACCTTGAAAAATCACTTTCAACTATCATATGATCCATGTACCCCACTTTTGAGTATATCTCCAAAGGAAATGAAAATACCAAAGAGATACCTGAACACCAAAGTTTATGATGGGCACTTATAATTATAGCTGAGATATGAAATCAACCTTTGTGCCCATCAACAGATGAATGAATAAAGAAAATAAGGCATATATACACAATGGATATTACTCATCTATAAAGAACAAATTCATGTCATTTGCAGCAAGATGGATGGAGCTGGAGAACAATATGTTAAATGAAATAAGCCAGACACAGGAAGACAAGAACTACATATTTCCACTTATATGTGGAAGTTTAAAAAGGCAACCTGAATATAGAATAAAAATTTTTAAAATTTTTTAAAGGACCTCCTACTTGCCTTGCCTCACTTTTATCCTTTATTGCTTTTCTTACTTTGGTGGTTCTAATACTGTATTCTTCATATACTCCCACGTTCTCCCCCCTTCACCCTAAAAGACACTTACACACAATAAGTGAATGAAGTTGAAGAGGTCAAGAAAGTTGTAAGATGCTTGCCTTACTGACATCACTAATGTCATGTATAACACAACTTCTGGCATGCATACTCCCCATTATGCTTCCTTTCAATATTTTTTCTTTATGTTTCTTAAGCTTTCTCCCCTAATGTATTTGGCAGAAGGGCAGTGCAATCCCCTTACTTTTCAAAAGAGTTATCAACCTTGTTTAGCCATGAAATAAAACTGATGAAATCTTGATCCTGAGCATATGCCTGAAACAAATTCTGACCTCTTTATTGTTATAATTCTTCTATCCATTGAACGAAAGCAGCAAGCTTGGGCAGAGGGCACTAATAAGAAAATAAGAGGAGAGTTAGTTAAATGAAGGAATAAGCGAAGGGAGATTGATATGTGGAAGAATGATGAGGTCTCACTCGTTGAGGGAAGGAACATATTTTTCATAAATAGGTTATTTATTTCATAGAGTATAGAGTACGGTCTCTAGATTTATTCTCTACACAATAGGAATATTTTGCACAAATGGCACCTACCTGACTGACCTCTCTTCTTAGCCATTCCTGAACTCTGCTTAACTCTGGGGTCGGATACTGATAACCTATTTGCACAAAAAGGAAGATGAACTAAAGAATTATTTTCTAAAGTACTGATGGCATTTTGATATGAAAAAGTCTTTTGCAAAAAAATCTTTTGCAAAATGATATCATAGCACAGTAATAATATTAATTAAAATTTATTGAAGCATATTCTATTTGCCAAGCTTAGTTCTGATAACTTTACATTTATAAATCATTTATTATGCTCATTTTCAAGTGAGGAAACTGAGGCAGTGAAATTAAGTAACTCCCTTTCCCCTGGCTTTCTTAGGTCTACTTACCTTGCTCTACTTGTTCATTTCTCCCTTGTACATTTATTGTTTATTATCTGCCCCCCCCAATAGAATGCTGGCTTTATGAAAGTAGGGATCTCGATCCATTTTGTTCAATGAGGCATCCAAAGTGTTTAAAATGAAGCTTTGCTCATATTAGAACCTCATTTAATATTTGGTCAATGAATAACTTGCTGGAGTCTATGCAACTTGTGATGAACTGAGTCCATATTTTAACACAGGCAAGCTGGCTTCAGTATGCTTTCTTAACCACTAGATTATACTGTCTCTCTACCTGACATATATGAATTATTCATCAGTTTCTGATGCCATATAAAATATGATGCTTTCCACAGCTGCCCTTATAAACCATAGACCCATTGTGGTCTATAT
This sequence comes from Callospermophilus lateralis, assembly GCF_048772815.1. NCBI lineage: Eukaryota > Metazoa > Chordata > Mammalia > Rodentia > Sciuridae > Callospermophilus > Callospermophilus lateralis. The sequence continues at coordinate 40,498,912 of NC_135325.1, forward strand.
AGGGAGAGGTCAGTGGAGTCTTCTGCATCATTGCCAAGGGATTTCCTTGGGAGACTTCCCAGCATGCATCAGCTGTTGTGGGCTCAGTTTAGCTTGGCTTATGTACAGTGTGGTCATTCTGGGTAAAGAAGGGTGATGTCACAAGGGATTGTGCATTTTCTGTTGAGTCTTGGCATGGCTAAACTCCGAGAAAAAGATTCTTTTGTTTAATGTAACTGTGACCTTTTGGTGTCTAGTCCTTTCACATTCTCACTCCCCTTTCCCAAGTCATGAGAAGAACTTTCATGATGAAGATCAAAAGTCAGAGGAAGTTCAACTGTGGATTTCATTTAGAAATGGAAATGCACTTCAATATCACTTCAGAAGGGTCTTTATATGCTGAGTTGATTTTAGGCTAGTAGTCAAGTAGGGAAGCTTAATTGAGATGGCAACTGTTAGACCTCTGTTTTTTGGGTCAGCTTAACTTCTGAACACATTTTCCAGTTTATGCCTTCATTACATTGTCTGGCATCTCTTCCAGTGTTCATAAAACATTTTTAAATGAGGAGATATTTTCCTGGATTATGGTATCTTTCTGTCTGCATCACTGCCAAAAGTCAGACCTCAAGTAAGTTCTTTTTCCTTTCCAGGATATTCACTTCTCCAATTATAAAACTGAAAAAAGATACTGTAACTGGGATAGGTCAGATCTAGTTTATGGGCAAGAAGGTGGAGTAGAATACATGAAGGGCTTATAGTGAGATGGACTCTTGGTGCAGTATTATTCCTTGCACTGATGCTCAGTCTCTCTGAAATTCAGCTATATCATTTAAAAATGCAGAAATTTTGTACTTTCTTGAATTTGGGTAATGATTAGATGAGAGTACACATATAAAGCTTCAATATCTGATACTTGTTATTTATTCCATTAATCACAGTGATGTTCATGACACTGGGAATCAAACTCGGGCCTTTTACATGCTAATTTGGTACTCTGCCACTGGACTACATCCCAAGCTATAGTGATTATTTTAATGTTTATAGATTTTGTTTGAGTAGTTTTGTAATGAATGGTACTTTAGGAAATGCCAAACTCAGGTAGACATACTCTAGTTGTATGCCAACTAGAAAACTGCTTACCTTCATCCATTCATTCATCCATTCATTCTAACTTATCCTATTCTTAACCTAGCCAAAGTACAACTCAAGGTTCCCATCTTTAGTACCAACCTGCTTCTCTCAGCCTTTACCTTTCCAGTAAGTTGAAACTCATCCTTTCAGTTGATAGGGTCAAAACATTAATATCATTACACCCATATGTAATAATTGCACCATCCAATGCTGTATCTCTAACCTCAAACAAATAACAGATACTATCCTAAATCCAACACCTTTTCACTACTCCCAGCCTACCACCCATGGTCCAAGCTACCATCATCTTTCTCCCAGAGTATTATAGCAACCTCTTAACTAGTCTCACTTCTTCTATGTTTGCTCCTAACAATACATTCTATTATATTAGTAGTGATTCTGTTTTAAACTAAGTAATATTAGGTCATTCTTCCACACAAATCCCTCCAATGTTTTTCTATCTCACTCAAACTAAAAGCCAACATCCTTACCCTGGCATACAAGAATCCGCATGATTTGGTCCATGCTCTTTCTCTGACCCCGTGTTCTTTCCCCTCTCCCCATTCACTTACTCTATTCAATCTACAGGAATTTTGTATTTGCCATTCTTTCTGCTTGGAATCTTCTTCCCTGTAATATCCACATGGCTCACTTTCTCTGTTTTTTTTTTTCAGGCCTCTGTTCAAATATTATCTTCCCAAGGATATCTATGTAAAATAGCAATGCTCTTTCAAGTATCCCCCCATCCCTCCTACACTCTCTTATTTTCTGTGACATATATTATTTTTTGCCCATTCCCCCTAACTAAAATTAACTCCATAAGGGACATTGTTCTTTTCACTAATGTATCCCATGCTGAAAAAATGAACAAAGACTCACTAAACACCCTCTCCATTAGAAACCTGTAGTTTCAGGGCTATAGATAAAACATAAGCTCTAGCTAGAAGAGTTCACAAACTAAGTTAATATAAAGACTCATTGGTAATCATTTCACATTGCATGTACATATTAAAACATCATATTTTATACCTTAAGTGTATGCAATTTTTATCAATTATACCTCACTAAATCTGGAAAAATATTTGAATATTTAACAGAATTTTGAGAAAGTAAACAATAAAATGATTTTGTTTAAAAAGAGTGTGTGTTGGCTCTCTGGGGAAATAAAAGATGAAGGCCTGCAAAGAAATAAGACTGCAATTCTCATTATAATGTTTAGTGCTGTAAGATCTGGTACCATGAAAGTTTAAAGGAGAAAGCTTGATGGCAAAAAACATGCCAAGGCCTTTATCAGGAGGGTAGTGCTTGAGCTATAATTTGAGCTGAATCTTGAAGGATGGATATACAGTAATCAACTGAGAAGAAAAGGTGGTGATTGGGAGTGATTCTTTGAGAAGGCATTCGAGACTGAGAGAAGAGAAAAGTATGAAGTTCCATTCACTGGAGAGGAGCTCTGATAGACTGAAGGAGCTCTTGATGCTTTTAAAAATTATTCAGATGCTGTCCTTCAGCATGGATAATGTTCCTGGGGTTAGCTTATCTTCTACTTTAGGTAAGGAACAGAACAATATATAACATACTATTGAAGTCAAATCTTAGTGCAACTTACCAGCTTTGGGAAAATTGTGAAGATATCCTTTCTCCAGATTTTTAGCGGGGAATTCGTTACTTAATCATTTCAGAATACTTTTGTCTGTTGACAAGAGACTATTTTCCTACCTAATCCCAACCCAATAGATGAAATAATAAAGTAAAGATGTATTTTCATATTTGACATAGTGTAGGAAGGTTTCTTTTTAAATCAGTGGCTTAATGTATATGTTTGGTTATTTCAGCGCCACTTTCAAAGATGCTGCACCCACCTACAAGCCAAACTGATAATCCCTGGTAATGTACCAAATGAGATCAAAATTGGGACAGCTGTCCAACTCTGCATTCAGTATAGATTGTGAAGATTTTATTAAACTGGCAAATGGGGTCAGAAAAGCAAAGCAAAGCGAAGCAAACAACCCGCCACCACAAATCCACCTGTAAGTGGTGTGAAAATATAGCTGATAATAAAATTGGATTGTCGTATTGGAGGTGTAATGAACTGCTCAAACACCATTTTGTGAACACATGAAAATTGAATGCCTGCAATGTGCAAGACAGTATAATGAGGAAGACAGGAATAAATTACTAGTTGTATAGTTCTAAAAACATCTTCTTATGCTCAATCACACTTTGAGGTGGGTTAAAAGGGGATAACCTGGTAGAGTTGGGTACTGAAGATGATTTACTTTCCTATGCATCCTGGGTCTAATCAGTTGCAAAATCAAATTTTAAAATTCTGTTGTGTTCCTCTAGGTTCTTATTGTCTCCTGCCTAACTTAGTGCAACTGTCTCATGACTAGTTTCTCTGCTTCCAGTTTGATCTTATTTTACATATACTGGAGAGGTCTCTGAATAATTCTATATTCTCATCTTACTTCCAGAATGCAAGGAGATGAGAGTAATTAAATAAAAAAATTAGGAACTCCATAAGGGACATTGCTCTTTTCACTAATGTATCCCTGGTATACAAAATTGTAGACACATATGAGATGTGTATCACCATCCAGTCACCAAGGTTAGGTTGCTCAGTTTTGACTTTGAGTCTACTTCCAGTCTATGTGAATTTGGGCAGAATATTATCTTCTTTGTGCCTCAATAATTTGTTATATAAAAGAGAATAATAAGTGTACGTACCTCAGAGATATTTTTCTGAGGATTAAATTAGTTAAAATCTCTTATAATAGTTCCTCAAGTGATTATGATGATGATGATGATGATAATGTGAAGCCTATATCTTTGGATACTTGTAGCTAGATTTCTAGACATGACATTGCTGGATAAGATGGTATTCACATTTTATATCTTTTTTTTTCAGTGTTGTGGACCAAACCCAGCGTCTTGCACATGCAAGGCAAACACTCTACCACTAAGCTACCGGGCCCCAGCTCCATATTTTAAATCTTAATAGATATGCTGTAACAATTTACATAACCAACCAACTATGCATATAACTACATGTTTTCTTCACATTCTTGTCAACACAGAGTATTATCAGTTTTCTTTTAAAATTTTATCTCCTTGCTTTTCTCTGTTCTAAACTGATCCCATTGTTCAGATCTTATCATTCTTCTCCTTGGAAACTTCCAGTAGTTTTCTATCTTATGCACAATAAATGTTATCAAGGTCTTATGCATTCTGGGCTTCTGCTCCCTCTCTGACCTCATTACCTTCTATTCTCACTCTGGATGCTATAGCATGTCAGGGTCCCTTAGTACCTTTTGTGCAGCAAAAAGTGTCAAGGACCCTGAGGTCCTAAGTGATATGTATATCTCCTGTACCACAAAAACCTTCATTCCATGCCACTCCCCTATAACATCCCTGAACTTAATTCCCTTGCTAAGTTCTACCTCATCACTTATAATTCTTTACTTCCTCCCATTCTTGACCCTACAAAGAAAGTCTCAGTGATGAAATGAGAATCATGAATGTGTACTATATACATTACTTGGAAATAAAAGAGAGAAAAAGAAAATTTTTATACTTTGGTAAAACCATTTAAAACAATCTTGCCCAAATGAACTGCTTTGGTGATCACAATGCCTAATATATATTTAGATATGCAATAAATGTTTGTTGAATGAATAACTGAGTAAAAGTCCACAGAATACAATTTATTAGAGAAATACCAAGTTTTATACTTGGGATCATCAAGTTAGCTGTGGTATTAATAAGAGAAACCCAGAATTCATGAAGAAAAATAATGCAAGAAGTTCTAGTTAATCATAAACTATGACAAGAACCTTGGTGATTCAGGTGCCAAGATTATTCAATAGGAAGGAAATAGTCTTTTCATCAATTCATGCCAGGGCAACTGGATATCCACATACAAAAGAATGTAGTGTACCTGCCTTCACACCATTTACAAAAGATAAGACAATGCATTTAAGACAGAAATATGAGTTAAAATTTTAAACTCTTAGAAGAAAACATAGGGCCATATCTTTGTGATTTGGCATTTAGAATGGATTCCTAGATATTATGCCAAAAGCATGAACAACAAAAGAAAAAATAAATTTGACTGTATCAAAGTTAAAAATGTTTGTGCATCAAAGGATACTATCAAGAAAGTCAGATTACACCTTTGGCCTTCAACTTGCTGACAGTATTGTCTTCTGTGGCTAGGTCTTTGGTTACTGTTAAGGGAACTTTGGCTACCAACTGCATTATCTGAGCCTCACCTCATGAAAAAGGACCCCAGAACTAGAAAATGGTCAGGAAGTAGTGGCAGTTAATATAGACTTATATTTCTAAAATTTATGCAATAGAGGAAACATCATAAAGAAAGAAGGTGATACAGATGGTCAAATCAAAGTATTGGATTTTTGTTGTTTGGATATAATTTTATGATAGAATTCTGATAGGTTTAGTGGAAGAAGAAAGAGGTATAGATAGAAGATATGAGAAGGAATGGGTAAAAATAGGTGAAGAAAGGTCCTAAGAAGAGGAGGGTCCTGAGCCAAAGATTTGGAGGAGAGGAGGAAAATCTCTTGGGAAATAGGATACAATAAAGGGATAGGAAAATGATAAAGAGAAGTGAATTGCTGTGGTACAAAGAAAGGAAGTTATGAAAATGTGCATCAGATGTAGTTTAAACTTGGTGTCTCATAAGCAAGTTGATGAAATTATTTATAATGATGGGATCTGACTTGAGACTAATGGTATAAAGTTGATGGAGAAGATATATGAGTGGAATATGGTAGCCAGGCATATTGAATGAGTAAAATAGCTACCAAATAGCTGGAAATGAAGAGTCCACCTAGGGTGAAGAGCATAGATTTGTAATGAAGCCAATCTGTCTGGTTTCTCAACTTTTCTCCAGAAAGGACTTGTAGCTCAGGCACAGGAGCAGGACAAAAAGATAATGAGATTTACTCAAAATTAGCAGTTTTCAAAACAGGACATGGAAAGTAACTGAGAATCTCATGGATTGCATAATGCTGTACACTGAGCAAAATTAAAGGCAGATGGGACTGATAGCCTGGTAGAATAGGGAGGTAACCAAGGACTACAGGTGCAGATGAGGGTAAAAACTGGTTCAATAGGATGATAGGAATGGAAGAAATCAGATGTATGGTAAGCAGAGGTCAGAGGAAGGAAAAACAGAGGTCAAGATCAAGAACGTGGTGTAATTTCATGTAATGAAAATGGTCTCAGTGGTAGCTATACCCACTGACATGGAGAGATGAGAGGTCCCTCCACTTCCCACTCTGGGTAGGTCCAGGCACTGGAGGTCTTATTAAGAATGTGTCCTAAAGTTCTATGAAGGATCACAGGAGAATAAATGAAAAGGAAGTTTTATGAGTTAATGTTTTGAAGCTGACATATAAAACAAGTAAGATACGGAACCAGGGTGTAGTACTATATGCCTGTAATCCCAGAGACTTGGGAGGCTCAGGAAGGAGGATCATAAGTTTGAGGGCAGCCTGCAAATTAGTGACATGCTATCTCAAAATAAAAAAAAAATAAATAAAAATAGGCTGAGGATGTATCCCAGTAGTAGAGTGACCCTGGGTTCAATCATTGGTTCTGAAAAAAAGCTGAATTAAGGAGAGGAGATAAAGGTAAACTTCAATGGAAGCAATGACATAGAGAGATAAAAGAGAAAGTGGTCTGGATAATATCATTAAGCAGTTAGGAAGTAAATTTTACCTATACACTTTAACAAACACCTTGCAAAAATGGGTGGAACTATTTTCTAAATCGTGCATTAATATTTGTTCATTGATATATTTCATATTATTAACCCCACCAACCTCTGAGGCCTCATGAGGTCTGCAATAGTGTCATGCAATGAGCTTAGTTCTCAGCTCTAAAAGATCTGAGTTTGCATTTCAGTTAAAGGGTTTACTAGCTGTCTCACCTTTACATAATAACCCTTTCTTGGCTTTTGCTTATTTATTCGTTTTGTTTTTTAAGATGGAATTAGGCCATAAACAAGCATTGGTCTCCATCTCTCCCTTAAATATTAAAAGGCCTGTAAAATTATCATGTTTTAGGATTTTAAATCAATATAAGAAAAAAGATAGAAGTCATCTACCCATAGGATCTTTTATGTTACAATGACAATATTGAAAATTTAGAAGCTTTTCATATTCTAAACGTTTCAGTATATATTTTATATTATTTTTTTAACCTCATAAGAAAAAGTACAACACAGTAGTTAAGAACGTGGATCATGGAGTCAGACCTCTTGAGTTCAAATTACAGCTATGTTACTTACTAGCTATGTAATAATGGGCAAATTATCATTATTCTCTTTACTTTCTTTATCTGTAAAATTGGTATAATAATACAGCCATCTTCATAGAGCTATTGTAATTTTTTAAATTTTTTATTCTAATTTGTTATATATGACAGCAGAATGCATTACAATTCATATTACATATATATTGTAAATATTAAATGAGTTAACATAGGCAGAATCACTAAATGGTATCTACTGTTACTACTACATCATGCTCAAAAATGTTGGTTATTATTACATTGGATACATGTATTATCATGCTTAATTTAGACATTAATTTTTCCACTTTTAAATTTTTATTTGCTCTAAACAACTAAGTGAAATGTGGTTGATGACTTGTTATCACACTCAGGCAATACAACCTCAATTCTAAAGAAGTTTTTCTATATTTTTTGGTGCCAGTGTCCTGAACCAACCTGCATGAACCTGGAAGAAACTAGGTGAAGACGGAGCCACAAAGAGTATTAGTGAGGTAAAAGACTATCCGATACTACTTTAGTCTTCATGAAAAATCAAAGAAAATGTGTGTTTACCTATTAAATGTACCTCAAAAGTAGAGTGAGGGAGACATTAATGTTTGGTGAGAGAAAATTTCCAAAGTTCAGTTTTGTATTTTTCTGTAATATTGACTTAATCTCCAGACTCCTGTTTCTTGCCTAGAGAAACCAACTCACAACTTTCTGACTCTTCCTTAGATGAAACTGAGAGCATAGGTCAGGACGATAGATATGGTCAGATAAACATTTCAGAGACAAAACGTCCACTGAAGCCCCTTAGCAGCTCCTCTCTCCCAACTTGCCGTTTTAGGATCACAGCAACACCATTTTTCCAACTCTCCAAACAAAGTATCTAGGATAATTTTTTTATTTTAGAATGTCTTTTGTTATTTCATTATAGTTATACATAATATTGAGGTTTATTTTGACACAATCAATCATGCCTGGAATATAATTTGTTCCACTTCAGTCCCTAGTACTTCCTCTTTCCCTCCTCTCCTCCTTTCCCCTATTCCCATTTCTCTACACTAGTCTTCCTTCTATTTATTCATTTTTTAAAATTGGTGCCATATATATAGAGAGGGGGGCGGTAGAATTCATTGTGATATATTCATATATGCACATAACATAATTTGGTCAATTTCATTCCACAGTTCCTCCTTTCTCCTGTCTCTCCTCCCTCCCCCGAATCCCCTTCCTTTACTCTACTGATCTCTTCTTTTTCATGGGATCCTCTCCCTTTCACCCTTAATTTGTTTTGCCTTCTGCATATGAGAGAAAACATTTGACCCTTGACTTTCTGAGTCTTGTTTATTTCACTTAGCATGATGTTCTCCAGTTCTATCCATTTACCAAAAAAATGCCATAATTTCATTCTTCTTTATGGCTGAGTAATACTCCAATATGTATATATACCACATTTTCTTTACCCACTTGTCTGTTGACACGCATCTTGGTTGGTTCCATAACTTGGCTATTGTGAATTGCACTGCTATAAACATTAATGTGCCTCTATCACTACACTATGCCAATTTTAGTTATTTTTGTATAAATACCAAGGAGTGGGATAGCGAGGTCATAGGGTAGATGCATTGCTAGTCTTGAGGAATGTCCATACTGCTTTCCAGAGTAAATATACTAATTTGCAGTGCCACCAACAATATATGAGTGTATATTTTCTCCCACATCCTCACCAGCAGTTATTATTATTTGTATTCTTGATAATTGCCACTCTAACTGGAGTGAAGTAAAATCTTAATGTGTAGTTTTGATTTGCATTTTGCATGATTGCTAGAGACATTAAAGATTTTATTTACATAATTGTTGGCCATTGTATTTTTTCTTTTTTAAATTTAATTCATTGTATTTTTTCTTTGGAGAAAATCTTGTTTAATTCTTTTGCCCATTTATTGATTGGGTTATTTGTGGGGGGTTGTGTTAAATTTGGGGGGGTTCTTATTATGAATATTAATTCTCTGCTGGAGGAATAGCTGGCAAAGATTTTATCCTATTCTGTGGGCTCTCTCTTCAAACTCTTGTTTCCTTTTCTGTACAGAAGCTTTTTAATTTTGATGCCATCCCTCCCACTTATTGATTCTTAGTTTAATCATAAAATTTGCAACTTTTAGAAGAAAACATAAGCTCAACACTTCATCATATTGGTGCAAGCACTGACTTCCTTAACAAAACCCCTAAAGTTCAAGACCTTTTTTGATATTTGAATGACAAATTCTAGGGTAATTCCTGTTTTCATTTCATCCTTCTCCATACTCCAGTCCCCCATTTGTGATCAAAATGCATTATAAATGAAAATAATAAGTGTATATATATATATCAATGGGATAAAATGATATTTCCATTCTTATATACATTGTGCAATATTTTTAACAACATGGATAGACCTGGAGGACATTATGTTAAGTAAAAAAGTCATGCACAGAAAGACAAGTGCTGCATGATCTCACTAAAGTGGAATCTAAAAAAGTTGATCTCATAGAAGTTTAGAGTAGAAGAGTGAGTACCAGAGGCTAAGGTGAGTAGGGGAGAGGTTGTTCAGTTGGTAAACTGCTTTCTTAAAGGAAGAATATCCTAGGATATAAACTCATTTTGCTTGATTGGGTTATTTGCTTGATTAGGTTATTTAAGTGAACATGAATTTTAAGATAATCAACCATACATCAGAGGTCAGTAATGGTTCAAATTTTGGAATATATTGACCACTCACAATGTTAAACTTTGGTTCTTTATATTTTACAAGATCTCTTCTTTTCCCCACAGGAAGTTAGATCTGCCATTTTCTCCTCTTTGAGTTTCTTTGTGTAGTTTTAATCCGAAAATTCTTCTGTTCCATCCTGGCCCTTCTGATAGTTGCTGTCACAATAGGCTTCAATTCAGAACTGCTTCTACAGTCTATCGCCTTAAGTGGTAATTTAGCAGCAGGAAAGTATATTGAAAAACCACTGGCACATCATAAGACCTATACTTTTACAAACTCCAAAGTTACCTATTAATTTAAAAAATTTTTAGGAATATTTATATTTCATGCACATATACATACCCACAAAGTACTTTTTGTTATTTAAAAGTATTTTTTGATATGCCCTGGTTTATATTTTTGCTCCACCTGAATGTTGGACAAGAGGTTAGCTTAAAGGGAATATTCAGGTTTCTCTGTTGTGCAAAGTACTGTAGCTTGAACTAACTTATTCAAGCCAAATGGCCATATTCAAAATGGCTTCTTTAGCCCTGGGCTGAGCCTAAGGTCATCCTGAGTCAGCTGTGAGTGAATAGGCAAGAAAAGGAGACAGAGACCATAATGAGGACATTTTAAAATCTTCACATCAGATAAAATTCATGATGAATGAACCTGGAGTTCTATTTCCAGTAGAAATAAGATTTCCTTCTCCCTGCCTACCCTAATCAGCCCCTATCCCATACTGATATGGATGTTTATGTTTTTTAAACTCACAATAGTGAAAAAACAAAAATGTAGATATTACTGTAGTGTCAACATTAAGAGATAGCTGAAGGCAAAGCAGTTTTGGTATTTAAAAAAACTTGAGTGCCCAGTGCAGCACTTGGCAACATGTAGTAGATATTTTGCCAGATGGGCATTTATCATCTGACTCCTATAAAGGCAAGGAAAGACATCATGAATAAGGAAACTTGGAGACTCCCTCCCCTCTTGACTTGCCCCACAGGATACTATTGGCCAAAAATTCCTAATATATAGTCTCTCTTTAGTCTCCATTATATGACCTGACTTCCTTTCTTCCCCTGAGCTACTCCATTAGCACTCTTATTTCTCTTCTTCCTTATATGTCAGAAATACCTGTTTTTCTCAGGATTTCAGTTGTCTAAAGACTTGATTAGTGTTGAAGGATCCCTTTCCAATATGCCTCACTTAAGTGGTTCCTGATAGGAGACCTACAGTTTATTGTTAATAATTATCATTAATCATACAAATATAAAATTTTATCTATGATAATTGCAACACAGGAAAATATATTGCTATGAAAAATTATAATAGATTTTTGACCTCTTTAAGAGGTCAAAGAAGGTTGTCTTAAGAAAGATTAGGAGGAGATCCAAGATGGCAGATAAAAGGCACCTAGTACTCACCTGTTTCTCCACCAGATAAAATCAAAACAACTGGAGAGCAACTGCTTATCAAGGTGAGTGACTACGGGAGAATGCTGAATTTCAATAGTGGATAGTCAGAGACTTGGAAAAACCCAGATACCTTGGGTAGTAGAACAGAGGGTGAGACAAAATGCCCTAGCACTGATAGAATGACAGTGAGGCAGAGGTTAGGGTAGAAGTGAAAGAGAGAAAGTCCATGTGAGCACACCTAGCACAGAATTCTGTACTGTGTAAAAGTGAAGTCTGAACAGTGAACCTGAGATCTGCATAGTGAACTGGCTATGAAGAAGTCCTATGCACTTTCCAGTAGATGTTCACAGTGCTGTAATGGGGAACTATCTTGAGAAGGCTTTGTCTGAGTTTGGTGTTCTGGGAGTCAAAGTCCCCTGCATTTTCTTGTCTCTGGGAGCCCACAACAATGTAACTACACTGACTCACCAGGCACCTGCCTTGAGACCCAGTTTGGCCCTGGGGTAGAGCCACTTGGAAGCTCAAAAGGCAGGTGCAGGATTTGGGGGATCAAATCTTTCCTCTTTGATTTTTAACTTTTTTCTTTTTTCAGCTTTTTCCTTTTCTATTTTCTTCCTTTTTAAAATTAATTTTATTTTTATTATTACTTTTTAATTTTATTACTTTATTATAGTTATACTATAATAAATATTATAGTTATATGGGGTTCATTTTAACATGATTATACAAGCATGGAATACATTTCATTCCCATTCAGTCACTGGTATTTTCCCTTTCTCTCTCCTCCTTCTTCCCCTTGTTCTATTTCCTCTATTCTACCATTATTTCTTCTATTTATTTATACTGTTTTTTAATTAGTGCATTATAGATACACAAAAAGGTGAAATTCACTTTGGTATATCCATATAGGTACATAGGATAGTTTGGTCAGTTTCATTCTACCACAGAATCCCCACCCCATATATTTTGCTATCTACCTCACACCTGCCTGAACTACAAGAAGGACCCCCTTTTTCCAATGCCTGCAGAGAAAGCAGGCACCTCTGAGTCTGAAAGACTCAGAGATAAAGAAGGACTAATACAAGCATGAAGTATAATTTTCTCCAGTAATCACTACTAAAGAAGCAGCAGGAAAACTGAACCATGAAGTTCAGTTGTAATTAAACTCAACATAACAAACTGATATTTCAAGGCACATTTTAAAGAGAAGTTTGCTTAGTAAGAAGAATCTCACGTAAAAGTAGAAAAAATATACATTCCAACAGACATGAAAATCTCAACATAAAAACATAAGAAATATTGATCTGGGATTGTGGCTCAGTGGCAGAGCACTTGCCTAGCACATGTGAGGCACTGGGTTGGATCCTCAGCACCACATAAAAATGAATAAATAAATAATAAAGGTATTATGTCCATCTACAACTAAAAATAAAATAAGAAATATGAAAAAACAAGGCAACATGACTCCTCCAAAAGTGTATAAACCTCTAGTAAAATGATTACAAATGTATGAAAATGTATGAAATGCTGGAAAAAGAATTTTTTTAAAATTATTTTAAAATAATTCAAAGTGGATAAAAAATAAATAGATGAATGAATTAAGGAAGACAATGCAGGCTATGAAAAACCAATTGAATGAAGAGATATATATTCTGAAAAAGAACTAAATAGAAATCATAGAAATGGAAACCTAAATAAGTCAAATAAGAAATAATTGAAAGCCTCCCCAAATATGGATCAAGTAGAAAGAATATCAGCTTGGAATCAAGGTTGATGAATTTTCACATTCAGACAGTAATTAAGGAAAAAATTAAGAAAGAATTAATGGAACATACAAGTTACTAGTATACCATTAAAATAATAAATATATATATATATATATATATATGAAATTGGAATTGACAATGGAGGATAGCTATAGGCAAACATCACAGAAAAAATGCAATGACGACAGAAAACTTCCCAAATCTTGGAAAGAAATGGACGTCTAGGTTCAGGAGTCATTTAGAATCCCAAATAAACATTACCAGGAAAGAAACTCTCTGTGACACACTATAGTTTAACTACCAAAACTATAGAATAAAGTAAGAATATTTAACACTGCAAGAGAGAAGTTCCAAATCACATATAAAGGCAACCCCATTGCAATAAAAGCAGATTTATCAGCAGAAATTCTAAAGGCCAGGAGGTTACGGTATGATGTATTTCATGACTTGGAAGAAAAAAAAATTGCCAACATAGATTACTATATCAAGAAGTCATTATTCAGAATTAGAGACAAAATAAATAACATCTAAGATAAACTAAAAAAAATTCATAACCACTAACCCAGCACTACAGATGATACTTAAACCAATACCTAGAAAAGGAAGCAAGATAAACATAATCACTAGAGCACAGTAATGAATAAATCTCACTAGAAGAGTAGATAAGCAAATGATAATTAGGAAACAATCAAATGCTATAAATTCAATAAAGCACCAAACCTCTAAGATGAATGAGGGAAGAAGAAACAGATTCAAAACATACAAAAGAAAAACAACAACATGACAAGAAGGAGTACATGTTTTTTAATAACAACCATGAAAGTAAATGGTATTAGTTCTCCAATTAAAAGATGCAGACTGGTTATTTAGATCAAAAACAAGGTCCAACAATTTCCTGCCTGAAAGAAACTCACCTCATTGATAAAGACACAAATAGAATGAAAGTGAAAGGATAAAAGTGATATTATAAGCAAATGAAATCCAGAAGCAGTCAGGAGCAGCTATACTCATACATGGCAAATAAGACATCAAACCAAAATGGGTCAGAAGAGACAAAAAAGGGAACATGTTGATAAAGAGAACAATCTATCCAGAAGTTATAGCAATGATAAATATATATGCCAAAAATGTTGGGGACCTGATTTTATAAAATATACTTCTGAAAATAAAGGGAGAGATAGGCTATGGTAAAATAATAATGGGTGATTTCAGTACCCCACTCTTACCAATAAATATATCATCCAGAAAAAAATCAACAAAGAGCTAGGCAAGGTGGTACACACCTGTTTCCCAGATACCTAGGAGGCAAGAGGATCACAAGTTTGATGTCAGCCAGAATAACTACTTAGTGAAACCTTGTCTCAAAATTAAACACGAATAAATGAAAAGAGCTGGGATGTACCTCAGAAGCAGAGCATTTGTCTAGCATATGTGAAGTCCTCAATTCAATCCCCAGTACTCTAATAATAATAAAAGTTGAATTATACTTTTTATCAAATGTACTTATCAGACATCAACAGAGTATTCCATTATTAATTACAGAATGTAGGCAAATACATGGGAATTGAACAATATTTTTTAAACAGTGAGTCAGTGAAGAGATCTAAGGTAAATTTAAAAATTACTAGAATCAAATGAAAATGCCAAAACAGCATACCAGGACCTCTGGGATACAGTGAAAACAGTCCTAAGAGGGAACTTTATAGCCCTGAGAGATTTCAAGTAAATAGCCTAATGTGTTTATCAAGGTCTTAGAAAAACAAGCGCAAGTTAAGCCCAAAATCATTAAAAGAAAATAAATAATAAAGATCAGGGCAGAAATAAACAAAATAGAGAGACTAAAAAAACAATGCAAAGCATCAATGAAACAAAGAGTTGGTTCTCTGAAAAAATAAACTAAATTAACAAAGCCTTAGCTATACTAATCAATACACAATGAATACTCAAGTATATAAATTTAGAGATAAAGTGGCTATATTAAAACATACCACTGAGACTCATAAAATAGGGAATATTTTGAAAAACTCTATGCCAATAAATTTTTAAATATAGAATAAATGAACAAAGGAGCATATATAAGCTATCAAAATTGAACCAAGAGATGTAAAATCTTAAATGCATCAAAAGCATACAGTGAGATGAAGGGAGTAATAGTCTTCCAACTAAGAAAAGTCTAGGACCAGATGGATTCACTGCTGAATTTTATTTAACTTTCAAGAAGGAGTGATACCAGTGCTTCTTAAACTATTCTGTAAACTAGAAAGGGAGGGAACCCTTCCAAATTCATTTACAAAGTCAGTACTACCCTACCAAACCTGTCACAACAACAACAACAACAACAACAAAACTATACACCAATATCCTTGATGAAGTTAGATGCAAAAAAATCCTCAATAAAATACTTGCAATTCAAATTCAGCAGTGTATTTTACAAGATTATAAATGATTATCAAGCTAGTTTCATTCTGGAAGTGGGAGGTTGGTTCAACATACGTAAATCAATAATGTAATACAGCACATAATTAAAATCAAGGATAAAAATCATCATTTCAATAAATACAGTAAAAGCCTTTAATAAAATTTAACATCCCTTCCCAAAAAAAGCCCTGAACAATTTAGTTATAGAAGGATCATATCTCAACATAATAAAGGCTATATGTAACAAAACCAAAGTCACCATCATTGTGAATGTGTAAAAATTGAAAGCAGTGCCTCTAAAATCAAGAATAAGACAAACCTGTCCACTCTCACCACTCTTATTCAATATAATACTTAAAATTTTAGTCCAAGAAGTAAGGCAAGAGAAAGAAATGATTGGGCTGCAAATAGGAAAGGAAAAAGTTAAATTACCTCTGTTTGAAGAACACAAATTTTATCACAAATGGATAGAATCAAAGGACATAATGTTAAGAGAAATGAGTCATATACAAAAAGATCAGTATCACATGTTTTCTCTTGTATGTTGAAACAAAACAAAAAGATGGTCTGAAAATAGAAGAGGACCTATTAGGTAAGGTGAAGGGTGCTGGGGTGTGGGAGAAGAGAAGACAGGGCAAGAAAGGGTAGAAGGGAGGATGGACATGATCGAAGCACAATATATGCAAGTATGGCAATGTCAAATTAATGAAACCCATTAATTCATACAATTAGCATGCATTAATAATTATAATTTTTAAAAAAGAGTATTTTGACTTATGATGAACATTTTTAGCTCGCATTCACCTAAACTAATCATTGACTTTACAAAGACTTGATGAATAACAAAGTGATATTTTCAAAACTTTTGGGGTAACCAAAATGGTCACCTTATTAGCAATTACTCCAATTGGATAAACAAAACCATCTTTATGGCAATCTGTTATAAACTCATTGTTATATAATGTTAAGAACATCTCATATTTTGTGATATTATTAGTTTAAGCAGTCCTAAAATTTTTGAAATATTTTAGTGTCTCTCAAAACTTTAAAAAAGCAAGAAAATATAAAGGAAGAATACTTAAGTAGTCCAGAAAAAGAGTAAATATAAGTAAATTAGGCAAACCAGAGCAAACAGCATTCCAAAAAGAGGGAACATCATGTTTGGCACAAGAAAAAATTGTAAACTGAAAGTAGTCAAGTATGGTTGTTGGTAAAAGAATAAAGAAAGCAGAAACAAGTTGAGACTGAAGATACAAAGGTAGAGTTAGATCGTGTAGGGACTTGTACATCTTGATAAAGACTATGTATTTTCTTCTAAGAGCAATGAGAAGGCCTGTTAGAAAGTTTGGAGTAAGAAAGGGATATGGTCAGTTTTGACACTTAACAGCATCACTCTAGTTGTTTATGTGGAAAATGAATTCAAGGGTACAAGTGGTGGCCATGGAGAGCAATTAAAAGGCCACTACAAGTCCAGATAGTAGTAGTATATTGGAATAAGGTAGTAAAGGTAGGAAAGAAGAGAGGTGCACAGCTTTAAGAAAGTTTTTGTGAGCTGGGGATGTGACTCAAGCGGTAGCGCGCTTGCCTGGCATGCGTGCGGCCCGGGTTCAATCCTCAATACCACATACTAACAAAGATGTTGTGTCTGCTGAAAACTAAAAAATAAATATTAAAAAATTCTCTCTCTCTCTCTTTTAAAAAAAAAGTTTTTGTGAATACAATTGACAGTAAATGGTGATAGACTGGATATGGGTAGGAGGAGATAATGGAGAAGCCGGTGCCCAGGATAATTTCTATTGTTTTGGCTTGTTTAACTTAATGTATGACAGTACCCACACAAATATAAGTAACAATGGAAAAGAACATGATGGAGGAAGGATATCAGATGGAGATATGGGAATTATGAGTTTTGAATCCACTTAGCTTTAGATGCTTTTGAAACAGCCAAGTAAATAATTGGTAAAATGGGTATGAAAATGGATGACATATTTGAAATGGAGATATAAATGTGAATACACTATTTTAAAGCATTTTTTAGTTGTTGATAGACCTTTATTTTATTTGTTTATATGCAGTGCTGAGAATAGACCCCAGTGCCTCACACATGACAGACAAGTGTGCTACCACTGAGGCACAGCCCCAGCCCGAATGCACTATTTTTACATATTTTAGAATTTAATTTCTAGGCATGGATGAACTCTTCATGGGAGAGACTCTATTGAAAAGATAAAAAGTCTAGAATTTATCCACAACAAAATCTGGCATTTAATGAGTCACTTTGCTAAAGCATAAAGGGAATAGAGAGATAATTTTAATCTCTATTATGGCATACAAAAAAACCCACAAATAATTCATAATTTCAATTTTAACTTTTTTCTTTCTCCTAATAATTATACTCTATAATTATATGTTTATTCCTTGTCTTGCTATTTTATATCTTTTTGTGATTAATTTAGAGCTCCATTATGTAGTTAGAGAATATGGTTTATATAATTTTTAATATTTAGGAATATGTAGGGATTTTCTTAATAGCTAAATAAGCCATGAGGCTTTATTTAAATGTTCTATAGATATTTGAAAAGACTACATATATTCTTTTTCCTTTTCTTTATTTTTATTTCTTTCTTGTTGTATATTTGAATGGATTCAGGAAGGTGCTTAACTCAAACTTGTTGAATCAGATTATTAAACTTAAGTATATCAGGTGACCAGAGTAAGTGGCAGATGGTATCTCAGCATGAGATGTACTTTAGAAGGTGGTTATTAGATATTAGGGACATGGAGAGGGCCTGAAGCCAGTGCTTTATAGACAAATGAGTCCCTTTTGATGTTCTGCTGTGTGATCAAAGAGAGTGGCCTTGTCTGAACATATTGACTCCTTTTAGACCTTCAACAAAGAGGTTAACTGGACATTGTAGACCACAGAGAATTTTGCTGCACATAAGACTAAGGTAGGAGTAAAGGAGCAATGGCACATACATTGTCTTAATGTGGCTTTTTCTCACTGTATTTAAAGGAAATATGTTGGAGGAAACAGTGTGGAAATGTGTAAAAACAGAGAGTGTGACAACAGAGGGGTGAGGGAATCCGAGGTAGTGCTTCATTTGTGTGGTTCTTCCTTAGAAGAAAAAAGTGGAGATCCCATCATGAATTCTGCATTCCTCAGATATTGGACAGGTCTATGCCCCTTAAAGATATTGTTTAATGTGTGTTCTACAATTCTTGGGTTTTACTAATATAGTTAATCCTCATTATGGTCCAGTAAGCATTATAATCGTCTCCATTTCACAGATGAGGAAACAAGCCCAGAAAGGTTAAGAAACTTGAATGAGATCACAATGAGTCTAGCATCATAAAACAAATTCCTCAGATTGATGAATGGTAGTTATCAAACTTTGGCCTCAAGACTTATACACTTAAAAATTATTAGAGACCAAAGGAGATTTTTATGTGGATTTTATATATATATATCTCATAGTAGAAATAAAAATGAGAAAATTTGAAAATATTTATGTATTAATTAATGTTAATATTATATAAATAAGTTAATAAATAACATTTATGAAAAATAGCTTTATTTTCCAAAATAAATTAGTTTTCAGCATTACAGTTTTATATTAGAGCAGGTTTCTTTAATGTTTACTTAAAAAGAAGACAGATACACGTTACAAAGTCAACAAAAAAAATCAATAACTTTCCTATATACCAATAATGAATCTGCTGAGAAAGGTATCAGGCAAACAGTTCTATTCAAATAGCCTTAAAATAAAATAAAATGCCTAGGAATAAATCTAAGCAAGGAAGTAAGAGACCTCTACAATGAAAACTATAGAAAACTGAAGAAAACTTGAAAAATACCACAGGAGATGGAAAGATCTCCTATATTCATAGACAGCCAGAATTAATATTGTTAAAATGGTCATAATGTCAATGGTCATAATGTCAAAATTAATATGTCAACTCAATACAATCCCCATCAAAATACCAATGATATTCTTCATAGAACTAGAAAAAAAGTCCTAAAATTTATTTGGAAGAATAAAAGATTCAAAATAGCCAAAGCAACTCTAAGCCTAAAAAGCAATGCTGGGGGCATCACAATACCTGACTTCAAATTATACCACAGAGCTATAGTATCAAAAACTACAAGGTACTGGCATAAAAACAGACCCATAGACTAATGGTATAGAATAGAAGACAAAGAGCCAAAACCACACTCTATAGCCATCTGGTCTTTGACAAAGTTGCCAAAAACATACATTGGAGAAAAGATAGCATGGTGCTGGGGAAACTGCTTATCTATATGTGGAAGAATAAAACTAGATGCTTATCTCTCACCCTGCCCTAAAATCAACTCAAAATGGATCAAAGACCTAGTATGAATTAAATCAGAAAGTATGTAATCCTAGAACAAAATGTAGGGTCATACAGGCACAGGCAACAACTTTCTCATTAGGATCCCTAAAGCTCAGGAAATAATGTCAAGAGTTAATAAATGGAATGGCATCAAGTTTAAAAGCTTCTGGCAAGCAAAGGAAACAATAAAGAATGTGAAGAGAGAACTTACATAATGGTAGAAAATCTTTGCTAGCTATTCTTCTGACAGACAATTAATATCTAGAATATATAAAGAACTCAAAAAACAACAAAACCCCACAAATAACTTAATAAATGAATTAGACACTTCACAAAGGAAGAAATACAAATGACCATCAAATATATGAAAAAATTATCAATATCATTAGCAATTAGGGAAGTGCAAATCAAAACTACACTGAGATATAATTTCACTCCAGTCAGAATGGCAGTCATCAAGAATACAAACAATAATAAATTCTGGAGAGGATGTGGAGAAAAGGAACACTTTTACACTGTTGGAGGGATTGTAAATTAATAAGACCTCTATGGAAATTAATATGGACTTTCCTCAAAAGCCTAGGAATGGAACCCTCATATAACCCAGCTATACCATCCCTTGGCATTTATTCTAAATCAAAGTCATTATACTATACTAACACAAGCATTCCCATGTTTATAGCAGCACAATTCACCATAGTCAAACTATGGAGCCAGCCAGGTATCCATAAATGGATAAAGAAAATGTGGTACATATACAAAATGGAGTTTTGTACAACCATAAAGAAAATTGAAATTATATTATTTTTTAGGAAAATAAATGGAACTGGAGACCATTATGTTAAGTGAAATAAACCAAACTCAGAAGATCAAATGTGCTATTTTTCTCTCATATGTGGAAGCTAGAGTGGAAAAAGGAAAAGAAAGGTGGGGGGCAGGGATCTCATGAAAATCAAAGGGATGTCAGTAGAGGGAAAGGGACCAAGGGAGTTGGAGGCAGTGAGGGAAGAAGGAGTGATATTGGCTGAATTATATTGTTACATTGTGTGTCTGTATGAATATGTAACAACAAATCACATCGTTATGTACAACTATAATGCACTAATAAAAATGTGAAAAGAAAAAATAAAAGAAGACAAATTTTCACAACTGCTTCTACGTTCAATCTATAGTAATACATTGTTTTGGCCCAAATATATGAAGAAAATATAACTGTACAAAGATGTATATTTATAAAAAGGATAAGTATCTTAATAACCTTTTCAAATAACTGTGGATATTCTTCTTTGATTAAAATTTCTCAAGTGGTAAAAACTTGGTTGGTATATGAAATGTGAAAGCAAATTAATGAACTTCTCATTTAATCAACTTTTCATATTCTTTTCCATTAAAACCCATTGTACTACATTATATTTTGAATGACTCTTTTATCTGTGCATTATTTTATAATATCATCATGTTGGTCACTTAGAAAATATTGATTTGCTCTGTTTTGTAGCTCTTCCAAATGTTATTATGTTTATTATATTTCCTTGTACACTATGAAACAATTGCATACATTAATATTACCACTAATCTCAACAGACAAGTCTTTAAGCTGTTAAGCTCATAGAGCCAGATACAAGTCTTCAAATTTTTAATTTTTGCTTAAAAAACAAATTTTACTTTTGGTAAATATCAGAGACTTAAGTCTGACCAGAGTTTGTCTGACAGTTTTTCTTTCAAGTAAAACTAGTGTTCAGTGAAAATTGCAGGTAGTTTCATTAAAACCTAATTAACAAGTGCTTTTCCTTGGGACAATCATTATACTAAAGTGTATAGCAGAAGTGCCTTGGCCACACAGAATAAAAAGATTCAAACCTAATTTAATAAAGATAATTTTATAGCTTTATCAAGGTATTCTTTTTTAATGTACAATGTCTGTTTATTGAAGAAAACTTTTGAAACAGAATCAAGAAAAGAAAAAAATCAATCTCAATAATGTTAGTAGACAAATGTAAGCCTGATAATACTATCTATATTTTTCTTTACACACAAATATTCCAAAATTTATGGAATTTAGTATACTATATTTATTCATGCACATAGCTTAATTTGGACACTTTCCTTCTGCATTTCTTCCCCTCATCCATATCTCCTTTCTGCCCTAATCCCCTTCTTCTATTCCACTGTTTTCTCTTCTATTTTGATGAGATCAACATTTTAAAATTCTTTTTCTCTCTCTACCTTCCACAAATGAGTGATAACATTTGATTCTTGCCTTTCTGAGTCTAGCTAATTTCACTTAGCGTGGTATTCTCCAATTCCATTCATTCAACAACAAATGCCATAATTTCATTCTTTATTGATGAGTAAAATTCCACTGTGTATATATACTACATTATCTTTATCCATTGCTCTGTTGATGGACATCTAGGCTGGTTCCATAACTGGGCTGTTCTGAATTGTGCTGCTATAAACATTGATGTTCCTGTCTGACTGTATTATGCTGATTTTAGTACTATTGTTTAAATGCCAAGGAGTGGAATAACTGTATCACAGTGTGATTACATTGCTAGTCTTTTGAGGAATCTCCATATTGCTTTTCATAGTAGTTGTACTAATTTTCAGTGCCAGCAACTATGTATGAGTGCACTACTACCCTACATCTTTGCCAACATTTATTATTGTTTATATTCTTGATGATTTTTACTTTAGCTGGAGTGAGATAAAATCTCAGTTTATTGGCATAAAAAAAACAGACAGTGGAATAGAATGGAAGACACAAACATAAATTCACATAGATACAGTCATCTGACCCATTACAAAAACACCAAAAATTTGTGTTGGAGAAAACAGGCTTTTTAACAAATTATGGTGGAAAGACTGGATATCCATATGTAGAGAAATGAAGGAATGAGAGATAGATCCCTATCTCTCACTCTGCACAAAAATGATCTCAAAGTGTATCAAAGACCTACAAATTACAATAGAAGCACTGCAACTGCTAGAAGAAACAGGCTTAATACTCCAACATATCATCACAGCCACTGGCTTCTTTATTAAGACTCCTAAAGCTCAAGAAATAAAACCAAAAATTAATAAATGGAATGACTTCAACTTAAAAAGCTTGTGCATAGCAAATCAAGCAAAAGTGTGAAGAGAGAGCCTACAGAATGGGTAAAAATCTTTGCCAGCTACTCCCCCAACAGGGAATTAATATCCAGTTATATAAAGAACTGAAAAAATTTAACATCAAAAAACTAAGGGCTGGAGATGTGGCGTGCTCGCCTGGCATGCGTGCAGCCTGGGTTCGATCCTCAGCACCACATACAAACAAAGATGTTGTGTCCACCAAAAACTAAAAAAATAAAATAAAATATTAAAAAATCCTCTCTCTTTTCTCTCTCTCTCTCTCTCTCTCTCTCTATCTCTATCTCTATCTCTATCTCTATCTCTCTCAAAAATTAAATAACCCAGTCAATAAATGGACAAAGGAACTGAACAGCCATTGCTCAAAAGAAGAAATACAAATAGCCATCAAATCTATGAAAATTATTTCATCAAAATATTCTTAAGTGAAACTGCAATTTTTGAAAACTACAAATGTGTAATATCATTTAACATAATAGTTAATAGTTTATTTTACTGTCATTGCCTTGATTTGTGTTAAGGTGCCAGCAATTTAATCTACCGTTGCTTTTGTACCATCATAGAAAGTATCAATACAGTAAAAAGGCAAATGAAGTCTTCATTCTATTATCAAAATATTTTATATGTTTTAGTAGTAGTTGTACACAATACCTTATTTTACTTATTTATTTTTATGTGGTGCTGAGGATCGAACCCAATGCCTCTTGCATGCTAGGCAAGTGCTCTGCCACTGAGCCACAACCCCAGCCCCTATTATCAAAATATTTTGACCTCATGAAATCTTCTGAAAATGCAATGAGGCCCCTGAGATATTTGCAGATCATACATTAAGAAGTACTGTTATAAAGACATGGAATGAATGGAATCTGAGCTGCAAAACAAGCATGTATGGGTCACATTTCCATTCTTCAGGATTCTTTAGTGCCTCCAAATTTCCTGATCACTAGTGCAGAGGTAGACTCAGAAAGACTGATAGTAAAAGCACTAGATGTTTCCTAGGGGTATGATTTGTTTGTTTGGTACAGAGAATGGAACCAGAGGCACTTAGCCACTGGCCACACCCTCAGCCCTTTTCACTTTTTATTTTGAGACAGGGTCTCACTAAATTGCTTAGGGCCTCACTAAGTTACTGAGGCTGGATTTGAACTTGAGACCTTCCTGCCACAGCCACTCCAGTCTCTTGAGATTACAGGTGTGTGCTACCACACCCAGCTCCTAGGGGTATGATTTATTTCTGAGGAGGAAGCATTGTGTTCTGGCTGAAGCCTTTTATAGAGATGCTCAAGATGTGACAAGTGTCAGGCTTTGAGGACCAGAATCTATTAATTAAGAAATTGAGAGGTCTGTCTGAGGCCTCCATTCCTGTAATCAAGTTTCTAGAAGTTCTGGTTCAGTTTGGGAACATGGTGTGCATTATTCATATGTCCTGAATTTCTGGGCACTCTAAAAGGAAAGTAAATGAATTTTCAGGGCCTACAGAAACAGCTGAGGAAGGCAATAGGATTGCCATATGTAAGTCACGAAATTTTAATCTTGGGTTTTCTCCAGTGCCTGCCTAGTAAAAGAGACTAAGGTGTGAGTTAGTACTAAAGTATTGGCTAGAAGAACCTATTATTGTTGACTTTCATTCATGATTCATGGCTTTAAGACAGCCACCTAGGAAATTCCCTAAGACTAAAATTATGAACCTGTGTGCTCATATGAAAGGACTGTTGGGCAATGACATTATTGTCAAAATATAATTTAATAACAATAGTTTGTAACAACAATTAAGAATTTACCATGCCAGGCACTCAACTGAGCACTTGCTATGAATTATCTCATTTAATTTTTGCAGTAATTATACAAGTTAGGTACTATCACCATTCCTACTTCACAGAAAATGATATCTAAGTATAAGGAGGTTAAATGACTCATTCAAAACTATACTCCAATAAATGATAGAGATAATATTCTAGTGCAGGCAATCTTGATTTTAAACACATATTTAAAAGGTAATACTTCTTCCCTATATATGGAAGTATTGAGGAAAATAAAATTATGTTACTTATCAGATTTTGAGAAAAACAAAATGGATCAATGATTGAGCCCATATTTATTATTTTCAATGTTGGATTTTCATAAAATATATGACAAAAGAGCCATGATATGATGTGTATCTCAACCTAATTTTGGCCTGGTTAAATTTTATCACTTTGAAAGCCTGCTCTGAAGGGCTTTGAAACAGTGGTCTGAGGTGTCATGGAACAGGTGATGAAAGTCATACATTTCATGAGAATGTTTATGGTTCTACATGATATCATAGTTTTAGGCAAAATTTTTGTAGGCTTCCAAATAGACTTCTCAAAAAATTGTTAGAAATTCTACATTAATTCAGTAATTTTGCAGAATAAGAAATCAACATACAAAAGTCAATTGCATCTCAGTATACTAATAATAAACTATTTGAAAAAGAAATTATGAAAATATACACTTTTATAATTGCATCAGAAAAAATAAAATACTTACAAATAAATTTAACCCAGAAGGTGAAAGATCTGTATACCCAAATCTCTAAGACATTAATAGAAGAAAATAAAATGACAGAAATAAGTAAAAAGATAACCCATATTGATGGATTAAAAATAGTAATACAGTTAAAATGTCCACACTAACCAAAGTATGCCATACATTCCATGCATTCTCTGTCAAAATGCTAATGAGGGAATGGGGTTGTGGCTCAGCAGTAGAGCACTGGCCTAGCACCTGCGAGGCCCTGGGTTCAATCCTCAGCACCACATAAAAATAAATAAATAAAATAAACATATTGTGTCCAGTAACAACTAAAAAAATAAATAGTAAAAAAAAAATTTAAAAAACCACTAATGACATTTTACATAAAATAGAAAAAATAATACTAAAATAGTGTGGTACCACAAAAGACCCAAACAACCAGAACAGTCTGGAGTAATGTAATGTAATGTGGAGGGATCACTCTTCTTGATTTCAAACCATATTATAAACTGTAGTACTCAAAATATTACTAGCTGGGCATGATGGCAAATGCTTGTAATCCCAGCAACTCAGAAGTCTGAGGCAGGAGGATCACAAGTTTGAGGCCAACGTCAGCAACTTAGCAAGACCCTATTTTAAATGAAAAATTTAAAAAGTCTGTGGATGTAACTCAGTGGCAAAGCACTATTGAATTTAATCCCCAGTACCAAAAAAATGTATGTTAACCAACATAAAAATGAACACACAAAGCAACAAAACTGAATAGAGAGCCCAGAAATAAATCCACATATATGTGGTCAACTAATCTTTGACAGGGTCACCAAGAACACACAATGAGGAAAGGGTGCCCTTTTCAATAAATGATGGTGGGACTATTGGACCCTTATACCATGTTTAAAAATTCAAAATGAATTGAAGACATAAATGTTGACCTGAAATGATAGAGATAGAGTAAAACATACACAAAAGAATCTGTGGCATTGGCTTTAGCAATGATGTTTTTTAGGTGTGAACCCAAAAGCACAGGCAAGAAAAGCAAAAATAAACAATTGGGACTACATCAAACCAAAAGATTCTGCACAGCAAATTAAAACTATATTGAGATTTCATCTCATTCTAGTCAGAATGACAACAATTAAGACTATAAATAACAATAAATGTTGTCGAGGATGTGGTGAAAAAGGTATACTGAAACATTGCTGGTGGGACTGCAAATTGGTACAACCACTATGGAAAGCAGTATGGAGATTCCTCCAAAAACTTGGAATGGAACCACCATTTGATCCAGTTATCCCACTCCTTTGTGTATACCCAAAGGACTTAAAATTGGCATACTGCAGTAATGCAGCCATATCACTATTTATAACAGCTCAATTCACAATAACTAAGCTATGGAACCAACCTAAGTGCTCTACAACAGATGAATGGCTAAAGAAAATGTTGTATATATCCACAATGGAATATTACTCAGCCATAAAGAAGAATTCCACCCCCTTTTTATGTTACCATTCTCATATCAGACAGAATATTTGGCCTTTGTTTTTTGAGGATTGGCTTATTTCACTTAGCATAATAGTGTCCAGTTCCATCCATTTACTGACCAATGCCACAATCTCATTCTTCTAGGTATGTATCCAAAGAAATTGAAACCAGTATCTTGAAACACTGTCTGCATTCTCATGTTCACTGGGACATTATTTCCACTAGCCAAGATAAGGAAACAACCTAAGCATCTGCCATTGGATGAATGGATAAAGAAATTGTGATGTCGATAGATACATATAAATATAGATGTAGATATATCAATGATGGAATATTGTTCTATCTTTAGAAAGAAATCCTGTTATTTGTGACAACATGGATGAGTCTAGAGGACAAGATGCTATGTGAACTAAGCCAAGCACAGAAAGACAAATACTGTATGATCTCAATTATATGAAGTATATAAAATAATAAAATTAATAGAAGTACAAAGTAGAATGGTGGTTGCCAGGGATTGGGGTGAGGAAATAGGGAGATGATGGTTAAAGGGGAAAAGTTTCAATTATGCCTAAAGATGACTAAGTAAAATAAGCCAGGCACAGAAAGACAAGTACTGCACGATCTTATTCATATGTGAAATCTAAAAATGTTGATCTCATAGAAGTTGAGAGTAGTTTGGTGTTACCAGAGCCTGGGTGGGAAGAGTAGAGGTGGCGGAGGAATGGGGAAATGTTGATCAATAGGTACTAAGTTACATTTAGATAGGAGCAAAAAGCTATGACATGATATTTTCCAGTGAGATAACTAAAGAAAATAATAATATACTGTATGTTTCAAAAAACTGAAAGAAATTATTTTTGAAAATTTTCACCATAAAAAATAAATGTCTAAGTAGATATGCTTAATCTAATGTAAATTTTACACAATTTATACATGTATCAATGCATTACATAATACCCCATTAATAGGTAGTTTTTATGTTTTGTCAGTTAAAATAAATTGTAAAATGTTTTAGTTATACATGATGAGTAAGTTCTGGAGATCTAATATACAGCATAGTGCCTATAGCTAACAATACTATATTGTATGCTCTAAATTTGCTTAGAGGGTATGTCTTATGTTGTGTTCTTACCATAATACAAATCATAATAATGAGGAGGTTGGGAGGAAACATTGGGAAATGATGGGTGTATCAATGGCCTTGATGATAGTAATGGTTTCAAATTCTTTGAATTTATACAATATTGGCATGTACAGATTTTTACATGCCAATATTGCTTCAATAAAGTGTTTTTCAATACATACACCATTCTGTATAATTAATATGCACCCATAAAAATTATATAAATAGAAGTTTCTTAGAAACCCAGTAGGCTAAATATGGCTCACATAAGTCATTCCCTAGCAAATTTTAATTGTTCTGGGCTTAAATAATATAGATGTATATAATTTATCAAGTAGAACAACATGGAGCCAAGAAAATGCTTATCATTAAAACCTGATTAATACCCTACCAAATATCAAGAATTAAGAACATTCTTGGGATTCAGGAATATGTCAATGACTCCTCCCTCATTGCCAATCCCCTTAAGATTCTAGTTGCAAATATCAGAGCATACTAGAGAGGATAAGAATCTCCATCTCTAGAGAGAGAGCATGAAAATGAGTGGTTCTTTCCAAGAATCTTCCAGGTGGGCTACTGGCGTTTTTATGAGAAAAGAAGTATTAATAGTTTTGAGACCCCAAGTTTTCTGCCACATTGCTTGGGCAAGTCTTATTCTTGCAACACTGCTGTTAGCCTGAATAGCCTAAAGGTGCTATTATAATTGGTTGATAAAAGTTATATATGTAATTGGTTTCACATATCAGAGTTGCACAGAAAGTAAGATTCTGGCACTGATGCATGAAATAATTACCTATTTCTGAAAATATTTCTGTGACAGTCAGTTTCAGACAATTACCAAGTCATTTGGGATCAGTCTACATATGATGAAATCTTGGCTCTACTACTATTAGTTGTATGACCTTGAGTTTCAGTGTCATCATCTTTAAAAATGACCTACTTCAATTTGGGTGCAGTGACACATACTAGTAATACCAGCTACTCTGGACACTGAGGCAGGAGGATCACAAGTTTGAGGTCAGCCTAGGCAACTTAATGAGACACTGTCTCAAAAAGTTTTTACAGGATGGGCTGCTATAAGGAAACAGGGAGGAGGGAGGAAGGAAGAGAAAGTACTGGGGACTGAATTAGAACAATCTATATTCCATGCTTTTATAATTACATCAAAATGAATCCTATTGTCATGTGTAACTAAAAAGAATCAATTTTAAAAACAGATAAGGAGAAAGGACTATGGGAGGGAAAAGGAAGGTACTGGGGAATGAGATTGATCAAATTATGTTATGTACACATAAAACTAATAGCACAACTAATCCCACTATTACGTATAATTATAATGCACTAATAAAAATGTTAAATAATTTATTTTAAAAATGGTCTGGAGATATAGCTCAGTGATATAATACTTGCCTAGCATGCATGAGGCCCTAAATACAATCCCAGTACTGAAAAATTACCTACTTCATATAGGTCATATGTATAAACATTAAATTAGATAATATATACCTTCATATTAGCATGGAGTGTGTACTGTGTTCCAGGAACCATTTTAAGCACTTTATGGGTTATCTCTTTTTATCTTTAAAATAAATCCTATGATTTATTGTTATGAGCTGAATTATGCCACTGCATCCTCAAATTTATATGTTGAAGTCCTAATGCTCAGTAGCTCAAATGTGACTTTATTTAGAAATAGGGTCATCACAAATGTGATTAGTTAAAATGGGGTCATTAGGGTGAGCCCAATGACCTCATTCAATTCAGTATTGCTACTATCCT
This sequence comes from Callospermophilus lateralis, assembly GCF_048772815.1. Taxonomy (NCBI): domain Eukaryota; kingdom Metazoa; phylum Chordata; class Mammalia; order Rodentia; family Sciuridae; genus Callospermophilus; species Callospermophilus lateralis. Next base: position 40,529,017 of record NC_135325.1, read on the forward strand.
TATTAAAAAATGGAAATTTGAACACAGAAGCATACTAGAGGAAAGATAATATGAAGAGACATAAGGAGAAGACAGCCATCAACATGCCATGGAGAGAGGACTGGAGTAGAACTTTGCCTTACAGATCTTGGAATGAATCAACCGAGTGAACATCTTGATTTGGGGACTTCTAGCTTCCAGACTGTGAGACAATAAATTTCTGTTGTTTAAACCAATTAGCTATTGTATTTTGTTATGGTAGCCTTAGAAAATCAATACACATAGGTACTACTATTAGCCTTATTCTATACTGGAAGAAACTGAGGCACAGTAAGTTTAAATAATTTACCCAGTATGTCAGAGACAGGATCAAAACCCAGAAGTCTAAATCTGAAGTCTACACTCTTAACTACTACCCTATACTGCTTTCCACTCAAACACATGCCTATTTCATATTGGACAAACAATAATACTCAACATGTGTCAGTGGCCTTCCAATTTAGAAATCTAACTATTGACATAGGACAGAGGTAGATGACCAAATTGATTGGTAAACTTTGAGTCTTCTTCAAAGAGTGACCAGGTCCTAATTCATTTTGGTATGTCCAGAATCCATCAAATAATACACACCACCTCTTAAGTGCTTAGTAATTATTTATTATTGTTGTTTTATGAAGGAAATGCAACTGAAAAATTGAAGCTACCATGATTATGTTGGTTATTTGTATATAAAGTGAGCCAGTCCTCACTATTGATAAGATTCCTAATTAATTCAGTAAATTAGAAAATTCAAGAGAGAATTTGTTTTGACAAAAGAAAAAAATGTTTGGCTCCAAACTCAGCAAGTCTCTTATTATTGACTCTAAAATACTTTTACAAGAGAGCTCCAAGTAGTCTTGAGAAAATGCCTGTCTAGAGAGTAAAATAAGACCTGAGGTTTGTAGAAGTAAGGTGCTCAACAAATATTTAAGTTCTCCACAGCTCACATGTAGCTCCTCAGAAATTTACATAATCAACTACTTATTTGGCATTGCCTAAAAAACATCTTAACATCTATACATCTAAAACCAGTCATGATTTTCTCTCCCCAAACCTGTTTCTTTTCCATTTTCTCATTGAATGATATTTATCCATTTGCTCAAGTTATAATTCTAAGAGTCATCCTAGATACTTCCTTCTTCATCACCACCAGTATTAAATCAATTACCAAATTCTGTTGGTAGAGCTTCCTCAATTGCTCTAACGTCAGTCTAGATTTCTGAATCTTCATTGCCCCTCTCTAGAATAACCTATAATCCTTTATTTCTGAACTCCTGTACCAACCTCCTAATTAGCTTCTGCAAAATTACCACATCACTCTCCAATCAGTTCTCATGATACAAGCCAAGGTACATTGTCAAAATGCGTATGATGGGGCTGGGGATGTGGCTCAAGAGGTAACGCACTCACCTGGCATGCGTGGGGCGCTGGGTTTGATCCTCAGCACCACATAAAAAATAAAATAAAGATGTTGTGTCCACCGAAAACTGAAAAAATAAATATTAAAAAGTTCTCTCTCTCTATCTCTAAAAAAAATGTGTATGATGTTACTCCCTTGTTTAAAATATTTGGTTTCTCTTTGAATAAAAACAAAACTCAAAAAAAAGTTAAACAAACAAAAACTCTAGGATATCTAAAGATGCCTCTTTTTATCAGCCCCAATTTACACTACATGTCCTTTTACTTACTTTCCTCCAGCCTCTCTGTCTTTTCAAGTTTATGAAAACCTGGCCCCTCTTGCACAAAGCCTTTGCTATGGCATTCCCTGTACCTGTTACCTCTTTACTGGGCCCAGCTAACTTTTCCTCATCCTCTGTATCATGTCTGTTTTGTTCTTTTTCTTTTTATTCTCAACTGATACATAAAACATAAATTCATACTATTATTACTGTACAATATAATGTTCAGTACATGTATACATTGTATATTGTTTAAAGCATGTTAAACATATTTATATCCTCAAAGATTTATTAAATTTTTAAGATGAAAACTTTCAAAATCCTTTCTTCTAGCTTCTTTAAGTGTACAATGCAATGTTACCCCAGAGCTTTTTAGTCCTATCTAACTGTAACTTAGTAACCATCAATCAACTTTCCCCACTAAGCTGCACCAATGTCCCCAGCCTCTGATGACCACTATGCTACTCTCAGTTTTTATGAAATCATTTTTTTTAGATTCTACACATGAGTGAGATCATTCATTACTTGTTTTTCTTTACCTGAGTTATTTGTCTTATCACTAATTATCTCCATTTCCATCCATGTTACTGTAAATGGCAGGATTTCATTCTCTCTCTCTCTCTCTCTCTCTCTCTCTCTCTCTCTCTCTCTGTGTGTGTGTGTGTGTGTGTGTGTGTGTGTGTGTGTTTAGTACTGGGGATTGAATCCAGCAGTATTTAACCATTGCATCATATCCTCAGACCTTTTTATTTTTTTATTTTGAAATGGGATGTTGCTAACTTGCCTAAGGCTTCACTAAATTGCTGAGGGTTTCACTGAGTTTCTGAGGCTGGCCTCAACCTCCCAAGTCACTGGGATTACAGGAGTCCACCACACACTCAGCTCAGGATTTTGTTCTTTTATGGCTAAATAGTATTCTATTATGTATGTATACCACATTTTCTTTATCCATTCATCAGCTGATGGATACTTATGCTGTTTCCATTTATTGGTGATTATGGATAGTGTTACAGTGAATGTTGGAATGCAGACATATAGGTTTCATTTTCTTTGTTTATATACCTGGTGGAGAAATTGTGGATTATATGCTAGTTCTATTTTTAATTTTTTGAGGAATCTCCATATGGTTTTCAGTAATGTCACTTCTAATTTGCATCCATTAACAGTTGCAAGGGTTCCCTTTACCCCATAGCTTCACCAAAACTTGTTATCTTTAGTCTTTTTGATAATACTAATTCTTCTGGGGTGAGGTGATATTTCATTGTGCTTTTGATTTGCATTTCCCTGTTGAGTGGTGATTTTCAGCATTTTTCATATTCCTATTGGCTATTTGTATGTCTTCTTTTCAGAAATGTCTATTTAGATATATAGTCCATTAATAAAATCAGGTTATTTTTTTGTTATTTATGAATCAGCTTTTTTCATTGCTCTTTTTATTGTTTTTGCTTTTAGTTCATTATTTCTTTTATTCTACTAATTTTGGCTTTAGTTTGTTTTTTGTTTTCATTTTTCTTGTTCCTTGAGATGCATGTTTATCTGAGATCTTTCTACTTTTTTACTTGGGTATTAATTACTATAAACTTTGATCATAGTAATGTTTTTATTTATTCTATAGGCTTTGGTTTTTGTGACTCCATTTTCATTTGTTCCAAAAAATTTTTAAATTGTCTTCTTGATTTCTTCCTTGATCTACTGAATGTTCAAAAGTAAGTTTTTAAAATTTCCATTATTCTTAGTTTCCAAACCTTTTCCTGTTGTTGATATCTAGCTTTATTTCATCATGGTCAGAAAAGATACTTGATGTGATTTCAGTTTTTTTAAATTCACTGAAACTTGTTTTGTGGCCTATCCCATGATCTATTCTGTAAAATGTTCCCTGTGTCAATGAGAAAAATGTTCCTTCAGCATCTATTAAGTATAATATTCTGTAGATGTCTGTTATGTACATTTAATCTGGGGTACAATTTAGCTCTGTTCTTTCTTTGTTCATTTTCTGTCTGGGTGATCTGCCCATTGCAGAAAGGGGGCATTAAAGTCCCCAGATATTATTGTATTTTAGCCTGTCTCTCCCTTCAGTATTGGGTGCATATACATTTAGAATTGTTGAATTTGCTCTTGCTGAATGAACCAGTTTATCATTAATATCATTGACATTCTTTGTCTCTTTTTACTGTTTTTAATTTACAGTCCACTTAATCTAATAACAATATTGCTGCTTCTTCTTTCTGTTGGCTATCATTTGCATGGAATATCTTATTCCACCCATTCATTTTAAGTCTATGTATGTCCTTGGAGATTAAGTGAGTTTCTTGTAAGGGACATAGGGTTGGGGCTTGTTTTTCTTATCCACTCCATCACTCTGTCTTTAATTGGAAAATTTTATACTTTTACATTCAAGATAACTATCAAAAGGTAAGGTCTTACTTTTTTCATTATGTAACTTGATTTCCAGTTTTCTTATAGTTCCTTCCTTTCTCTATTTCTTATAATCTTCTCTGATGATTAAATGAATTATGCTAGTAGTGTGTTTTGTTTCCTTATTAGGTTTTTTAAACATTTAGTTTTTTAGAAGTAGTTGGACACAATACCTTTATTTTATTTATTTATTTTTATGTGGTGCTGAGGTTCGAAACCAGGGCCTTGCACATGCTAGACGAGCGCTCTACCACTGAGCCACAATCCCAACCCTTGTTTCCTTTTTATTTTTGGTTTGTACATTATAGGTTTTTGCTTTATGGCTAACCTAAGCTCACAAAGAACATATTTTGATTTTAAGAGGCAAATTTCCTTAGTTCTTGTACTGGTAGCTTTGTCTGTATATAGCTGTTCAAGTTAGTGTGTCTATGAGGAAAGCTTGCTGGAAGATCTTACTCAGGACTTCTCTCTGTCTCATATCGTATGGTATGTGCCAAACACGTATCTTTTAAGTAATTAGATATGTTTCAAGACAGGAAGACTTTCTTGATGCTCATAATCTTGTTCTGCTGGCCTATGGTGTCTAGAAATGCTAATTTGTATATGACTGTTTTCAGAATGGTAATGTGAACATGTGCTACTTATTTGGATAGCATACCTGATAGGAAAAATGTGTACCTTTCGAATTCTTAACTTGGAGACACACTCAAGGGTAGTGAGCCACATCTTGATAGTGCTTTCAAATGTAGTATACATTAGAAACCAGAACATCTCCCCTTTAACTCCAGTGGTATAAGGAAGAATCCCTTATTTATATTGGTATCTCTAATAGAACCTATTGAAACTAAATTAAACACTAATTACTTCCGGTTTCATGTAATTATAATTGTGGCATCCAAGATTCTTCTGTGCCATTTTCAATTGTATCTTTAAAAGGCTAATGATAGAGCTAGGCATAATGGTGCATGGCTACTTTGGAGGCTGAGGCAGGAAGATCACAAGTTTGAGTGAAGCCTGGGCATTTATAGTAAGGCCCCCAACTACAAGGAAATAATTTAAAATTTTAAAATAAAAAGCTGCAGATATTGGGTTGACCAAGAGTCAGGGTGGAATTCCTGGAATGGTGGGTACTAAGTCCTGCTCCATTATTCTACTAAACACTGCTTCTGGGGATTTTACTGAAGTTTCTGAACAGAGAGAAATATGCCTTTGAGATAAGAAAGCAACATAGAAAGTTAGCAGATATTCCAATAGGCAGAATATTGAAATGAAGAAGTAAATTAATATTGGGAATATAGATAGAAGGCAACAAGAAAGGGGAAATACACTGAAGAAGTGTGAGTGGTAGGCAGGAAATCCAAGCTTCTAGGTCCCTAATGTTATCTATGGTTAATTGTTGCAGACCAGGTAGGAGTGGGTTGATACTGGTAGAAATAGCAAAATCTCAGCAAGTAATCTGGTCAGAGATAGGACTACTGAGCAGCCATGGCAGCAGTGGTTCTAGTGAGAAGTGAAATCATTTGACTTGCTCCATATGCAAAGAGCAGGAAGGAAAACCTACTAATGCTTATATCTGTGTAGAGGAGATCCAAAGCTAACCTGTTTCTCAGAGCAGAGATGAAAGAACTTTGATTAATTAGAACCCTATAAGTGTCTGAAGTACTGGATAAAGTGTTCAAGCTCCTCTGCTAAAAGCAGGGATTAGTAAGGTAATATACATAGAATGGAATTCTGGATGCTGAGTTAAGAGTTTGGGTTAGAGTGATGGAAAGCATAGTCCTGCTGAGTAGCAGATATACTTTAGGGTATGGATAAAACAGTCTTCTTCTAGATCAAAAATGTTCTATGCTCAGAGTACCTAAATAAATTGTCTGTTTCCTATATGCAAAGCTAGCAACAAACATATTAACATTTTATCCTCTTAAAATCAATAATCCTTCCCTTTTATTATAAGCAGATCATTATTTTATCTAAGGAATATACTATGAATATCAAAAGAACCCATACTGTTTTATTGATACAATGAATTCAAACTTAAAATGTAAGTGTGTGCAAGTGGCACACACACACAGAGGCTCAGGGGGCTGAGGCAGGAGGATCACAAGTTCAAAGCCAGTCTCAGCAAAAGTGAGGCACTAAGCAATTCAGTGAAACTCTGTCTCTAAATAGAATACAAAATAGAGCTGGGGATGTGGCTCAGTGGTTGAGTGCCCCTGAGTTCAATCCCTGATTACCCCCCAACAAGAAAAGTCATAAATAGTAAGTAAGGTTGGAGCCAAGCATGGTGGAGCACACTGGGAGTCTAAGGAAGGAGGATTGCAAATTTAAGGCCACCCTGGGCAATTTAGCAACATCCTATCTCAAAATAAAGACTAAGCAAAAAGGCTGGGAATATAGCTCAGTGGTAGAATGCCCCTGGGTCTAATCATCCTGTCTTCAGTACTGCAAAAAAAAAAAAAAAAGTGAGGAAGGTTGGAAGGTCAATAAAATATCTAATTATTTAATTTTACCCTAGATATGGATCTAAAGGGGATAAAACATCTTCTCTGAAGTTGTCCATCCAGGTTGTAGAACTGTAAAGAGTTTGGGGGGTGGGGTGGGCTGTGGTTGTAGCTCAGTGGTAGAGCTCTTTCCTAGCCTGTGTGAGACACTGGGTTTGATCCTCAACACCAAATAAATAAATAAATAAAAGGTATTGTGTCCATCTACAACTAAAAATTTTTAAAAAAGAATTTGTGGAGATTAGGATGGGTTTTCACCCTGTGATAGTACAGCTATGAGATTAATAAATCAAAGTCAATTTAGAGAAGGGGATAAGTGCATGAAGTCTCAGGCCCCCACTATGGTCAAAGAAATTTTGGCTACCATTTTTGGTTAAAATTTTCAGAATACTTTTTTTAAATGAAATATCAAAAAGTATCCCAAGAATTATGCCATGTTTTAAATATCACATTAAACAAGAATACATTTTTAGTAACCACACACAATATAATTGACAAGATAATAATAATAATCTTAGTTATAAATGTAAAATTTCATAATGTACTATGGAGGTGTGGTCCAATTATGATTCTATATTTGAATTTGTATGATAAAATATTCTTTTAATGTTGTGACTTGGCAATAAGGGCAGAAGTTTAAACTGGATATCCTTGGGGGATATGAGACTTTGACCAAGTGATTTTCAGGTTCCTCTGTGATAAACCATGAAAAAAACCACTTATAATCCTTTCTGAGAATGTAATATTGTTAACATAGATAGTCAGTAGCTAATTATCACGGTTTCTCAAGCAAGAGGGATAAGTTCTCTAGGTATTCTACATAGACATACAGATTTTAATAATTATAATTTTAATAATTTTAATAATGATTTTAATAATTGAGAGACTCTAAACCCAAGGCAACTGAGAATGAACTGTTGCTAAAATGCCAGTCTCATTTTTCACCTCATACTAAGAATAATCTCCTCCCAAAAAAGATCCTTAACTAAAATGAGGCTGGAGTCCAGGGATATTCAGATGGGGACCAGTGCTAGAGAAGCCCATTGATCTTCAGTCTGTGCCCAGCACCCGCTCCAGTCCTCTCCCTACTTGTCCTCGTCGTCTTCCACCTAATTTAAAACTGGTCAAATGTTGAGAATGACTCAGTACTGGGGGGCAGTAGAAATGAAGCACATATACAAATTGGTATGTACTTGACTATAAAACAGGGATAATAACTCTTAGGGTGGATTCATTAATTAAATAAGGCAAATATCATGCTTAGCATCATGTTCCATTAATGTTAGCCCATTATCATCATTATTATTGTTCTCCAATTGTGTCATTCAGAGCCAACTTTGTCTTCACTCCTTTACCACCAGGAATTCAAGAAAAAATAGGAATCTCAGGGTACTGAGGACGGAGATATATATGTATATAAAATCTCCAATACAGTAATCATAATTATTAGCTGTTACAATGAAATTGATTTTTTAAATTAATGGTAAAATGTATTCTTTTCTCTGAAGATTTCAACAAAAAGTAATTCTGGGATCTGTCAACTGTTGGTTTCTAATATCTGTAGAATATTAACAGACTAGCAGGATGTATATTTTCATTCTCTAAAGAGCAAGAACTGGACCATTAATTCTCCAGCTGTGGTCCTTGGAATAGTAGTATCACCATTATAAGAGAATTTGTTAGAAATGAAAATTATTGGCCCAACCTATAGCCTACCAGATCAGAAACTCTGGGAGTAGATACCTACAATCTGTGTTTTTAACAAGACTTCCAGGTGACTCTGATACATGCTAAAGTGTGAGATCCATGACATACTACAGTTTTAAGTGCTGTCACAGAATCTGAATTCTGTGTGAGTCACTTCTTTTTCAAAGAAGACAAATTATTCACATAAGTTTTTTTATCTTATCTAAATTGTTCATGTTTCTCTGACAAATATGTATTACAGAATACTTTTATTCATCTATTCTGTGCTTTGTAACATTTAAAATAATGATCCAAATAAAGAACCTGACATTTTTGGCTTCCATATTTAATACAATAATTGTATGTATTTTTGGCAAACAAATGTAAGTTAAATTATACTTTCTTACTTTCACATAATAAAACATGTTGATTATTTTATGCACAAAACCCCTGGTCTTTCTGTCATACTAAAATGGGAATAAGAGATACTGGTGGGAATTGTCAGGACTGTTCTAAAGCAAGCTCTAAATGTTAAAATAATTCTATAGAAAGTGGCCTTTTTAAAATTTCTCAGTAAAAATTCTAAAAGAGAGGAGGGGTTGGAAAAATGTATTTCAAATCCTGAAAGAAAATAACTGTAGGTGTATGTGGTGGCATACACCTATAATCCCAGTGACTTAGGAGGCTGAAGCAGGAAAATCATAAGTTCAAGACCAGCATTAGCAATTTAGCAAGGCCCTAAGAAATGTAGCAGGACCATATCTCAAAGTGAAAAATAAAAAGTACTGGTAATATAGCTCAGTGATGAAGCACCCCTGGGTTCAGTTCCCAGTACCTAAATAAATAAATATTTATTTTGTGGATATTGCTATATCCACAAAAGATATCCTTCAGAATTAGAGAAGAAATAAGAACTTTCCACAATAATCATAAACTAAAGGACTACATGACCACTAAACAATTGCAGAAAGCAGTTAAAGGAAACCTACACACAGATGAGAAATATAAAAACAACCAAATGATCTCTGGAAGGAATAAATCTCATTAGAAGATTCAACAGATATATGAGATTAGGACCAAATCAAACATTAGAAGTAAAACAAAATTCCAGGAAATAATACATACTTCTCTATAATACCACTGACTATAAATGTTCTCCACTCTCCAATTAAAAGGAATTGACTGGTAGACTGGATTTAAAAATAGACCCAAGTACATATTACAAAAAAACATACTTCATTGGAAAAGACACCCTCAAAGTAAAATGGTACTAGAATGGAATATAATAAATGGTATTCCTTGTAAATGGAATCCTAAAGCAAACAGGAGTAGCTACTTTCATATTCAACAATTCAAACTTCAAGCCAAAATCAGTAAGAAGATACAAAGAAAGTCACTAAACAATGGAAAACGGAACAATACTACAAGAAGATACCACAATTGTAAATATTTATGCCCCAAATCTTGGTGCTGCCCGTTTCAAATTAATAGTGGGTGATTTCAATATACCACTCAAACCAACTAATTGGTCAACCAAACAAAATCAACTAAGAAAGTACAGAGTTAAAATATACTACAAGTAAAAGGAACTTCAACAGACATCTAGAGAACATTTTAATCAACAAATGAATACATTTTCTTTTCAGCTCCTCATGGACTTTTCTGTGAAGTATTTTAGACCACAAGGCAAGTCTTAGCAAATACAAAAAGTTTAAATAATTCCTTGAACCTTAATCAGGCCATATTGGAATAAAATTATAAATCAATAGCAAGAAAACTACAGAAATTATACAAACACATTGATATTAAATAATACTATTTTGAAAGATGATTGGGTCATCAAATAATTGGTGAGATATTTTAAAATTTCTTAGTATGAAATAAGAATAGAAATACATCATACAAGAACCTATGGAGGGGGGCTGTATTTGTGGCTCAACAATAGGGCACTTGCCTAATACATGCAGGATACGGGGCTCAATCCTCAGCACCACATTTTAAAAAATGAAATAAAGATATTGTGTCCAACTACAACTAAAACAAGTGGTGCAGCACTTGCCTAGCATATGAAAGGCACTGGGTTTGATCCTCAGCACCACATAAAAAATAAATAAATAAAATAAAGATATTGTGTCCATCTACAACTAAAAAAAATATGTTTATAAAAGAACCTATGAAATATACAGAAGGCAGTTCTTTTCAAAAATTCACATTTTATTTAAATTAGAATAAATTATACAAAAATAAAAGCAGTATTTTCGGTATTATTTCTAGATAAACTGCAAAATATTTATTTTGTAGGTTTTCCAGGTCTTGCTTATAAATTAAGACAAGACAGTACATATAATCATGGTAAGAATAGAACAGACAAGTTCAAATCGGTGGCCTCTGATTCTGTCTTGACCATGAAGCAGAATGTTCAACATTTACCTGCTAAAATGAAGGCATAGGCTTATGAAGTAGGCTCAACAAAGGAAATGTACCAGCAAAAACCAGATGTGGAACAACAATGGCAGACTCTTCCACTCAAACTTTAACTGTAACTTGTTCTTTAAATTGATTTGATAAAGACAAAATCTATACTGAAATCTGTTTGGTGAGATCACAACTCTGTGATTAACTCCCTTAACTGTCCATTACAGATTTTTAAATCACTTAAAACTGCTAAGAGTCAAAGATCAACAGTAGGCTTCATTGCAACATTTCAAACGATGCTTTCTTTTTTTTATACCTCCTCAAAATGTACTTCCTCAAAATTGATAACAATACCTGACAACTGGATCCACAGTAATAATACATTTTATAGCTAAATGACTTAACTAAAACAATTCCAGAGTGCTGCTGGCAGAGGTCATGCAGAGGTGAAATGTGGTACTTCCAATGCTATTTTCTGAAAAGACAAGCTTTCAAAGCATGAGAGCTCAAACATTTGTCACGTATATAGGCAGATTATGAATGGCTAATGTATTCTTCAGAGGCCTGTAGGCAAAGATATTTAGTGATTAGGTGACCTACATAATACCTTATAGCTTTTCTTCCAAATATCAAATATAGGAGAAAGCCCCTTTTAAAAGTCTTTTAGGTATTTTCAATAGTTTCTGAATTATTGGTAGAAAGATCTGACATAGCTGTATATAGTTTGATATGTGTGTCTACCATTAAATCCAGATCATGTTTTATATCAAAATTTATTTAAGCAAAGCCAAGTTACTTGACCTATGGTCTGTCAAAGTGTTCCTGAATTATGGTTTGAGATGCTTTCGACCATTTTCAGAGCATTCATTCTCAACCTTTATGAATATCCAGGATCTTCAGCAGGGAATATACATTAGAAAAAAAACTTGATATCAGGCAGATGAAGGGCTTCATAAATGGTGGATGGAACCCCTCTGTATCTTTCCTTATTTGTTTCCATTTGATTCTCTAAAAGTGAAGCTCGACTGAAAGTACATCCAGATAAGGCAAGTCACTTCTGTATATACCAGCATGTTGCTCCTCTGATGTATTGAATTTGAGCTGTCCCATGACTGAGGGTACCAGAGATAAACAGAGCTTTGAGGTACTCTTCTGAAAATATATCTTTAACTTCCAGAATGATGTGCTCCATTGTTGGAACACTTAGGGTTTCTTTATAGTAAATTTCAGAGGTTAATTGAGATTCCAGGTTTCCCTGCTGAGCCCTGTGAAATTTCCCAGGGAGTATTATCTGAATATCAAGTTTGGTTGCCAAATTTTTTGCTTCCTCAAACCAAAACTCATGATAGACTTCAATATTTTCCATTACTTCATTGAGTGAATGCAGCACTGTGGTCAAGCTACTGGTGGCAAAGAAGACATCAGAAGTTTGCCCTGGAGGTTTTTCCCAAATGTTCTTGTAAAATATAAGATATTTTTAAGAACAACAATAGTAGCAATGTAATCAAAATCTGTTACTGCACTACAAAGTACAAATGCACAGTTTTTCCATGTAATATTTGTGTCAATATTTATAACATCTAAACATAAAACAAATGCTTGCAGGAAATCCACCAAAATTTAAAAATCATCATGCCTGCCAGTCCACTGAAAATGGCAATTTTCCTTCAGTTCTTTACCCCTTTCTTCACTGTTCTGAAAAAGAACAGAAATTACATTGTCAAGTTCTAATAGCAGTTGTGATGATGATGGAAAAAAGAACAAACTCCCTCAATTGTTCCTAATGCAACAGACACCCCCATCACAGGCAGTAATTTTGCCAACATGTTTAAGATGCAGGAAGAACAGAGTGTGTAAATAGCTTGGGGATATTTCTCTAAAAGTCTAGAAGCAACAACTTTCATTTCAGAAGAGAACCCCTAGACACAATGTAAGCCTGGCCATGACAATAATCCATATTTAGTCTCCACTTCTCAGTTATTGTAGTGTAGAATTTCACAGCCAAAATTTCTGCATCAGCTTCAGAAGGCAGGAAACCCATGAATTCCTCTCTTAGGTTATGAGATTCATGTAGAAACCTCACCAACTTGGGAAGGTGTTCTTCCCCTGTTTTGTCCACCACATCGTCAGTGATAATGGAAAAGAAGCATTAGTCTTTCAATTTCCTGAGGGTTTCTTCACGAATAAGCTCTCACAGATCTCTAGAATCTGTTTCTTCTGTGTTTTTGAACAGAACAATGTGTTAACTGCTGTGATCTCAAAGCGTTTTCTTAGGACCTCTTCACCAGAATTTATCCAGTACCCCAACAGAGCCTGAAAGTTATCAGGAGTGAAGATACCTTCTGGGACTTCATCAGCCTCATGCCCATCCAGAGGTATGTTTTGTTTTCCCATAAGAATCAAAATTTCAAATAAAGACTTTAAGTATTCTTTGTTTTCCTTCAAGGGATAAAGGTAAAATATCTTCATTCTGCTCATCCCCCACCCCTTCTTCTGTACCAGGGTTCTGAGCATTGCTGTTGTTTGTTTCTTTGTTTTTGTTCCTGTTTGGAAGTTCGTAAATTTGTGTGTGTGTGTGTGTGTGTGTGTGTGTGTGTGTGTGTGTGTGTTTTCTATGTATTCTATGAGAATTGTTCAAATGACTGGTAAGATCAAATACTATTGGTATTGCATTAACTTGAAAAACTATCCTATAAGGACTCTATCAATTACTTCGCAAGTATGTGCTTCAGTTAATTTTGAGAAATAAAATAATCCAATCATTCTTTAGTTTTGTGATGCCTCTGCAAAATGTATAGGTCTTCAGATCATAGTGGTCTCGAAGTATTTGGCACAAATCAATAATGTTTATTTAGTTGATGAGGTGTTTAATCTTCCAAGTCAGCTCTCCTACAATTCTCCACCCACTTCTGGCATCTGGCAGGATCCTGCCAGAACCTGAAGAAGGCCAGGTGGGACTGCATACTCTTTTGCATGCAGTTGAGGGCAGCACAGAAGTTCAATATGTCACCTGCTTGCTGGCTGGTGCCTAGCCTCCCCTCCCCACCTCCTCAGGGCAGCCAGGCCAGCTGGCCTGCTCCTGAGGGCCTGCACGGGACTGAAGGCAGTTCTAAGAGAAAAATTTGTAGCTATAAGTGCCTACCTAGCAAGCATAAGAAAGGTCTCAACTAAATAGCCTAGTGATTCATCTTAGGGTCTTAGAAAAACCAATCCCCAATTCAATATAATGAAATTCATAATAAATATCACAGCTGAAATCAATGAAAAATAATTTTAAAAGTACACAGGATCAGTGAAATAGAGTTGGTTCTTTCAAAAGATAAGATTCAGAAACTCTTAGCCAAACTAACTAAAAGAAAGAGAGAAGACCCAAATTAATAAAAATGGCATTGAACAATAGAAAACACTGAAATCCAGAGGATCATTAAGGATTATTTTGAAAATTTATATTCCCATAAATTGGAAAACCTAAAAGAAATAGAAAAATTTGTGGGCACTTGAAATATACCAAAATTTTAAAAATGGATATAGGAAACCTAAGCAATGAGATAGAAACAGTAAGAAAAAGCCTCCCCAAAAATGAAAAGCCAGGAACAGATGGATTCACAGCTGAATTTTACCATATCTTTAAAGAATAAGTAATACCAATGCTCCTCAAATTATTCCATGAAATGAAAAGGTAGATAATGCTTCCAAATTCATTCTATGAAGCCAGTATCACTCTGCTACCATAAATAAATAAATAAATAAATACACATCAAGAAACAATATACCAACAATCTTGTTGAACACTGATGCAAAAATTCTAAGCAAAATTCTTGCAAATCAAATTTAGTAACACATCAAAAAGATCATATATCATGATCTAGTTGATTACATTCTAGCGATTCAAGGATGGTTCAACATCCAAAAATCAATAAATTTAATAGACCACATACATAGAATCAAGGACAAAAATGACATGATCATTACAATAGATGTAAAATCTTTTGCCAAAAGTAAACAACCTTTCATGATAAAAACCCTGAAGAAACTAGGGGTAGAAGAAACTTATCTCAACATAACAAAGATTATATATGACAAACGCAAAGCCAACATCATATAGAATAGGGAAAAATGAAACCATTTCCTCTGAAATCAGGAACCAAACAAGCATGAGGACTCTCACTGCTCCTATTTAATGTAGTACTTGAAATTTTGGTCAGAGCAATTAGGCAGGAGTAGGAAATTATAGGGTTGTATAACAAAAGAAGAAGTCAAATTGCCCCATTTACTGATGATATAATCTATAACACAGAATATCTTAAATACTCTAACAGAAGACTTCTGGATCTGATAAATAAATTTAGCAAAGTAGCATGATATACAATCAACATACAAGTATCAATAGGTTTTTATACACAAATAATTAACCCACTAAGAAAGAAAACAAGGAAAAAATTCCATTCACAGTACCTTAAAAACACCTAGAATAAATTTCATCAAGGAAGAAGAAGACCCCTACAAGGAAAATTACAGAACACTGAAAAAGAAATGAAAGAAGATGCTATAAACTGGAAAGACATCCCATGTTAATGAATAGGCAGAATTATTATGGTTAAAATGGCTACATTATCAAATGTGATCTAAAGTTTCAATGCAATTCCAATTCCAATTCATAGACCTAGAAAAAATAGTACTAAAATTCACAGGGAAGATCAAAAGACTTAGAACAGCAAAAGCAATTCTGAGCAAAAGTGGCAATGCTGAAGTCATTACAATACCATATTTCAAATTATACTACAATGTTATACTAACAAAAAAATTGCATTATACTGACATAAAACATACATGTAGACCAATGGAATACAATAGCATAAACAGAGACAAATACACAGATGCTTTCATCTTATTTTTGCTAAACATGCCAAAAACATACATCGGAGAAAAGATATCCTCTTTAACAAATGGTACTAGAAAAACAGGACATATACACACACACACACACAGAGAGAGAGAGATTCCTATCTCCACCCCACATAAAATTCAGCCCAAACCATGTCAATGAACTAGGAATTAGATCAGAAACTTTGCATAGTAAACACATGTAAAAGAAAACATAGAAGAAACACTCCAACATAGAGGTGCAAGCAACAACTTCCTCAATAGGACTCCTGTAGCTCAGGAAATAATATCAAAAGTAAATGAATAGAATTGCATCAAATTAAAATGCTTCTGCATAGCAAAGGAAACAACAGCATGAAGAAAGAATCTTCCAAATGGAAGAAAATCTTTGCTGGCTACTCTTCTGACAGAAGATTAATATCCAGAATATATAAAGACCTAAAAACCTAAATAGCCAAAATACAAATAACCTATTTGATAAATGGGCAAATGTATGAAATGGGCACTTATCGAAAGAAGTACAAATGACTAACAATTATATGAAAATTGTTTAACATCCTTAGCAAATCAAATCAAAAGTACAATGAAATTCTGTCTCACTCCAGTCAGAATGGCAGTCATCAAGAACACAAATAACAATAAATGCTGTCAAGAATGTGGGGAAAATGGAACACTTATATGCTGTTAGTGTGAATGTAAATTAGTATAGCTACTATGAAATCAGTGTGCAGGTTCCTCAAAAAAACTAAAATTTTAACTACAATATAACCCAGCTATGCCATTCATAAGTATTTATCCAAAAGATTAAAAAACACCATACTTGAATACTATAGTAATACATGCATTCCCATGTTTATAGAAGCACAACTCATAATAGCCAAGTTATGGAACCAGCCTAGGTATATGTCAACAAATGAATGGATTAAATTGTGGTATATATTCACAATTTTTAATTAGTCATAAAGAAGAATGAAATTATGTCATTTGCAGGAAAATGGATGGAACTGGAGAGAATCATATAAGCAAAATAAGGCAGACTCGAAAAACGAATGTCATATGTTTTCTCTCGTATCTGGAAGCTAGAGGGGAAAAAGGATCATGAAAATAGAAGGTAGACTAGTGGAGTAAAGAGGATCAGAGGGAGGGAAAAGGGGAGGGCAAGAGGTGGTACTGGGGAACAAAATTTATCAAATTATGTGCATCAAATTATGTTACATGCCACAATGCAACCTACTATTTTGTATAATGTGCACTAATAGATTTTTAATGGCCTTTTCTGTCACCATGGAAACGTACCTCTTGCTTTGTTGCTACTCATGCCAACACTAGATGAACCTCCCCTGGTCTCATTTCAAAACAGTATGTCTTAGGACAGGTATGAGCCTGCAAAAAAGGATTGTCATTTACAAAAACTCACACAAAAGTAAAATAGTCCCTTATTCAGACCTCAAGTCTCTCTTTTTGAGATTCCTGTGATATGTCCTATATATGAGTCCAAATTCAATCAGGACAAATGAAAAGGGTAGTATATTGTGTGATATTGATGAAATTACTTAGCTTCTCTCTGTTTCTATTTTCTCATCTGTAAAATGGGGATAATAATACTTATAATAATAAAGCTTATAATAATGCTTACTATATGTAAAGTGCTTAAAACAGAACTAGTGTATAGCAAGTACTCCAATCATGTTCATTGTTGTCATAGAAATGTAAATTAATTTCAACCTCACATTCTTACTCCAATTCTCATTTATGAGAGAAAAGAACTACTACAACCTACCCTACTCCCATCATTATAACCCATTGTCATCTAAAAACTTTCAGGAGCTTGTAGATCAGAGAAGTCAAAGATGAATGTTTCATTTAAAAAAAAAACAATGAAGATTATTATTCAGTCAACCTGGCAATTAAATTAATCAATATTTTTGAGAAAGTACTCTTCTAAGTGCTAGATTATATCTATGAATAAAGTTGACCTGATTTCTGCCTACACAAAAAATAGGTCCAGTTGGAGAGATGGGCTTAAAAGAAATAATTATACAAACGCGTAGCATATCTAATTACAAACTGTGTTTATTGCTACTAAAGGAAAATTATTCTGCCAAATGTGTAAGTGAAGAGCAATATTCATCCAAGATTTGTGTACTTTGGCTTGCAAAGCATTGTCCTGAGTAGCTGGCAAATGTTCATTGAGGAGATGAGACTAGGAAGAAAAGCATGTGTTATTTGCAGAGGCCTTTCTTGAAAGTCATACTGGAGATTTTATTTTTTGTCTTAAGAGCAATGAGTCACCTTTCAGAACTTTCTGATTTTAGAATGGTCGATCCTAGTTGTAGTTCAAAAGGACAAATATGGTCAGTGAGATCAATTAGGAGGTTGTTTTGATAATCTAGGTAAGAAATTATATGATTCCTTCCATTAGTAGTGTTATATGTTCATGCTCCTTCAGTATCCTTTTCTGAAGCTGATATGACTAATATAAGTGAAGATTGTGATATGATGATGCTTTACAAATAATTCATCTTATTTTTTATTCTAATTATGTAAATGAAGCCAGGCAAGGTGGCATGTACCTGTAATCCCAGCATCTCGGGAGGCTGAGGCAGGAGGATTGAAAATTCAAGACCAGCCTCAGAAATTTAGCAAGGCCCTAAGAAAATTACCAAGACCCTATTTCAAAATAAAAAATATAAAAAGGGTTGGGTGTGGTGGCACATGCCTGTAATCCCTGAGGTTTAGGAGACTGAGGCAGGAGAATGGAGAGTTTAAAGGCAGCCTCAGCAACAGCAAGGCACTAAGCAACTCAGTGAGACCCTGTCTCTAAATAAAATAGTGCTGGGGATATGGCTTAATGGTCAAATGCCTCTGAGTTCTATCCCCAGTATCCCCCAAAACAAACAAACAAACAAATAGGGCTGGGGATGTGGCTCAGTAGCTAGCACCCCTGGGTGTTATCACCAGTACTCCCCAAAAATACTAATTACAAAAATGATACAAATCAATGATAGGTACAGGCAACCACTTCCTTAATAAGCCTCCTATACCTCAGAAAATAATATGAAGAATAAATAAATAGGATGGTAACAAATTAAAATGCTTCTGCTGGAATATTTGTGTTCTTATAAGGGCTGTTTTAGGTTTCCAAAATGGTGTGCTATTGCTGTGTCCTACAGGGGGGGATTAACACTGACTTCATATGGCATAAGGGATGGAAAGGGCAAAAGGGACAAACTCTTTCCTGTAAGCCATTTATAAGGGCACTAATCCTATTCATGAGGGTGGAACCTTCATGGCCTAATCATCTCCCTTTTATTATCATCACCTTGGAAATTAATATTTCAACATATGAATTTAGGGAAGGGGGAACATATATTCAGACCACAGCATTGTATATTATAGATGTACTATAATTTAGCTACCCAATATATTATTGCTGAACATTTAGATTCTTTCCAACTTTTCATTATATTTATTTTCATTATATTTAAATATGGGGTGTTCTTTTTTGTCTTCATTTCTGTTTTGTGTAAATAGAAACACTTATTCTCACTATTGCGCTTGTTTACCTGGTAAACAACATAGTAAATCACCTTAGACTGAGATAGCATCCCTAGCCCAGGAGGTTTTAATTATCTTTCTCTAACCAACCAAGGTAACAACAGGTGGTAAGGTATATGGAAACTGTGTTATATAAGAAATAGATTAAGAAATCTGGGATGTTTATGGCAAAAGAAGGAAGGTGAGCCCTTTCAGGGATCATGATATGGAAAAAGTAGACTTGCTCTACATTTCTCCAGAGTTGAGTTCCCAGAGGAATTAGTAAAAATTTCAACAAGACATAATTCATTGTAATATAATACATGTTGCGTATCCTTTACTCAAAATGCTTGGGACCCAAGGTGTTTTGGATTTCAGATTTTTTCATAATTTGGAATGTTTACATATATACATAATGAGGTATCTTGCAGATGGGACCCAAGTGTAAACAGAAAATTCATTTATGTTACATATCCACCTTATACAAATAGCTTGGAGGTAATTACGTACAATATACTTAGCGTGCTTGCATTTTGACTGCAAAACATCACATGAGGTCAGGTATGGAATTTTTCATTTGTAGTGTCATGTCAGCCCTGAAAATGTTTCAGAATTTGGAGCGTTTTACATTTTGGATTTTCACATGAGGAATGCTCAACCTCGTAATAACAAAAATGTACATACTGCTTACTCTGTGCCAAGTATTGTTCTAATCATGGTACATGTACACATATTAAATTACATAATCCTCTAACTGTCCTATGTGGTGCAAACTATCACAATCTCTGTTTTACAAATGAGAAAACCAAGACCTGGGTAGATTATGTAACTTGTCCAAAGTCAATAGTTAATAAATGGTGATACCAGAATTAACAACCAGGCATCTCTAAGTCTAAATTATTTCATTCTACAAACTTGTATCATATGACAGATTCTGTACTAAGAGCTGAAAGCATAAAGATGATTGACCTAGTGATGATTCAATTCCTAACCTCAAGTATCTGACAGTCAAATGGGTAAGATTGCTACATAAATGGTATATTATAATGTTGTGAGTCCTAAGAGAAGTACCTTACAGTGCTGTAAGAGCCAGAAGAGGGTTCCTTAGCACACACTGGAGGTTCAAGAAAGAATGGAAGGCTTTACCTAGGCTCAGTGGAAAAATGACATGTTCTGTTAATTCTGCTATAGGCATAAGAGGAAGCAACAAGTTTATATTGTATTTATTGATTTCAGGTTACCCTTCCTCTAAATAAAGGTGTCTAATTAAGGAATTTTTCAATTGGGAGGAGAATTGGATTCACACTGTTTTTGCTAAAGTTCAATTATTAATGTTTCACTTTCATGATTTAGACCATATCTGAGTACCACCTGTACTTTCATTTACTTAATATGCTTCTTTAAATGAACTGACTTATTTTACTAAAATAAATTTCATCAAAAATAGCACTACCATAAATGGAAAGCCAGCTTTACTCTCCATAAATAGAAAGTAACCATAAAAATAAATACATACTATTAGAAAATATTTATCTATGTACAACCTAAAATAATCTTTCATACCACTATTGCATGCCACATGTTGAAAAACACTGAATGAAATAACTTCTTCAGGCCCTTCTACACCAACATTCTGTGATTGAGTAAATAACTCTTGCTACGATGTGACTCCAAAGTTTTATTTTCAGCATATTTTTGTATATTCACTCAATTTGTTTCTCACATAATCCGGATCATTTCAGCATGTCTCCACCATGTAAACAGTTGTTATTGGCTATATCTTCATGACAAAATCGACTCTCAATCCTGATCAAACCATTTATTTCACCGTAGAAAGTGAATTACTACTGATAATCTTCCTGCTATACTCTTTTAAATTCACTACTGGCCAGACATGAGAAGGAAGTATCCTGTCACTGTG
This sequence comes from Callospermophilus lateralis, assembly GCF_048772815.1. Taxonomy (NCBI): domain Eukaryota; kingdom Metazoa; phylum Chordata; class Mammalia; order Rodentia; family Sciuridae; genus Callospermophilus; species Callospermophilus lateralis. The sequence goes on from NC_135325.1 coordinate 40,550,073, forward strand.
GCTTCATGGTAGACTGCTCCAACTATATTTGTAGTATTGACCTGAGAGGAGAAAGGACTACTATAATGCAGGGCTATTTGGTCAAACACAGAACAGAAAATAAAGAACAAAGCTACAATATTTCAATAGGTGTGTTTGCAGAATGGTTTTAAGAAAGCAACAAAGACCCTTCCTTTCTCTTCTCCCTTTCACTTTCTGAGGGAAGTGATAAGACTTCCATGGGCAGAAAAGTAAAGGCCAATCTCCTGTTGGTTTGGGGGACAGTGGGAGATGGACACCACCCCTCTTTGGGGAAGTGAAAACTGCTTGTGGTAAGTAACATGAGGATGATAACTATGAGCCTGCCTCTGGTGGCCTGCAGGGCCCTGACACATCTCTGGATTAGCTCAGTGATAAAGGAGTTCCTGTTCTATTTATACATTTCCTTAGACAATCTCATATTTATTTGTTTAATACAAAAGCAAGAATGCAAGTCTTTTTTGTACACCCAATAGGAACCTTCCCTGACTCAGGAATATACATTTTGGGGACAAGGCCAAGGATGTTATCCATTTCCTGCAGGTGAGGCTAAGGCTCCCAGTTTTTCTGGTTTGACTTGGTTGCTGATTATGAAGCCTCTTCCCTGCCCCAATTTATGGGAGTGGTGGCTTCTAGGGTATAAAATGGTGTGGAAAATGCATGGACACCCAACTCCCTAACCCTACCCCAACACACACACACACACACACACACACACACACACACACACACACACACAGCCCTAGTCAAGCTCTTAGCTCATAAAGTTAGCAGCCTGAGGCACAACTAACTTATAGGAGTTAAAAGGCCTGCTAGAGCTTGTCTAGGATGGTGGTATGCCAGTAGAATTTCAAACCCTGGCCCATTGGCCATTCCTTAGGTAAATTTAATCATGCCTCCAAATGTCTTGAGCAAGAAGTTTAGTTATTAATTTTTATAAATAAGTTTACTTATATGCACAGGGAAAGGGGTTATGTGGATCATGGGATATGTTCTCAATATATTTAGCCAGAGACTCAAAGTTCATAGATTTTATAACTGCCATTGCTAAAAAATAATGGTTAACCTTTACTGAGAGCTTCATTTGTGGCAGGTGCTGTGCTTTGTAGGCTACAAACTCTGCAGGGGCTGATCTAGGTTTGGTAGGGCCTAAAGTTCGTAGACTATGGGGACCCTTTCTAAGGAAAACATAGGTTGATTCCTTCCAGAGTTTTGGAAAAGGGCCTGAAGGCTTAAATTCATTAGTGTCACTGTGAAAGCCACCTCTGCATCTTATTTAATCTTTTTGATAATTCTGTTAAGTAAGTGCTAGCAGTATCTCTGTAAAAGAAATAGGTGAGAAAGCATGTTTAGAGATATGAAGGCACTTGCTCAAAGTTGCATAGTTTATAAATTAAGCCAATTCCCATAATCTCCTTCAAGGTTTTCTCCTCTTAGCTAAATAGATTTCCTCCTCCAAAATATCCTTATCCTTTGCTGGCAGTAACCTTAGTGCTGTCCTCTGGGACACGTGAGGAACTTAACACTGGTTCAACATTAGCAGTGGAGCAAAAGGTCTCCTTCTAGCTGATTTTTCAGGAGGAGTAGGACCTCTGGGAAACTGCAGAGCAAGAAGAAAAGTGGGTGAGGAGGGCAATTTTGTTCCCACTAGGTCAGAGCTATGCACTAGTTTTAGCAACATTTTTGTTGTTCTGTGAACAACAGTGACTTAAGAATGCAGATTTTTCTGTTTATGTACTGCTTGACTTCTCTCCCCCTCCCCAGGCCAGCTCTCCCCAGCTGGGCCCCTAACTCTCCTTCCTTTCCCCCTCCCTTGCTCACTTCACCCTATTCTGCCCCACCTTCCCTTCAGTCCCAGCTCTTCAAGCCTTCTTTTTAAAAGTGTAGTTGTTGTTCTACTGGGAGCTAGGAGGGTGGAGTCCTCTTACTGAGGCTTTTCCTCCTCCCCTCCCTCTAGCCCTCAGACTGGGCTCCACCCTGGTAGTTTGTCAGTTGGCTTTCAGGAGCAGGAGGAGAAGCAGCAGGATGAAGAAGGGGGAAAGAGAACAGCATCCTGTGAGCCCTGACACGTGGTGTGTCTACATACTTCTCAGCTATCTTTCACTAAGTTAAACATATAATTTAACTCTTATCTTCCTCATCTGATTCTTTGGGTACATAAAGGAAAGCGCGGGCTGCTTCCTCAAGCAGTGGATTTCCCTCAGGCTCTGGGTGGAATGGACAGAGTTGAAGACATTTCAGGGTACTATTTGGTATATTTCTTAAATCTGCTAAAGAAAGGAGAACCTGTGGTGCTTCCTAGAAGGAAAGGGAAAGTGATCACAACTTTTACTTCTTCATACCTGCTCTCAAAATGTTTCTTCAGACATAGGCATCAGTCACATGCTTATTATTAGTATCAAGAAGTAAAGAATATAAAGAAAAAGCCCTGCCTTTCCCACCAAATGTGGTTATGGGGTACAAAGTTCCCTGTGTGTCACTTTTGACTCCTAATTTAAGTGAGACAGAGGCCATACCTAAAATATTCAAAAGGAAAATGTGGACTAATAGACTGAGTATGATAAAACCAAGGGCTCCTTACTGGAGCTCCTTGAATAAAATGAATGCTCTCATTTCTCCCCTTAGCACCTAGCATCGTTCTTGATACAACCCAGATGCTTAATATACTTTTATTTACTAAACAGATAGAAGAATGGATGGGGAAGAATCTAGAGTTTGTTTATAAAAGGTTCAAGAATTTACTTCATGTTTTTCAAAAGCTGAATTTGTTATATGAGGTCAAGTTTTCTACCCAAGTAAAACTGAGGCAGAAAAACAATAACCCAGGGTTGGGCTGGGGTTGTAGCTCAGTGATTGAGCACTTGCCTCACGTGCATAAGGCACTGGGTTTGATTCTCAGTGCTACATAAAAAATAAATAAAACAAAGATATTGTGTCCATCTACAACTAAAAAAAATGTTAAAAAAATAATAACCCAGGGTTAAGATAAATTACTTAATCAGAAAAAAGTTTAATAAGAATATAGATTGTTTGGCTATCTGCAAGATAGCTTTTATTTTTTAAACCAGGGACTGAATCCAGGCATGATTAACCACTGAAAAACATCCCCAGATCCCCAGACATTTTTATTTTGAGATACGGTCTCACTAAGTTGCTAAAGCTAACTTTGAACTTGCAATCTTCCTACCTCAGCCTCCTGAGTCACTGGGATTACAGGTGTGCACCACTATGCCTGGCTGGATAGGTCTTCAGTCTTTCCATATTGAATAAGGAACTCATGGTGACCTTAAGGCACAGCCAACCTAGACCAGGAATTCTAGTGGCTACTCTCTTCAAATTTTTACTAATGTTATCTACTCATCTTCATCTTTACAACATAAAAATGCATTCATGATATAAACAACCTAATACATTTGAATCTGAAACTCTTTCCAGTGTTGCTTAAAATTGCCTTGGTTGGAATGGTGAAAATCTTGAGTAGTACTTCCTAAATTTCATATATTAAGAAACTAAGGCTCCAAATGATAAAGTGATTCTTTTTTAAAAAAAAAATTAGTTGTCAATGTACCTTTATTTTATTTATATGTGGTGCTGAGAATCAAACCCAGTGCCTAACACATGTTAGGCAAGTATTCTACCACTGAGCTACAACCCCAGCCTGTAGTGATTCTTTTTAAAGAGAGTTGTAGTCATGTCTAAATGATTCCCTGTCATTTACCTTGTAAGCCGGGAAGGGGTACAGGGAGTGGTGGAGAGATATGGTATAGTAAGATAAGGAGTTATTTATGAATCCATACTACAGGAACATTCATGCAGCAAATATGTATATATGTTCTCTAATCTCTGTCCCTCGGTTTTCTCTTTTATAAACTGGTGATAGTAGTTATAAGGTCCTTGCTTAGCATCTGGATGGCCATCTTAAGTGACAGCCATTTTAAGGAAAAATTTTTGCTTTCCCGCCCAAGGGCCCCAAAGGTATTTCTGAGAAAGGTCACCACTCCCTCATACCAACCCAACCCTTAACCACCCACATTAGGACCCACCCACTCTGATTCCTGAGCCTCCCCCATAAAAGTCCTAGAACTCAAGCCTATTTTGCCTCTCTCTATTTCTATAGAGAGATGGCTTTTATTTGTCAGCTCTGACAAATAAACTGTCATGTGTATTTCTGCCTGGTCTCCCTCTTTCATTTATCACTTACCCGGCTCTCGTTTCTCACTTTCCCTTCAGTAATCCCTACTCACAGAATTTTTAATGATTTAATAGTCATAAAGAGCTCTACAACGGAGTTTGTCACATAGTGCTCAATAACTATTATAATTGTTAAACATAATAATGCCTGTCATCCAAGTTACAGATATTATAGTATCTGGTATCTAACCTCAGAGACTTTATTAAGGGAAGAAATTATATAAACAAATATGTGTTTGGAGTGAAGAAGGCAAAGAGGAAGAAATTTTGCCTGAAAGAAATAAATAAGAAGGAAAGCTACCTTGAGTTAGTCCTTTTAAGAAGGTAGACAGAGAGTTTAGGCCATTTCAGATACAAAAAGTAAAGTGACTCTAATAGCCAAGCTATGGAACCAACCTAGATGTCCATCAAGAGACGAATGGATAAAGAAAATGTGGTGTATGTATACACAATGGAGTATTACTCAGCCATAAAGAAGAATGAAATTATATTTGCCAGTAAGTAAATGGGTGGAACTGGAGACCATCATGCTATGTAAAATAATGCAGACCCAGAAAGTAAAAAGTCAAATGTCTTCTCTGATATGTGGAAGCTAGTCCAAAATAAGGGGAAAAGAAAAAAAACTGAGGAAGGGGGATTCCATCAAAATAGAAGAAAAATCAGTGGAATAGAGGAAAGGGATTGAGGGAAAGGAGAAGGGATAAGTACAGTCAAATGAAACTAACCAAACTTTCCTATGTACATATATGAGTATACCACAGTGAATCTCACCATCATGTATGTCCATAAGGCAACAATTTTCAAAAGGTAAAAAAGTAAGGTTGGAAACAGGCCAGGATTCTCAGGGATTTGCAATCCAGGGAAGACCTAGGACAGCAGTAAAAGCTCTGGTGCTGGAAAGGTAGACAGGGGCCAGACCACAGCAAGTTAAAGGACCCCAGTCTTGATGTCATTTAGGTGGCTAAACTATGGGAGAAAGAAAAATATGTTTGGGGAGATGAGGATGAAAAATGAGATTCTTAGAAGGCATGCAGGCAGAAATAATAATTAAGTGGGCCTACCTGTTGTGAAGTACTGGACTTTGACCCTGTTTCCTTAAATTAACAAAGGAGACAAGGAGGGTACAAGAGTACCTACTTTCCAGAGTTGTTGCCAGGAATAAATAGAGAAATGATGAATGTTAAAGCACCTAGTCCAATGACTTGCCCATATTAAGTGCTGAACCCATAGCAACTATTATTATTTCTCTTTCCTTGCTGCTCCCTCCCTTCCTCTGCTTTGTTTCTTGTGTCTCTTGTCTTTCCTCCTCTTTAGAAGAATTGTGGTAGGCAAGAGCTACTTGAAAAGGGGCTGTGGTTGCTTGTTACTTCCTGACCTCCCATTAAAATTAACTAGAGAAGGACTTTCAGGCAAGGGCAAAGAAATCCTGGAAATGTGGCTCCTATCCTATGGATGCAGCTCTACAGGGATCTTCGCCAATGCCTAGCTGAGAGGCGGTCCCAGGGGGTTGAGAACACTATTCTTAGAGATCTGGTATCTGGGAGACTGAGAACGCCTTTCTTAAGTCTCCCAGCTGGGCCACACAGTATTTGCAATTCTTCTTACCCATCCTCTCCTTTACCTTTACCTCCTTCCCTCCTCTGTTACTAGATAGATATGCAACCAGCTCCAATCTCCTTTCCTCTTAGCATCCTCCCTGAGAAGGCACTGTGACCTCAGTGTCCTTGCTGGTGTCACACGTTACCATGGAGAGCTAGGAGGGTAAATATCGCTTCCAGTTGCCAGTTTTCTTTTTTCTTTTCTTTAATGGAGAATATCATGCTAAGCGAAGTAAGCCAGCTTTCTTATATCTTTCCTTTCCCTGTCCCTTTCTTCCTAGGCATCCCCAGCCCCAGTCTCTACACCCCTCATCCTCCCCTGAGAGTTAGCAGAACGCGAGTAGATAAATGACCGAATAGTGTGTTAACAAGCTTCTTTCTGGGACGGATAAGGAACTGAAATTGATTCCAGTTGTACCTGCTGCTGCTGGAGACACAGAGAGGCAGCCGCCAGGGGCGAGGCCAGTTCTCTCCGCCCAGGGCCCCGCCCCAACCCCTTCCTTCTCCCTCCGCCTTCTCAGCCCCACCCTTCTCCACCTCCTCCTACTTTGCTCTCTCCTCTAGCAGCCGCTTGTCCCTTTTAAGGAACTCCACCCTAGGTGGAGTCCTCACGATAGTCACACCTCTCTTCTGGGCCTAGCCGGGCGGAGAAAGACGGAATCACTCCACCCACTCAGGTTGCCCAGAGAGCACTTCAGGTTCTGACCCGTGTGGGGCTCGAGGTCCCCAGTGGTGCAGCTAGGTGCCTCCAAGAAACCCCGCCCCAGAAGACCCGCAAGAGTTGCTGCCGTTTTTCGCTGAAGCCCCTTCCCTGGGCTGGTGTTCTATATGTTTCGACCAATCGTCGGCATTTTCTCCTCCCTTCTTTCTTTTTAGGAAGGCGCTGGGGTGTGCGGCGGCAACCGCGGTGGTGAAGGGATCCTCTCATGGTATCTCCTCGTGGGGAACGTTCCTGTCTTGAATGATTCCTTCTCTGCCTCAACTTTGTGTTCAAGTAGTGTTTTGAGGTTTAGGGTGGGTTTTTTTTTTAGCCCCCACCCCCGGCCCTCTCGTTTTCAAGGGTGTGCGGAGTTCAGAGGATGGGTGGAGAGTGGGCTTGGCCGGAACTAAATTGGTGGAGGTAAAAGGGGAACGGAGGATCTTTAGCATTGGCCCCTTCGGCCCAGCAAACCCACTTTATTTTTAGCCGAGGAAAAGCTGCAGGGGGAGGATTCTTTTTAGAAAGTCTGCTCTGCCGGCCCTGATTTTTGGGTTGGATGCTTGAGAGCTTTGTTTCCCTTGTTCTAAGGGTGGCCCAGCTGGGGCTGAATCGACTCCCTCCCTTTTCGCCTTCCTCCCCATTTTCCAGCCAAGAGAAAAAGGGGAGGTGGGGGGCCGAGAAAGAGAAGGCTAGAGCTAGTCGCCTGGCGCGCTGTCAGACAGGGGCGGGTGTGAGGGGAGCAGCTGTCTTGCGATCAGCTCAGGGGTATGAACCTCCTGGAGGACGGCATGAGCTCCGGACACTTCAGGAGTCCTCAGCTAGAGACATGGGCGGTAAGTGACTCCGGGATTAGAACCCACCCACTCTCATCCCCTCCGTCTAGATTCTACCCCTCCCCCCTACACACACCCACTTCTCTTTGGGTTTTAGAAGTGGAGGGGGCGGGGGCGGGAAGCGGAAGGGTAAGAACACTGTGTGGAATCAAATGAAACTCAAGGGAAATGACTTTGCTAAAGCGTTGAGCAAAGAGGGGCTAAGAAGGGGAAGAGATACTTTTGGGGGGCTTCGTGAAAGTACTGAAAGAGGACAAGAATGGATGGATTTGTCTAGTCCACCCTGGTTCAATGCTCGCAAATCCCCCTTAAGCGGTAAAGGTTTGTCTTTGACTTAACCCCACATAGCCAAAGTCGCAGCCAGCAAGAACAGTATTCAGAAAGCCGAACCAGGTAACCCCCGCCCCCGCCCCCCGCCAGGCACTAGCGGGTACCTAGAAATGCTTCTAAAAAGGAGGAGGAGGGGCAGGGGGCTAAAGTGGGAACCTGGGCTATTAGGGACACGAATCGCGAGACCCTGGAAGGAGCCGCAGGGGAGGAGCTGCTTAGGGCGTGCCAGTTCTTTAAGGAGGGGCTGAGCTTGGTTGGAGGAGGAAGCCCAAGCCTAAGGCCCAGCCCGGGCCCTTTAAGACGTGGCCAAGGCGGTTGGTTCGTCTGTGTAGGTGGAAGATTGGGCCGAATTGCTGCGATTGCTTGAGCTAATGGACTTGCTCGGCCACTTGGTGGAGCTTTTTATGTGTGTAGGTTTTTGTTTTGTTTTGTTTTAACCATAAGAATTTTGGGGAAAATAAACACAAACAGGTAGCCAAGAAAACGATGTCATATTTCTTTAATATTGTCTTCATTGTGAAGAAAAACATATACTAAGCACCTATCTGTCAGCAAGAGTAATAATAGCTGGAAAAAGAATAATCGCCAAATCTGAATTTTAAACTAACAAAAACTGTGATGGTTTGACAGTAACAGAAATATCTGCTTTGAAACCCTACTACCACCCCTAACTAGTTGTGTGACCCTGGGCATTGCTTTTCTCTACAGAATGCAGATTAATAATTATATCTCAAAAGACATTCAGGCAAATTAAATACCATAGTGTATGTGACACAGACTGCTACTTGTTGTATCTTAGTTTCACTTTTCTTACTCAGTTTGGTACTCTTTCTCTGAGCACTCATGATAGAATTGGTACTTTGCTGTCCTTAAAATACCGCCTAGGTGAACTGAAAGGAGGCCTAGGAAGATTGAATTAGCTTGCCCAAAGGCTGAGGCTAGAACATAGGTTTTATTTGCTTCTGATTTAACATTGTTCCCACTGGATTTTATCAGCTCTAAGAGAAAAGGCCACTAAACTGCCTTTCCCCTCATTCTTTGGGTAACTTAACCAGGACAATATAGCCATTGGGACCTTTGGACAACAAAAAACAGTGACACATAAATGACCTCATCCTACTCTTTAAAGTTTGAGGGAAACCCTTACTGAAAGTCGTTGATCTTTGGTAAAGGTTGGGGACAAAGAGAATAGACTGGGAACAGTGTCTTCAGGTTAGCTTAGGGAACAGGCAGACAGAAAACATAAGAAGGGCAGAAATATAACTTTAAAAGTAAAAGCAACAAATGCATCTATCTAGTCAATTCTCAAGATAAAACTCATGTCTCTACTTTCATAGCACTAGGGAACTGTAGGTCCCTTTTGCTTAGGCATTCAGGTTACAATAGAAAGAACATTAAGAGTAACAGAAACATTGGGAGAAAAACATCAACTAGGTCATCACCTTCACTCTCATTTAGTAATAGAACCCAGGTGTTCTATTACTAAACTATATTCCCAAACCTTTTTATTTTTTATTTTGAGATGGGGTCTGGCTCAGTTGCTGAGGCTGGCCTCCAACTTGCAAACCTTCTACCTCAGTATGCACTACCATGCTGGGCTAGTATATGAATTTTAGAGATGAAGTTCTTAGTGGTTCAGATATCTGAATTCTAGTAACCAATATATCAAGCCCAGTCAAGTTGTTCATCCTTCCAGATTGTTTTTGATGATGGGGAATATCAACCATTCATTCTTCTTCTTTCTTTTGTCCTGCATTACATACCTAAGCTCTTACCCCTTTTTCCGACTGCCAAGGCACTCAGTGACACGTAATGTCATTGTATCTTTATAATACTTAGCTAATCACCTTTCCCTTGTAAATGCTTTGTACATATTTTGTAGATTATTGTCTAAGGTCTAGTTCTAAAATGCCATTTTTTTTTTTTGTAAATGAAGGAAAACTTGATTGAGATGATTGACCAAAATGATCATCTAGTACACTTGCCATCTAATTGCTAAGTAGAGTGTATACACTAATGTTTTTGATTTAGGCATTATACCTACAATTCACATTTCCAATCTATTGATTATCCCCAACTTAGCTTCATTACCTAGTCTCTCATTATCATCTCTAAAATTATATTATAATTTGTGATTATAAATAATCTAAGTAAAGAATTGGACTCAGTGCCTGACATGTAATACAAATTTCATAAGTGGAAGGTCTCATCATTTTTATTTTGTTTTATTTAAATATTTCTGTGTGTTTGCGGGAGAGGAATATAGATTGATGGGACAGGAAGTTGGATATAAATGTTTGGAACAAAGATGCTGTACTAAAAGATATTGTCTGTGTATTTAAATGAATTGGATATATATATGTGGGCAAATCAAACTCTGGGATTTTTATTTTATTTATTTTATTTTGGTACTGGGGATTAAACTCAGGAACACTCAACCACTGAGTGACATCCCCAGCCCTATTTTGCATTTTATTTAGAGACAGGGTCTCTAAATAAAATACAAAATAAAATATATTTAGAGTTACTTAGCGCCTTGCTGTTGCTGAGGCTGGCTTTGAACTCACAATCCTCCTGTCTCCGCCTCCTGAGCTACTGGGATTACAGGTGTGCGTTACTATGCCCAGCTGCCCCAGACTCTTATCCATCCATCATTCAAGACTTCTCCTTTCTACTTCCCTGGTTAAGAAAGTTACATTACATCATTATCATAATCTTAGGGAACTTAATTAAACTTTGTACTTGTTCTCATCTGTGTACTGAGAATAATAATAGAAACTAATTCATGGAGTGGCAATGAGAAATAAATATGTTAATTTTGTTAAACAGAAGAATGCATGAAAACATAGTAAGCGGCAAGAAAATGTAGTTGTTACGGTTCTTATAACTGATGCTCAAAATGCTGGCATCAGACTTTTCCTTCTTTCTCTGTTTCCTCATCTACCTAAGTGCCAAAGGCTTTTTTTTTCCTCTTTGTATCTGGCATTAGTACATACTTTCCTTTTTTCTTCTAACTGCCACCCCCTGAATTTAGGCAAGCAGTGCAAAAAAAAATTAGCCTATGGATCAAATACAGCTCACATGTATATTTCCCCTAAAATTTGAAAACTCTCATTTATAAATATATTTTATCTGGGCTTGGTGATGCATGACTGTAATCCCAGCAACTCAGGAGGCTGAGGCAGAAGGATTGCAAGTTCAAAGCCTTCCTTGGCAATTTAGCAGTGCCCCAAGCAACATAGCAAGGCGCTGTTTCAAAATAAAAAGGGCTAGGGATGGGGCTGGGGTTGTGGCTCATGGGAAGAGCACTGGCCTAGCAAGCCTGAGGTACTGGGTTCAATTTTCAACAACACATAAAAATAAAATAAAAGGTATTATGTCCACCTACAACTAAAAAATAAGTGTTAAAAAAAGGTCTGGGGATGTGGCTCAGTGGTTGAGCACCCTGGGTTCAATTCCCACTACCAAAAAATAAAAAAATGTATTCTAGGTGTGGTAATGCATTCCACAGAGCTTAAAATCCAACATACACAAAACTGTACAGTGGACTTTCTCCCCTATTCCTGTCTTCTAGCCACCCATTTTTGCCTCACTAGAGTTAACTACAGTTATCAATTCATAAGGAGTATTTTCAGGGATATTTAACCTAGGTCAGATAATAAATATGTATACTCCCACTTCCCTTTAAACACAAATGGTAACACATTCTACACATTGTTCCACAACTTGTTTTGTCTACTTAAAAATATACTTGAGATCTTTCCATACAATACATAGAATATGTCTCATTCTTTTGTGTGTCTGCATAGTTTTTCACTATATGGATGAACCATGGTTTATTTAAACAGTTTTCTATGGATTGACAGGCTCTTTCCAAACTTTTGCAATGTTGTAAGAGCAATAACAACTTTGTAAGTTCTATATGAGAGGAATAGGGCTGTCATAACAAGATATCACTGACTGAGTCTGCTAAACAACAGATATTTATTTTTTTGACATTCTGGAATCTAGAAATATTAGATCAAGATGCCAGTATGTTCATATTCTTTTGAGAATTCTTTTCCTTGTCTACATAGCTGCCTTCTTGCTACATACTCACATGACCTTTATGCAAGGAGAGAGAGAGAGAGAAAGAAAACTCTATGGTGTTTCTTCTTATAAAGACACTAATTCTATCAGATTAGAACCCTACCCTTATGACTTTCTTTAACCTTAATAACTTCCATAAAGGCCCTGTCTCCAAATACATTCACATTGGGGGTAAAAGTGTTAACATAGCAGAATGTCAATTTTCCTAGTCTCAGACTTTTAAAAATTGGTTGACTGCCAACATTTCAGATCAGATTTTACTTTAAAATTCTAGAATTCAAGATTTTCCAGAATAATCAGAAGATACTAAGCCAGTATTCGCTCCTGGCAAAAATTGCCTAGAGTTTATGAACTGCTCCCTCTACCCCTTTTAGACAGGACATATATTATCTGTTCATTGTGTTCCTCATCTGGCCTAGGCGACCTTAAACTGTCTGGCCATTCTAGGTATTGAATTTATGGCAATTTTGCAAGTTCTTACCATAAAATAAATAGAATATTCAATTAGCTTCTACTTTTGCATTGATTCTTCCTCCTCTTCATTCTCTGAGGATTATTGCCAGGATATTGTCCTTAAAACACATTTAAAAAAATTATTCCTCTTTTCTTTGCCCAGTCATTTTACTAGACATCTACAAAATTCTAGGTATCATGCTAAAAGCCGGGGTTATAGTGGTGAATAATTTTAAGTGGGACTCTTTGTCTTCATAGAGTTTATAATCTGCTTTTTCTCTCATTTGAATTCCCTTTAGGACTTTTTTTAGTTCTTCAAGCTCCACTTCATAACAAACAATTCTTTGGGTATTTTTTTTCTGACTGTTCCATTTTCAGTAATCTCTCATAGCTTCAAAGGCTCATAACTTCAAGTTACAATTCACTGAAACAGCATCCATTACTTTCTAATGCTTTTTTTTTCTTCGCATGGGCATTGAACCCAGGGGCACTTAAACATTGAGCCACATCCCCAGCCTTTTTTTTTTTTTTTGTATTTTATTTAGAGACAGGGTCTTGCTGAACTGCTTAGGGGCTCACCAAGAGAGGAATGCCATGTCTAAAGGAAGCAGCCACTGATCATCTCCAAATATTTTTTCAGTGTATGCTCCATGTTGTGAGATCTGTCAAGTGTTCAGAAAATCAAGAAATAGATTTTCTTTTTAAATGAAATTTCCTGTATTTGAAAATTTTTCAGCTAATCATATTTTAATTTATAACATCTTGATGAGAAACAATTCTGTGACTTCAGTTACTAACCAATTTGTTATGACTTTGGTATTACTTAGTCTCTCTGACCTTTTATTTCCTCATGTGGAAAATGAGATCAACAATAGTAGCTATCTCACAGACAATTGTGAAGATTAAATATCCCCTGTTAGAAATATCATAGGAATGAAATGTTATAGTTTCTAGGATTTACCTAAAAATATCCACTGAGATAGGGCAAGTAATTTGGAGTACAAATAAAATAAGATTTGCCTTTAATTGAATATATTTGAAGCTGGGAATAGACACATAGGAGTCTGTCTCTACATTTGTATGCATTTGAAATTATCCATAATAATTTTAATGCCATTGGAATGAAACTCAAGTTTACGTAGTGGTTTGTAGGGAATTTAATTGTTTTTCTTGACATCAACCTCACTGGTTCAGCAGAAACGTGGATGATTAATATGGATTTTCCATCTATGACTTTATCATACAATACCCTGGTGGAATTCTATTTATTTATTTATTTATTTATGAATATTATAACTGGAAGGGGCCTGAAAAAGAAAGTAGTTTCAATAACATTTTGAGTAAAGGTAACAGTGGAGCTTGGTCTAGAATCCAAGTCTACCAGCTCCTAGTTAAATTGTTTTCCCTTTATTTCACACTGCCTTCTTTAACTAGAGCAATTTTATTATAAATTCTACCACTGGCTGAGTGTGGTGGTGCACACCTGTAATCCCAGTGACTCAGGGGGCTGAGACAGAAGGTTTACAAGTTGGAGGCCAGCCTCAGCAATTTAGTGAGGCCCTAAGCAACTTAACAATACCTGTCTCCAAATAAAAAATAAAAGGGGTGGGGATGTGACTTAGTGGTTAAGCACAGCTGGGTTCAATCCCCACTACCAATACATACATACATACATACATACATACATACATACATACATACATAAATAAAATTCCACCAGGGTATTGCATGTAAGATTATTATTTGAACATAAATGTACTGTTTGATGGTGTTTGAGGACAGAGGGACTAATTCTAGAAATCTGAGGTTATATTTGTGCAATTTTTAAAAATCTGTTCTTTCAGGTCATCCTCACAAGGATCCTGTGATGTAAGTGAGAAGAAGTTATTTCCGCTTTCCACATTAAGTGATAGGACTTGCCCAAGGTCACCTAACAATTTGGTGATTAAACTAAAACCAAAACTCATATGGGAGTTTATCATCATTCTCTTTAGCTTTTATTTTTTTCAGAATGAGGACTCCCTAGCACATTTCAAGGTGATTTATCAGTCATACATATTTGTTTTATTTCTTGTAGTAAAGAAAATTGGGCTTAACATCAGCATCTGAGGAGAGGACAAATATGTGAAAGCATTAGATGCCATGCAGGTGATACTATAGAATATGAAGTCATAGGAAATAGAGATAAATATATCAAAAATAATAAGATAGGAATTGTTACTCTAACTGATTTGGATCTTTAAAATATGACTTTATTTTTGTACTTTATTTTTTGATTTTTCTGACAGAAATCATCCTAAAAATTACATTGAGATCTTACAATTATGTCTTACAAACAAATGATTATATGTGTTACCATGATTTATCTTCTTGACAACCAAATGAGAGGATGTATTTCCATTTTGTGTATGAGAAACTGGGGCATAGAAAGATCAAATGACTTGCACAAAATCATCCAGCTTTGTTCTGGTGTATCTTATCACCTTATCTTTTCATTACCTCACACTACTTCACTACTTCAAACTTGACTAACTGTTGTGATGGTGTAATATTCAATTTCATTCTTTCTGTCACTGAAATTCACACATGGTATGTGCTGTCAGACTGTACTCATTTTTGTGGTAATGTGTTCTTTCCTCTTAAACTTCTATTCTTTTTACCATCCCAGTTGCCCCCAACACACACATATTTTCTTTTATCTCATTCTAAGTAGCAGGAAATGCAAGTTATAGGGTTTTCTGTCTTGAGGTCACTTCTGAGTACCTGCTGCGTGTTTGGACTAAGTACTTCAGAAACCCTCCAGCTTTTGTGTATATTGAAATCTTTCCATAGGAAAGTCATAAGGATTTTTCCACTGAGATACTACTGTTGGGATTTCTTTGAGATTGAGTTTTCTGATAATGTCCAAAGTGATAGATGTGAGGCTGTTTGAAGGAAATAGGATAAATTAGACGATCTTGCAATCTCCTTTTATTGGGTAGTTTGTTTCTAGCAACCATTTACCCTCTGTTATGGGACCTGCTTCAAGCAGAAGTTGGGGATACATTTGCCTCCAGATCAAGATGCATTATAACTTTATTATGGCTGTATTATAGCTCCAGGCTGTTGAAATTCAAATCCCCTTTCTGCCATTCCTAGGTGGGTGATTTGGGGATAAACCACTTCATCTCTCTCTGCTCATTTTTAAAATGGGGAGGATTGGGGTGTGACTTGGTGGTAGAGTGATGGCCTAGGATGCCTGTGGCCCTGGGTTTGATCCCTAGCACTGCAAAAAATAAAAAAATAAAATAGGGAAATAATAGTAATCACTACAAGGATTGTGAGGAGTAAATGTGATAATATTATTTTCACAGAACAGTACCTGACACATAGTAAGTACTTGGGGAATACAGACTTTTATAGAGCTTTTTATCACCATTCCATTGTTAATGTCATGATACCGAGTAACTTTAATCCTGAAGATTTTTGTAAAGACCCATCCTAACACTACTTTCTATTCCCCTAGAAGATATATAATAAACCATCTAAAATGTATGTGTACTCTAGTCCTTTAATTATTTTTTCTAATAATAAAAATATAGGTAGCACTTTTCAAAAAATGATCTATAATCTCAAAACGCTGAAAGATTGTTTCTCATATTTTAATAGTTTCAGCATTTTTTATGTTCAGAGGATGTAGGTGAATATCTGTATAAGGTCCTCCTAAGTGATTATTTTGTTGTCTTCAAACTTGATCTTTTAGCAGACAGTTTTTCATGAAGAATGTACTCACCAGATTTGAGGTATTCAAAAGTAGTGAGAAGGCACTAAGAGAATAAAAGTTTAAGTTCTTATTCCAGAACTTCTAAACTCTTTGTCATTGAGCCTCCAAATCAGTGATCCGTGAAATGGGAATTATATGAATGCTATCTCTTTCCCTGTTGTAGAGCTGTGCAGATACAGAAGAGGGATTATTATTTGCATTGCCCAAAATCTCTATTCTCTTAAGGCACTAAGTCCCTTCTTAAATGTGTATACTGTTCCCTATTTCTTTTTAGTTGTAGGCTCTAATAACTCTGCTTTGCTTCCCTCAAAGTTCTTATTTCATCTCTAGGCATTTTTCCTCTTCCAAGGTTGGCCAAAGGGTAGGATGTGGTCTTCTTAGTGAGCCATCTCCTCCTATCCCTTGGAGGCACTGTTTACTTTCATAAAACAAGCAGATCATTATAGGAAATGCCAGTTGGGTAAAAAAAAAAAATACACTTCGGAACATGACAGAAGTACATAATCTTATCAACTTCCTGTGCCCATGGTCTTCTATCCTACATGTGGGAGACATTGACCACTGGAGATGTGGCTCAATTCTCCTTTATTTCCTTTCTGCAATATCCCTGCCCCTAGAAGAAAGACCAGGAAATATAGCTTCTAAACCCAAAGGCTTGAAGAGCCAAACCAAGCAGAATTATAGTTACCTTAAGTATGTAATTTTTGTTTTTGATGCCCTCCTGCCTGGGTGATTCACATCTGAATGGCCCAGACCAGTGCATATTTTCTCACTACTCCCCTCACTGACAGCTTCTGTGCATCTGTCTGATCTCTCCTAGATACTTAGAGAAGCAATTCTGACTCTATAAAGTAAGAGGTTTATAAAGCTCTCTTTTTCAAAAACAGCTTTTTAAAAAACCATCAGTGGGCCCTAATTCCTTATTTTTTTAATTTTATCTGACTAAACATTGAAGATACAAAATTTTTAAAAGAGAAGTTTTTACATCTTCCCAAAACCTTTTTCTGTAGTCACTCCTACCAACATGTAGAATATAGATGAGAATTATCTAATGACTATTTGGCTATTCATTTGATGACATTTGGCTATTTATACTTTGAGTTAGTGGGCTCCAACCAGAAATGGCTGAGACATTTCTATTTGTCATCTATTCCCTTTGCCATTTGACTAAAATATTTGTAATTTAGATAGGGCAAGAGATATTTTTAAGTTTCTTGACAATTATTATTAAAGCTTTAGGAGATAAGCAGCTGTGGTTCTGGATGTGGCTCTAACTTTGCTTATTCCCATGATCATATATTCATTGACTCACCAGACATTAGGTCATAGTATGTAGGAGATACTCTGCTAAAAGAGAGAGGAATAAAAGTAGGTAACTATGGATGAGCTTACCCGGTATTCAGAAAAAGAGATAATACTTCTTTGTGACAGGTTCTGTTGTAAGCACTTGAACACTTACTAACTTTATAAATCACAACAACTCTGTGAACTATTATTATTCCCATTTTACAAATCATCACAATAACTCTATGAACTAATATTATTCCCATTTTACAGATGAGAAAACAGACATAGGGAGCTGGGAAACTTTGCCTAATGTCTTACTATTAAGAAGTCTCAGTACCAGAATTTGACCTCAGGCACTCACTCCAGAACTCACTCATTTTATCACACTTCAGTAACAATATGGAGTTTACAAGAAGGAGAAGTGGCTGGCAAATGATGAAGATCCAGGTTTAAGAGGTATTTCTGGAGTAGAATTTGTTGTCGCTGATGACCAGTTGAAGAGAGAGCGAGCGAGCGAGAGAGAGAGAGAGAGGTGTCAAAGTTGAATGACCCTCAGATTTTTAGCTTGATAGATTAGCTTGATGATGATGCTAGAAATAAAATATGTAAAAACAAATGAGCATTTTGTGAGCTTATTGAGTATAAAGGACCTATTGGATACCTAGGAGATATTCTGAGCCACAGCTCAAGATTCTGACCATCAGTAATAATGAGGGTTGGAGATTGTAAATTCAGGAGCAGAGTGCTTGCCTAGCATGCACAAGGCCCTGAGTTCAATCCCAGAACCAAAGTAAACAATAATGATAGTAATGTTTGTGGTGATGGTAATGAGAGTGGTTAATAAGGACTTTTTTATATGCCAAGAATTGTTTTGAGTGCAGTTATGCGTACTTAAAGGCAATATGATTTTTCCCCATTCTTGGCAGGTAAAGAAAACGAGCTTCATTGAAGCTAAATAGTTTTTCAATGTCATTCTTCTTCCTCAGTCCTGTTTTCTCTTAATCCATAGGAATTAAAGAAAACCAGATAGAACATGGCTCTTGTAAATTGTCCTGGCTAGAAAAATGAGGCTTAGCCAAGGTGTTGTGACTTCAGGGGGACAACTGAATTCTCTCCACATTCTCCTATAAATTTTCCGGGTAACAACAAAGCAAGTTCCAGCTTTTTTGTTTCCCTCCAACAATGTAGACAATATAAGAATTATCTGACCTAACACTGTTTTTCTATCATCACACTCCATTTTCCCATTCCAGGAATCAGAAAATGCTTTGCTGTCCTCTCTGACACCTCTTATTTTGTAGTTAATCATACAACAGTCATCTCTCTTATATGCCCTCTCTAATTTTCTTTCATTCTGTCCTACTGTTTTCCAATTCCTGTGCTTTAGAAAACATATTTCCTTGCCTTTTTCCTATCATTATCATCAAAAACATTCATAAACTTATTGAACATCTAACGTGCATCAGGCAATGTTCTAGGTCCTTGGAATATATTAGTGGAAAAAGCAAGGAGCTCAAATTATTTTGGAAATTATAATTTTTCTGAGTTCTGGACTCATCTGTTCTTATTCTTTCTCATTTTTTTGCTATACTTCTTTCTCCATTATACCACCCCTGAGAAGTTCCATAGAAGCCTTAGGGCTATGCAGAAGATAGTTCAAAATCCTTTCATTCTAGACAGATGAGTTGAATCTTTAAAAAAAAAAAAAAAAAAAAAAAAAGGCCTTGTCAAAATTGTGAAATGGTTCTTGTGCATCAGACTACCAGGACAAGATTCTGCTACATTTTTCTGGCTCTCCACATGTCTAGTTGGCCCAGAGCCCAAAATCATAGTAATGTTCCTATTCCTAGTATAGCCTTGGACACACAGCATCTATGTTTGGTGAATGAATGGAGGTCATGTGTACAGTTCTTATATACCTGCATCAAAGATGTCATGAATTTTTAAATAAAATTGGACATATGGTGCTTTAAAATGTTAAGTTTCCGGGGCTGGAGATGCTCGCCTGGCATGCGCGGGGTGCTGGGTTCGATCCTCAGTACCACATAAAAATAAAGATGTTGTGTCCACTTAAAACTAAAAAATAAATATAAAAATAAAATGTTAAGTCTCCTTGTATGTTTCTGCTCTAATTAGGGATGATTTTCTCAATTCTTGACATTCAACAAATGAAATAATTGTTTTCAGGTTCCTCCTTTACATTTTTGTGTTACAATATTATAATTTTGTATCCTTGTTGATTGTGTATTTGTTGTATTTAACTGAATTATGTTTTAAATGGCTGTTGTGATGTGACCTTTAAAATTAATACTTCTGTGTATTTGACATCCCAAACAATTAAGATTTATGAACTTTTGAAATGTAATCAGGTCATAGGCGAGGGAAATAATTGTAATTGACTTGGGAACACTTAATGTGACCTTATATCTCACTGATCAAGTCATAAGTGAGTTGTGGATTTGGCTTCCTTACCGTGTTTTTCTCTCTAGGGAGATTGGACTATACACAGATCAAAGAAAATCTAGTTGAAGAAGAGAACTTGATAGGTGCTTTAGGAAAAATTGTGATGTTTCAAGGCAGCTGAATGAGGCTACCAACTCTCTCATTTCATAAAAGGAATAGATATCTAAAGAGGAAAGGGAAGACTAGTTTTTATTAGCCCCCCCTCCCCATTTGTACATTTAAGAGAGGTAAACAGATAAATACTTCTCTGGAGAATATTCAATCCCAATGTATAGATATTTTAATTGGGTCAATATCCATATAGGAGCTTAGAACTCAGGAGAATAAGAACTGGATCAGGAGGAGAGGATTCTGGAAATTATGTAGTTATGCTGATATTCCTATGAAGTTGGAGAGGTTGGAAGAAACAGATTACCTGTATGCAGAATTTGGGGCAAGTGGGAGTCTAATATGTTGGGAACACATCAGGGCTATCTTGATGAATATATTAAATCCGAATGTTTTAATGACTTCTCTCTAAGTATCTATTAAATCCTGAAAAAGTGTATTCTCAGAACACATATAGGGGTAACCAAGGATAAGTGGCATACTGTATGTTCAGAGTGGGTTAGGTCTTGTTCTAAAAGTTATCTTTCCCTTGTATTTTTTCCAGATATGGATCAACTCATAAACAACTTGGAAGTCCAACTTAATTCAGAAGGTGGCTCAATGCAGGTATTCAAACAGGTCAGTTATCAGGTACTAATATTGAGCCATAAGAGTGTTGAGGACCAGTAATTATTGCAGAGCTAAAGCTCATCTTTTCTTCTAACATGTTTGGAGTCTGAGACAGAAAGGAGGAAGATAGATTTCCAGGAAGTATTTGAATGCCTGGGGTTTAGTTTCAACTATAGAGTAGATTTGACCTAAAAGAAACAACCACTGGGATCAAGGCTATAAGAACAATATTAGACCTTTGGTAGACCATAGCAATAATTTATCTAGCACTATCTCATATTTCAGGTATTGTGAAGATTAAATACATTCTCTTTTTTAATCTCCACAATAATCCTGTTGAATATTGTATTAGCCATGGAAATAGAGGCAATAAAATGTATATATAGATAGATACCTAGTAAATATATAGAGATTTTATGAAATTGGCTCACGTGCTTACAGAGGCATGACGAGTCCAAAATCTGATGGGATAGGCCAGCAGACTGGAAACACAGGAGGAATTGCAGTTTGAGTCCAAAAGCAGACTGCTGGCAGCAGGTGTCTATCCACATTATAAAGGTTAATGTACTTTACTCAAAACCAGTGATTTAAATGTTAGTCTCATCAAAACTGAACAATCAGTCCATCAGTCAATCAATCACAGAACCATCTACACCAATGTTTGATCAAATATCTGGCACTGTAGTCCAGCTAAGTTTTAACATAAAATTAACCATCACTATTCTCAGGGTTCCCATTTTACAGAAAAGAAAACAGGCCTTGAACAAGGATTCAAACCATTATTTTTTATAGATAAGCATTCTGTGCTATATATTGAAGTTCCATCTTGCTCACAGTTAAATTTTAATCCACTGTATAAATGAAACCCAAATACAGTCAAAATTATCTTTGAAAGTTGCCTATAAATTTGAGTATCCAATTTTGTGTATACAGTATTTATCTGTTTTTTTCTCATTCCCAGATAAACTATATGGATTACTTTTGGTTTTAGGAGTCATATTTATCTTTTATTTATCATTAAATATTTGGCCCATGGTATATAATTTGTTACATATATATATATATATATATATATATATATATATATATATATATATATATATTGCTAAGACTCCTTTGTAGTATTTTAGCGATATTAAACTCAATTTAATGTCTTGTTTACTTAGCTGTTGTCATTTAGAAACTATTAGCACATAAAAACTTGCTAATTATTGCAAAACATCTGCTAGTTACTGGAGTTTAGTGATAGTTAATACCAAGAGGAAGGTGAGTTTTTCTATTGTTAGATAAAAATATCTACTGTATGAATGTTGTCCAGCATGCATTGCTACTTTATTTTTCAATCTCAGTGTGCTTAACTATGATTCCAGATATGTATTTCCATGCATTATTTAAGTATAGTAAAATTCCAGAATTTGAAGGGACTTTGAAATTGGTTCAGTGTGTAGAAAATTCTAGATAGTAGGTGATTAAAGCACTTTGTTTGTATTCTGCCATTTTCAGGATATATTTACATTTAGTAAAATAAGATGCTTGTAGTACATAGCCATAGAACACTAGCCATGTCTTAGGGCACAAAGGCTAGGGGCTGGTGCTCTATAACCACACAATGCTAGCATTGTGGAAAATGCCTCCTGGTTTGGTTCATTATATGGTTTGTTTATGTCACAAATTATGATCTGTGATCGAATGTCTTGCTGAGAGCATATGTACTACTCTCCCTTCTCTGAATTCTTATATCAGCATATCATTACAAATGAGCACTTGGTTGTCACCTGCCCTTTATTTGTAGTTTCTAATTATTTCCTAGAAGTTGGATTTCTTGATTGAAATGTATGAACAGCTTTAGGGTTATTTACTGTTGTTAACATTTTGGAACATATTTTTGCATAGTTTCAGATTCCCCCCTCTTTATTTTCTCTCTCCCCACTCCCTTCATCCCTCTCTCTCTTCCTCTCTCTCATTTTCTTACTTTTGAAAGTAAGCTACATCAGTAAATTTTGCCCCTAAATAATGTAGCATGCATCACCTGCAAATAATGACATTCTGCTACATAGCTACATGAAAGAAAATGAACAGGATTTCCATAATAAGATCTAACTAAGTCATACATTTCTAAAAGTTTCTCAGTGCCACATTTTCTTACACTGATTTTTTTTCTGCTTGGACTCTGCCTCAGTCAGCCTAATTTACCAACCCCTACTACTTTTTTTAAGGTCCAAATTCCAATTTTATCTTTTCTGTAAAACTTTAACTGACAACCCTAACTCACAAATCTCTAGTGCACTTGCACCCCTGAAATGCTAACTTTTTGTACTTTCATGTAGCTCTGCTAGTTACTTGTTCTCCATTGTGAACAAATTCATATAAATATCTTACTAGTGATATTTTTCAACTATTAATTTACCACCTTCAAAATTTTTATCCTGTCTCTTGCCATCAATATTATTTATGTTTAAAAATCAACTAACTATCCAAATAAATAAGTGCATGCATAAATAAAGTCCTATATTAGTTTTGTCCTTAGCAATCTGGAGAATTATGGGATTTACATGAGGTATTAGTTTCCTAGAAATCCTGCAGCAAATTACCACAAACTTGGTGATATAAAACAAGAGATCCTCACTATCTTGGAGGCCAGAAGTCCAAAATCAAGGTGTTATCAGTGTTGTAGTCCATCAGAAGTTGCTAGGGGAGACTCTATTCATTATTTCTTCCAGCTTCTCATAGATAGGGCATTTCTTGGATTGTGGCCCCATCCCTCCAATGTCTGCTTGTGTTTTTACATCACCTTCTTCTTTTGTATCTATCATTCTTCTGTGTTCCTCTTTTATAAATTAGTCATAGAATTTAGCTGATACCCAGATAATTCAGGATGATGGCCTCAAGATCCTTAATTATATCTACAAAGAAAACTTTTCCAAATAAGGTATTATTCAAGGTTTCTAGAGATGAGAATGTGGAAAAATCTTCTTTGGGGTCCACCATTCAGCCTACTACAATGTGTTAAATTTTTATTAGAATGAGATTACTTCATCCATATATCATCCAGAAATTTTCTCAGATGCTTTGAGAAAGAAAAATTGTTTTATCTTATTGTTTTTCATTTTCCATAGTTTCATGCTGAATGTTTCCATATTTTATATGAAATACTAAGTAAATACCTAATGAAATAATATAGGCATACATGTAAATAATATAGCTTATACATATATATGTACATACATACATATCTACATTTCTGATCTCCTTTTCCATAGATGTGGCTGCTACTATCTTATTCCCTTAAGATTGCCTAGTTCATCAGTTTGTACAAATTGATGAATTCTTTTGTCCTACAATGCTTTATTTCCTGATGCTGTTGAGATGATGGTGATGTAAGATTCAAAATTCCTCTTGATTTAGTTTAAGTCTAGCTTTCTAATAATATCCATCTCCATCCACCTCTATTTTCTCTAATACTAACATGCATGATGTCCTTAATGTAGAAGGTTTAAAGTTTCAGAGGGTTAAACTGATTTTTGACCTAAACAATGAATGTGCACAATATATGTGTGTATGCCCACACATGTGCACCCAGGCATGAAAATGATTAGTCTACACCCAGAGAAAAGCTAGGAGAGACCTGTGTACAAAAACAGCATTCATCTTTCTCTTAGGGAGGAGCCTGGGCTTTATCTTGTTACCATGACAACGCTCCTTACTCTCCTTTCCACCTACTGTGCTGTCTGAAGTATTTTGTTCTTTCATTTTCTTTCTAGTCGTGCCTTCCCACTTTAATGTTCCACATCATGGCTGTTTCAAATAAATGAAAGGTGGAAACTTTGTTTTTAATAGTTGATTTTTCTGACCATTCATCACCTAAGGCTTTTCATCGCTATCTTTATCAAATACCCAAGAGCTTAAATCTTTGTGAAATTGACCACCTTTTCTCTGGATTTCTTTCTAGAATCGGGGATTCCTAAGTGCCTTTCTCTATCACCTTTGGTAATATATCAATAAAGATTTTTTTTTTAAATTGCCAACTCAGATTGGCTTTAAAAAACTGGATTAGGATTGTGGGAATTTGAGGATGAATACTGTATAAATTAAAGCTTCTCTCAATTTTCTCCCAAGTTTCTGTCTTTTTTTTCTCATGCATGACCTTCATAGACTCAAAAATTCTAGAAAGCTGTAGCTTCAGGTTTTAAAATAGAAAATGGGAAAAGTAGCCATTATCTTTCTTGAAGAGTGATAATGATTGGCTAGAGAACACTTAAAAACTGGAGCCATCCCAAAGTATTTGTATTTGTCAAGTTTTTGTTGCTGTGACAAATACCTGGGGAAAAAAACAGCTTAAAGGAGAAAAGGTTTATTTGGGCTCATGGCTTCAGAATATTTATGCCATTGCTTGGCTACAGCAATGGCTCCATTGCTTTTAGACCTTAAGCAAGGAGAAACATCATGGCAGGAGGGCATAGCAGAGGAAAGCTATACACCCCATGGCATCCAGGAAGCAGAGAGAGAAGCAGAGTCCCAGGACAAGATATAGATCCCAAGGGCACACCCCGAAGGACCTACATCTTCTAACTAGCTTCCACTTCCAACAACTTCTATGACATCTCAATAGTCAATTCATCCATGGATTAATCCACTGATGAGTTCAGAATCTTCTTGAGCCAATCACTTCCTATAATTTCCACCTCTTAACATTGCTCATTGGGGATCAAGTCTTCAACACATGAGCCTTTGGGGAATAATCCATATCCAAACTGTAACAACATTGAAGATGAAAAATGTGACTTAGAGTGATGGCAGAGCTTTAAATCAATGCTCAGATTAACTTTCAAAGTTAATATTCAATGAATAGTAGAATAGGGAGCCAACCTGAATCATCTTAGTGAGAATTTTTTTTTTAGGATGGAGATACTGGGAATTATTCAGAGACACTCACCCACTGAGCCACATCCTAGTCCTATTTTGTATTTTAGTTAGAGACAGGGTCTCAATGAGTTGCTTAGTGCCTTACTTTTGCTGAGGCTGGCTTTGAACTCCCGATCATCCTGCCTCAGCCTCCCAAGCTGCTAGGATTGCAAGTGTGTACCACCGTGCCCAGCTTAGTGAGGATTCTTAAAGTCACCAAAGTTCTAGGGTTGAAAACACACCCATTCTTTACATTATTTCTTCTTCAGAGTCTTTAAGTATAATGCACTATGTGGAAAGAGAAAGGAAATCACATAGTGTGTTTTTTTTTTTAACAAGAGGGATGTTTATAGTGATAATATAGAATAAATCAGTGTAATTAGGATCCTATGAAAATCATTTTAATCATGTTGAAAAGAGAATCCTCAGTGCACACAAAAACTTTTCACTATGTGACTGTATAAATATTGAAAACTTGTCTTTAAGCCACAAAGCCAGGAATAGTAAGAATAACCTTGAGAGCTGCTTTCGAGAGTAATCTGTTTTGTTGAGGAAGCTTGCTTGCAGAAGACAGTACTGAAACAGAAAATACTTGCTGTGGGCTGGATTCACTTGGATATAACAAGCACTCTTGAAAGTGATATGTACAGAAGGAAAATGTGATGATATGCTTTGAGGAATTTTACTATTAAAACACAGAAACCCAAACAACTAGCCTTCTAACATTTCTATCAAAGTCATGTGATGATGGCAGGAGAGGGGAATGATTGAAGTCCTGTGGCAGACTGGGTTTTGGTCTGAAAGACTGCAAGGCAGACTTAATCTATAAAGGGCAACTCAGGATGGCTTATTAGAGCAGGAAAATAATATCTCATCAAGGCAATAAGAATAACCTATTTATTCTTCAGTTTCTATACTTTCATGAGTTAGTTTCCATTTTGGATCTCCCTAAATTATGTGTTTTCAGTGAAATGAATAACTGTAGATCAAATACCAACTAGGCACCAGGCCTTGAACTAATACCATTATTGTAGGTAGCCCTCAGCATCTTGGAAATGGCCTTTGTTTGGCAAAAGAGAGAAAAGTTACCAAAATAATTTTCACTTTATATATTTAGAGTTTCGGCCTCATAAAATAAAATCCAGAAAGTCCCTAATAATTTAGCCACATCTTTTCTTGATGTTATTAGCAGATTGTGTCTATTTATATACCTGCACCCACAATACACATTCTTATAGAAAATAATATTATACCTAACTACTTAAGCTTTTTTTTTTTTTTTTTTTTTGGTGCTGGGGATTGAACCCAGGGGTACTTAACCACTGAGCAACATCACCAGCCTTTTTAAATATATTTTATTTAGAGATAGGGTCTGTCTGAGTTGCTTAGGGTCTTGCTAAATTGCTGAAGCTGGCTTTGAACTAGTGATCCTCCTGCCTCAGCCTCCCAAGCCGCTGGGATTACAGGCATACACCACCGTGCCCTGCTCTTTTTAAACTCTATTTCTTAATATCATTGACAGCTGTGATAGACTATGGAAACAGAAACCCTTCCTGTTCTTTTTTAGAGATTCCTTGGATTTGGTCTCTTTTATCTGGGAATAAAACAAAACAAGTGGGAAATGTAGGAAAAATAAAAACTTAAATTGGTTTGGGGGATTCAGTGGACTGGGATTTTTATGTCTGGCAAAACCATTCTTGATATTTTCTTCTCTCTTCTCGCTACACCCCACAAATACCACTGCCTGCAGGATTCTACTGCCTTCCCCTTCCCCAGATGAATTGAATCCGCCCATTAAGGATGGATTATATTAGAAATATATGCAATAGTACGAAAAATCACAAAAATTATGTCCTGGATGAGTAGACTAAAGCAAGGGTTTAGATTACAAACTAGGCCTGAGTTGAATTAGGGATTTTAAAATCAAGAACCAAATAGTGTCTCAGCATAGCAAAAGGTAAAAATAGGCAACATTCTGGTTAAATTCTGAAAATAAAGCATGGATGCTTTGGGTGCCCTTTACCTCATTCCCAGCATGCTCTGAGTCAGAGCAAGAGAACAGTACCTCCCAAGACCCTTCACCTTTCTCTGAATTAAGGCCCTTTTGATCTCAGCTAAATTTAAAAATTATTTATGAACAGAATATTATTATCAAAAATTACGTTTTAAAATATTCCTTAGTTATAGATGGACACAATACCTGTATTTTGTTTATTTAGCTTTTTGTTTATGTGGTGCTGAGGATTGAACCCAGTGCCTTAGGAGTGTTAGGCAAGCGCTCTACCACTGAGCCACAACCTCAGCCCCACACATTACATTTAACAATAATTCTTTAATATCCAACATCCAGTCAATATTCAAATTTCTCCAAATGTCTCATAAATATCTCACTAAGATGTTTATACTTGCTTTCTTTTTGGTCCTTTTGCGGCCAGTCTTTTCTTTAACACTACCTTCATTGAGAAGCTAGTTAAATCTCATAGAGGGCAGGGATATAGCTCAGTTGGTGGGGTGCTTACCTTGCATGCCTAAGGCCCTGGGTTCAATCCCCAGCACCACACCCACACACACACACAAAAAAAAAAATCTCACAGGAATAGTTCTGCCATATCACTCCACTCTTCCAAACAATTGTCTTCAACCTTTCCTTGAACTTAACCTTCCCTAATCTTCCAAATATAAAACACCAAAGGATGTTTCTATTTTGTATAAAGGATGCATTCTTGAACATCTCTCATAATTTAAAACTATTATGACTCAGAATATCATGGAGACTTGTTGTCAAGATCCAGAGTGCTGCTTGGCAATGGCATATGTATTTCACAGTATCTTTTGATGTTTCAAATTATGGAATTCTTAGAAAGTTTTTAGTTAGGTTGGAGCTCTACATTGGTTTATATTACATACAATGGTAATTTATTAGTAAGTATTAAAAAAATATTTCTTTACTGACAGAACATAAAATTTGACATAATAATGGGGTACCATGTAATGTTTCAATACACATCTTTTGAGTCATGTTTAAATCAGGTTAAATCAGGTTAAACATATCTATCTCCTCAAATATTTAGTATTTCTTAGTTGTGAAATTTTTCACTCCTTTCTTTCAGCTTTTTGAAATGCTTTATTGTTATCTACTCACCATAATGGGCAAAAAATAGCCCAGAGTCTCTTGTTCCTATCTAACTGTATCTTAGTACTCATTGTTCAACCTTTCCCATCTCTCCCCTACCACTGTCCCCAACCTCTGGTAGTCACCTAGAATGGTAGAATCTCTAAACTTCTGTGGAATAAACTCTTAGATTCCACATACAAATGAAATCATGCAGTACATATCTCTCTGTGCCTGGCTTGTAATCTCCAGTTCCATCCATGTTATTTTAAATGACAGGATTTCATTCCTTTTATGGATGAATACTACTCCATTTCTATATGTACAGCATTTTCTTTACTCATTCATTAGTTGATGGATACTTGGGTTGTTTCCATTTCTGGGTTATTGTGAATAGTGCTACAGTGAATATGGGTGTGCAGGTGTCTCTATGACATATATATTTCATTTTCTTTAAATGTATATGCAGTCATAGGCTTTTGTATTTTTTAAATACAAAACAATTTGGAAGTTGGACGATTTAATTTTTCATATGATACAACTAACTATACTGCATTGATATTCATTAAACATATTTGTTTGTTATATCTCTGCAGACAAGAAACATCTTTCTTACCTCTTTCTGCCTAGAGAAATCCTATTATTTTTAAAACTCATCTAAAATGTCACTTCCTCTATGAAGTTTTCCCTGTCTAGATAAAATGAACCATTCCTTTTTCTTTTTCCAAAATACCTTGTTTATGTGTCACATCACATTTATGGTATAACTCATAAGATACTTGCATTATTCTATACTAACACACTATTCTCTGTTAGTATGAACTCCTTAGCTGTACCTTCTTTATGTATGCTGTCACTGGACTTGGCATAATGCTTATAGTACATGCACAGAAAGTATCGACTTTAATTAATATTGCAGGATTATTGTGAAAATTAAATGAAATGATTTCTATCAGTTACCTGATATAATACCAGTACTTACTAAAGCTTAGCAAACTTTTTCTCTTTGGTGTATTTGTACCTAATTTTCCCCAACACTTTGTGCTGGGGGAGGGGCACATGTATTTTGTTGTACTGGGAATTGAACCTAGGGGCACTCTGACACTAAGCTATATCCCTAGCCCTTTTTATTATTTATTTTGAGACAGAACCTTACTAGAGTTGCTTAGGCTGGCCTGAAATTTGCAATCTTCCTGCCTCAGCCTCCTGAGACACTAGGATTATAGGTATGTGATTGCACTCAGCTATATTTTTTCAGTGAGAACAGAGATTTTTTTCTTTTGTTTCTCACATGTCTCTTTAGAGTACTTACAGTATTTAGCATCTTTCATTTGATTATTTATTTTAGGTCACTGGTCCTGTTCAGATCAGAGATCCCACTGACACAGCTGACGGAAGTAATATGACATCTCCACCACTCCTGGATGCGAGCCCCATGGAGAACCCAGCCCTATTTAATGATATCAAGATTGAGCCCCCAGAAGAACTTCTAGCAAATGATTTCAACTTGCCCCAAGTGGAACCAGTTGATCTCTCCTTTCACAAACCCAAGGCTCCTCTCCAGCCTGCTAGCATGTTGCAAGCTCCAATACGTCCTCCCAAGCCACAGTCTACTCCCCAGGGCCTTGTGGTGTCCACTTCAACATCTGAAACGACCACTTCAGCAAACATCCCTACTATTCTGACTCCAGGTTCTATACTGGCCTCCTCTCAGGGGACTGGTGGCCAACAGATATTACATGTGATTCATACCATCCCCTCAGTCAGTCTGCCAAATAAAATGGGTGGACTGAAGACCATACCAGTGGTGGTGCAGTCCCTGCCCATGGTGTATACCAGTTTGCCTACAGATGGAGGCCCTGCTGCCATTACAGTCCCGCTCATTGGAGGAGATGGCAAAAATGCTGGATCAGGTGAGTATTAATGTTTCCCTTGACCTCAGCCTTATTTTCCTCCATCTTTTCAAATCATTCAATCTCCTGCGTCTTTTCACCCCCTCCAATTATTCTTCCTCACTGCTTTAAGGATAGTCTTTCATAAACACTGTTTTTATCATATCTCTTTAATGCTTAAGAATGTATAAGAAGGCGGTGGCACCTGTAATCCCAGAGGCTTGGGAGGCTGAGGCAGGAGGACTGTGACTTCAAAGCCAGCCTCAGCAATGGCAAGGCGCTAAGCAACTCAGTGAGACCCTGTCTCTAAATAAAAGAGCTGGGGATCTGGTTTAGTTATTGAGTGCCCCTGAGTTCAATCCCCCATACCCTCCCCCAATATAGAATGTATAATGAGCCAGGTGTGGTTGTAACCCCACTGTAGTCCCAGGGTCTCAGGAGGCTGAAGCAGGAGAATTGCAAATTCAAGGCCAGCTTCAGAAACTTAATAAGTCCCTAAGCTACTGAGAGGGACTCTGAAAAAAAGGGGGGGGACAATTTTTTTTTTAATTTTTTTTAAAATGTTTTAGTTGTAGATAGACATAATGTCTTTATTTTTTAAATTTTTATGTGGTGCTGAGGATTGAACCCAGGACCTAGCATGTGCTAGGCGAACAATCTACCACTGAGCCACATACACAATTTCTACTTCTATGATACTTAGTTAACTTATAAGTTATAAGTATCATACCTTTTTTCTTTCCTACAAAATAGTATCTTTAGGGGCTGGGGATGTGGCTCAAGTGGTAGCGCGCTTGCCTGGCATGCATGCGGCCCGGGTTCAATCCTCAGCACCACATACAAAACAAAGATGTTGTGTCCACCACTGAAAAATAAATATTAAAAAAAAATTCTCTCTCTCTCTCTCTCTCTCTCTCTCTCTCTCTCTCTCTCTCCCTCTCTCACTCTCTCTTTTAAAAAAAATAGTATCTTTAAAATATTGCCATCTTTCCTGTATTTCACCTCATTAGGCATCTATTACCCCCCTTTTATTTTTTGATTACCTGTATCATAAATATATGGGCCTTATTCCCTACTGAATTATAAATTCCTCAAAAATAATACTGACTTCTTTTGTGTGTGCATGTGCCTTTCCAGAGACCTTAACACAGTGTTACATAGTAATCTTACAACATATAATTTAATGAGCAAACAAATGAATATTTGTCCAGAAGAGAAATCATATGCTGTAATCTTTCTTTTTATTTAATTTTTAAGTTCAGAATTCATAAGGGTATAAATAAAGTCTCCTTTTCACCATTATCTCCCAGAAATGCTGTTCCCCTCCTAGAGAGGTATATCTATTTTAGTTTGTAATCAGGAATGATCAAAGAAAATTATATAGCCTCAGAGGTGGTACAAGATATTTAGCTTCACCACATCTGTAGTATTAGTCACTTTTGAGTTTTGTGCCTTAGGAAAGACATTTACAAATTGGGAGGATAATCAGAAGATTGAAATCAGGATGATAAGAGGATTCAAACCCATGTCAATTGTAAAGTTGACAATATTTAGCATGAATTAAAAAGGCCAAAGGGAAGAGATGTGGATGGAAATTATTAGGAACAAAATTTTAGCTCATTATAATAAGGAATTTTCAAGTAGTTCTCTTCCTTTGAAATTCAATGTCCTGTGATCATTCCATCACTAAATGTAGAGGTTAAAAACCAACATACAAAGCATCAAGTTTCTGAGACTCTGCAGTGCTTTTCTAAATAAAAATATTATTATAGAATAGTGGTTAATTGTGGTATTGATAAATATTCATAATTATCTTGTTTTTGAGATATGATATCAGTTTCTGTATAAGAGGAGCCCAGAAAAAGGTAACAAACTTTCCCTGTGTGAAAATTTTCTGAGATAAGGCAGTAAGATCATCAAGGGGTGGTTTGAAGGAGCATTGAATTCTTCCCCACCCCCACTCAAAGTATTCATCAATTCACCAGAGCCACCTTAAATAAACAAACTAAAATTTTTTTAAGGTGTAAAATAGAGTTTTAAGATAAGGACATTAATTCAATGGCCTCCAAAATGGGGTGTTTAAACCTTAGGGAGGCACACAAAACAACTGGAGCGTAATAATAAATTACCAAAATTTATATTCTTACCCTTTTTCATGTCACTTTTTGTTTTTCATAATGTACACAAACTTTTAAGACACCAGTACATTTATATCACATTCATATACAGACATAGAGAGACAGACATGTACATATACTGAGATGTATGTTTAAAATGATTTAGTGATTAATAAAGTATAAAGACACCTGGACTAGCTAAATACTTCCTCTCAAATTATACCCTCCCTCAGGTGGGTTTAAATTTTGAAGCTTTCAGTGGATCCGGGAGTCTATTGAGCACCTGACTAAACTTTGCTAGGAAATGAAAACAGCAGTGGTTGATAATAAGGAATGTTTGAGGGCTTCTCCCAACAGTGGCACAAAGGAAGAGTGCTAACGTGTCAAGCATCTACTAGGTGCTAGGTACATGTTTTATTGCACTTATTATTTTCATTTAGGAGCATGAAGGCCAAAGGAGATTTTCAAACTTCTAGGATAATCCTAGAAATTATTTTAGAACAACCAGGGAACCATTCAGAGAATTCAGTTCAACAAACATGTTGAATCTGACTTTTCAACAGACCCTGTCCTGGAATCTGGAGATGGAGAAATGAATCATACTCAGATCCTATCCTAGAGAAATTCACATTCTAGTGGTACCAAAATAATTCTTACCACTCTTCTTTTAAAGGCATTTCTGTCCTTTGCTATGCTAAAATTTTATATATTATCATCTTCTTTCCTCACACATACACTTCTCCCAGCTCTCCTCTTTATTTTTCTATTGGGGGGAGGCGGGCATTTCAGGGGATTGAACCCAGGGGCACTTAACCACTGAGCCACATCCCCAGCCCTTTTTTTACATTTTATTTAGAGACAGGGTCTCAATAAGTTGCCAAGGCTGGCTTTGAACTCTCAATCCTCCTTCCTCAGCCTCCAGACCCATTGGGATGACAGGTGTGCACCACCACAGCCAACTTTATTTTTCTTTTTCACTGATACTTCTCAATATTGATCAAACTGAGAATCCTGAAAGTGATTGTAGAGGCACATACATTCTTTCTGGCTCATACTGCTTCTTTGCTTTTAGTGAAAGTTGACCCCACCTCCATGTCTCCACTGGAGATTCCTAGTGACAGTGAAGAGAGTGCAATTGAGAGTGGATCTTCAGCCTTACAGAGTCTGCAGGGACTCCAGCAAGAGTGAGTACTTTTGTCTTTACTTCAAGTCTGTATCTTATGTGTGTGTGTGTGTGTGTGTGTGTGTGTGTGTATGTGCTTGAGTGCATAGAGATGGACTTAATTTTCAGAAACAGGGTAAAAAAAATTTGGCAATATAGGCAAACTGCCTTCCCAGAGAAGATATATGAGTTCATGTGCACACATGTGCATGAACACGTGCATAAAGGTTATGGTAGAGTTATATTCTAATTGTAGATCATTAATTTTACCCTTGAAAAAAAATCTCCAAATTCCCCATAAATTCAGTTGTGTACTCTTTTTCTCTGTAAGTTTTAAACAACCTGACTTTCTAATGTTGAAATTAATTGGAAGTAATTGGTTTATGTTTAGCAACCATGTGTATGAAAAATGACACTCATCACGGTGAAATGGTTGCCCCATTTGGGAACATAACCACTCAAGGAAAAGTTACCATTTCCCATGCTTATTCAGGAACATACACTTCCTGAATAGAATGGCCTAGTTGAAAGAATTGCTTGCTTTATTCCAATTACTTCTTTACTTGTAGAGCTAACATTAAATTTGCATAAATTAAAAACTGGTATGAGGTAGAACCACTTTAATAAACTCTATTTCTTTAGATTCTACTTTAAAGTCATTCTTTGGCCTATCTCTTTCTTTCTTTGCTCAGACCAGCAGCAATGGCCCAAATGCAGGGGGAAGAGTCACTTGACTTGAAGAGAAGACGGATTCACCAATGTGACTTTGCAGGATGCAGCAAAGTGTACACCAAAAGCTCTCACCTGAAAGCTCACCGCAGAATCCATACAGGTCTGCCTGCCCCCAATTCAACTCCAAAACTCACTCTCTCTCTCTCTCTCTCTCTCTCTCTCTCTCTCTCTCTCACACACACACACACACACACAGAGAGACATACACACACATGAATCTTTGAGAGCTAGGAAGAGAAGGAAGTCTTGAGGCAAAGATGGATTCATTTGGGGGCTGGAGTGGTGGCTCGTTGGTAGAGTGCTTGCCTAGCATGTATGAGGCACTGGGTTCAATTCTCAGCACACCATATAAACAAATAAAATGAGGTCCGTTGACAGCTAAAAAAATATTTTAAAAAGAGATGGATTCATTAATACTCATGGACAGGCCCAACTCATGGTTTTAACCTCCATGTCTTATTCATGTTCTATGACAGCATTTATAAAATGAGACTAGCAAAACATGAAACCTGGTTTCTTATGAGTAGTCATCATTCCTGGTGAGCACCCATGGGTATTTCTAATTAAGAAGCCATAACACTGAAGCAAAAATTAAGGCAACTAAAACATTATTACCTCCTTTGTGACTAGGGTCCCCAAAATTTTAATGAGCATGGAAAAGCACAAAAGCAATTTAAACTTAGTGATATTAAAGAAGGCTTTTGGAGCTCAGCTCTGTACACTAACCTATAATTTATCTTTGTTTACATCTGAAGCAAGATGCACCTAAATAATTAAAGCAGACTGGGTAAGGATTGTGTCAAAGGGGACTCCTTCTTCATTTGAAGGACAGTTGCCACCCTACTCCAACTGAGTATTAGGAAATCTCCTAAGTTTAAATCAAGGTTTTTTATTTGAAGGATCTTAGTTGTTGGTGGGTTTTTTTGTTTTTGTTTTGTTTTTGTTTTTGTTTTTGTTTTTTGGTACTGGGAAGTGAATCCACAGGTGCTTTACCACTGAGCCACATCCTCAGCCCTTTTTTGTATTTTAGAGACAGGTCTCATTGAATTACTTAGGGCTTTACTAAGTTGCTGATGCTGGCTTTAAACTCGCAATCCTCCTGCCTCAACCTTCCAAGCCTCTGAGATTTCAGGTGTGCACCACCACACCTGGCTAAAATGTCTTAGATTTTGAATGTTGACATCTAGTTCAAAAATTTTTTATAACATCAGCAATTCAAAGAAACCTGCCCAGAATCCAGACACAGAATGTCTGATCATTTTGTGTACTTTGCCTTAATGACTGCTCTCAGCAACCTCCAACTCAGAATTGAGACTGAGACACCTTGAACAAAGAAGATGCCCTCTATCTATTGTGTTTTATTTGCTGTGTTAGAATTCATATAGAAGAGCCCAGAGCCTTAGTGACTCTATCTTCAGACTCTCCCACTTCTTATTATATTATTTTATTTTACTTTTTTGGGGATACCAGGGATTGAACTCAGGGGCACTCAGCCACTGACCCACATCCCCAGCCCTATCTTGTATTTTATTTAGAGACAGGGTCTCACTGAGTTGCTCAGCGCAACACTTTTGCTGAGACTGGTTTTGAACTTGTAAACCTCCTGCCTCAGCCTCCTGAGCCACTGGGATTATAGGTGTGTATTACCACACCCAGCCCATTATATTGTTTGAAAACAATTCTAAATATCCTGCAATTTCAGTCATAAATACTTCAGAATATGTTTTTAACAGGCACTTAAAATAAGCACAATAACATTAGCACATAAAATTTCTTAATATCAAGTTTCCCCTAAATATCTAATAACTATTTTTAAAAGGTTGTTCAAATCAATATCTAAATGAGGTCATTAATTGAATTTGATTAATATTTCTCTTAGTTATCTTTTAATTCTTTAATTGTTCTTTCTCTTCTGTTTTACTTGTTGAAGAGCCCAGGTCATTAGTCTAATCCAATGTTTCCATGTTCTAAGTTTCTCTGGTTACATCAGTCATTTTAAATTATTCCTTGTTCCCCATAATTCCTACAAGCTGATAACTATACCTGGAAGATTAATCAGATTTATGTTAAGTTTTTGGCAACAATATATCAAAGGGTGCTGTGTACTTTCTATTGCATAGCATTTTGGCACATGCTTCTTAGTTGTTTCTGTGTGATGTTAAGATAGATCCATGGGTTTGGGTCTCTGAACTGTATTTTCTAGATAGTTATAAAGCTATAAAGCAGATCTGAAGGCAGTTGAATAAATTCATTTAATGAGAGGCAATATGGTATGGTTTTAGCATACATATATTGTAGATTTATCTAAATAGTAGGGGTCAGATGACCTTTCCCAATTTCAATTCATTATTCTATACTCAACAATACATCAGATCACATCTGTTCACATATTCCTCTTTAAGCCTTAAAATTGTTCCCCTTGAAGTTATCAAGGCAAAAACAATAAACGGGGGGTATAGAATGCCTGAGTTCTAATCCTACCTCTCCGACTATCCAGGATCCTCAGCTGTAAAATGAAGGTGTTGAACTGGATGACCCCATCTGACTATTTTATATTTCAATGTATCCTAGTGTTTACCCTTCTAGAAGATCCCAGGAATTAACATGCAATCTTTCCATGGATATATAATCTCAAGGGTAATCTTGAAGGCACTTCTCAGAAGCAATTTAATTTGCCATAGCAACTTGAGTCACAATAGGGTTAGCCATTTTGGGGAATGCGGTGGCAATTTGTTAATTCATCTCCTTCCCTGGACTAATGTAGTAGTACCCTAACTAATCTTCCTGCCTTAATGCTTTTCTCACTACAATTCATTCTTCATACAGTACTCAGAGGATTTTCATATGTTTTTGTTCTGTTTAGATTAAATGTAAATCAAACCATATAACTGCTTCTGCTTAAAATACTCCAATGACTTCCCATCATACTCTGAATGAAATCCAAATTCCTTACAATATCCTAAAAGGCCCTGTGGAATGTGGCCTCTGACAAGTTTCATCTTATGACACTTCTTATCTTTCATATCTCAGTTTAAATGTCTTCTGATCATGAAAGTCTTCCTTAAGCCTAAGCAGTATCCTCTCCCAATTATCAACATAAGAATACCCTATTTAATTTGTTGGTAGGAAGGATTTTTAAGTTGGGAAATAACATAATCAATCTGAGAAGGGGTCAACTATACCAAAAAAAAACTGAGGAAAGAGTGTTCTTAACTAGATGGAGTACAAAATCTGCAAGATGGGAATAAGCTTGCATTTTTCACATAACTGACAGAAGTCCAGCACAGCTAGAGCATACTGAGTGTGATGGTGGGTAGGGGAAGCATTGAGGTGCAAGAGTGGAAGGGAGGGAGACCATTTAAGAGGCTAAGGTAGCAACCTAGGCCAAAAATGAGGACAGTCTGATTAGGATGTTGGCAGTGGAGGTACAGAAAATGAGATATATACATGATGATTGAGGGGACTCTGATGACTCAGGTTTCTATTTGGGCCAATTGGGTAGATGGAAGTGCCAATTACAAAGATGGGTAGTTTGTCAACAATCACACAGCTAGTAAGCAGGAAAACTTCTTGAAATGAAAACTTACTAGGTATCCTTTTCTCTATTGCTACTATTCTACATGTTCCTTGAGACTAAGGCAGTTGCAGAAATGCCTAATTCATTGCCTTCCAAAGATTGCAGTTGAGTCTTATTAGTTCGAGTTCTCAATCTCCAGTGGGGAAAATGTAACCTTTAAAATTTCCACATTTGGGCCACACTTCAAATCTGTTAAATCAGAAACTTTGGGTGTGACCCAGGTGTCAGTAATTTTTAAAGCTCCCCATTTTCAGTCAAGACTAAGCATCACTAACTTAAGGATTAATTTTATATGTGGAGAAACTATAGTATAGAATGGAAAAAGCAATGGTAGAGAATCAAATTTCCCTGGATTTGCCATTAAAAAGTTAACCATGTGGATTGGGGATATAGCTAATTTGGTAGAGTGCTTGTCTTGCATGTGAATCCGGGCACAATAGTACATACCTGTAATCCTAGCAAATTGGGAGGCTGAGGCAGAAGGATCACAAATTCAAGGCCATCCTCAGCAACTTAGTGAGACCCTGTCTCAAAATTAAAAATAAAAAGGGCTGTGGATGTAGCTCAGTAGTAGAGCACCTGTATTCTCCAAAGGGGAGAGAGAAGAGGGCGGGATTGATTTCAGCTCATTGCTATAAATCCTAAGAATGATATCCCTGTTTTTGGTAGAAATTCTTTTAGAAGAGATCCAAGAATCTCAGAGACCCTTCTTGAATGCAATGAAACCCTCATCTCTAAGCTTGCACTCATACAAAGCAGGAAATACAGATACAACAGGTCCCATTAAACACATCTTCAAGTCCCATTTTTTTAAATAATAGCATAACTCATTCACTCAGAGTCAAAATTTATCATTGATTTTTTTTTTTTTTTTTTTTTTGGTACTGGGAATTGAACCCAGGGGCACTTAATCACTTAGCCACATCTCCAGCCCTTTTAAATATTTTATTTAGAGACAGGGCCTTGCTAAATTGCTTAGGGCCTAAATTGCTGAGCCTACTTTGAACTTCCAATCCTCCTGCCTCAGCTCCCCAAGCCGCTGGGATTATAGGTTTGTGCCCCTGCGCCTGGTGGTTTATCATTGAATCTTAATATTCTCTTATATACTTAGATATTCTTCTTAAAGCTCTATTATTTATTTCTTGTTTTGAATAATTTTTTCATTGGGGGATGCAAATATAATGGCTAAGAGCATGTATTGTAAACTACAGTGTCATATTTGACATATCATTCTACTACTAATTGCCAAAAGTTATTTCACCTTTCTTTACCTGTTTCCTTATCTGGGAACAGTAATAGTGTAAATCTCTTAGAATCTGTCGTATAGTACACACTTGATAACTTTTAGCCATTATTAATATTCTTTCCTCCAGTCCCACTGCACCCCCATAGGTTTTTTCTTACATTCATTCTTGATTTCTTTATCTTTTCAACAATTTGATCACTTACTTTGTGTCAGTAGCCTCTTATTCATTACATGTCATGGCTAGATAATTTTAACATACAACTTTGAACAAGTAACCCTTAAGTTTAAAAAAATCTTCAGTGTTACCCCAATATATACCCCACTGCCTTCATGAAGTGCTTTACCAAGAAGGAGAAGATAGTCGGAGCTCTCTCTCCTAGTGGGGAGAGGAATGTCATGGACATGGTTTAAAATTGGTGCATGGTAATAATAAAAGCAGACCAGCTGGGCATGGTGATGCACGCCTGTAATCCTAGCAGCTCAGGAGGCTGAGACAGGAGGATCTCTAAATAAAATACCATACAGGGTTGGGGATGTGGCTCAGTGGTTAAATGCCCCTGAGTTCAATCCCCAGTACCCCCACCCACAAAAAGCTGACCAACTCAGCCTATTTTATTATTGTTTTAAAATTTAAAATTCTATATAGTCAATACATCTTGATTATAGCCTGTATGCAGTGCAGATTGCATACTTTCTGTCATATTACTGCTTTTTATACTTAAGCCCAAATTCCTTTTTACTCACCAAGATTTTTGGCCTGGCTTTTATAATAGGGTTCATCTTATAGTGCTTCTGAAAAGATGCCTCATGCTTCAGGATCACTGACCTTATATTAACCATTCACTGCACTGCCTTACCAGAGTTTGCCCCCAGCTGATTGGGTTGCTTTTTGTCTTCTTCATCACTCATATGAAACTTACCCTTCCATTTTAATGCCTTAACACTAGACCAGAGGTTATTATATCTATCCTTGGAACTTACACTACACTATCTTTGTCACATTGTGTGTGAGCTTTTAATTATGAATTAATTTTCCCTATATGTTTTGTTCTTCAATTCACATAATAAGTTGATGGAGGTTTTGGGTTGTGTCATATGAAATTAGCTCAAATAGGAGCTTGTTCAATGATAATAAAAGGTAATGCTTTTGAAATAGGAAAATTCCTATACCTTGTGTGTTCTAGCAATGATCCCAATTGCCACAGGGTGTCACTGCTTTACAATTCAAATTTTCTTCATTTAGATGTAGTGAAGATAGGAATTCTCAAGGGAAATTCTTGAGAGATCACAAAAATATGTATAGGTAACAATGAGGCAGTTTGAAGGTGTGGAGATGTACAAAATTATATAGAATAAAAAGTGAAAATCACGTTTACGTATTCTATACCCTTTGAAATTTCATTCTCTTTCCTGCTCTAAATACTTTCTGTATAGCTTTCCACATATTTTCCCTTTGTCTGGTGTGTGTGTGTGTGTGTGTGTGTGTGGTTATTCAGTAGCTTTTTCTTTTCATTTGATAATATTTCATTGGTCATCTTTTGGTCTCAATACATATAGCTCTATTTCATTTTTCTTAGTTGCTAACAAAATTCTGCATATTGAAATGATTAGTAATTGACAATTTCAGTCATCAAAATGATTGCCTGGGTATAGTCCAAAGCTGTGAGTTAGGATGGATGCATTCT
Source organism: Callospermophilus lateralis (assembly GCF_048772815.1). Taxonomy (NCBI): domain Eukaryota; kingdom Metazoa; phylum Chordata; class Mammalia; order Rodentia; family Sciuridae; genus Callospermophilus; species Callospermophilus lateralis. The sequence continues at coordinate 40,590,940 of NC_135325.1, forward strand.
GTTGTCCATTATATGAAAGCTATAAAGTTAATTAGTAAACACTTGGGGGAGTTAGTAGATTGTAAGCAGTAAATTGAAAAACAGTATGTGCATATCGGATTTCCACCAAAATTTAAAGTAGCAAAAATGCAAATGCCCTGGAAAATTTATGAGGAGAAATAGAAAGGAAGGAGAAGCACTGAAAAACAGAATTTTAAAACAATGTGTTCATGTTATCACTTGTTTCTGATTATAAAATAATACATGCTCATTGTAGCAGATAGCACAGCAAAATACATTCAGAAGAAAGCAAATATTACCATAATCACAAAACCCAGACTTAACCACAATGAGTATGTATTTGTACTCACATAGCTCCTTCACTTTTTTATTTTAAAATTTTTATAAGATATACCATGATTTTAAAACATTCAGACAGTACAAAAAGATATTTTAAAAAAGAAAAAATACTCTTCCCACCAGCTGTCATCCTCACTGTTAACAATTTCTTTAATGATTTACATTTAAGTGTATTGGTGTTGGTATTGCCTTTATTCTGAGTATACAAATGTGTATGTAGCATGTGACCTATACATATAATGGAGACATAACTATGTTAATGTTTTTATACTTCTTTTTTTTCATTTGGCTTTCTATCCTGAGCACATTATATATATATATATATATATATATATATATATATATATATATCCCAAATGCAACCAAAAGACTCTAAACATAGAGGTATTTCAGGAATTTTCACCTGAGCCCTCTCCCCATACCATTTGATGCATTAGAAATTCATTTCTAACCATACACAAAAGAAGACCTGTAGCTTTAGCTGAGGGCCCTTTCTACTGAGTCATAGATTCTTCTTGAGTATGGCTCTATTTTAGACTGTTCAGTGGGAGGTAATAGAGAGAAGATGTGGTTTCTATTATATAGTACAGTGGAAAGTATCAATAAAGATCTAGTTTTTGTCCCAGTTTTATTATTTAGTAGCTATCATTAAAAGAGAAAATGTTTTAAACAACACTGTAAGATATTTTTGCTCCCATTTACAGATGAGAAAACAGAGACTCAACCAGGGAATGGTGATTTTTTAAGCTCACACAGCTAGTGTGGTAGAGCCAGGATTCAAAAAAGGGTCTTATTGAGTCAGAGGCTGTATGCTTTACACCCTACCATTTTGACCTTGTTTTATGATTTCTGTAAATAAAAATATATTGTATTGTTGAAAATTGATGGCAGTAAATTTTAAGGGTTCTCATTACAAAAACAATTTATGTGAGGTAATGCAATCAGCCAATCCACAATCGATACATATTTCAAAACATCATGTTATATGTGATAAGTATAGGTGTTTGTTGAATTAATTAATTAAAAAGGTGAACCAGAGCATGCCTTCAAAGTGATTGCCTTGCCTTTTGACTAAAGTTTTGATTTAAAAAAATTATGGATTCTGTTATCTTTCTCGGAGCCAAGCATCTCTCTGATTCCCATTGTTTTGGCAAATTCCCTTTGTAGGAGAGAAGCCTTATAAATGCACCTGGGATGGCTGCTCCTGGAAATTTGCTCGCTCAGATGAGCTCACCCGCCATTTCCGGAAGCACACAGGCATCAAGCCCTTCAGGTGTACAGACTGCAACCGAAGCTTTTCTCGCTCTGACCACCTGTCCCTGCACCGCCGGCGCCACGATACCATGTGAACTCCATAGGCCACACTAGAGGAGCTGCACTGGTCTCTTTTCTGTGTGTGTGCTGAGGTCAAGACCATATCTTCCTCTTTTGACTTCAACTTGCCTCTGGGATGGGGTTGGAGGATCCTACTGAGCCAGGTTGTGGAGACTGGAGAGAAAAATAGCTAGTCTCCATGGGGCTCTTCATATTCCACCTTCACCTCTCCACTATCCAGACTTCAGTTTTTTCAACCTCCGCATGGGTTGAATTCCAGTGCGGCACCCATGGCTGCCCCTGCCCCAACACCCCTTCCCTGAAATAGACATTTTTCCTACAATAACAAAACAGGAATCAAACTCAAGGCTGTGAACAAACATACGCTGCTTTTCCCTCTATTTTTTCTCTTGTTTTCTATAACTTTTATCCATCCATATATATGTACATATATGTGTGTGTATGTATGTATATATACACACACGTATGTATTTTTAATCAGTACTTAAAGGCAGTTGATGGGGTTTTAAAATGACTTTTCTCAAGTTCCTAGATGAGGGAGGCATAACAATATAGTGGACTGGTAAGATTTACAGGAATTTTGGTCCTAAGTATAGGGCATCTTCTCAGTGAATAAGGTGAATTTCACACCAAACTTAAAAGTTTTATAAATCCAATTGAATTTCTTCTTACAGTTTGGTTTCAGACAGTCCTGGTGCTTCTTAAGTCCATCAAAAGGAATGAAAGGATCTTCTTGTCCTCTCCTCTTTCTCCTCCTGCTCCTTTAAGATTCAAGATTTTGTGGCACAGTTACATTCTTTGTTAGGTTAGATTTGGACAAATATTCAAAGCACAGTTCAGTTCAGTTCAGTAGGGAGAAAAGGGTTCCAGGAAAATATGTTGGGCAGTGACAGGAACAAGCAAACCTGGGGCAAACCTGAGAACAAATAAAAGGTGACTTTAATTTGGACAGAATATTAAAAGTGCTGTTAATCACAAACCTCATTCAAATGCCAGCCTGTTGAGACAGTGTCTTGAGGGGCTTCACTGTACTGTTTATTCTTTTGTTTACATAAAGCAACTATTCAGTATAATACATGATGAGAAATCACACATTGAGGCCATGTTATACAGAGGTGAGAGGTTGAAAGAAAGGAATTATGTTCACTTCATAGCATTACTGGCATTCATTCCTGTATTTTGAATGGAATATAAGGGGCTTTTGTGAAAACTGACATACAAAAAGCAATTTGATGTTTTATAACTGCATGACCACCTAAGCTATTTCTTTTAGCCATTACAGCAGGTTGCAAAATTCACATTTGGTTGCCCAATCAGTCTGTTTCATGATATTATCTGGGGCATGAAATCCCCTGTTCCTGGCCCTGGACCTCAGATCTACCTCCACATAGCATATTTCCTCTCCCAGAATGAGGGGAAGGGGGCTTTGTATCAATTGGATTGGTCTCAGCCTCTCTCCTAAAGATTATCTTCATATTGAACCCCTTTTCCTTGGCAGATATTCAACCAGTCCCTGCTTGAATACTTTAGGTTACTACCTCCTGAGGCTGTTCATTCTAAGTCAGATTTCTAGCATCAAGAAGGGATCCTTTTAGCTGTCTAGTCCTACCCATTCCTAGTATTTTACAGATAAGACAAATACGGGTCAGATTTTTTTCTCCAGATGTTTCCTTGAGGCCTTATAGACCTGCACACTCATTCTTCCAGGGATCACATTATTAAACCAAATTAAAGACAATTTTTCGTGGTTGGTTGCAATATTTGTCCAATTTTATATGTTATACTTAAAAAATCTTTACACCACCCCAAAATAATTTATAGTTGATGACGTAGTAAAATGTGCTTGTGGTCATTGCCATATAACATTAGGCTCACAGTTTTTCTATTGTAGCACTTTTATAGTATCTAGATTTTATTTACCTCATTTCAACTTGCAATGTCTTTCTAGACCATAAACTCTCCATAAATTTAAGACTGCTTGTATTTTTCAAAATGACATGTAGGTTTTTACTATTATCATTCTTATTTTGATATGGGCTTTTTCCTGACTTTTGGTGTGCAAGTTCCAAACTGTATATTAATTACTAAAGCACTAGGAAATATCTAGAGCCAGTATGTTCATGGAGACATCTCTGTAGCTGTAAAACAGGTTGGTAAAGGTAGATTATCATCATACATAGATTTAAGCTTATGATTGAGTAGTTGGTACAGTATTTCACAATAGAGCCCAAGGGCATATTCATTTTCTCCACAGTTTGGATCCTAGGACTCCTTTTCCAGAGTTCAGACCTGATATATACCCTTTAGACCTCAGGATCATTTGCATTGGGACATTTGGTTTATTTCTAAGTAAAAGCTATCAAACATACTGTTACACTAATTAGGATGACCAAATTATGATCCCAAATATTGGTGTCCCTGACATCCCTAAGACTTTATTCTAAATTTTTTCTTAAAGTAATGAGAGCATTTGTTAATTGTCTTTACTCAAGAAGCATTTTTAACCCTATTCTCATTGCCCTGTCTTCTCAATAAAATAAAATAAAATCTTTCAAATTACATAAGCTTTAAGAAATGTGTCAAGATTCATGAAAGGAATTTTCATAGAATACATGTATTCAAATACACTACACAACAGAGTTATTGCACCAAAAGCGCATAAAACTTTGCTAGGTAGACAGCGAGGTGGAAAGGAACTAAAATGTATCTCTCCTGGGTAGCATTTGGGGTTTAATTGAATTTGATGTGCTTATACCAGCTAAGCACTGTTAGTGTGACAGTTGCCTAGGATATAGAAATGACTTTATCTAATAATTGAATAATATCATGGAATTTATTACAGTGGAATTCCTTCATCTGTATAAGATTGGCAGTTAAACATAACTTGATAATTAAGACTATAAAATTTGGGGGAAATATGAGGAATGTGAACTGGTTGGATAGATTAGGTGAAGTGTGTTATGGGTAAAAAATAATAAAAGTTTATCATAGAAACTTTTTAAAATAAACTTTCCATTTTTGAACATTTTCAGATTTACCAAAAAATTGTGAAGATAGTAGAATTCCCTATACTACACATCTAATTTCCTCATTACTAACATCTTACATTAGTAGTGTACATTTGCTACAACTATGAAAAAATATCAATACATTAATATTAACTGAAGTTTATACTTTATTCAGATTTCTTTAGTTTTGACCTTGTATCCTCTTTCTGTTTCAGCATCCCATTCAGAATACCATATTACATTTAATAATCATATCTCCTCAAGTTCCTCTTGGTGTGACAGTTTCTCAGATTTACCTTTCAAGGTCATTTTTAATGGCCTTAGCAGTTTTGAAGAGTATGTTCTTCAATTGGGATTTGTCGATGTTTTTCTCATGAAGAGATGGGCATAACGGGTTTGGGCGAGGAAGATCACAAAGGTGAAGTGCTATTTTCATCACATGGTATTTACATGACTTATGACTTTTGATGTCAACCTCGAAGAACTGGCTGAGATTGATTGTATTTATCAGGTTTCTCCCATATACTCTTATTCCTCCCTTCCATACTTTACTTTTTGGAAGGAAGTCACTATGTGCAGCCCGTACTTAGAGAGTGTTGAGTTATGTACCACATCCTTTAGAGCAAGTATCTACATAAATTATTTAGAACTTTTCTGCATGGGTGATTTATCTTCATTTATTTATTTATACAATCATTTATTTATATCAGCATGGACTCGGATATTTATCTTATACTTTTATGTAGTAATCCAATGCTAGTTTATTTATTTTGTAACTCAAATTGTTCTGACTTTGGCCATTGGGAGGTCTTTTGGGCTGACTCCCAAGTCCTTTTGACATATGCCCATCCCTTTTTTAGAATGTCCTTACTTTCTGGCACTGCAAGATGTTCCATTCTCATTTTGCATATTTTCAGGTCCACTACTATAATCAGCCGTTTCATCAAGGAATCCTGGTTACTTTTACTATAGAATTGTATTAGAAACCTAGATCTGGGCATTAAGTATGCTTGTTGCTACTAGAGTGCTATTGCTTTGAGGCCTTCTCAGCTGACAGAGCAAGGAAATATATGTGTGTATACTAACCTATGTATATACACATCTTATAAATATTTCTGGATGTAATTATCCATATCTGTTTAGCTATACATGAGTTAATATTGATGTTGCAACCCTAATCCATTACTACATGAATTAGTCTAGCTTTTTGCTCCTTACTTATCTGTAGCCTTTCATTCCAACAGTGAAAAACATGATTCCCAACTTCTGCCCTCTATTTACTTAATTGTTCAATTCCAGTATATATACATATAACATTATCTGACCTGGACACCAATGAGAAAGAACTTTATCACTAAAACCCAGTGCTTATGTACATAATAGTAACATTTTTGGCATTCCAATAATTCCTTAAAACAAAGTACTCTACAACGTTCTGGAGTTAGAGATTTCTGTGATCTGAATTCTAAGAATCTGGGGTCTCTCCTGTCCCCAGAAAGTTTTCTAATGTACTTTAGTAAAAGAAATTCCATTGGAAATTGACCTAACCTTGAATAAACCAAGGGAATTTATTTATCTTTCATAGTGTGCTAATCCCTGATGAGGTACTATAGACAGATGGACACAAAAGAAACTGGGTAGGCCCAATTTAAAGAAACTGCACTATCTTTTCTCACAGCTAAATATGGCTCTCTGATAATGAGGTGCTACCCTAAGTTGCCTCTCTTCTATATTTTTCCCAGTCTCTTACATGGTTGACCTTAGGCAAGTCACATCACCTCTGTGCCTCAGTTAACCCATCTGCAAAATGGGAATCCAAGTATCTACCTCACAGGAATGTTGTGAGGCTTCTTCTTAATGTTGGCAAAAATCATGAGAGATCTCTAAATGAACAACTAAGTATTATAAACATTACTATAATGATAATTATTGTACCCTATATTTACCCTATGAAAAGGAGAGGATTAGGCCTCCTAGGTGATAAAGAGCTAAATTTGATTCAGTAAGAAAGATAATTGAAGAGTGGCCACTAGAAGCAATATTATTTCTTGTTCTCACTTTCCCTATATTTTCTTGGTTACTAACTATAGGATTACCAAGTGTTTCTAGACTTGAAACATAATAGATATAATAGGTATATTCCATTATTTCAAAGCTATATTTTCCTCTTTCTTACTCTGCCTGGACTATATTACATGACACCCTGTCAGAAGCACAAAGGCAGTTTCTTAAAACCTTTCCTTCAGTCTTTGATCAGTTCATATTCATTAATTACATTTTCTCCACTTACTGTACTGTAAACAGTAAAGGTAGGAGGGATGAGGGGTGGGATGGTTAGGGTGGGAATGGGCAGGGAAAAGATGAAATTCATATCAGTGGCAGGATATTTCTTTGTTTTTCAAACACTGGTTTCACTTTCTGTGGTGGGCTGGGGTCAGGGGAAGAGATATTATTTTGTTAACTGTTAAACTCTCCTTCACTTCCATAGATGTTTCCTAGGGTCACTACAAGTAGCTTTGTTGGACATTACTTTATAACTATGTTGTATGCAGTGCTGTTTTCATTGTATTCCTGAAAAAAAGGTGAAGAGAGTCCCTAGTGGTGTTTATCCCTGTTTTTTCACAGGAAGTCACAGCTGGAGAGCAGTGCCAGAAACTGACTCATTTTTGTGTTGGGGAAAGGAGCCTGCAGTGAAGGGATTGATTGAACTTTTGTCATTGTTAACTTGTTTAAAGAAATTATAAAACAGTATATTAAGCTTTAACTTTTGTGTTTTTGTCTCTTTATTATAGTGCTTTAGAGCAACACCCTGTTTTTCCTCTATTTTATACTAGTTCCTGCTCCAGAAGCATGGCTTTGAGCAATCTCTCATGTACAAGTTTGTCATGGACCTCAAGATCCTCAAGAATTGCTTCAGTTAGCATGGCCACTTAAAGGTTACTTTGTTCTAGTTCCATGGGACTCTCCAGTTGTGACATCCAGGCAGGGTGTGTGCTTGGGTACTAAGCAATCTTGTTTAGTTCTATTATTGTACTTTTTTATTAATAAAAATATTTTAAACTTCAGAATTCATGACTATTATCTTGAATTTGTCTCCAAATAGTGTTTCTTCAACATGGGATGATTAAATTATTTTATTTCCCTCTAGCTGAGTAAAGTTCTGATGAAACTACTGTTTAACATCATGGGGCAACAAAGGAAATCAGGCTGACTCAAACACAATAAATTATCTGTTTAAGCCCATGAGGCCCAACACATTCTTGGTAATATATTTAACCATGTCCATGAATGGGGCTCCATGAAGACTGTATGCTATTTTCTGGTATAATTCCTGTATGGGATTCCACAAGAGTTTATAGAATACAGGGATATGTGCTCAGTTGATTAGGTTTCTCTACCCAGCCCTGTTCTCACCATTTTGTGTTTTTTCCTAGGAAGAAGGATAAGAGAATATTGGGAAAACGTAAACTCTAAAGATATCTTAATACAGCTATCAGCTTTGTGTAGGGATATGGGAAGTTGGCTCATTGGAAGGTTTTGCCTTTCAGAGAAACACTGGGAGAAAAAGAAAAAAGGGAATTCTGTGATGGAAATCAAGGCCAAATTGGAAGGAACAATTGAAGTGATGGTTCCCAGAGAATGGAATTTTCACTGCAAATGATAAAAATAATGAACATCAGGTTTATTTATCTTCTATCAGTCATGTAGCTCCTGTTCCTTCTCAATATCCAATAACACATAGAAGCTCCCACTTTTATTGCTCTCCTTGGAACTCTCACTCAGAGCTATGTGATATTTGTCTCCCAAATTTCAATTTCTGTGAGACCAAATAAAGTCTTTTTACTTTCACAGTTTCTGAGTTTGGATTGATTGTCATTATATTGTGTCAAGAGTGGGATCAAAAGTGACTCATCTCTACCTCCAATGCTGCCAGACGTGAGTAAAGAAGCCCTTTTATGCTTCACGATCTCCCTGGCAGCTTCTGGTCGTAGGAGTAAATGGTTTCAGTTTCAGTCAGAGGGGTAAGTTATTTCAGTTTCTGAACCTTCTGTTTCTTTGGTTGAGGTTCCAAAATTTTATCTGGGTATTCTTCATTGTTGGATGCCTGGGAGGGAAATCCTTTATTTGGGCGTTTAGGAGGAACATTCTCCATTTGGATGGGCATTCAGATTTTTAAGAAGAGCAAATAAAGCATGTATCTACAGTTAAATGAATAATGATAGCATAGACCTACATGTATTCATTAAGATTGAGAACAAGACATTTATTGTTCAGACTTCCAGAAGCATCCAGGTACCAATCCCTCATCAGAGGTAACCATTATATTATTTTCAGTGATAATCATTTCCTTCCATTATTTAAAAAATGTATCTTTCCAACTGATGAATGCAAACCTAAATAATAGTTTACTTTTGCCTGTTTTTGAACTTTAAATAAATGGAATACTATTTTATGGGGGTTTGTGCTTTGTTTCTTTTACTCAGAGTTATTCCCGTGAGAGTCAATCATGTAGATATGTGTTAATGTAGTACTTTTATTTTTATTGCTGTAAGATATTCCACCACATAAATAAATATATGTATTCCTCTGAGATTTGAAGTTCCCTTACAGTGCTTCAGATTTAGAAGCAATAATGCTTAGAGAAACAAAACTATAATGAATGTTTTTAAATATCTCTTGGTGTACATGTGTAAATGTTCTCTAAGGAAAATATCTAGTGGCACAATTGTTCATACACAGAGCATTTGCTTTTAAACATGTTAATCTTAACTGTATAATGCAAAATATTTTTAATGCAGTTGTATCAGTTTACATTTCCACAAGTAATGTATTAGGATTTTAGTTATCTACATAAATTGTAATATATGTTACAACCTGGAATAATTTTTTAAGGTACTGAGGATCAAACCCAGGACATATGCTAGATAATATCTACCATTGAGATACATGATCAGAACAATATATTTTAAAAATATTTTAATTTATTTTATTGTTACATTATATACAGAAAACTGGGTTTTATTGTGGCTATTTGTACATATATATAGAGAGAGAGAGAGAAAATTTGATCAATTTCACTCTCCAATAACTACATTTACCCTCCACTCCTCCCTTCCCCAATAGACTTTCTTTGCCCTAACAGTCTTCATTCTACTTTCATCACATCACTTTTCTTCTTTTTTTCCCCCTTTGGCTTCCACATATGAGAGAAAACATATGACACTTGTCAGGTTTCTGTTTGGCTTATTTCACTTAACATAATCGTCTCCAGTTCCATCTATTTCCCTGCAAATGACATAATTTCATTATTTTTGGCTGAATAAAACTCCACTATCTATACACCATGTTTTCCTTACCCATTTATCTTTTGATGGGCATCTGAGTTCATTCCATAACTTGGGTGCTATAAAATGTGCTACAATAAGCGTGGGTATTCATGTATCTCTAAAGTATGCTGAAATAAATTGTTTCAGATTAATACCAAGGAATGGTATCACTGAACCATACAGTACTTTAATTTTTAATGTTTTTAGGAATGTACATGCTTATTTCCATTGGGGCTGTAGTAATTTACATTCCCACCAAGAATGTATAAGGGTTTCTTTTTCCCTTTCTCACAAGCATTTATTATTAATATTCTTCTTATGATTGCTATTCTAGTGGAGTGAAAAGAAATCTTGATGTAGTTTGTTGTTGTTGTTTAGGTACCAGAGATGAATCTGGAGGTGCTTAACCACTGAGCAACATCCCCAGTGTTTTTTGTTTCTAATTTTGAGATAGGGTCTCACTAAGTTGATTAGAGCCTTGCTAAGTTGCTGAGACTAGCCTTGAACTTGCAGCCCTCCTGCCTCAGCCTTCTGAATCACTGGGATTACATACAGGCACCACCACACCAGCCTTCAATGTAGTTTTTGTTTGCTTATTTTGTATTGGTGAGTAATAATTATACAGAACAAAGGTTTCATTTTGGTTTATTAACAGATGCATATAACAAAATCTCATCAATTTCAACCACCACTACCTCCTCTTGCACTTTCCTCATTTTTCCCCCTGACCCCCTTTCTTTATCCCTCTGGTCACCTTCTATATTCATGAGATGTTTTTTTCTTTTTGCTTTTGTCTGTCTAGCTGTCACATAGAAGAAAAACATATGACCCTTGACTTTTGCTTAAAATGATGCTCCCCATTTTTATTTATTTTCCTGCAAATGCAAATGACATGCCTTCATTTTTCTTTATGGCTGAATAAAATTCAAATATGTATATTATATGGATGAAACCTAGGCTAGCTTCATAACTTGGCTATTGTGAACTGTAAACATGTTTGAATGTACCTTTATAACTTGCTGACTTTAGTGTGTGTTTTTTTTTTTTTTTTTAGTAAATCCCAGGAGGTTTTTTGTTTGTTTGTTTTTAATACCCAGGAGTTGTATAGATGCATCATATGGTGTTTTCATGCTTTGTCTTTTGAGGATCTTCTTCACTGATTTCTATAATATCCACACTAATGTATATTCCCACCAATAGATATAAGAGTTCCTTTTACTCCACGTACTTGCCAGAATTTGTTATTTTTATTCTTGATAATTGCCATTCTAAATGGAGTGAGATGAAATCTCATTGTAGTCTGGATTTTTAATTTTCTGATGGCTAGAAATGTTGAACACTTTTTCAACTATATGAAAAAAAATGTTTGATAAGAAATCAATTGTTTGATTTCTTCTGATTTTGAGAACTGTTTATTTAGTGCATTGGCCCAATTATTAAATAATTCATTCTTATATTAAATTTTATGAATTTATATTCAAAACATTAATCAACTCTAGGAAAGTTAGCTGGAAAAATTCCCCCATACATTAGGTCCTCTCTTCTTGGTATTAATAGTTTCCTTTGCTGTGTAAAAGCTTTTTAGTTTGATGGTATCCCATTTAATCATTCTTGGTATTATTTCCTGAGCTATCAGAGTCCTATTGAGGAAGTTTCTTCCTATGCCTGTATGTTGTAATGTTTCCCCTATGTTTTATTCTAGAAGTTGTAAAGTTTCAAGTCTTCCTTCTAGATCTTTGATCCATTTTGAGTTGACTTACATGCAAAGTGAGAAATAGGGATCTAGTCTCAATCTGTAACATATGGATATCCAGTTTTCCATTTGTTAGAAAGACTATCTTTTCTTCAACCTATATTTTTGGCATTTTGTCAAGAATCAAATGACTATGTCTGTGTTCGTATTCTTCCATTCTTTTTCACTGGCTTATATGTCCATTTTTATGTCAGGACCAAGCTGTTCTTGTTACTAAGGCTCTGTAGTATTATTTGAAGTTAGATATTATGATACCTCCAGCTTTACTTCTTTTGTTCAGAATAGCTCTGGCTATTTTGAGTCTTTTGTACTTCCATATAAATTTTAGTATTTTATTCTAGTTCTTGGAAGACCATAACTGGTATTTTAGTGGTGATTTCATTGAATCTATAGATTGCTTTTGGTGGTATTGTCAATTGAATATGGGAATTTATTCTATCTTCTGATGTCTTTGATTCCTTTTTTTTTTCAGTGTTCTGTACTTTTCTGTGCAGAGGTCTTATATTTATTTCTAAATGTTTTTACTATTGTGAATAGAATTGTTTGAATTCTTTCTCAATAGATCTATATTGGCATATAGAAAAACTATTGATATTTGTATGTTGACTTTATATCCTATTACTTCACTGAATTTGTTTATTGGAAGTTCTACTGGTATTGCTTGTAGGATTTTGTAAATATAAGCTCACATCATTTGCAAACAAGGAAAAATTAACCATTCTTTTCCTATTTGTACTCCTTTTATTTCCTTCTCTTGCTTAATTCTTCTGGGTAAAGTTTCAAGGACTCTCTTGAATAAGAGTGCAAAAAGTACACCTTTACCTTCTTCCTGATTTTAGAGGAAATGCTTTTCGTTTTCCCCAGGTCAGTAAGATGTTGGCTTTAGGTTTTTTGTATATGACCTTCTTACCCTAGTTTATTCAGGGGATTTTTTACTCATAAATACATGTTGAATTTTGTCAGATTATTTTTCTGCATCTATTGAGATGGTCATGTGGCTTTTGTCCTTGATTCTATTTATATTATTTATTCTATTCATTGATTAGCATATGTTAAAATATTCTTGCATCTCTAGAATGAAACCAAATTGATCATGATGTACAAGCTTCTTAATGTATTATTGAATTTGATTTGCTAATAGTTAATTAAAGATCGTTGCATCTATGCTCACAAAGTATGTGGGTGTTTCATTTTTCCCTTAAAGAGTTCTTATCAGGTTTTTCGATCAGGAAAACACTGACTTTGTAGAATGAATTTGAAAGTGTTCTCTTCCTATTTTATTTTATGTAATAATTTGAGGAACATTGGCATTTGTTCATCTTTAAAGGTCTGATAGAAAGCAGCTGTGAATCCAACCATCTGGTACTGAGTTCTTATTGTTGGAAGTCTTTTTATTACTACTTCAATATAATTTCTTTTTTATTGTGTTTTTATTAGTGCATTATAATTATGCTGTTATGGTTCAGACATAACAGACATATGATTCCCCCAAAAGGTCATATGTGAGACAATCCAAGAAAGTTTAGAGGTGAAATTATTGAGTTATTAGAGCCTTAATCTATTCAGTGCATTCATCTCCTGATAGGTATTAACTAGTTGGTAACTGTAGGTCCCTGGAGATCTCTCTCTCTCTCTCTCTCTCTCTCTCTCTCTCTCTCTCCCTGTCCTAGTACCATGTCCTGAGATGATTTTCTCTACCACATTTTTCCACTAATCTTGCCTATCTCAGGCCTTAAGGGTTGGAGTAGGCCATCTATGGACTGAGACCTCCTCTAAAATTGTTCTTATCAGGTCTTTTGGTCATAGCACCAAAAAGCTAACCAAAACATATACATAATACAGTTCATTGCTAACTTATATTCATATATGCACATACCATAGTTTGCTCCACTTTGATCTCCCCATTCCTTTCTGTTCTCCCTCCCACAATCCACCTCTGCTTTGCTGATCTCCCTTCTAATAATTTAGTTTTTAAATTGATGCTTAGAGTTCTACATATCAGTTGGATTCATTGTTTAATACATGAATATGCATTGTGTTATACATGTGTTCATATATGTGCATAGCATAATTTGATTGATTTCACTCCCCAGTATCTCCCCTTTCTCTCTCCCCCTCTATCCTTTTTCTCTACTCTACTATTCCCTCTTGTACTTTTGGGAGATCCCTTTTTTTCAAATTCCTTTTTTTCTCATTAGCTTCCACATATGAGAGGAAACATTTGATCCTTGTCTTTCTGAGTTTGGCTTACTTCACTTAACATGGTGCTCTACAGTTTCATCCACTTTCCTGCAAATGACATACTTTTATTCTTCTTTATGGCCAAATAAATCTCCTTTGTGTATATGTATCACATTTTCTTCATCCATTCACCTATTGACTGGCAGCTAGGCTAGTTCCATGACTTGGCTACCATGGATTGTGGTGCTATCCACTTGGCATGTAGGTGTTTTAGTCAATATTTATCACTGTGAGAAAAAGACCTTACAAGAAAAATTAGAAGAAGAAATTTTTATTTAAAAGTTATTAATATCTCCTGTGAAGGCTTAAGATCCAGTGTGAACCCCTGTAAAAATCGAAAGCAATTCGCACATATCCAATATTCTAGCTTGCATCTTTAAATTCTCAAAATTTCACTTCCCTCAAAACTTTTCCATAGGCTTCTGAAACACATGGTCAAGTTAGTCACAGCAACAACCCTACTTCTTGGTACGAACTTCTGTTATAGATTTTTTTTTTTTTTTTGTCACTGTGACCAAAAGACCTGATAAGAACAATTAGAAGAGGCACATGATTTCAGAGGTCTCAATCCATAGATGGCGGACTCCATTGCTCTGGGCCTAAGCTGAGTGGAACATCATAGCAGAAGGGTTTGGCATAGGAAAAGAACTTAAGATATGGCAATCAAGAAAGGGCGGGGGGAGGGCGGGGAGAGCACTATGCTCACCAGGGACAAAATATAAACCCCTAAGGCATAGTTCCAGTGATCTACCTCTTCAAGCCACACCATACCAAGTTAATTCACATCAGTGATTGGGTTAAAATTCTTATAATCTAATCATTTAACCTCTGAAAGTTCTGGCATTGTCTCACACAAGAACTTTTGGGGAGAAAGCTCATATCTAAGCTATGGTATGCTCATTTTAGTTCTTTTGGACAAATACCAAGAAATCAGATATATGGGTCACATCATTGGTCCATTTTTAGACTTTTGAGATATCTCCATATTGATTTTTATAATGGTTGTACTAATTTTCAGTTGCATTAACAATGTATTTCTCCCCATATCCTCTCCAGAATTTACTATTTTTTGTATTTTTTAATAATTACCATTATAATTCAAGAGAGATGAAATCTCAAGGTAGTTTTGATTTGCATTTCCCCAATTCCTAAAGATGTTGAAAATTTTTAATGTTTGTTGGCCATTTGGATTTTATATTTTTTTCTCTTTATTTATTGATTGATTTTGTTAGTGCATTATAGTTATACATAATATTGTGCCTCATTTTGACATCATTATACAAGCATGGAATATGATTTGCTCCAATTCAGTCCCAAGCACTTTTGATTTCCCTCTCTCCATCCCCCTGTTCCCTTCCCTCTACTGATCTATCTTCTCCTTATTTATAGTTCTTTTAAATTCATGCATTATGGATATACATAAAGGTGAAATTCATTGTGGTAAATTCATATGCACACAGGAAACTGGTCGAATTCATTCTACTCTTTCCCCATTTTTTTATTCCTCCACTCTCCCCCTCAACCTCCTTCTCCTACTCTACCAGTCTCTTCTGTTTTTATGGAATTCTGCCACCCTTCTCCCCCCCCCCCCCCCCGCTTACTTTGATCTAGCTTCCATGTATAAAACACTCAACCCTTGACTTTCTGGGTATGATTTATCTCAACTAGCATGTTGTTCTCCAGCTCCATCCATTGACCAACAAATGCAATAATATCATTTTTTATGGTTCATTAAAACACAATTGTGTATATATACCACATTTTATTTATCCATTCATCTGTTAACAGGCATCTGGTCTGGTTCCACAGATTGGCTGTTGTGAATTGTGTTACTATAAGCATTGATGTGTCTGTAATGTGCTGATTTCATATCTTTTGGATATACACCATGTAATGGGATAGCTGGGTCATATGATGGTTCCATTCCTAGTTTTGTGAGGAATCTTCACAATGCTTTCCAGAGTGGTTGTACTAATTTTTAGTTCCACCAACAATATATGAGTGTACCTTTTCTCCCACATCTTCCCCAATATTTATTACTATTTGTATTGTTGATGATTGCCATTCTTACTGGAGTGAGATGAAATCTCAATGGAGTTTTGATTTGAATTTCCCTAATTGCTACAGAATTTAACTTTTTTCATATATTTGTTGTACATATGTACTTATTCTTTTGAGAGGGATCTCTTTAGTTTTTAACTGGGTTATTTTTTTATTTGTTTGTTTGTTTGCTTGTTAAGTGTTTTGAGTTCTTTATATATTCTGGATATTAAGTCTCTGTTGGAGGAACAAGTAACAAAGAACTCTCATTGTGTAGATTCTCTCTTCACACTCTTAATTGTTTCCTTTGCTGTGCTGAAGAATTTTAATTTGATGTTATCTCACTTACTGATACTTGCTTTTATTTCTTGAACTTTGGGTGTCTTGTTAAGGCAATCAGAGTCAGTGCCAATATGTTGGAAGGTTAAACCTCCGTTTTCTTCTAGCAGTTGCAGAGTTTCTGGTCTGATTTCTAGGTCTTTGGTCTACTTTGAATTAATTTTTGTGCATAGTGAGAGATAGGGATTAAGTTTCATTCTACAAATGAATATCCAGTTTTCCTAGCACCATTTATTAAAAAGGCTATTTTTCTCTGACATGTTTTTGAAAGCTTTGTCAAGTATCAGAAGACTGTACCTATATGGATTTGTCTCTATGTCTTCTATTCCATTCTGTAAGTTTTCATGTATGTTTTAATGGTAATATCATTTGAGAGCTGGTATTGTGAAACCTCCAGCATTGCTCAGAATTGCCTTGGATAGCTGTGTCTTTTATTCTTCCAAATAAATTTTAGAACTGCTTTTTTTCTAGTTCTGTGAAGAATGTCATTGGTATTTTGATTGTGATTGCCTTGAATTTGTATAATGATTTTGGTACATGACCATTTTGATAGTGCGAATTATGCACCTTCAAGAACATGGGAACTCTTTCCATCTTCTAAGGTCTTTTTCAACTTCTTTCTTCATTGATCTGCAGTTTTTGTTGTAGAGGTTTTTCACCTTCTTGCTTAGATGGATTCCTAAGTATGTCTTAAAATTTTTATTTGTTCTCTTTAATCTAAGTATTTTTTTAGGTTGTTGCCAATAGGATATTTTCCTAAATTATTTTTTTAATAGATATAGTATGTTGATCTTGTATCCTGCTATTTTGCTTAATATGTTTATTAGCTCTAAAAGTATAAAGGAGGGTTTTGGGGTCTTCTAAATATAGGATAATATCATCAGCAAACAGAGATAATTTCCCATTTCCAGTCACACAAGTCACTATTCATTCTTCCCAGATACAACCCCAACAACCTATGACCTGTGTACTCCCAGGGCAACAAAGTGCCACTGCACTCACACCATAGTACTTCTATATTAGACCACCATACCACACAAACTCGAAAACACATATGAGAACCAACATTGGATTTGACAGTGTTGTATATACAGAAATTTTCTTCAGGAGGACATACAAAACTACACCCCCTAATAAAGAGTAATCTGACTTGTAAGTCACAGGCAATTAAGGAACATCTCTTCTGAACCAACAGAAAGCTAGTAATTACCTAGACACATCAAAGATAAAAAGTATATATTATTCCAAGCCCTCCTGACATTTAGAGTTTGGGCTGAGTGATCAGAAGAAGCCTAATTGGCTTCCTTCTAAGGTGAGTTGCTTTTCTCTTTGGCTTTTAAAATTATATCCTTGTTCTGCACATTATACATTTAATTATAATGTATCTTGGACAGAATCTTTTTATCTTATTTGGGATTCAAAATGACTCTTGTATTTTGATCTCTAACTCATTCCTAAGGTTTGGACAATTTATGATATTATTTTATTGAAAAGATTATGCATATTTTTAGATTCTATCTCAGTGCCTTCTTTTATACCAATGATTCTTAAATTTGTTCTCAATGTTATCCCAGATTTTTTAATATTCTGGTTTCTTAACATATTTTCTTGTCATTATGTTTTTACTGTTATGATATGCTATGCTTTATTCTTTATTTTCAAGGTTACATACTATGTCTTCAAGACTTGACAATATTCTACATGGTCTAATATATTTGCAAAGCTTTCAACTGAATTTTTAATTTGATTTATTGAGTCTTTCATTTCTAGGATTTCTGTTTGCTTCATTTTCAGAATCTCTATCTTTTCGTTGAAATGTTCTTTTACTTCCTGTATTTTCTCTTAGTTTATTCCATACACTGAAAATTTTAACTCTGAACATTCTAAATTCTTTACCTTATATTTCCTCCATTGTGGTGTCAATGTGATCAGTTGTTGAAGTATTGTGGATTTCGTGGAATGACTTGTTTCCTTGCATTATAATATTGTTTATATTTTTACCCATCAGCTTGGATGACTATCCCTTCTACTTTTATGCAAGGGAGCTTTCATCTTTTATGTGCCTAAGGATTGGCAAATATCTGAGTACTGGTACTCCTATTCAACACATACCCACTACTATGCTGAGTATGCAGCATCATTTTGAGAGAATATACTAAACTGCAATCACTTCAGTGCAAATCCATGTACTAATAAGCTTAATGAAAATATTTCTCACACTTCTTCTGATTAAAGTATAAAATTAGATAATATTCTCGAATAGGTTGAGAAATTAGTGGTTTAAAGTAGTAAAATTATTATTGAAAAGGGGGAAAAGAGAAAATAGGCAAAGAAAGAGAAAGGAGAAATAAAATAATACAAACTAAGATAAAAAGAAGAAAATAGGGGATTTGAGACAGTAGTGGGTAATGCAATAAGGAAAAGAGGAATTAAGAGCAGCAAGTGTGGGGCTGGAATTGTGGCTCAGTGGTAAAGTGCTTGCCTGGCACACGTGAGACACTGGGTTTACTTCTCAGCTCCACATATAAATAAATAAAATAAAGGTATTGTGTCCATCTACAACTAAAAAAAGTTTTTTTTTTAAAAAATCACACTTTAAAAAAAGAGTAGCAAGTGTAAACTTGAGCTAAGAAAATAAAGATAGAAAGAATGCAGTTAAAACAGAATATGATCATTTGTATGAGGACTGCAATGAAAATAATAAGGGAACATATATTAAACATATATTCAATACAAAATACATTATCTAAATCAAACTGACATAAAAGATACTTATGATATACCATGCTAAGATATCTGAGATGGAGTGATTTCTTTTTTATGTATTTTTTTATTTCTATATGACAGCAGAATGCATTACAATTCATATTACATATATAAAGCACAATTTTTCATATTTCTGGTTTTATACATAGTATATTCACACCAATTCGTGCCTTCACACATGTACTTTGGATAGTAGTGATCATCACACTCCATCATCATTAATTAACCCATGCCCCCTCCCTTCCCCTCCAACCCCTCTGCCCTATCTAGACTTTGTCTATTCCTCCCATGCTCCCGCTCCCTATCCCACTATGAATCAGCCTCCTTATATCAAAGAAAACATTCGGCATTTGATTTTTTGGGATTGGCTAACTTCACTTAGCATATATTCTCTAACATTTACTGGCAAGTGCCATGATTTTATTCTCTTTTATTGCTGAATAATATTTCATTAAGTATGTATGCCACATTTTTTTATCCATTCATCTACTGAAGGGCATCTAGGTTGGTTCCACAGTTTAGCTATTGTGAATTGTCCTGCTATAAACATTGATGTGACTATGTCACTGTTTTTAAGTCCTTTGGGTATACACCGAGGAGAGGGACTGGAGTGATTTCTTAATGAGGCTTCCTTATTTGGATTTCATCAGGATTTGGGACCTTTAGAAAAATGCTCAACATGCCTTGGCTTTACCTCGGTGAGGAGGAAGTGATCACACTAACTCACCTCTGATAGAAGGGCCCCATCCAGGAGGTCAGATAAATGTGTTGTATACAGCAGGGCATATGGATTACACCTTCTGGGATTGATGTTCTATACTTGACAGCTCTGTATGTTCTGAAATGGTATGAGATTGATCTAGATTGAGGGCCCTTGTAGGTGTGGTATGCACAAAGGTTATGTTATTTCTTTTTGCTATTGCTTTAGGAGAGGATGTCTATTAATGAAGCCTAAAGCCCCTTCCTATCCATTCCTACTTGGGGCCTGGTTATTGGTTGGAGGCTTTCCTTCCCCTATTCTTTGTGTTAAAGTATTGCTGAAGTTTGAATGTGAGTTAGGTGTGTGTCAAACAATGTGCACTGTCTCTTATAAAGGTTGGAGTGTAGCTCAGCAGCAGAATACCTACTCTGTGAACTTGTAGTGTCACACTAGATTCACAGAACCTCACAGTAAAGAGTAAATCAATCACATCAACAATGGCAACAAAAAAATCTAGCATTAAATTAAACACCAAATGCTTTTTATTACATCTATAGCACTAATAACCACAAAAACTGAAATCATGGGGTCAGAAAATTTAATATCAGCAACAAAGAAGCCATGAACTAGATATAGTATTGTAATATACACCAGTTGTCAACTATGACATCCATAATACTAACAATAACAACATGAATGATGAGGCAGAAATTTTATAAGATAAGTATTTTTAAAAGATCATAAACATGCAGATCATTAAGAGAAAATAAAATGTGGTGGGAATGCAAAAGGTAAAGTAGAGGAGGCAGAAAAGAAGTAGAAATTAAAGGCTATAATGAAGGAGAAGACAGGGAAAAAAAGAAACAAAATACAGCAAAGCAGGGAGAGAGAGGAGAATTTGGCTATTAGATGGAGAAGAAAAGAATGAATAACAAATGAAACAAAAGCAAAGAAAATATAAGCCCAACACCAACCCTCAAAAACAAAACAAAATAACAAAAGGATAATAAAAAGAAAAACTTATAAAAACAGAAACACAGACACACACACAAACCAATTAGCAAATACAAAAAGAAGAAAAAATCTTAATGAAATGTAAAAATTTTTTCCATTTAGGTAATCAAAACTGTGGACAAGGATGGATATTCACTGCCTATGCCAGCTGGTCCTTTCTATTTATTCTTGAGCTGTGCACCCCTTAGAGAGAGAAAGGTCTAGATGTTATTAAGCCATTACTCCTTTGGTGTTGCTCACCAAGGTGCAGACTGGAGTGGCCTGCTGCCAAAGGTGATTGAAATGGCTCTCAGCTTCCCTGCTCACAAGTTCAAGGTAAAAAGGAATGGGAAGTATCTCTATTGTAGTTATATACAGAGAGACTAAATTGGTGTACTCCAGGATAGGCTGATGCAGAGTTTTAAATGGGAAGTTGTAGTAACTGGGATCTGATTGAAAGTTTGGAATTTTGTCAGGTGGTATCTACTGTGCAATGATTCGGTCAACACACCCAAAGGACTGGGCAATTGCTGATATTTGCTGGGTATCTGGATCTCAGAGTCCTCCCAAGAATTTCATTAATAGTGTGGGGTAACCAACAACCCTGGGTAGAGGCAGTAGGGTAGTTCTTGTTTATGCCACCATCCAGAAACCTAGTTGTCTGAGGTTCTGAATATAGCCATGCCCTACTGTTCAGTTTCATGACCCTTTTCAGCTGGTTGCACAAGCCACTATACTGAAAGGGAAAGTGAGTTGTATTCCCCTCAATATCTCTGCCCTGAACCCCACATCCCTCCAGGATACAATCTTATCTGTTTCTGTTTCAATTGCCTTCTGCAAGCTGTACCCTGAGCCACAGAGTAGACAATGGCTGTGAAAGTGTGGAGATATTTGCTACGTGCTCCTGACTTCTCCCAGCGAGTTCCTGAGTAACCTCCCAGCTTGAGCACTCTGATCACAAGTTGAGAAACACAGAGCATTTATTGAAGATCAGCTAACTGTGCAGCCTCTGAATTAGCAAAATTTAAACTATTTTTTAATCTACCAATATTCCCCTGTCAAATTTGTCCTTTGTTTCTTTCTTTTTCTTTTTGTTGCACCTCCCCTGTGTGGTGACTAAGTGTTGCTGTTGCCACAAGCTTGGTTCTTATGTATTCCTATTTGTTCTCTGTTCAAACCATCAGAATTTCTGGGTCTCTTTATGTCATAGTCTAATGCTGAATTTCACTGAAATCGTTGAATCACTCACCACACTGAGAAACAGTATTCTTACTGCTTTAATTCCAAGCCATGGAGCAAATGGAAAGTGCAGACTTTCTCTACTCTGCCATCTTTGCTCTCCCACTCCTATATTTTTTGTCAAAGTATATTTCACCAAATATAAATATGCTACTTCTGCTTATTTAAGATTTCCATTTGCCTAGAATGTTATCTTACATTCTTTCATTTCCAGTCTGTGTGTGCTTTTACTGGTAAGGTGAGTTTCTTATGGGCAGAAAATCTGTTAGTCTTGAATGCTTTGTTGTTCTTTATTGTCTTGCACTTTTAATACTTTTCATAGGTTAACTATAATATGGCATACTGAAGATATTTTCTGGTCATGTCCTACAAGCCTCATGTATAAAAATGGCCATATATTTCCCAATATTGGGGAATTCTTCTGTTATTTCACTAAATAAAATTTCCATATCATTCCTTTTTTCACCTTGTCTTCAGTTATTACAAAAATATGGAGATTTGTTCAATTAATGGTGTATCAAAGAACTTGAATGTTCTCTTCATTATTTCATTTTTTCCCTTAATTTTTGCCTAATTGGGATATTTCAAAAGACCTGTCTTCAAGTTCAGACATTCTTTCTTCTCCTTAGTCTTATCCTTCAATGGAGCTTTCAGGTGTACTATTTATTTGACCTATTAAGCCCTTAATCACCAAGATTTCAATCACATTTCAATCACCTATTTGCTTCTTTTTCAACATCTCTTATCACTTTGATGAACTTCTTATTCATACCATGCATTGTCTTCCAAGTTACATTTAATTGTTTACCTACATTCTCTTAGGTCTCATTGGGTTTTTTTTTCATAATCATTCTTTTCCCCACATTTTTATTGATGTATTATAGTTGTACATAATTATGGGATTTGTTGTTATATATTCATACATGCACACAATATAACAATATAATTTGGGCATCATCATCCCCAGTATTTCCTTTTTCCGTTACATCCAACCTCACTGGGTCCCTTTATTCTATTCCACTTGTATCTCTTTGATTTTCATGAGATCCCTCTATATTTATTTTCCTTTGCCTCTCTAGTTTCCACATATGAGAGAAAACATATTACCTTTAACCTTCTGAATTTGGTTGCCTTCTTTTGATTAATATAATGTTCTCAAGTTTCATTCATTTTCCTGGAAATGACATAATTTTATTTTTCTTTTTGGCTATTATATATATATACACATATACATACATATATGTGTGTGTATGCACATATGTGTGTATATGTGTATGCACAAAAAACACACATGCATACCATATTTTCCTTATTCATTCATTCTGTTGATAGACACCTAGGCTGGTTTCATAGTTTGGTGATTGTGAATTGTGCTGCTATAAATATTGGTATGCATGTATCATCATAGTATAATGATTTTAATACTTCAGGATAAATATCAGGGATTGGTACAGCTGAATCATATTGCAGTTCCATTCTTCATCTTTTGAAGAACCTCCATACTGATGTTCATAGTAGGTGTACTAATTTACAATCTCACCAACAATGTAAAAGTGTTCCTTTTTCTCCATATCCTTTCGGCATTTATTATTGTTTCTATAGTTGATGACAGCCATTCTGATTGTTTTGAAATGAAATCTCAGTGTACATTTTATTTGCATTTCCCTAATTGTTAATGATACTGAACAATTTTTATACATTTTTGCCATTTATATTTACTCTTTTATAAAGGATCTAATTCATTTGCCCATTAATTGGGTTATTTAGTTTTTGGTGTTAAATTTTTTGAGTTCTTTATATAGCTAGCAAAGATTTTTCTCACAATCTGTAGGTTTTCTGTTCACAGTCTTTGCTGCTTCCTTTACTGTGTAGAAGCTTTTTAATTTGACACTATCCCACATATTAACTCTTGCATTTTTCCTGAATTTTAGAGGTCCTATTGAGTAAATTGTTGAATGTGCCTATATTTTGGAGTATTTACCCTACATTTTCTTCTAGTAGTTGCAGAGTTTCTAGTCTAATTCTTAAGTTTTTGCTCCATTTTGAGTTGATTTTTTTTTTCAGGGTGAGGAATAAGGGTCTAGTCTCATTCTTCTACACATGGATAACCAGTTTTCCTAGCACCATTTATTTAAAAAGGATGTCTTGGGCTGGGGTTGTGGCTCAGTGGTAGAGCACTTGCCTAGCATGTGCGAGGCACTGGGTTCCATTCTCAGCACCACAAAAAATATAAATAAAATAAAGGCATTGTGTCCATCTATAACGAATAAAAAATATTTTTTAGAAAGATGTCTTTTCTCCAATGTATGCTTTTGGTAACTTTGTCAAGGGTCATATGACAGTAGATATGTGAGTTTGTCTCTCTTTTCTGTATCATTGGTCTATGCATCTATTTTCATGCTAGTACCATATAGTTTTTGTTACTGTAGCTCTGTAGTGTAGTATTGTGATGCATCCCAGCGTTGCTTTTTTGGCCTAGAATTGCTTTGGCTATTCTGAGTCTTTTATTTTAGCACTGTTTTTTTTCTTGTATGTGAAGACTGTCACTGGTATTTTGATGAATATTGCATTGAATCTATATATTGCTTTTGGTAGTGTGGCTATTTTAACAAAATTAATTTTCTCTATAAACATGGGATGTATTTTCATTTCCTGAGGTCATCTGCAGTTTCTTTCTTCAATGTTGTATAATTTTTCATTGTAGAGGGTTTTTTCTATACCTCCATTGTTAGATTTATTCTTAGTATTATTGAGACTCTTTTTTTTTGAATTTTTTAATATTTTATTTTTTAGTTATCGGTGGACATAACATCTTTGTATGTGGTGCTGAGGATCGAACCCGGGCCGCACGCATGCCAGGCGAGCGTGCTACCACTTGAGCCACATTCCCAGCCCCAAGAGACTATCTTGAATGGATAATTTTCCTGATATCTTTCTCAGGAATGAAGATGAAAATAAGAAGAACAAAATAAAGGGAAAGAGAAAAAGTAGTGTCTCTTTTATGTAAATGGTTGCACCCACATTTGGGGCAGATTCAGTGTTGGGATATAGGAGAGCTATTGATTTTTTAATGTTGATTTTGTAACCTGCTACATTGCTGAATTTGTTTATTAGATCTAACAGACTTTTGAGGGGTGGATCTTCTAAATATAGGATCATATCATCTGCAAACAATAATAATTTGGCTTCTTCCTTTCCCTTTTTTATCCCTTTTATTTCCTTCTCTCCTCTAATTTATGTAGCTAGAATTTCAAGTACTATATTAAATAGAAGTGGTGACACTGGATAGCCTTGCCTTGTTCCAAATTTAAAGAAAATGCTTTCAGTATTTCCCCATTACTATAAGGTTGACTTAGGGTTTTTCACATACAGCCTTTATTATGTTAAGATACGTTTCTTCTTTCTCTAGTTTCTTCAGTGGTTTTATCATGAGTGGATCCTGAATTTTTGTTGAATGCCTTCTCTGCATCTGTTGAAATGACTAAGTGTTTTTTGTTCTTAATTCTGTTTAAAGTGAGGAGTTACATTTATTGATTTGTGTATGTTAAAGCATCCTTGCATATCTGGGGTAAAACCAACTTTTTCATGTCTTATTACATTGTTGAATATGATATGCAAATGAGTTTTGCATCTAAATTCATCAGGATTATTGGTCTGTAGATTTCTTTCTTTGAGGTGTCCTTATCTGGTATGAGTACCATAATGGCTTCATGGAATGAATTTGGAAGTGTTTCACCATTTTCTATTTCATGATATAATTTTAGGAGCATTGGCACTAGTTCTTCTTTAGAGATGTGATAGAATTCAATTAAGAGTCCATCTGGTCCTGGGCTTTCCTTTGTTGTGAGGTTTTTTTTATTACTGCTAGTTATTGATCTGTTTAGTTTTTTTATGCCCTTTTTCCAGGTCATATATGTCTAGAAATGTGTCCATTTCTTCTAGGTTTTCCAATTTATTGGATTTTAAGTTCTCTGGATTTCTGTGATAGCTGAGGTGATTTCTCCTTTTTCATCTCTAATTTTATTAAATGGGTCTTTTTCCCTCCCCCCTTCTCTCTCTCTTTCTCTCTTAATTCGGATAAGGGTTTCTCAATCTTGCTTGTCTTTTCAAAGAATCAACTCTTCATTTCATTGATCCTTTGTAATTTTTATTCTTAATTTCATTGCTTTCAGCTCTGAAATTATTTTCTTTCCTCTACTAATTTTGGATTGTTTTCTTCTTCTTCTTCAAGAGCCTTGAGATTTATCATTAAGTTGTTTATTTGGGATCTTTCGGATTTTCTTATGTAGGCACTCATAGCTATAAACCTTCCTCTTCAAACTGCCTTCATAGTGTCCCAGAGGTTCTGTTATTTTGTATCACTATTCTCATTTGATTCAAAGTCTTTTTAAATTTTTATCCTGATTTCTTCTATCATCCACTCATCATTCAAAAGTGTATTGTTCAATTTCTATGGGTTTTTATATTTTCTGAAAGGTTTTTTTTGTGTTTCTAATTTCATTTATTATCTGATAAGATGCAAAGAATTATGTCAATTTTTTGTGTGTTTATTAAAAGTTGCTTTATGGCCTAGAATATGGTCTATTTTGGAAAAGGTTCCATGAGCCACTGAGAAGGAAGTATGTCAGTTCTCGTTGAATAGAATATTCTATAGATTTCTGTTAAATCCATTTGATTTATAATATTTTTATATCCAAAATGTCTACCTAGTTTATGTCTGGATGACCTACCTATTGGTGAGACAGTTGTGGTGAAATCACTCAGTATTATTGTACTGAGGTCTATCTGAGGATTCAATTTGAGTGGTATCTCTTTTTTGTAAATGGTTGCACCCACATTTGGGGCATAAACATTTATTATTGTTATATTTTCCTGTTGGATAGTTCCCTTTACCATTATGAAATGACCTTCTTTGTTTCTTCTGATTAATTTTGGTTTGAAGTCTGCTTTTTCAGATTTGAGATTAGGTACTTCTGCTTGTTTTTGTGCTCTGTTTGCATGGTATATCAATTTCCATCCATTCACATTCAGCTATTGGCTGTCTTTGCCTATAAGGTGAGTCTTTTGCAAACACATAGTTGGGTCTTGTTTTTAATCCATTCGGCCAGCCTATATCTTTTAATCGGAGAGTTGAGGCTATTTACAATGTTATCATAGAGAAATGTTTAATTCCTGCCACTTTGATTTACTTGTAATCCTTAATTTGGTCCTGTTTCTCATTTGCTTAGCAGTTCTTCAAGTGAGATTTATTCACTTGTGAGCTCTGGGGTTTGTTTTTCATTTCTTCTATGTAGGGGTGTTTCTTTAAGCAAGTTCTGTAGTGCTAGCTTAATAGTGAGGAATTCTTTTAGTTTCTGCTTATCTTGGGTAGTTTTTATTTTTTCATCAATTTTAAATAATAATTGCCGGATATAGCAATCTTAGCTGACATTTTTTTCAGGTCTTAGAACACATCATTCCAATCCCTCCTGGCTGTTAGAGTTTGTATTGTGAAATCAGAAGTAATTTTGATTGGCTTACCTCTAAATGTGACCTAACATTTTTCTCTCAAGATTTTAAAATTCTATCCTTGTTCTGTATGTTAGGCATTTTAATTATAATGTGTTGTTGACAGGTTCTTTTTAAATCTTGTCTATTTGGACTTCTGAATGCATCCTATATCTGGATGTCTGTCTCATTTTGTAGATTTGGAAAATGTTCTGTTTTACTTATCTGAAGGGGTTATCCCTTTCCATTATCAGATAAATTACTTATCTGAAGGGGTTATCCCTTTCCATTAGCCTGCATCTCATAACCCTCCTCAATTCCACTCTTAGCATTGTCCCAGAGTTCTTGTATATTCTGATCATGGCTACTTATTTTCTTTTCTTTAATGCTTTCTGAATGTTCAGGACTGGCCACTTTACCTTCTTTTTTTATTATTTTTTTTCATATTTGAGTTATTTATTTATTTATTTATTTTTGATGGTCTTTATTATTATTATTATTAGTTGTTCAAAACATTACAAAGCTCTTGACATATCATATTTTATACATTTGATTCAAGCAGATTATGAACTCCCATGTTTGCACTTTACCTTCTGAGATTCTGTCTTCAGTATGGTCTACTCTATTAGAGCAATTTTCAACCACATATTTTATTTGATTAATTGTGTAATTCATTTCCAAAATTTCTGTTTTGTTCTTTTTATCTCTGTCTCCTTATTGAATTTCTCATTCATATCCTGTCCTAGCTTCCTTAATTCATTCAATTATTTTTCTGTGTTCTCTTAGAATTCATTGATCACTTTTATAATCATTCTTTTACATTGTTTATCTGATATTTCATCCACTTTAATATCTTTGGGGTTAGTTGTTGGTGAATTGTGAACTTTAGGAAGCATTGTATTACCTTATGTTTTAATAGTTCTTGTATTCCTGTGTTGGATTTTATGAAACAGTTGGGATTCATTAACATTCCACTCTTACATGTGGGCCTTTTTATGGCACAAACTTGTTTTGCAAAGTGCTCTTGAGTGATCCAAATTGAGACCTCCTCTTAGGTGTGATTTCCATAGCCTTCATATTAATTCTTTTTTTTTTGCTGTAGCAGTGGATGTCCATGAATGGGTACTGAGGGTCATTCTTACTTGGGGCCTGGTCATTAGTTTGGGCTTTTGTCTTTGTATTAAGGTATAGCTGAAGTTTGATAGACATTAATTTGTGTGTGGAGCAAAGTGCTCTGTCTTTTGGTTGAATTTAATTCAGCAGCAGAGTCTTTATTATGTGAACATGTAATTTCCCTGTAGATTCCAAGCACCTGACAGAAAGTGGAGAAACAAACAACATAGAGTGTTAAAATAAATACATGGTTCCTACTATGACATCTACAACATTAATTTTTTTATCACAAACAGAAATGATGGGCTCAGCAATTGCCAAGAGCAAAAACAATAAGTAACCATGAACTAGATCTGTCATTAAAGCAAACAGCAGGGGTGAACTATGTCATCCATAGCAATAATAATTGAACAATATGAATGGTGGGGCAAGAGTTATATAAACCAATTAGTGCTAAAAGATATAAAACAGAGTTAATTAAGAGAAAATAAAATGTAACAGAAAGGTAGAAGAGAGTTTACAGTATTCAAAATGTAGAAGAGATGGAGCAGATGATGCTTATAAGGAATGAAGAGGAAAACAGGAAAAACAAAGTAAAGGGAAAGAGAAAACAAGAGAAATTGGTTATTAGTGTGAGGAGAAGAAAAACAAACAAACCAAAAAAAGCAAAAAATAAAAAAATCCAAAACCCCAACCCTCATATGACAGCTCAAGGAAAAATAACTACATTTAAACATGCTAAAATGAGAAATATATATATATATCTCCACAATACTTAATGAAAAATGAAAAAAATCATTTCTGTTCAGGTGGTCACATAGTCAAAGAGAAATTAATGGTCACTGCCAATGCCCAACTATCCTTTCCATTTCTTCTTGGTCTATGTACTGAGGGAGAGACAGAGACAGAGACAGAGAGACAATGGGGGTTATTAACCCCTTCCTCTTTTTGTGCTGCTAACTGAACTGCCAGTTAGAGTTGCCTAATACTGAAGCTGGTTGAAATAGCTCTCAGGTTCCTTTCTTACCAGTACAAGGCAGGATGAAATGGAAGGTACTACCAAGTAGAGTTTTGTCTTAACAGAGGGGATCCCAGGATGTGGTTGCTGCAGAGTTCTTTGAAGGGAGTTCCAAGAGTTGAGGATTAGGTCTAATCAGTCTCAGGGGCTTTGTTGGGTGGTATCTGCTTTGGATCAACTCATTTGGCCATTTATTGATTGGGTTATTTTTTATTTAATTAATTAATTTTTTTTTGGTGTTAAGTTTTTTTAGTTCTTTGAATATCCTGGAGATTAATGCTTTATCTGAGGTACGGATTTCTTGTAATTTTTTAAATTAGAAATTTTATCTATATCAATTTCTTTAGGATCTATTGCTAGAGAGTTATGTTCTTTTGGAACTGTCAAACCACATCATTTTTTTCATATTTCTTGTGTTCCTACATTGAAATTCATGCCTATGGTGGTATCAATCTTGACTACCTTCATGGGCTGGCCTTCTTAGTAAGCAACTTTCTCCTGAAGATGTGGTTTGGAGTGTTAATTTGTTATTCAGTGTTTGCTTTATTTTCAACTGGACATAATAGCGTAGTCTCCCTGTAACTTTCTTAGTTACAGGGCCAAGAACGTTGATTTCAGGCATGGTCTATACTGTGACAGACACAGAAAACCCCTCTGACTTTATGTGACATGCAAGGCTGAGGAATGCTGTAGTAGTTTGAGCAGATGTGGTGCAAAGAGCAGCGGGTATGGGACTACTTCTACAGTGGTAAATGGTGGCCCCTATCAGGTTTTGGGTGTTTTCAAAGGCAATGTTGATGCTGGCTGTGCTACCAACAAGGGTCTCTGGCACTGGCAGTACCAACAGTGGTGAGGTTTCTGAAGCACTTTTTTCCCAGATGCTGCATGGAAAAAAAAAAAGCAAAACAGTGGCTGGAAATGCAGTACACCTCTTTGATGCTCACATGCAATCCTGAGAGCAGTACCTAGTCGTAAAAGGTATGGTGGTGAAGTGGCAATGGAAATCTCACAACATCTATCTCCAACATTGCATGGTACCCTGGGTTCTTATGTCACAGTCACTTCCTGGGCCAAGTTTGGTCCATGAGGCAGCAGGTATGTGTAGTGTTTCTTTCTGCTAGTGGCAGTGCAGGACCAATGAGTACTACTGCTGGCACCCAGCAGAGTTCCTCTTAGGTCTCTTTGGTCATGCATACACAGAAGCAGGGCAACAGTTGATTCCTTCAGCTGTAGTGCTTGCCAAATAGTAGGTGACAGGTGAACCCCCAGAATAGCTCAAGGGCCCCTCAGCATGTCATTCTGGATATAGTAGCATTGAGAATTTTGATGTTTCCTCTTAGCTCTATCAGTAACAGGTTCCTGAATATGATATGAGAGGGAGAGGCAGTGGGAACCATTGAACACCTGCCTACAGTCCTTTCACTGGTGCAACTCCACACATTGCTGGCTTCACCCTTGGTCTCAAAGAGCACGTGCCCTGATCCAGTTCTTGACCATGGTGCACTCCATTCCCTCTGTCATAACATCTATCTCCAACATTGCATGGTACCCTGGGTTCTTATGTCACAGTCACTTCCTGGGCCAAGTTTGGTCCATGAGGCAGCTACCCCAAAACCAGTGAAGTGCACTGTCTGTGGCATCCATAGGATTGGTGTACACAGTGGTTTCTGAGCCCTAAAGCAGTTTAAATTCAGACAATATCTTGTTTCTCAAGATGGTTTGTGGATACAATAGCCTGGATGTTCAATTTAAAGACAATGTGAGGTTTGATTTCAAAACAAGGCTACTTTGCAGATTTCACATTATTTATTTAAGTGGGTTGAAATCCTTTGAGGATTTTGAAATTTTTCTTTAGCTAGGATTTGAACTATCTGCATTGACTAAAGTTTGTTGATAGATAGGGACTCTCTATTTCACACCTACTTCTGCAAAGGGGAGATTCTCTTTCTTTTGGCTGTAGAGCCAGAATGACTGATGCTGGGATATTTTATTTCTCTTACTGTATTATTGTCTCAATTCTCCAAATTTAACAAGGTTTGGTGTCCAATGTTCTCCCATGGGCAGACATCAAAATGCACATATAAACCAGTTACTATAGCTCTTCTTTTTGGGTGGGTATTAGGTGCCTCTACAGTCATTTTGGATCTCATATAGTTGAATCATTACCCATGAGCCAGTGTGTAAACATTTAATACAAGGCCAGAGGTAGGGTAAAGTCAGATTTACCCAGGAAGCAGTTAGCACTGGGGTAATTTGAAGATGGCATAAGTGTCTATTCATAGGTAGTTGATCTCTCTCTTCAAATGTTTCTCTTTTTTAATATTTCTTTTTTAGCTGTAGTTGGACACAATACCTTTATTTTATTTATCTATTTTGCACATGCTAGGTGAGCGCTCTACCACTGAGCCACATCCCCAGCCCCAAAATGTTTCTTTTCCACCAATTATATCTGACTTCTAAATTGTTTTTCTTTTAATTTCTCTGTGTTTGTCAGGGGAAAAAAACCCAAGGATTTAGAGAATGAAAGAAGCCTTTTATAATTATCTAACAAAGTACACATGGGCCAAATTAGCCCTTGGTTAAGCCACTGCTGCTCCTAGGCTGAGAACACCTATTCCATTGCATTCTTTCAGAGTGAAGTGCAAGCTTGCCTGCTAATACATTCCTTGTTGAAATTGATGATACAGTGGGGGGATGGGAAAGGAAAAGGGATGAGAGTATCTCTAAATTTAAGAACCTGGAAAAAATATTTATTTTCCAAATTTAGTTAACAAGACTTGTTGAGACTCTTCTTTATCTATGGTACTTTTTAAGATGTTGTTATGTTGGAAATGAATAAAAAAGACAGGAAGAGAATTTAAACAGCTTAGGAAGAAGACATTTTTTAATTCTCAGAATATAGCCCCTCCTTTTTTCTCTCTTCTAGAAAAACATCCCTGAGAGTGGCAATACCTAATTGCAATTTATCACCTGCCCCTTCTTTCCTGTGGTTTCAGCTGTTCTAAACACCATCACATTCTAGTTGTCAAATTAATAGATCTAACACATTCCTAACAGGCTGATTTGGGGAATTAGTTCTTATAAGAATCTTTGTTTGCATATTTTCACCTATGAGTTATTTGACCTCACTGTCAAGACCGAAAGCAAATGAAAATCATGTGGAAACTGAAGAAATAATTGTTACATTCAAATATCATGAATTTGTACTCCCTGATTTAAAATCTGAATAATCCTGCACAGGACTGGGATGAATTTAATTGCTATATTACATGTGATAAAATTTACTAAGCAAATGCATACTGCAAATGATCCTGCAAGAGGAGATATTTAACCAACTATGAAGAAGACATATTTTTCCAGTCTTTGGAAGCATTTATGTAGAAACAAAATTGATGTACTGAGTATAAATGATTTTCTGTCAGATCTCAATGTATCTCTATAAGCCAATTCTTTTCTATATCTAGTGTATTTTTTTCCCTTGAAAGAATTACACTTATATTTCTTTAAAATATGGGATTTGTCCCTAGTTCAAACTGCTTTTTATTCCCTTGTTAAAATTAGGGAAGTTCAACTATTTCAAGTAATCAAAAAGTCTGTTTTGGTTTATAAGAGGAGGCAGTTTGGGGGCTGAGGTTGTGGCTCAGTGGTAGAGCACTCGCCTAGAATGCATGAGGCACTGGGTTCAATCCTCAGCACCACATAAATGTAAAATAAAGATACTGTGTACACCTAAAACAAAAAATAAATAAATATTTTTTAAGAGAGGAGGCAGTTTTTAAAATGCTCCAGCACTTTCCCTGGCACCCATGCAACAATTTTCATAAGCACACTTCAGTATCTCCAGTATGACCCCATCCTTTTCATATAGATGGAGAGCATGACATTGATGTCATATTGACAAAGGTGAAATAATTGCTGAAATTCATTCAAAACTTCATCATCTCTGTGAATCATAATTAGTTGCAGTATTCAGTGGCCAGATGCTAATGCCTTGAAGAGAGGCTTAGAAAGGTACATTAAAAAGCATACTCATCAGCATCCCAGCTCCTAGTAGGAGGCTTCTTGCCAAGCTAGTTAATGACTACAATTTAATCTTGAATCACCTTCCTGATTTGAACAATATGAATGATTCAAGAAAAAGTGTCTTAAGGATCAAGAAAACAGACAATTTTTATCAATTTCAGTGAACAGTTCTGAAAGTATTTTAGATCACACTATTTGCATTTTTAAAACTGTATATTAGTTGAATTTGGTTTTTTAAAAATTTTTTATATCTAATTAAGTTAAATTTAAAAATCAGGGTCATGAAAGCCATAAAGTGATATTGGTCCCTTTGGTCTAATGTCAAATTAGTATATCTAACACAATATACATAATGTACAGTAAATCCTTTATTCTGAGAAATCAAAACCATCCTGCAGTTCATTCAACATTTTCCTGGAACTGATTTTCTCTCTTGCTGTTCTACTTCTTTTTTTTTTTTTTTTTTTCTTTTTTTTTTTTTCTGGGTGTGCTACCTGTCTTTTATTTTTTTTTTTATATTTTTTTTTATTGTTGGTTGTTCAAAACATTACATAGTTCTTGATATATCATATTTCACACTTTGATTCAAGTGGGTTATGAACTCCCATTTTTACTCCGTTTACAAATTGCAGAATCACATCAGTTACACTTCCATTGATTTATATATTGCCATACTAGGGTCTGTTGTATTCTGCTGCCTTTCCTATCCGTTACTACCCCCCTCCCCTCCCCTCTTCTCTCTCTACCCACTCTACTGCAGTTCATATCTCCCCCTTGTATTATTTTTCCCTTTCCCCTCGTTACCTCTTGTATGTAATTTTGTATAACCCTGAGGGTCTCCTTCCATTTCCATGCAATTTCCCTTCTCCCTCCCTTTCCCTCCCACCTCTCGTCCCTGTTTAATGTTAATCTTCTTCTCATGCTCTTCGTCCCTACTCTGTTCTTAGTTACTCTCCTTATATCAAAGAAGACATTTGGCATTTGTTTTTTAGGGATTGGCTGGCTTCACTCAGCATAATCTGCTCTAATGCCATCCATTTCCCTCCAAATTCTATGATTTTGTCATTTCTTAATGCAGAGTAATGTTCCATTGTGTATAAATGCCACATTTTTTTTATCCATTCGTCTATTGAAGGGCATCTAGGTTGGTTCCACAGTCTTGCTATTGTGAATTGTGCTGCTATGAACATCGATGTAGCAGTGTCCCTGTAGCATGCTCTATTTAGGTCTTTAGGGAATAGACCGAGAAGGGGAATAGCTGGGTCAAATGGTGGTTCCATTCCCAACTTTCTAAGAAATCTCCATACTGCTTTCCAGATTGGCTGCACCAATTTGCAGTCCCACCAACAATGAACAAGTGTACCCTTTTCCCCACATCCTCGCCAGCACTTGTTGTTGTTTGACTTCCTAATGGCTGCCAATCTTACTGGAGTGAGATGGTATCTTAGGGTGGTTTTGATTTGCATTTCTCTGACTGCTAGGGATGGTGAGCATTTTTTCATGTACTTGTTGATTGATTGTATGTCCTCCTCTGAGAAGTGTCTGTTCATGTCTTTGGCCCATTTGTTGATTGGGTTATTTGTTATCTTGTTGTCTAATTTTTTGAGTTCTTTGTATACTCTGGATATTAGGGCTCTATCTGAAGTGTGAGGAGTAAAGATTTGTTCCCAGGATGTAGGCTCCCTATTTACCTCTCTTGTTGTTTCTTTTGCTGAGAAAAAACTTTTTAGTTTGAGTAAGTCCCATTTGTTGATTCTAGTTATTAACTGTTGTGCTATGGGTGTCCTATTGAGGAATTTGGAGCCCGACCCCACAGTATGTAGATCGTAGCCGACTTTTTCTTCTATCAGACGCCGTGTCTCTGATTTGATATCAAGCTCCTTGATCCATTTTGAGTTAACTTTAGTGCATGGCAAGAGAAAGGGATTCAGTTTCATTTTGTTGCATATGGATTTCCAGTTTTCCCAGCACCATTTGTTGAAGATGCTATCCTTCCTCCATTGCATGCTTTTAGCCCCTTTATCAAATATAAGATAGTTGTAGTTTTGTGGGTTGGTTTCTGTGTCCTCTATTCTGTACCATTGGTCCACCCGCCTGTTTTGGTACCAGTACCATGCTGTTTTTGTTACTATTGCTCTGTAGTATAGTTTGAAGTCTGGTATCGCTATACCGCCTGATTCACCCTTCCTGCTTAGCATTGTTTTTGCTATTCTGGGTCTTTTATTTTTCCATATGAATTTCATGATTACTTTCTCTATTTCTATAAGAAATGCCATTGGGATTTTGATTGGTATTGCATTAAACCTATAGAGAACTTTT
Source organism: Callospermophilus lateralis (assembly GCF_048772815.1). Lineage (NCBI taxonomy): Eukaryota > Metazoa > Chordata > Mammalia > Rodentia > Sciuridae > Callospermophilus > Callospermophilus lateralis. The sequence continues at coordinate 40,626,980 of NC_135325.1, forward strand.
GGTAATATTGTCATTTTGATGATGTTAGTTCTGCCTATCCATGAACAGGGTATATTTTTCCATCTTCTAAGATCCTCTTCTATTTCTCTCTTTAGGGTTCTGTAGTTTTCATTGTATAAGTCTTTCACCTCTTTTGTTAGGTTGATTCCTAAGTATTTTATTTTTTGGGGGGATATTGTGAATGGAGTGGTTGTCCTCATTTCCATTTCAGAGGATTTGTCGCTGATATACAGGAATGCCTTTGATTTATGTGTGTTGATTTTATATCCTGCCACTTTACTGAATTCATTTATTAGCTCTAATAGTTTCTTTGTAGACCCTTTTGGGTCTGCTAGGTATAGAATCATGTCATCTGCAAATAGTGATAATTTAAGTTCTTCTTTTCCTATTTTTATGCCTTTAATTTCTTTCGTCTGTCTAATTGCTCTGGCCAGTGATTCGATAACTATGTTGAACAGAAGTGGTGAGAGAGGGCATCCCTGTCTTGTTCCAGATTTTAGAGGGAATGCCTTCAATTTTTCTCCATTCAGAATGATGCTAGCCTGAGGTTTAGCATAGATTGCTTTTACAATGTTGAGGTAAGTTCCTGTTATCCCTAGTTTTTCTAGCGTTTTGAACATAAAGGGATGCTGTACTTTGTCGAATGCTTTTTCTGCATCTATCGAGATGATCATATGGTTCTTATTTTTAAGTCTATTGATGTGGTGAATAACATTAATTGATTTCCGTATATTGAACCAGCCTTGCATCCCAGGGATGAATCCTACTTGATCATGGTGCACAATTTTTTTGATATGTTTTTGAATCCGATTTGCCAAAATTTTATTGAGGATTTTTGCATCTAGGTTCATTAGAGATATTGGTCTGTAGTTTTCTTTCTTTGAAGTGTCTTTGTCTGGTTTAGGAATCAGGGTGATGTTGGCCTCGTAGAAAGAATTTGGAAGTTCTCCCTCTTTTTCTATTTCCTGAAATAGCTTGAAAAGTATTGGTGTTAGTTCCTCTTTAAAGGTTTTGTAAAACTCTGCTGTATACCCATCCGGTCCTGGGCTTTTCTTAGTTGGTAGTCTTTTGATGGTTTCTTCTATTTCCTCAATTGATATTGGTCTGTTTAGGTTGTCTATATCCTCCTGCCTTAATCTGGGCAGATCATATGACTTAAGAAATTTATCGATGCCTTCACTATCTTCTATTTTATTGGAGTATAAGGATTCAAAATAGTTTCTGATTATCTTCTGTATTTCTGAAGTGTCTGTTGTGATATTGCCTTTTTCATCCCGTATGCTAGTAATTTGATTTCTCTCTCTTCTTCTCTTCGTTAGCATGGCTAAGGGTCTGTCGATTTTATTTATTTTTTCAAAGAACCAACTTTTAGTTTTGTCAATCTTTTCAATTGTTTCTTTTGTTTCGATTTCATTAATTTCAGCTCTGATTTTAATAATTTCTTGCCTTCTACTTCTTTTGCTGTTGTTTTGCTCTTCTTTTTCTAGGATTTTGAGATGGAGTATGAGATCATTTATTTGTTGGTTTTTTCTTTTTTTAAGGAATGAACTCCAAGCAATGCATTTTCCTCTTAGAACTGCTTTTAATGTGTCCCATAGATTCCGATATGTTGTGTCTGTGCTTTCATTTATCTCTAAGAATTTTTTAATTTCCTCCTTGATGTCTTCTATAACCCATTGATCATTTAGTAACCAATTGTTCATTCTCCAAGTGATGCATGTTTTTTCCTTCCTTCTTTTATCGTTGATTTTCAGTTTCATTCCATTATGATCAGATAAGATGCATGGTATTATCTCCACTCCTTTATATTGTCTAAGAGTTGCCCTGTGACATAATATATGATCTATTTTTGAGAAGGATCCATGTGCTGCTGAGAAAAAAGTGTAACTGCTTGATGTTGGGTGGTATATTCTATATATATCAATTAAGTCTAGGTTATTAATTGTGTTATTGAGTTCTATAGTTTCCTTATTCAACTTTTGTTTGGAAGATCTGTCCAGTGGTGAGAGAGGTGTGTTGAAGTCTCCCATGATTATTGTATGTTGGTCTATTAGACTCTTAAACTTAAGAAGAGTTTGTTTGATGAACATAGCTGCACCATTGTTTGGGGCATATATATTTATGATAGTTATGTCTTGTTGGTGTATGGTTCCCTTGAGCAGTATGTAGTGTCCCTCTTTATCCCTTTTGATTAACTTTGGCTTGAAATCTATTTTATTTGATATGAGTATGGACACTCCTGCTTGTTTCCTAAGTCCATATGAGTGATATGATTTTTCCCAACCTTTCACCTTCAGTCTATGTATGTCTTTTCCTATCAAATGCGTCTCCTGTAGGCAGCATATTGTTGGGTCTTGTTTTGTGATCCATTCTACTAGTCTGTGTCTCTTGATTGGTGAGTTTAAGCCATTAACATTTAGGGTTATTATTGAGATATGGGTTGTTCTTCCAGCCATAATTGTTTATTTATGTTACTAAACATGGTTTGTTTTCCTTTTTTGATTATTTTCCCCCCCTTTACTGTCCTACCTCCCACTGTTGGTATTCATTGTTATTTTCCATTTCCTCTTCCTGTAATGTTTTGCCGAGGATGTTTTGAAGACATGGTTTTCTAGCTGCAAATTCTTTTAACTTTTGTTTATCATGGAAGGTTTTAATTTCATCTTCCATCCTGAAGCTTAATTTCGCTGGATACATGATTCTTGGTTGGAACCCATTTTCTTTCAGTTTTTGAAATATGTGATTCCAGGATCTTCTAGCTTTCAGAGTCTGTGTTGAAAGATCAGCTGTTATCCTGATTGGTTTACCCCTAAATGTAATCTGCTTCCTTTCTCTTGTAGCTTTTAAAATTCTCTCCTTATTCTGTATGTTGGGCATCTTCATTATAATGTGTCTAGGTGTGGATCTCTTATGATTTTGCACATTCGGCGTCCTGTATGCTTCTAGGATTTGGGATTCTGTCTCATTCTTCAAGTCTGGGAAGTTTTCTCGTATTATTTCATTGAATAGGTGGTTCATTCCTTTGGTTTGGACCTCTATACCTTCCTGTATCCCAATGACTCTTAAGTTTGGTCTGTTTATATTATCCCATATTTCTTGGATGTTCTGCTCATGGTTTCTTAACAGTTTTGCTGAGCTATCTATGTTCTTTTCAAGTTGAAATACTTTGTCTTCATTGTCTTCATTGTTCTATCTTCTAAGTGTTCTACTCTGCTGGTAGTATTCTCAATTGAGTTTTTAAGTTGGTTTATTGCTTCCTGCATTTCTAGGATTTCTGTTTGTTTGTTTTTTATTACCTCTATCTCCCTGTATAGTTGATCTTTTGCTTCTTGGATTTGTTTATGTAATACATTGTCGAAGTGGTCGAAATGATCTTTCATTGTCTGATTTTGCTGTCTAATGTCTTCCTTGAGACTCCAGATCATTTGCAGCATGTATATCCTGAATTCTTTATCTGACATTCCATCTGCTGCAGCTATAACCTCTTCTAAAGTTGAGTTGACCTGCATTGCTTGTGGTCCTTTCTTTCCTTGTCTTTTCATATTGCTCGTGTTTCTTTCTGCTTAGTGAAACTATTGTGTTTTTGAAATTTTTCCCCCTATATATTTATATTGCTCTTGTATAGTTGAAAAGTCTCCCTTGCAGGGGCGGGCGGCAGCTCTGCTCCTCCTCCAATTGGGGTGATCTGTCTACCACGCTGGTGGGCCGCTGGGACTGTTCTGCCGGTCAGTCGCAGGTCTGCCTACCTTGGAGGCGCGGGCAGCGGCTCTGCTCTGCCCTTCCTCCTATTGGTGTGACGTGTCTACCACGTCACCACGTCCGTGAACCCCTGGGCCTGTTCCACCAGTTAGTCGCGGATCTGACTACCTTGCAGGCGTGGGCGGCGGCTCTGCTCTGCCCCTTCTCCAATTGGGTTGTCGTGACTACCACCCCGGCAGGTCGCTGTGCCTGTTCTGGGCGCGGGCTGCGGCTCTGCTCTGCCCCTACTCCAAATGGAGTGATGTGACTGCCACGCTGGCGGGCCGCTGGGCCTGATCCAGGCTCGGGGAGCGGCTCTGCTCTGCCCCTCCCCCAAGTGGTGTGACGTGTCTACCACGCCGGCAGGCCGCTGGGGCTGTTCTGCCAGACTGTCACAGGCCTGCCTACCTTGCGGACGCGGGTGGAGGATCTGCTTTCCCCCTACTCCAGTTGGGGATTCTTGACAACCACGCTGGCGGGTCGCTGGGCCTATTCCGGGCTCTGGCAGCGGCTCTGTTCGGCCCCTGCTCGAGCCGGAGCGATGCGACACCACGCCGGCGGGTCTCTGGACCTGCTCCGGGCGCAGGCGGCGGCTCTGTTCGGCCCCCGCTCTAGCCGGAGCGACGCAACACCACGCCGGCGGGTCGCTGGGCCTGCTCCGGGCCCCGGCGGCGGCTCTGTTCGGCCCCTGCTCTAGCCGGAGCGACGCGACACCACGCCGGCGGGTCGCTGTGCCTGTTCCGGGCTCTGGCGGCGGCTCTGTTCGGCCCCTGCTCTAGCCGGGGCGACGCGACACCACGCCGGCAGGTTGCTGGGCCTGTTCCGGGCTCTGGCGGCGGCTCTGCTCCGCCCCTCTGGCCTTCACAGTATTCAGCAGGACCCGGACCGAGAGACAGTTTCCGCGGGTTCTTTATCCCTGGGCCAGAGCAGTTCCGGGAGCCAGAATTCGGCCTCTCCGGACTTGGTGCCTGCTCCGACAGGAGCAGGCTCCAAGAAGCAGTTTCCGCGGGTTCTATAGCCCTGGGCCAGAGCAGCTCCGGTAGCCGGAGCTCCGCCGCTCCGGGCTCGGTGCGTGTTCTGATAGGAGCAGGCTCCAAGAAGCAGTTTCCGCGTGTTATTTAGCACTAAGTCTGAGCAATTTGTCTGCGAGACTCAGACAATTGTCAGCCTGAAATTACCTGTTCTATAGCTGAAAGAGCTGCAATCAGTCAAAAACAAGGATGGTGACGTCAGCTCTCCAAGATGGTGGCCGCTGGCTTCCTCCGTGGTCTGACCGGTGTGGAGAACCGAACTGGACCGTTTCCTTCCCCGTCTCCAACCCAGAATTCAGCTCCGAGCTCAGCAAATGCCTAGCTGGCAGGAGCCCGCAGAATCAGCATCGCTGTATCTCTGCGCCACCAGCCCGTCGTTTCCCAGTGCGCTCCGCAGACTCCAGCCGCAGGGCGATCTGCCGAACAATAAGCGCTCCGTACGGACAAATCGCTCGCTTTTGAGCCCCTGAAGCTGATCCTCGTGCGATGAAAATCCTTCCACTAGGTTTTGGAGCACCCCAATTTTGCTGGAAATTCCTAACCAGATAGCTTTTAGCCGTTCTAACTCATCATTTTCCCTCACAGTGACGCAGTACTCGGAGTTACTGCACTCCCTTCGCGGCCATCTTCCTTGATTCTCTCTACTTCTTGAGTTGATCACGTGTTTGTCTTTTCCTTTTGTGATACCCCTAATGTAGTAAGATTCTAGATATGGGTAATAGGAGGAGGGTATGATGACAATTAAAATGAGTATCTTTTTATAAATTAAAAATAGATGAAATTAGTAAGAGGTTAAAAAACGTAACATGAGAAGACAGTAAAAAGGCAAAAATATTTAAATAAATCCTTTGTGTTTGTTATGCTAATAAGCAAATGGTTTTTAAAAACTTATCAAAAGGAAAAGCAATAAATATGTTAAAGATACACCTACACCCTCACATTCATTAAAGTATTATTCACAATATCCAAGATTTTTAATCAACCTAAGTATCTATCAGTGAATAAATGGATAAAGAAAATGAAGTACATATACACAATGGAATGTTTTCAGTCTAGGAAAAGAAGGAAATTTTTTCATTTTTTTACAACATAGATAAATTTGGAAGATGTTAAGTGACATAAACCAGACAGAAAAATATAAAAACCACATGATCTTACTTATGTTGAACCTAAAATAATTGAACTCATAGAAGTAGAGCATATAATGGAGTACCAGGGAATGAAATAAGGGAAAAGAAGTGAGGAGATTTAGTTAAAGGACATAAAATGTTAGATAGGAATAGGGTCAAGAGATTTATTTATAACATGGTGAATATAGTTAACATATTATACTTTTGAAAACTGCAGAAAGTAAATGTAAGTGTTCTCACCACAAAAATAAATCTGAGGTAGAAGATATGTTAATTAGCTAGATCTAGTCACTTCACAATGTATATATACCTCAAAATAGCCTGCTGTACACAGTAAACATATAGAATTATATCTATCAATTTAAAAAAAATAAACTTCTTCAATTTTCCAAACTTTTAAAAATAACATCGATGGGCTGGGATTGTGGCTCAGCGGTAGAGTGCTCACCGAGCACGGGTGGGACCCGGGTCCAATTCTCAGCACCACATAAAAATAAAGGCATTGTGTTGTGTACATCTACACCTAAAAAATAAATATAAAAAAATCAAAATAATAGAACAAATAATGTGTGTGTGGTATAATATATTATTTGAAATGACATTAGGCAATAACTTTGAGTTTATCAGAGAAAGTGCTATCAATTTATGAAGAAAATCCCTAAAATTATTGATAGAACTAGTTCCCAGGTATTGCTACTTTGAGATATTACAGTAGAATCTAATATTTCATAAGCTCCAAATATGTGTCAGGTTTAGTGTTAGATATTTTACATGTATTATCTTGCTTGCATATGAAACGTTATGTGTAGCCTCTTATTACCATTTTATAGATGAGGAAATAATGGATCATAGATGCAAATTTGCAAATGTGTGGGAACTTGAATGTATACTTTGCACTGTAACCTAGGAAGTTCACAAAATTTCTAAAGATTTTTAATTACCTATTAAAGTGGTCCTTCATTCCTCAAAAGTAGCAGTGTCCAAATAACCAACTTCAAATTATCCTAGAGTAGTATTAACAAAAACAGCTTGACACTGGTTTTAAAATACACATGAGGAATAGTGGAACAAAATAGAGATGCAGAGACAAATCCAAACAGATAGTTATATTATTCTTTTTTTAACATGTTAAATATTTTTATATTATTCTAGACAAAGGTGACAAAAACTTATGTTGGAGAAAAGACAACCCCTTTAACAAATGATGCTGTGAAACTGGCTAGTCAAATATAAAAGATTGAAATTCGATGACTCTCTCACCTTGCACAAAGTTCATCTCAATATGGATTAAAGATCTAGGAATAAGACCAGAAACTTTGCAATAGCTAGAAGAGAACATAGTAGAAACACTCCAGCATATTGTTGTAGGCAGCAACTTCCTCAATAAGACTCCTATAGCTCAGGAAATAATACCAAGAATCAATAAATGAGTGACATCAAACTGAAAAGCTTAAATACAACAGAGGAAATAATTAATGGTGTGAAGAGAAAACCTACAGAAGTGGGAGGAAATCTTTGCCAGTTAGTCCTCTGACAGAGAATTAATGTCTAGAATTTTAAAGAAAAACAACAACTCCCCTAAACCTCAACACCAAAACCACAAATAACCCATTCAATAAATGGTTAAATGAACTAAACAGATATTTCCCCAAAGAAGAAACACAAATAGCCAATAATTACATGAAAAGCATTCAACATATTTAGCCATTAGGGAAATGCAAATCAAAGCTACACTGAAATGTAATCTCATTCCAGTTAGAATGGCAAGCATCAAGAATACAAATAACACTAATGGTGAGGGTGTGGGAAAAGGAAATTTTAAATTTTCAGCACTGGGATTGATGCCAGAGATAATCTATCACTACTGCTGAGCTATAACCTCATCACTTTTTATTATTTATTTCCAGGAGAGGATTTCACTAAGTTGCTGATGCTGACCTTAAACTTGTGATCCTACTTCCTCAACCTTCTGAGTAGCTGTGATTACAAGCATGTGCCACCACACACCCAACCAAAAAAACTCTTAAACATTGTTGGTGGGAATTAGTACAACCACTATGTAAATCAGTGTGGAGTTTCCTCAAAAGACTAGAAATTAAACCATTATATGATTCAGCTGTAACACTCCTCAGTATTTAGCCAGCACACTATAATTAAGCTCAGCACACTATAAAGATACATACATACCCATATTTGCAGCACATGCAAATGGAACCAAACTAGGTATCTATCAACAGATCAATAGATAAATAAAACGTGGTATACGTTTACACAATGGACTTTTACTCTGCCATAAAGAAGAACAAAATTATGTCATTTACAGGAAAATGGATGGAATAAAACAGCATCATATTAAGCAACATAAACCAGACTCAGACAGTCAAGGGTCATATGTTTTCTCTCATACATGAATTCTAGGGACAAAAGAGGAAGAAAACAGATCTCATGAAAATAGAAAGGAGATCAATTGGGTAGAGAAAGGGGATATGAGAGGGAGGAAGGAGGGGAGGACAAAGAGAGGTACTAGGGGCTGAGATTGATCATGTTATGTATGAATATGCCACAATGAAACCCATTATTCTATAAAATTATTATACACCAATACATTTTTAAAAAGAGAAAAAAATAGTGATGTCCAAAATTTTAAATCACATATCCCACTCACACAAAAAAAAATTGAGAATTCATTCAACATACACTTACTGAAAGCCCAGTATGACATGAGGATTTAAAGTTGTCAAAAAAAGACACAATCTCTGGAGCTGGGCTGTGGCTCAGGGAAGTGATTCCCTAGCAAGTGTGAGGCATGGGTTCAATCCTCAGCACCACATAAAAATAAATTAAATAAAGATATTTTTTGATATTTTTATCAAAATTTTGATATTATAGTGGGAAAAACAATAAGCTGATAAATACAATGTATAAATGTGGTATTAATGAAATAATTTGGGGTTAGGGATTAAAGACTGTTCAGAACTGCTTTGTAATATAGGGTAATCAAAGATTTTTCTGAATAGATTTGATCTGAGCAGAGGCCTAAAAGAGGTGGGTCAATGAGCCTTAAGATCTAAAAAATGTCCATTTCAAACAGACAAAATAGTAAATATGACAGCTCTTGGGGCAAGAATGTGTTTATTATACCCGATAAAGGTAGTGTGGCTACAGTAAGTGAAGGAAAGAATGATAAGCTGCATGTATCTCAAATATATGTTCATTTATATATAAATTATGTAAAGCACTGTAGTAAATTTATATGTATTATAAATCATTCACAAATAAATTATAAAACGTGAAAATATTGTAATATAAATAGAAATTTTAATATTTTATTCATATAATGCAGTAAATCATCTTGTGTCCTCCTCCTCTAGGGTACACACACTACATTGGAGATCATTCTTTAAACATTGGGAAACAGAGGTATGACTTAACACCATGCAGTTGTAGCAAAGATCACTACCAGATATATGAATAACTTCTCAGCTGCAATCCTGCCTCAGTATAGCCTAAGTGTGAGTCATTTATCTACCTTAGCATCAGCAGTGGCTATACCATTTCACATCTATCAGGTGAGATTCATTTTCTGTACATCTTTGCCAGGATTTGATATTACTACTACTTTTTTATGTTTTTATTTGTGCATTATAGTTACACATATTATTGGGGTTCATTTTGACATAATCATACAAGCATGGAATGTAATTTGCTTCACTTCAGTCCCTAGTAGTTCCCACGATGGTATACTCATTTGTGTACATAACATATTGTTCAATTTCATTCCACTGTTCCTCTGTTTACTGCCCCCACCCATCTTCTTCTTTTGCTCCACTAATCTCCCTTCTATTTTCATGGGATTTACCCCCTTCCCTTTATTTCCCCTTATTTTGGTCTAACTTCTGAATATGAAAGAAAATATTCAACTCTTGACTCTCTAGATTTGGCTTCTTTCTTTAGCATGATGTTGTCTAGTTCCATCTGCTTATCAGCAAATGCAATCATTTCATTCTTTTTTATGTCTGAGTAAAACTTTTATTTTAATAATTATATGTGCTTTCTTATAATGTTTTAATTGGCATTTCCCTAATAGCTATTGATGTTGTATGCCTTTTGATGTTTCTTTGTCTCCATTATATCATCTTCAATGAAATGTCTCTTGTTCATGTTTATTTAGAAACACACTATGTTGGACAGGGGATGTGGCTCAAGCAGTAATGTGCTTGGCCGGCATGCGCGTGGCACTGGGTTCAATCCTCAGCACCATATAAAAATAAAAAATAAAAATGTTGTCTCCCCTGAAAAATAAATATTTAAAAATTGGCTCTCTCTTTCTCTCTTTTTTTAAAAAAAGAAACACATTATGTTCATTTATGGTCATTTACTATATAATTTAAAGAATTTTAAATTGTATTCTAGTAGTGATATAATAGTCCTTTGTGTGATAAGTGTTTATAAATATTTCCTACTAGTCTACACTTATCATTTCATCCTTTCAACAAAATCATTCACAGGGTATGAGTTTTTTATTTTTCATTTTGATGACATGAAAAATTTGTCAAGTTTTTTTTTTTTTTTTGTATGAACTGTACAAAGAAATCTTCATCATGCTCTATGCCCCAAAGAGGTTTTTTCTCCTGTGTCTTCTAAATATTTTCTGGGTTTACATTTTACATAAGACTACCATCACTTTTCAGTTATTTATTTTAGAAGTATGAGGTCAAGGTTGGATTCATTTTTTTACCTTTGGGTGTTCAATTGCTCTAATGACTTTTGTTTTAAAAAAAAACTGTTTCCTGAATTAGATTGTATTTGTATCATTGTAAAAAGTCAGTTGAACATATTTATGCAGGCCTATTTCTGGGTTTTCCAACTTGTTCTATTCACATAATACCATGCATTTGTGGGGCTGGTTTCAGGGGTAGAGCGCTTGCTTCACAGTTATGAGGCACTGGGTTCGATCCTCAGCACCACATAAAAATAAATGAAGGTATTGTGCTCATCTACAACAAAAATATATTTTAAAAAATACTATGCAGTCATATTTGCTATATAAGCCCTAAAAGGGGGAGAGTGCAGATACAGCATTAATCTCCAGAATATACACATAACTCCAAAAACTTAACACCAAAAAAAAAAAAATAAAATAAAATAACACCCAATCAATGAATGAGTCAAGGAATTGAACAGACACTTCACAGAAGAAGAAATAGAACCTATCAACAAATATATGAAAAAATGTTCAACATCTCCAATAATTAGAGAGAGGCAAATCAAAACTACACTGAGATTTCATCTCACTACTGTTCGAATGGCAATTATCAGGAATACAAGCAACAATAAATGATGGCAAGGATGTGGGGGAAAAGGTACACTCATACATTGCTGAAACTTGGTGCAACGACTCTGAAAAACAGTATGGAAATTCCTCAGGAAACTTGAAATGGAACCACCATTTTACCCAGTCATCCCACTCCTAGGTTTGTACCTAAAATCAGCATACTACGGTGACACAACCACCTCAATGTTTATAGCATATCAATTAACAATAGCCAAACTACGGAACCAACCTAGGTGCCCTTCAACAGATAAATGGATAAAGAACTTGTGGTATATATACACAGTGGAATATCACTCAGCCTTAAAGAAGAATGAAATCATAGTATATACTAATAAATGGATGGACTGGAGACTATTATGCTAAGTGAAATAAGCAAATCCCAAGAAAACAAAGGCCAGATATAATCTCTGATATGTGGATGCTGATTCACAATAAGGGGAAAGAAAAATAGAGGTACTTTGGACAAGACAGAGGGGAGTGAAGGGAGGGGAGGAGGTATGGGGATAAAAATGATAGTAGAATTAGTTGGACATTTTTACCCTGTGTGCATATGTGATTACATGACCTTTTAAGTCTACATCATGTACAACCAGAAGAATGAGAAATTATGCTCCATTTATATGATGTGTCAAAATGCATTCTACTGTCATGTATAACTAATTAGAACAAATACAAAATTTTTTTAAATAAAATATTTTCAGAGAAAAAAATGAAAAATAAATGGAGTGATTCTTTCCACTTTTTTTCTTCTTTTTTTAAAATTGCATTAGGTCTCCTGAATACATCTGCTCATATCGAAATACAAGTGTTGTTTCATATGTATTAGTTTCCTGAGGTTGATAGTTTGAACAGCAGAAATTTATTGTCTCATAATTCTAGGGGATTGATGTCTGACATCAAGGTATTTTAAGGATTGTCTCCTGAAAACCATGTGGAAAAACTGTGCTACACCCCTGTCTTCCCTTTTGATACCCTTAGGTTTTCCTTGGCTTGTAGATGACATTATTCATGAGTCTTTATGTTACCTTCCTCTGTAGGTGTCTATCTTTGTGCCTAAATTTTGTAAGGACTCCAGTCAGATTACACTAGGTTCTACCCTAACTGGCCTAATATTAACTTGGTTACCTCAGTATAAATTCTATATCAAAGTAAGATCATATTCTGAAATACAAAGGGTTAAGACTCCAACATATCTTGTTTTGCAGGGAGGGGCAATTCAACATATGACATTGTATAAATCTTAAAATAGATCATGGAAGAATAGAAGTATCCTTCATATGAATATGTGAGTGATAATAAATAATAATATTCCAAGGAAATACAGGAAGGAAGACCTTTGGGGATAATGAAAGAGGTAACAGGAAACCTAAAAAGAACAGGGAAGAGGAAAGGTAACTCAAAGAAAAGGCTCCTGTGGGGAGTGAAATCCAATACTACAAATGCAAGCTAAGCCTAAAGAGTATAGGCATCCCCAAAGATAAATCAATGAACCCAGTGCACTTTAAATCCAGTGTGGAAGGGCTTGCCTTGCGTGCATAAGGCCCTGGGTTTAATCCCCAGCACCACAAAAAATAAAGAAATAAAAATAAATCCAGTGTGGGGAGTTGGGCTGAAAATGATTCCTTCTACATGGCAGACTAGCTTTGGAGAAATAAATCATTGCAGTGATCTCTAGTTTTCAGAGTGCTATAACTAGGAGCTATTTGCTTTTTTATTGAATCTTTTTAGTTATTCATGACAACAGAATTCATTTTGATATGATTATCCAAGGATGAATATATCTTATTCTAGTTTGAGTCCCATTCTTATGGATGTACATGGTGGTAGGATTCACTGCAGTTTTCACATATGTACATGGGAAAATTATGTCAGATACATTCCACTGCCTTTTCTTTGTCTATCCCTCTTTCCTTTCCTCCATTCCCCATTGTCTAATCTTATGTGCTTCTTTTCTTCCCCTCACTCCCCCTTACTATGTGTTAGCTTTCACATATCATAAAAACATTCGATCTTTCTTTTTGGTGGGCAGGAACTGGCTTACTTCACTTTGCAGGATAGTCTAAAGATCCATCAATTTTCTGACAGATGTCATAAAGTCATTTTTTCTTATGGCTCAATAATATTCCACTGTGTAGATATACCACATTTTCTTTATTTAGTCATCTATTAGCTATTATGAATTGATTTGATATAAACATTGATGTGCATTGCTGTAGTGTGCTGATTTTAAATCCTTTAGGATTAGTACTAAGGAGTGGGATAACTGTGACCGGTCAAATGGTGATTCCATCCCTAATTTTATGAGAAATCTCTACACTGCTTTCTAGAGTGGTTGCACCAATTTGCAGTCCTACCAGCAATGTATGAGTATACCTTTTCCCCCACATTTTGGACAACATTCATGGTTACTTGCATTCTTGATAATTGCCATTCTGACAGGAGTGAGATGGAATCTCAATGTAGTTTTAATTTTCTCTAATTGCTAGAGAACTTGAACATTTCCACATGTATTTGTTAACCACTCATATTTCTTCTTCTCTGAAATGTCTGTTCAGTTCTTTTGCACATTTATTGATTGGGTTATTTGTTTTTTGGTGTTACGTTTTTTGAGTTCTTTTTATATCCTGGAAATTAATGCTCTTTCTGTGGTGAAGGTGGCAAAAATTTTCTCCCATTCTCTAGAGTCTCTCTTCATGTTCTTGATTGTTTCCACTGATGAGAATAACTTTTTAGTTTGATGCCATCCCACTTATTGATTATTGATTTTACTTCTTGCACTTCAGGGGTATTATTAAGGAAGTTAGTTCCCGACTATTGGGCCTAGCTTTTCTTCTTGTATGTGCAGGGTTTCTAGTCTAATACCTAGGTCCTTGATCAACTTTTAGCTGACTTTTGTCAGGATGGGAGATAGGGGTTAAATTTTATTCTACTACATGTGGATTTCCAGTTTTCCCAGCACCCTTTATTGAAGAGGCCATCTTTTCTTCAATGTATGTTATTAGTGCCTTTGTCTAGTATGAGTTGTATATTCGTGAATTTGTCTTTGTGTTTTGTATTCTGTTCCATTGGTCTTCTTGACTGTTTTGGTGTCAATACCATGCTGTATTTGTTAATATAGCTTTATAGTATAATTTTAGGTCTGGTATTGTAATGCCTCCTGCTTCACTTTTCTTGGAAAGGATTTACTTTGGCTATTCTGGGCCTCCTGTTTTTCCAAATGAATTTCACGACTGCTTTTTCTATTTCCATGAAGAACATCTTTGAAATAGTTTTTAATATATTTTTAGTCGTAGATGGATACAATACCTTAATTTTATTTATTTATTTTTATGTGGTGCTGAGGATCAAACCTCAAACATGCCTCAAACATGCTAGGTGAGTGCTCTACCACTAAGCCACAACCCCAACCCCATAATTGAAATTTTGATGGGAATTGCATTGAATCTGTATAGCACTTTTGATAGTATGGCCATTTTGACAATATTAATCCTGCCCATCCAAGAATATGGGAGGTCTTTCCTTCTTCCAAGGTCTTCCTCAATTTCTGTCTTTAGTGGTCTGTAATTTTCATTGTAGAGGTCTTTCACCTCTTTTATCAGATTGATTCTCAAGAATTTTTATTTTTCGAGACTATTGTGAATGGGATCATTTCCTAATTTGTCTTTCAGCTGATTTCTCATTGGAGTATAGAAACCCAATTGATTTATGAGAGTTAATTTTGTGTACTGCTAATTTCTTGGATCTTCTAAATATAGAAACATGCTTCAGCAAACAGACATGGTTTTAGCTCTTCTTTTCCTATTCGTGTCCCTTTTATTTCATTCTTTTGCCTAGTTGCTCTGACTAGAGATTCAAAGTCTATGTTCAATAGAAGTGGTGAAAGTGGGCATCCCTGACTTGATCCTGTCTTTAGTTTTTCTCCATTTAGAATGCATTCAGTTTTTCTCCATTTAAAATAGACCTGGTTATGTAAGCTATAGAATTGTAATTATACAATTGTAATATTTGCTGGGAGCCATCAGCCAAGTAGGTATGACAATCTCCTTGCCAGCTTACTCCCATGCTGTCTAGTGGAAGGACTTCTGAAAGGTGACCTTGCTCAAGGACCAGGGCGGTTTAGCATAATAGGAAATTAGGGTGTTCCCCCTTTAGAATAGGGCAGTTTAGCATAATAGGAGATTAGGGTGTTCCCCCTTTAGAATAGGGCGTATCCTGCTGCTGAGTTCCTCTTGAGTTCTTAGGGTCAGACAGTATATTTTGGGAGACAGAAGCCCATGAGTAGTGGATTTGGGCAGAGTAGTGGATTTGGGCAGAAGTGGATTTGGGCAGAGAACGTGGATTCCCCCAGAACGTGTTTGTAGACGGCCGGTGTGAGTTCGGGAGTAAAGAATTGCTGTTTGAATCTACAAGCTGTGTGGTGACTCGTGATTTGTGCCCAGCCAGAGACTGCGGCAATATTACCTTAATACTTTAGTATCTGTAGGGTTGTTTTGATTTCTCCCTTTCAATTGATATTAATTTTTTCTTGCTTATTTCTTGATTAAACTTGTTAGATTTTTATCAACTTTTAGTTGTATTATTTCTTTTCTATTTCACGTATTTCTGCTCCTATTTTTTCCTTCCTACTACCTAATTTGAAAATAATTTGATTGTTAATCTGCCTTCTTTCTGATACAAATACTTTAAATTATAAATGTTCATCTGAGTACTATTTTGTCCCAGAGATTCTGATATTTTAAGCTTTTATTATCACTTAATTCAAAACACTTTTTATTCACTTTTCTTGTGCTTTCTTCTTTGATCTTTGAGATATTTATAAGTGTGCTGCTTAATTTTGAAGTAGTTGAGACCTAGGGGTGGACTTCTATATATCTTAGGGTGATAGATTTCTAATGCAATAAATCATGAAGGAAACACAGTATGCATGATTTCACATTTTTAAAATTTCTCAAAGCTTATTTTATGACTAAATGTAGTCTATTCTTATTCATTTTCTACTTGTCATTTTTGTGTATAGTTCTCTATAAAAAGTAGGTCAAGGAGGCTGATAATGTTGTTAAGTCTTCTATATCATTACTCCTTCAACAAAGGGAGGGAGTTTAAAATCTCCAAATATGATTGTAGATTTGTCTTTCTAGTTTTATTAATTTTTGCTTCATGCATTTTGAAATTTAGTTATTAGGTACATACACATTTAGGATTGTTATACTTTCTTGAAGTAGTTACCCTATCATGATTCTGAAATGTTCCACTTTATCTCTGAAAACACTTTTTCTTGAAATTTATTTTATATTAATAATTCTACTTCGATTTCTTATGATTGCTTTTTCCTTCTTTTGCTTTTAAAACATTGATGTATTCATATTGTCTGCTTTTTACACATGTTGAATATTTATACCTTTTAATTATAGTATATAGTTATTTATATTTAAATTAATTATTGATATTGTTGAAAAAAGAACACTTGAAATGAAGGTCACTGGAAAATTTGGTAAATCATAGGTTTGATGATGTAATATTTTGGAAAACAGGTTGAATAATTCTGCTGTCATGCTCAGAGAGAATATTGTTGGAATGCTTTTGTTGTAATTGTTCATTCTCTCATTTATCATATGGTACACAGCAACAGACTTATTTTAATGTTTACTAACATTTTTTGTTTTGCAAATAAAAATCATATATACATAATTTTATAATATATATTTCATAATTTATGTGTGTGTGTGTGTATATATATATATATATATATATATATATATATATATATATATTACCATAGGCAATCTCTTAGGTATTTTTAATGTGAAATTCTGTAACAACAGATAATGCTGCTTATTTTTTCATATGAGTATTTGCCATTTAAAAATTCTCTTCAGTAAAATACCTGTTTATATATGTTTTGTTAACTTTTAATTACATTACTTGCTGATGGTTGAGTTTTCCAATCTTTGTATATTTTGTAAACAAGCATGTGTATTACAAATGTTTTCTCACAGTCTATGGATCGTTCCTTTATAAATGATTTGTTGAGTAAAATTTTTTTAAAAAAATTAAAAACAGAATAATGATATAATCATGCCATGTAGATTTTCAAAAGCTTCATTGTATAATCACAAGAAAATAAGAGTGAAAAAGAAAAGTTTAAAAAAAGTAAAATTAAATTTTAAAAAATACAAAAACAAATAGTCAATGAAAGTATATGTTCACTGTCTGTGCCAAACTCTCTTTTTGTTTCTCAGCTCCCCTTCTCAGTGGGATGGTATGGAGAGCTGTAGAACCTGCAGTCTGTGGCTTCACTCCCAGGGCATAAATGCTGCTGGGTTCTATGAGATCAATTTCAGGAAGTAAAGCTCTCCGAGAAAGGATTAGTTCTAGTATTGCCTCAGGTGTTTTATTGTGTTATAGGGCATTAATGAGTCAATGCACCACTAGGACTGTACCCCACGAATCTCCCCAGGGCTCCACTCATGGGAAGGGGCATCCAGTCCTTCGCCATCTGTGATGTTCACCAATACTGCCCTTTCTGGCCTCCAAGTTCTGCCCCTGAGCACTGAGCTCTGTCACTCTTGCCCATTGAGATTCATGACCTGCTGTCACTTGTCCTGCACACTGCTGGATTCAAAGGAGGGGAAGAGAGTGGGCTTTCTCTTGTCTCTTTGACCTGATTTACCCCTGGGCAAAATGCTCTCCATGCCATAAATTCTCCTAATTTGCTAGGCTTTGAGATCACAAGGCTACTGTCTGAGGGATTCATTATCAGACTCAGGAATTTAAGTTCCAGGTCTGAGTTGGTGCTGTTGCAGCATGGACATCCCCAAATGTCTCCAGCTTGGAATCCCTGGTCACAGCAGGAAGACCAGGGTGACTTTGGTGCATCAGTTTAATGAGCCAAAGAGCAGGCTGCCCCTCCAATCCCAGGATTCTCCACCCCTAAGACTGTCCATAGAACTTTTCAGTATTTCCCAACCTTGCTACTAATTTCCCAGGCTCCTGCTCCTCCTCCAGCTCAGCTCCAATTCTGTTCCTTATCCTTATCTGATGCACCCCAAATTTCCCAGTCTACAATGTTGTCCGTCCAATATAAAGTATCAGTGAAGAGCTTTTTTTTCACCCAACTCACAGACAAGCAGTTTTTCTCACTGTTTGAGTCCTGTGTCATAGAGCTGTGAGAAAAGTTGCTTCATGCTAATCTGCCATCTTGTCACTAGAAGCCATCTTGAAAGGGGGCCTATTGGTTAGGACTGAGCTACCAATCACAGAAAGCATGGAATAATCACAATTCAGCATCTTTAGGGTCTATGGTCTCCAGCCACACTGACTGGACACAAGTAAGACAGTTGTAGAGTATGGGGGAGATAAGTCATAGACGACCTAAAAAGTTAAGCAGTGAAGAGCTCAGACTGTGAAAGGCACAGTAGTCAGTGTCAAAGCCCTTTAGGGTGATAAGCAAGATTTGTCACATGTGGTTTGCATGGGTTGGGTCTGAGAGTTCTGAGATCCTGGATGGTTACTTGGTTCTAATAACTGCATCCCTCCAGCACATAACTCAGGTCTGTTTGCTTCCCCCACTCCAATGCATTTGAAGTTATGTCTTATCTTGAAAATTAATCCTTTCCCCATGGACACAGACTGGGGATCCTCTGAGTGAGAACTTGCATGGTGCACATGCCACAAAACTAATTGGGGATAGCAGTGACTTAAGGTGCACATTTGTTTAGAAAGCTTCTGGAGTAAATACAGCCCTGCTGTAGACAATACACCATTAAACATCCTTGCCTAGCAGAAATCCGGGAGTAGGACTATGTCTGTGTATACACCAACCTGTTTGTTGGTAATGGAGAGGAATTTACTTTACTGTATTTTTCCTCTTCAGAAGCATCTGTTTAATGAGCATTTGAGCATTATTGGTTATTTGGATTTTTAAAAATTTTTTTAGTTCTTTATATATTTCGAATATTAATCCTTTGTTAGAACAGTAGCTAGCAAAGATTTTCTCTCATTCTGTAGCTTCTCGCTTCTCATTCTTTTTTTCCTAGTTAATAGAATCTTTTTAAAATTTTTTTATTTATTTGTTATTTACATATTACAGTGGAATGCATTACAATTCTTATTACACATATAGAGTGCAATTTTTTCATATCTCTGGTTGTATACACAGTATATTTACACCAATTGGTGTCTTCATACCTGTAATAATGATCATCACATCACACCATCATTAATAACCCCATGCCCCTTTCCTTCCCCTCCAACCCCTCTGTCCCATTTAGAGTTTGTCTATTCCTCCCATGCTCCCTCTCCCTATCCCACTATGAATCAGCCTCCTTATATCAAAGAAAATATTCGGCATTTGTTCTTTTTTGAAGGGGGGATTGGCTAACTTCACTTAGCATTATAGTCTCTAACTCCATCCATTTACCTGCAAATGCCATGATTTTATTCTGTTTTGTTGCTGAGTAAAATTCCATTGTGTGTATATATACCACATTTTTTTATCCATTCATGTATTGAAGGGCACCTAGGTTGGTTCCACAGTTTAGCTATTGTGAATTGTGCTGCTATAAATATTAATGTGGCTGTGTGTGTGTCCCTGTAGTATGCTGTTTTTAACTCCTTTGAGTATAGACCAGGGTGAGGAATAGCTGGGTCAAATGGTGATTCCATTCCCAGTTTTCCAAGAAATCTCCATACTGCTTTCCATATTACCTGCACCAATTTACAGTCTCACCAGAGTGTACCTTTTTCCCCACCTCCTCACCAACACTTATTGTTGTTTGTCTTCATAATAGCTGCCATGCTGACTAGAGTGAGATGAAATCTTAGAATGGTTTTGATTTGCATTTCTCTAATTGCTAGTGATGATGAACATTTTTTCATGTATTTGTTGATTGATTGTACATCATCTTCTGAGAAGTGTCTCTTCAGGTTCTTGGCCCATTTATTGATTGGGTTATTTGTTATTTTTGGTGTTTAGCTTTTTGAATTCTTTATATACCCTAGAGATTAGTGCTCTATCTGATGTGTGAGGAGTAAAGATTTGCTCCCAAGATGTAGGCTCTCTATTCACCTCACAAATTGTTTACTTTTGGTGGGAAGAAACTTTAGTTTGAGTCCATCCCATTTATTGATCCTTGATTTTAATTCTTGCACCACAGGAGTCTTATTAAGGAAGTTGGGGCCTAATCCCATGTAATGGAGATTAGGGCCTATTTTTTCTTCTATTAGATGCACGGTCTCTGGTTTTATTCCTAAGTCCTTGATCCATTTTGAGTTGAGTTTTGTGCATGGTGAGAGATAGGGGTTTAATTTCATTTTTGTTGCATATGGATTTCTAGTTTTCCCAGCACCATTTGTTGAAGAGGTTATCTTTTCTCCAATGCATGTTCTTGGCACCTTTGTCTAATATAATTGTAGTTTTGTGGGTTACTGTCTGTGTCCTCTATTCTATACCATGGGTTTACCAGTCTGTTTTGGTGCCAATACTATGCTGGTTTTGTTACTATTGCTCTGTAGTATAGTTTGAGGCCTGGTATAGTGATGCCACCTGATTCACTCTTCCTACTAAGGATTGCTTTAGCTATTCTGGGTCTCTTATCTTTCCAGATGAATTTCATGATTGCTTTTTCTATTTCTATGAGGAATGTCATTGGAATTTTGAATGAAATTGCATTAAATCTCTATAGTGCTTTTGGAAGTATGGTCACTTTTATAATATTAATTCTGCATATACAAGAGCAAGGTAGATCTTTCCACCTTTTAAGGTCTTCTTTGATTTCTTTCTTTAGGATTCTGTAATTTTCATTATAAAAATCTTTCACATCTTTTGTTAAGTTGATTTCCAAGTATTTTTTTTGAGGCTATTGAAAATGGGGTGGTTTTCCTCATTTCCCTTTTGTCACTGATATACAGAAATGCCTTTGATTTATGAGTGTTGATTTTATATCCTACTACTTTGCTAAATTTATTGACTAGTTATAGAAGTTTTCTGGTGGAACTTTTAGGGTCTTCTAAGTACAGAATCATATCATCAGCAAATAGTGCCAATTTGAGTTCTTCTTTTCCTATGTGTATCCCTTTAATCTCTTTTGTCTGTCTAATTGCTCTGGCCAGTGTTTCAAAAACTATGTTAAATAAAATTACTGAAAGAGGGCATCCCTGTCTTGTTCCAGTTTTTAGAGGGAATGCCTTCAATTTTTCTCCATTTAGAATGATGTTGGCCTGGGGCTTAGCATAGATAGCCTTTATGATGTTGAGATATGTTCCTGTTATCCCTAGTTTTTCTAGTGTTCTGAACATAAAGGGATGCTGTATTTTGTCAAATGTTTTTTCTGCATCTATTGAGATGATCATATGATTCTTACCTTTAAGTCTATTGATGGGATGAATTACATATAATGATTTCCGTACATTGAACCAACCTATCCCACTTGATCATGGTGCATAATCTTTTTGATATGTTTTTGTATTCGATTTGCCAGAATTTTATTGAGAATTTTTGCATCTATGTTTATTAGAGATATTGGTTTGAAGTTTTCTTTTTTTGATGTGTCTTTGCCTGGTTTTGGAATCAGAGTAATTAATATTGGCCTCATAGAATGAGTTTGGAAGTGCTGCATCTTTTTCTATTTCCTGAAATAAATTGGAGAGTATTGGTATTAATTCTTCTTTAGAGGTTTTGGAGAACTCGGCTGTGTATTCTTCTGGTCCTGGGTTTTTCTTGATTGATAGACTTTTGATGGCATCTGCTATTTCGTCACTTGAAATTGATCTGTTTAAATTGTGTATATCATTCTGATTCAATTTGGGCAAGTTATATGACTCTAGAAATTTGTCAATGCCTTTGATATTTTCTATTTTATTGAAGCATAAGTTTTCAAAATAATTTCTTATTATCTTCTGTAGTGTCTGTTGTGATATTTCCTTTTTCATCACATATGTTAGTGATTTGAGTTTTCTCTCTCCTTCTCTTTGTTAGCATGGCTAAGGGTCTATCAATTTTATTTGTTTTTACAAAGAACCAACTTTTTGTTCTGTCAATTTTTTTCAGTTGTTTCTTTTGTTTCAATTTCATTGATTTCAGCTCTGATTTTAATTATTTCCTGTCTTCTGCTGCTTTTGGTGTTGATTTGTTCTTTTTCTAGGGCTTTGAGATGTAGTGTTAAGTCATTTATTTGTTGATTTTTTTCTTCTTTTAAGGAATGAACTCCATGCAATGAACTTTCCTCTTAGAACTTGTTTCATAATGTGTTAGAGATGTTGATATGTTATATCTGTGTTCTCATTCACCTCTAAAATATTTTAATCATCTCCTTGATGTTTTCTGTAACCTATTGTTCATTAGGTAGCATATTATTTAGTCTCCAGGTGTTGGAGTGGATTTTATTTCTTATTTTATCATTGATTTCTAATTTCATTCCATTATGATCTGATGGGATGCAGGGTAGTATTTCTACTTTTTTATATTTGCTAAGAGATGCTTTGTGGCATAGTATATTTATTTTAGAGAAGGACCCATGTGCTGCTGAGAAGAAAGTATATTCTCTCGTTGAAGGATCAAATATTCTATATATGTCAGTTCACTTCCCATTCTTAAGTGTTTTCTTTGCTGTGCAGAAGCTTTTTAATTTTGTTCCATCCCAATTATTAATTCTTGGTAGATCCTGAGCTTTAGGAATCCTTTTGATGAAGTCCTTGCCTACATCTATATGTTGGAGTGTTGGCCTTGTGTTTTTGTTTTTGTTTTTCTAGGACTTGCACAGTTTCTGATGTGATTCCTAGATCTTTTAACCATTTTGAGTTTGATTTTTGTTCAGAATGAGAAATAGGTATCTATTCTCATTCCTCTGTGAGTGGAAAACTAGTTCTCCTAGAACCATTTGTTAAACAGGAGAAGCCATTAGAAATTCTGTAGAAAGATTATGACAGGGGAAACAGGATGACTTTTCTTCCCCATCCTCGGGGAAATAGTTAACATGAAATTCACATCTGGCTAGGACCAGATAAGTTTAGTGAGGTAGCAGCTGATGATGCAGATTGAGTGAGTCAGATGCCTTAGAATCTCAAGTAGGGAAGAGTGGCCCTTTAGTCTCTGGCATACAGATGGTTTTAGACACATTCTGTTATTCTGGACCAGGGTGTATTTTGTTGGCACACAACTTGTCCATCCCTGATTTCTGAGGGGAAATCAAAGAGAAAGATGTAGAGGGAAAGTGAGATGACAGCACAAGTGATAACATATCCTGGAACTTGGGGAGAAATGATAGAAGAAAGGAAAAGAATAATGAACACATGAAAGAGAAAACAAACACTTCTAGTAATAGTGCCAAACTCCAGAAGTATGTGCCCGAAAACTTAACCACTAGGAATCATCATTTACCAGGTCTCTTGTTTCTTGGACATGACATGTGTAGTGTGAATTCCCACAGGATCAAAAAAGAATTTTCCTGTACTTTCCCCCTTACTTATTATCTCTATTTCATAGATATAATGTAAAGGATGACATTTGACATAAAGAGGTGAGAATCACTGAGGACCTTACTAATATATTCATTTATCTTTTATTTGAAAATAGCCACTATTATCCTCTCCAATTTATAAAGTATTTTCAACTTTGCATATTTTTTTGAAACCCAGGGAAAGGTAAATAGCACTACTTGATAGATGATGAATCTAGGAGCCTGATGAGAGTCACACTTTGAATTAATTAAATAGTTGCAACCAGTGGGTTTACATTAACCTTATTCTAATGTATTTTCCTTTGTTCCCATCATCAAAAATGAAACTGAAGTCTACTTGTTGCCAGCTACTTGGCTTGGAGAGTCATGATTTTTATAGTAACTTAGGATTTGGGCTATCAAGATCTTCAGATCTTGATGCTCTTTTGCAGTTTAATCAAGCCTGCCCCCCCACCACTGCACAGGTCTGGCTAATCATGCAATTAAAGAAAGTTTTCACATTATCTATTCATCCAGTAAATATTCATTGATCAGTTTAACTATGTACTAACAAATTTTGTCCTTAGGTCACAAAAATATTCTTTCATGGAAAAATAGTACAGACGCATTTAATAAAGAACAAGAAAGAACCAGCAGGAAGCAGTAGAGCATAATGATTAAAAGGTGGTTTAGAGTTAAGAGTTTAATTCTGCTTTTAATTAAATATATGATGTGCTCAAAGTGTCTATCTGACATACAGTAAATGCTCAATAAAAGTAATTTCTTAAATCTGGACTTTATCATTTTTCAGTTCCAACGATGGAAAATATACAGATAGGATGAAATATATTAACATCCTATATACTTCCATGAGGATCACTTTCTTGTTACACTTGGCAATATGATAAACCTCTTTATTTCTTTTTTTTTTTTAATTAATTTTTATTGTAGGTTGTTCAAAACATTACATAGTTCTTGATATATCATATAAAACCTCTTTATTTCAACAAAGCTTCACATTATTTAGTATATACTCAACTAGGAATGAACTCTGTTAAAGGAAAATATCATAAAGGTGTATATTTTACATGGTTTAATCTATGCTAGGTGCCAGAACTTCAGCTGCATTTTCACCCAGTCCACATATCTTTAAAACTTCTTGAGAAGGAGTTTAAAATGTGGCTATATGATAGCAAAATAATGCAAAAATTGAGAATTATTAAACACACACATAAGAACTGAAAAACCAGCCTCTACCTCAGAGCTAAGCCTGTCCAAGGAAGGGACATGACCTTTGTCCTTGGAAAGACCCACAAAGCACTCCTAGGCACATTCCCACCCTGCTAAGTTGTTTATCTACAAATAACAGGAGAGATCTGCTTTGTCAGGTGGCCCTGACTCAAGTCAGGCTAGGTGAGGACCCATAGCAACCCTCTAGCAACCACCAATCAGCATGAGACAGGGAAATACCTGGGATGCCAGATGACCCTCCCAGTAGTTTATGGTGGTTGATAACATGTTGGGAAACCATGTAGTTCAGCACGTACACCCCTCTTGGCTTAAACCAATCAGTTCAAAAGAATCCCCCTCTTGTAGTAACCAATCACCCCTAACCAACTTGTTCCAGCTAGTGAATGTGCTAATCATGTTTTAGAGTTGTTTTATGATTTCCCCCCGGTGTGTGATGATTTGCTAAGAGATGCTATGATGTATGTGAAGTCCCTGCCTTCCCCAAAGAGTTTATAAAACTGCCGCAAACCCTGGGCTCAGGGCCTCTCAGCGTCACCAGTTGCTGTGTGTGTGCATGCAGAGGACCGAGCTAGCTCAAAATAAACACCTCTTTGCTGCTTACATAGATCTTGGTCTCTGGTGGTCTTTTGGGGGTCCCGAATTTGAGCATAACAGAACCACATAAAGCTTACTGTAAAAATTATCTTAAGCATTCTTACATAAAACATATTATGAATAATATGTTGCATGGGTTTTTTGGGGGGGTGCCAAGGATTCAACCAAAGGGTGCTTAACCACTAAATCACCTCCCCAGCCACCCTTTTTTAAAATTTTGAGACAAGTTCTCAAAAAGTTGCTTAGGACCTTATTAAGTTGCTGAGGCTGGCCTTGAACTTGTGATCCTCTTGCCTCAGCTTCCCATGTCGCTAGGATTACAGATACACGCCCTGTGCCCAGTTTGTTTCATGTTTTTGATGTGTAGTGCAAATGTCTCCTCTAAATAAATTGACGATATTTTGGCCTCTATTTTCCTTTTCACATATATGTTATTCTTGTCTAATTTTGTATCATTATACTAATCTCAATAAATTAGTAATGCTACTTCTTTTTCTTTACTCGAATAAGATTGAAATTATTTGTTTTAAGTTTGCTAGAATTTTCTTATCAAACTGGCAGTGGCATCTTTCTGGAGGAATAACAAATAATCTGTGTAGATAATGCTGCTTTATATTTTTCACATAATCCCTTTCCCAAATGATTTAAAGATATTTGTCAAATAACTCATTCAACTGACATGAATCAAATATAAATCAATTAAATAGAACTGATTTTTGAATCTTTATGCCTAAGCAAGTGACATCATTTTTTTATTCAATCCTCTGCTACTCTGATTCTAAGGTGTAGGAGTAGATTTCCAGTGTAGGTTTCAATTACTCCCAGTGTATGTTTTTCCACTGCATGCTGTGAATAATGTTTTGCATGTGCTTCCACCAAGTTAATTCTAACATGGACATTCTACCCTAACAAAAATTCCTCAGTGTTTTTTGTTTGTTTGTTTCCTGCTGTTGCTGTTTATTTTTTGTTTTTGGATAGCACATATTTCTCTTTTATTATTTACATTATTATATTAATTTCATTATTTGCATAGGATTTGGAAGGGTGGAAGAAAATATAGAAACTGAGATTGTCATCCTAAAGCAGAAGTCTTATTATGCATCCACAATTTATTTTATGTGCTTAGAGTTAGTGATGTGCTATATGTGAGAATAACATGCATTTTATGTGTTATGTTTTATGTTAATGTTTTATTAATATTTCTTTTTTGAGAGAGAGAATTTTTAATATTTATTTTTTAGTTTTTTGGCAGACACAACATTTTTGTTTGTATGTAGTGATGAGGATTGAACCCGGGCCTCACGCATGCCAGGCGAGCGTGCTTCCGCTTGAGCCACTATCCCCAGCCCTTATTAATATTTCAAATATAGCCATGTATGGTTTTAAATACCCAAAAGTATGTAATTGCCCTTCAGATTGACTAATTTAATATCTAAATATATACAGTTGATTCTATACTCATTACCTGTTCTGTGATCCTCAGCACACTTGGAAATTTACTGTAATCTCAATCTTAAACCATGGGAAAGATACCATTTCAGAAGATTTGGTAGTGTCCTGAGGCATTTAATTTTATATAGCAATCCAGAACACCCTAAAATTCATAAGTTGATATTTGTATTCCCTAGGAATGACTGGTTGGTAAGAGAGCCCATTGTTTGTTAGTGACAGAGGAACTAGGGTGTTTAGAATACCTCTTTAACTTTACAACAAAATCTGGTATGACCTCTTTCTTTTAATAAGAGGGAGATGCTCAGTCCGATGTACCTAAACCATACATCTGTTGCCAATACAGATGTATTTGGGTATTATATGATGACTGAGGGAGAAGATTTATAAGAGTCTATCTGTATAAAAAACTAAAGTGATTGGTAACATAGAAGTAAATGATTGGGTACATTGTGGGTAAATAACTGCTTCCTGAACTACGATAATTCCACAACTCAGGAAAAGATTTACTCTTTAACTTCTCAGAAATTACATTGACTAAGAAGAAAGTCAGTGCTCTTGTGTAAGAGTTAAAATATTCAAAGACACTTTGGAGCAATATTAATAACAACTAATACCCACTAAAAGCTTCCTATCTACAAGGCATTATTCAAAGTGTTTAATGTGCTTTAATGTACCTCACAACAATCATTCGAGGTATATATTACCATTAATCCTCATTTTGCAGAGGAGGAAACAAAGGCACAGACAACATAAGTGATGTGCTTAAGGTTTTCACAGTTGGTAAAAAGCATCCATATATATAATTGAGGCAAATTGTTTTTTGAGTTCATCCTTTTTAAACATTGTGTACTGTTGTTTCTCATGGTCAGCAAGACAGGGGTCCAAAACAGTATAATAACACTTAACTAGTCTTCAAGTGGTTTCTGTGTTGACCAATGGCAGGAGAAGGGACAATAATAAAATATAAGTGTAAAATTTCTTCTCACTCATCTCTTAATGTCCTAAATGCTATAGTTTGGATGTTAAATGTACTTCTAAGGCACATATGTTTTCAATATGATACATAAAAGTCATATGTGTGTGTATATATATGTGTGTGTGTGTGTGTATACATATGGTACCATGTAATATTTGATACATATATACATTGTGTAATGTATAAATCAGGTGAAACATTTAATTGTTCAAACATTTATTAATTCTTTGTGGTAAAAATTTTCAAAATCCTTTTTCACTTAATATAATGATCTCTACTTTCATTTATGTTGTCATAAATAACAGGATTTTATTTTTTATGAATGAATAGCATTCCATTGTATATATGTGCTACATTTTTTGTTCATTCATTGGTTCATGAACATTTATGTTGTTTCTATTTTGAGCTATTGTGATTTGTGTACAAATGAACATGGAATTGCAAATGTCTCTTCAACATATTGACCTCATTTCCTTCAGAGATAGACACAGTGGATCATATAGTAGTTTTATTTCTAATTTTTTGAGGAATCTCCATCCTCTTTTCCATAATGGCTCTTCTAATGTACATTCCCCACAACAGTGTACAAGGGTCCACTTTTCTCTATATCCCTGCCAGCAATTTTTATCTTTAGTTTTTTTACTTGAGTTATTCTTACTGAGGTCAGGTAATATCTCATTGTGGTTTTGATTTGCATTTCCCTGGTGAATAGCTATGTTGACCATTTTTTCCTGCACCTGTTGATCATTTGGATGTCTTCTTTTGAGAAATAGCTTTTCAGATCTATTGTCTTTTTTGTCACATTTTTGACTGTTATTTAGTTTTGGGGTTCCATACATATTCTGAATATTAGCTTTTTGCCAAATGTATGCATAAAAAATATTTCCTCCTATTCTGTAGATTCTCTCTGTATTCTATCGAGTATTTTCTTTGCTGTTCAAAAGATTTTTAATTCTATGTAATCCTAATTGTGTGTTTTTTATTTCATTTCCTGTGCTTTTGGTGTCTTGCTCAAAAACTCCTTTCCCATCCCAATGTCCTGAAGCATTTCTCCATATTTTCTTTTGGTATTTTCATAGTTTCAGGCCTTATATTTAAGTCTTTAATTCATTTTGAGTTTCTTTATGTAACTGGTGAGAGATAGGGGTCTAGTTTCATTCTTCTGAATTTGAATATCTAATTTTCTCATCACCATTTATTGAAAAGACCCAATGCAATTCTCAATACTATTGTTGAAAATCGGGGTCTGTAGGTGCATGAGTTTATTTCTAGTCTCTCTCTTCTGTTCCATTGGTCTAGGATTCTGTTTTAATGTCAATATCATACTTTTCTGATTACTACAGATTTGCATTATATTTTGAAGTCATTCAGCCTAATACCTCCTGCTTTGTTCTTTTTGCTCAAAATGGCTTTGATCATTTGCATGTATAATTCCATATAATTTTTACAACTTTTTCTAGTTTCATGAAGAATACCATTGATATTTTGATAGGGATTACATTGAATCTGCAAAACACTTTGAATATCATGGACATTTTAACAATATTGTTTTTTCCAATGCATGAATATGTGATGTCTTTCCACATATTTGTGTCCCCTTCAATTTCTTTCATGAATGTTGTTATGGTTTGGATATGAAGTGTCCCCTAAAAACTTCTGTGTTGATTCAGGAATGTTCAGAAGTGAAATGATTGAATTGTGAGAACTGTAACCTAATCAGCCCATCATAGTTTTAAATGGACTAACAGGATGTGAAATGTAGACAGGTAGGTATGACCTGGAGAGATGAGCACTAGGGAGGTGCTCTGGAAGGGTTTATTTTCCTTGCAACCCATTTCCCTTTCTCACTCTGCTTTCTCACCACCATTAGCAGAGCAGCACTCCTCCAACATGCCCTTCTGCTGTGAGCAATGGACTCAGCCTACCATGGAATCAACCTCTGAAACCATAAGCCAAAATACACTCTTCCTCATCTAAGTTGTTCTTGTCAGGTATTTTGGCCACAGCAACAAAAGGCTGACTAACATAATATTTTACAATTTTCATCACACAGATCTTTCATTTCTTTAATGAAATTAATTTCTAGGTGTTTTCATAGCTATTTATAAATTGGATTGAATTTTTATTTCTATTTCAGATAATTCACTATTGGCATATAAATGGTACTTATTTTCATATGTTGATTTTGTAATCAGCACATTTGCTGAATTATTTATTAGTTCTAATGGTTTCTGTGTAGTTTTGGAGAGTTTCTATATATAAAATCAGGTCATCAACAAAAAGTAGCAATTTGACTTATTTTCCTATTTCCTATTTTCCTATTTGTTTCTCTTGCCTAATTGCTCTCATAAAGACTTACAGCAGTATGTTGTATAGAAGTGGTGAAAGTTATCATCCTTGTCTTCTATATCTTAGAAAACTTTCAGCTTTTCCCCATTCAATATAATGTTAGCAGCTCGTTTATTTTAAATGCAATTTATTATGTTAAGATCATGTTATGATACTTTCTTTGCATGCCTAATTTGTTGAAAATTTTATTATGAAGTAATGTTGAATTTTTTGAATGCTTTTGCTGCATCAATTGAGATGACTATATGATTATTTTGCTTCATTCTATTTATATAGTGTATTGCATTTATTGATTTCATGTACTGAAATAGCCTTGAATTCCTATGATGGGTCCTACTTGCTTTTGGTTTATAATCTTCTTTAAATATTTATTTATTTGTACATGAACACACAGTATCTTTATTTATTTTTTATGCTGAGGATTGAACCCAGTGCCTCACACATGTGAGGCAAGCACTTTACCACTGAGCTACAGCCTTAGCCCTATATAATCTTTTAAATGTGCTGTTGGGCTCTGTTTGTTAGTATTTTGTCAAGGATTTTTTTTAGTCAATGCTCATTAAGGCTACTGGCCTGTAACTTCCTTTTATTGTGGTCTCCTTATGTAGTTTTGGTGTCTGGGTTATGTTGGCCTTGTAAAATGTATTTGAAGGAATTCCTTCCCCTTTCATTTTTCAGAATAACTTAAGGAGTATTAGTATTAATTCTTCTTTAAATGTTTGGTAGAATTCAGCAGCGAAGATATCTTTTTTCTTTTTCTTTTCTTTTCTTTTTTCTTTTTCTTTCTTTTTTTTTTTTTTTTTTTTTTTTTTTTTTGGTACTTGGGATTGTACAGGGGGCACTTAACCACTGGGGCACGCCCCCAACCCTTTTTTTGTATTTTATTTAGAGATAGGGTTGCTTAGTGCCTCACTAAGTTGCTGACGCTGGCTTTGAACTCATGATCCTCCTGCCTCAGCCTCCCCATGCCACTGGAATTACAGGCATGTGCCACCATGTCTGGCCAGACTGGGCTTTTTTAAAAAAAATGTTAGAAATTTATTCTCTCACAGTTTTGGAGTCTTAAAGTCTAAAATCAAGCTGTTGGCCAGGCCATGCTCTCTCTGACAGCTCTGGGGGAAGATTCTTCCTTGCTCTTCCCTAGCAAGAGGTGGTTACTGACATTCCTTACTGGCCATCTTTGGCATTCTTTGGCTTGTGTCTGTGTCCACATTTGCTATTTTTAAAAGGATACTTTTTATTGGATTAGGGTCCACATTAGTCTAGTATTGCTTCTTTTTAACTTCATTACATCTGCAAAGATTCGGTTCCCAAATGACATCACATTCACAGTCCAAGGGATTAGGAATTCAACATATATTTTGGGGAAGACACAATTCAACCCATATTAACAAGGTAATTAATTTAGTCTAAGAATTATACATTGAGTTGTACTTGTCTTTAAAGATCCCAAAATTTATAAAGAATCAACTTAAAATAGATAATTCTATCATAATATGGCAAATGCAATAATATTGAGATGAACATTTGTTGTTATGGAAGCATGAAGGGGAGATACTCAACCAACCTAATACAAAACAGATGAAGGTGTGATCTTGGATAAAAATAGAAAAATACAGAGAAGCATTAATTTCTTGGGACTTAGAACATTCGATCTTTTGTTTTATAATTTTATTAATTTAAAAAATAACCTCTAGTTTAGGTACATACAACGGGAAGCATCTCTCAGAAATTAATAGACAAGAGTTCCATGCAATTTCTGTAGCAGAGACAGCTATGGGAAGTATCTACAGAGAGGAAGAAGTCCATGTGTATCTCATCCCTTCTTTCAGTTTATACATTTCTGGGGCCTTTTTCCCTATTCCTGAAGTTCAGCCTTAAAACTCAACTTTTCTTTAAAGATAATTGA
This sequence comes from Callospermophilus lateralis, assembly GCF_048772815.1. Classification (NCBI taxonomy): domain Eukaryota; kingdom Metazoa; phylum Chordata; class Mammalia; order Rodentia; family Sciuridae; genus Callospermophilus; species Callospermophilus lateralis. The sequence continues at coordinate 40,659,179 of NC_135325.1, forward strand.
CTGAGCACACAAATTTCTTGATTTCTTCCTTGGTGGCTTGGTTGTTCAAAAATAAGTTGTTTAATTCCCAATATTTATATAGTTTCCAAAGCTTCCCTTGTTACTGATTTTTATCTTTATTGCATGGTAGTCAGAAAAGATACTTGATATGATGTCAATTTGTAAATTTGTTGAGACTTGCTTTGTGGCCCATAATATGATGAATACCGGAGAACATTTCATGTGCTCCTGAGAAAAATGTGTATTCTGCCATTGTTAGATGAAATGTTCTCTATATATCTCTTTAGGTTCATTTGGTCTAGAATGAAGTTAAACTCTGCTGTTTCTTTGCTGATTTTCTATCTGGTTGACATATTCATTCCTTCAAAGTTCACACTTTTTTGTCTTATCTCTCCCTTTAAATCTATTGATCCTTGCTTTCAATATTAGATGCATACGTAGTTAGAAGTTTCATTTATTCTTGGTGAATTGATCACTTTATAATTGTATAATGGTGTTCCTTGTTTCTTTTTGCTGCTTTTGATTTAAAGCCTATTTTTTCTGATATTAGGTTGCCTGTTTCTGGTTTCTATTGACTTCCACTTATATGAAATATCTTATTCCATCCCGTCACTTTTTCTATATTTTTACTTAGAAGTTAAGTGAATTTCTTATAAACAATATATAGTTGATTCCTGTTTTTTATCTATCCAATCACTATATATTTTAATTGAAGAAATGAAGGTAATTGTTGATAAGTAAGGTCTCACTCCACCCATTATGTAATTTGCTTTCAAGTTTTCTTATAGCTCCTTTCTTCCTTATAATTTTTCTTAGTAGCCAAGTAGATTAATGTAGGAGTGTGTTTTGAGTCCTTGCTTATTGTTTTTGGCTAATCTTTCATATATTTTTGTTTCGTGGTTACCATGAGGGTTACAAAAAGTATTTTGATTGCTATAATCTGTTTTTAAGTGATAGCAACTGAACATGATACTAAGGACAAGAAGAGAAACAAACAAACAAAAAAGACAAAAGAAAATGTACTCATAAGAAAATTCTCTATTTAAACTCCATTCCTCTTCACATTTTGATAACCCAATTTACAACTTTCTATATTGACTATTATGTAACATATTAATGTAGTTATTATTTTTAGTAGTTTTGGTTTTTATTCTACATAATAAAGATGAAAGGTTTATACACTATGCTTATAATATTGAAGCACTATAATTTTGTTTGTATAATTACTCTTATCAGAGACTTTTATAACTTCTTGTATTTTCTTCTTACTCATTAATGTCTCTTTCAGTTTGAAGAACTGTACCATTCCTATTATAAAAGAAATGATAAAGATATATTCTAAAAGAATTGATGGACATATATTCTCTGAACTTTTGTTTATGTGAGAAAGTATTTATCCGACCTTCATTTCTAAAGTATAGTTTGGCTGGGTACAACTCTCTGTTGACAGTTTTTTTTTTTCTCCTTCAGTACTATGAAAATCTTATGCCACTCTCTCCTAGAGTGTAAGGTTGCTGCTAAAAATTCAGCATTCAGGTGAATTAGTGTACCACTAGATGTTATTTTTTTTCTTCCAGCTTCAAGAATCTTCTATCTATTTTTTACCTGTGAGAACTTGATTATACCATGTCTTGGTGTAGACTTGGTTGAGTTAAATTTGACTAGTGATCTTTGACCTTCCTGTACCTAGAAATTTGTTTCCTTCTCTAGGTTTGGGAAGTTTTGTTATTATTTCTTTCAATAAGCTTTCTACTACTTTGGAGTTCTCTAGTCTTTCTTGAATACAAACAAGCCAAATATGTGATCTTTTAATTCTGTCCCAAAGTTTCAATAAGTTTTCTTCATTCCTCATTATTCTTTTTGCTTTTTCTCTTTGAATTATATTTTCTAAGAGACTGTCTTTGAGCACACTAAATATTTCTTCTGTTTACTACAACTAATAAACTACTAATGCCTTCTACTATGATTTTAATTTCATTGAGTATATTTTCCAGTTCAAGCATTTCTGTTTTCATGGATCAAGATGGCAGAATAGAATTAGGCAGCACCTTCCAGGCCCTTTGCAGTACAGGATCAAAACAGCTGGAAATGAGCTACTCAATGAGGGAGTGATTGAAAGAATACACTGAAGTTCAATATAGGATGGTCAGAGACTAGAGAGACTCAAATATTTTGTTTTGGAGGACAGAAAAAAAAGAAAGAAAGAATCAGCACTGAGCCTACACTGGCAGCACCAGGGCACAGTATGTGCAAGGGGTGAAGAATAGTGAAAGAGAGAGACACACAGTGGACAAAATTAGCATGGAAACAGCTATAAAATATAAAGGCAGTCTGAATTTAGCTGATCCAGGTGCTGCATAACAGCTTAGTGCTTGAAAGTGTTCCACTTTCTCAGGTATAAACTGAGGTATAGTCATCAGGAACCCTCTTGTGGAGAGCATGCCTGAGATTTGTTTTTTTTTTTTGGGGGGGGGGGGTGGGGGGAAGTCCCTACATTTTCCTCTCCTGAAGATCTTAGCAAATATTTCCCATTTGGCCTTGCCAGCATCTAACCTACAGCTCAATGTCACAGTGACAGAATACCAGTGAAGTAAATCCTTTAAAGAATCACATATATAATGAGATAACCATGTGCAAAAGGCCTCTGAGACCTATCAGTGGCCAAGCATCCTCAACTCCCTGGGCATGCAAATTATTTTCCCCATCCTCTTAGGACTACTCAAAAGCACACAGTCATCAATCATGACAAGCAGGGAGTCAGGAATCCTACATTGCTTGGGCTTACAGCACATGTTCTCATTCCTTGAAAGCTCTCTGGATGCATTAAAAGCTCCCATGTGTGCCAGGGAGGGAGCCAGGCATCCTCCACTATCCAGGCACTGTGTACCTCATGGGCACATGGTGTTTCTTCCCACATACCAAGGATTCTCCAGGGGCACATAGAGCTATTGCCCACCCTAGGGAGTTATTTGTCTACTGGGGTGGGTGCAACCTAGTACTGCCCACTTCTGTGCATTTAAATGGCCCACTGGAACCATGAACTACTGCAGAGCTATTGGAGCCAACTCAGTCATGCAGTAGAAGGTTAGAAAGAGAATCTTGTGAATAGGCTGTGGATCTTATGCTATGTAGTTTTTTTGAAGCAAGATGCTGATCCAGACTTGCAAAAAATACAGCTCCCTACTCCAGTGTAAATCTGATTAGCTCTGTTACCTACTACATGCTTAGAGGCATTCCAAGGATACGCTACCCCAGAGTGGTCATTTGTAACGCTTCTGATACATGGGAGTCTCCAAAATTAGAAGTTACTTAAAGAAGTCTTTCCATTTCAAATATTTCAGTAAGGAGAGATTTTACCCTTTTTTATTTTGCTTCTATTGATTTTTATGATGTTTTGTTTTTCCTCATTATTTGTTTTATCATGTTTAACTAATTTTATTTCTTTTTAATTCTTTCATTGGATTTATTTTCTATCATTTCTTATTTCTCATTTTTATTCCCATTCCTTCTTTTTTCTTTCTTTCTCACTTATTCTGCAGTCTCTTCACAATAACCTTTCCTTTTAATATTTTAATATTGATTTTACTTTCATTAATGCTTTATTTTCTAGAATATTCTATATTATTACTCCCCATTTTTTCTCTTTAGTGGAAGAGGAAACACTTAGTGGAAACTTTAGTGGAATTGTAAAGACTTTACAATAAGTTTTTATAATGTGTTCATAATGGGTCTCCTTTTAAGTTACTGTTACTGGTCACTATTCTTTCCTCCCAAAGCAGTGCTGTGGATTGAACACATAAATAGGTGTTTTGGTGCTGAGATATATTCCCAGACTGAAGAATATTATTAAGATAAAAGTTCTCACTAAAAAGACCCTATTTGGGGCTAGGGTCATAGCTCAGTGGTACAGTGCTTGCCTAGCATGTGTGAGGTACAAGGTTTGATTCTCAGCACTGCTTATAAATAAATAAAGATCCATTGACTACTAAAAAAATATATTTTTTAAAAAAGACCCTATTCATATGCTAGTAGAAGAGAAATTCATCACAACAGATGGGTAAACCTCAACACAGAAATGGAAAATATGAGAAAAAAGGCAATAAGATGCCTCCAAAAGTTCATAACTCCCAATTTTTTAATCCAGAAATCAAACGGATGAAATGCCAAAAAATTTTGAAAGATCATAAAGAGATTAATATACAAATAAACAACTGAATGAATTAAGGAATACAATAGAGTAAATGAATGAGAAATTCAATACAGAGATAGAGAATCTAAAAATGTACCAACAAAAATCTTAGAAATTGGGGCTGGGACTGAGCAGTAGTGTACTCACCTGGCATGTATGAGGTACTGGGTTCAATTCTCAGCACCACATATAAATAAATAAAATAAAGATCTATCAACAATTTTAAAAAATGTTTTAAAATCTTAGAAATTAAAAGTTCAATAAATCAAATAAAAACTTACTTGAAAGTCTCACCAATAGACTAGATGGAGTAGAATATAGAATTTCAAAGAATATATGTAAATAAAAAATATATTAAAAAGAATACAGAATTGGGCTGGGGCTGTAGCTCAGTGGTAGAGCACTTGCCTAGCATGTGTGAGGCACTGGGTTCAATCCACAGCATCACATACAAATAAACAAATAAAATAAAGGCATTCTGCCCATCTACAACTACAAAAAATTTTTTTTAAAAAACAATACAGAATTTTAGGGCTTGAAGGCAAGTTGTATAAATTAGAATATTCAAACAGTAATAAACAAAAATAAGAAATCATAAACATAATATATAGGAACTCTGGAATGCCGCAGTCTGGCTGGGCACAAGATCACGAGCCACTCGAACAGGAACAAACTTTATTTTTGAAATAACCGCCAATACCACGTACGTGCCCGGGAAGATTCCCGATCCACACCATGCGGCGTTCCGCCGGTCTCCTCCCAGAACCCCAGTGCAAGTTCCTCCCCCGGAATTCCCTCCTACTGCACTTTCCCAACCAATGGGAACTCTCCAGGAGTCCCACAGCAGGCCAAGGTAAACACAGGAGTCCGGTATCCATATGAATGTAATTTTTAACATAATCATATCATCTCAGTGGCTAGCTGGCATCACCTTTCAATCAAAAATGCCATGCATCATATTAATTGGCTGTGGCTCTTAGCATTTTCCCCCTTCTGTTTAATTAAGCAACAAGTAATGTGACTAGGGACCGTGCCTGTTAGGTTTGTCCAATTCAACATATGGTTCTTACCCGTCATCGGAAAACTGACCTTTAGGCGTCAGCCTCCTGTCTTAGGTTGATACCACTGCAATTGGATCATACCCGTCACTGACTACTGGTCCAGCATATAGCCATACTTGTGGATAGGCCTATGCACCAGTGAGGGGGTGAGGTTCTTTGCCTCACCTCTGTTGGCCCCCAGATTTGGCCTTGGTGCCAGTGGGGGGGTGAGGTTCTTTGCCTCACCTCTGTTGGCCCCCAAAATTAGACCATCACTAGTAGAAGGAAGGAGGATACAGAAATGCCACGACACCAAATCAATTGACGACTCCTAGGGAAAATTGCATCACTGGTGATACATCAGCAAAGATACGTCAGCATTACCATAATTCGCTGCATCAACAGATCGATCACAGTGCATACAAGTGATACATAGTCCAGGCAAGTTCTGTAAGCAGTTCAAAGTGGAGGAATCTATCAATATGTCCATTTCCTCCCAAGATAAATCGACTCATTGATTGAGCATTACTTGTTGAGTTATTATTCATTGATGTATCAGTTTATACAGTTTGTTGTGATAATTATCGAAGAAGTTGTAGTTTGGTTTCATCTTTGTCTTCACCGGCACTGGGATGAAAATAGGAATTCTGAAAATGATGTTAAAGAAAAAAAGAAAGAAAATGTAACATTTCAACAGGTACTAAGAAAACATTTTTTTTAGAACAATTTACATTATCTTGAACAGAATTATTAAATATAATGAAAAGGAAAGATGAAAGTAAACAAACAGATCTGTTAACCTGCTTATTTGTACACATATTAAAATAATCTTCAACAGCTGTTTACCCAATTTAAATTAAACCATAAAATTACATGAATAATAAAAAATACTTGGATCCATTTTTTCATGAGCACTCCTCATATATGATCTATGGACATACGCACATATAGACATACAACACAAAACAGAAGTGTGCACATATAACATACAACACATAAGACAATAGTAAAGGCCTTGTAGCTTCACCTAGGTGAAATCTGCATTGCAATGTTAAAAACTCCACAGTCAAAAAATAAAACTGATCAGAAAAACATTAACCTAGGTCTGTATGAGCTCAAAAATAAAATAGAACTTTATGATGTGGGAAAAAGCAATAATAAAATAGATATTGAAAAAAGCATCCTGGTTAATCACTATCGCAGATGTAAGAATAGCCAAGCTGGAGTTCTGGATATCAGCTGTTATGGATTTCACTCAAATCATCTTCTTTTTGGTTTGTAGAAACTGTTTTAGTTAACCTCTCTGGAATCCAAATCGGCTGCTGTTCTCCCTGTGGAAAAACACAAACAGAGCCCCGACTCCAGACAATCACTGGGTCAGGACCTTTCCATTGTCCTGTTAGAATATCCTTCCAAAGTACCTTAGGCTTATGTACATTTTTTGGATTCAAATGTCTTTCCGCAGCACTAAGCCCTGATGAATCCAAATTTAAAAAGTTTAGAGTAAAAAGGGTTATTTTCAGTTTATCTTTGGGGGATATATACCCCTTTCCAATTCCCTCCTTTTGTTTTAATAAGTACATTTTAATAGTTTGATGAGCTCTTTCAACTATGCCTTGTCCCTGTGGATTGTATGGAATTCCTGTTATGTGAGTAATGCCAAATGATGAGCAGAATTGTTTAAAAGAGGTAGAAGCATAACTAGGACCGTTATCTGTTTTAAACTGTTTTGGAACGCCCACAGTGGCAAAATTTTGTAAGCAATGAGCTATAACATTTTTAGTTTTTTCTCCGGCATGAAGGGAGCCCATCAAAAATCCGGAAGAAGTATCAACTGTAACATGCAAATATTTTAATTTTCCAAATTCTGGCAAGTGTGTGACATCCATCTGCCAAATATGGTTAGGTATCAGTCCTCTAGGATTGATTCCAAGATTAACTTGTGGTAAAAATGTCACACAATTTTGACATTGTTTTATTATATGTCTGGCTTGTTCTTTAGTTATTTTAAAATGCTTTTGTAAAGTATTAGCATTGACATGGAACCTTTTATGAAAATTTATAGCTTCTTCTATTGTGGAGAAAATATGTATGTCATGTGTAGATTTATCTGCTAATTCATTGCCCAAACTAAGGGCTCCAGGCAATCCTGTATGTGCCCTGATATGTCCTATAAAGAATGGATCTTTTCTGTCCCAGATTAGACTTTGTATAGTGGAAAACAAAGAGAAAACAGTAGAAGAAGGGGAAATCCTACCAGTATCTTCAAGGGATACTATAGCATTAACTACATACTGACTATCAGAAAATAAATTAAATACAGAATCTTTAAACATCATAAAAGCTTGTAATACTGCATTAAGTTCTACCTTTTGAGCTGATTGTTTGGGTACTAAAAATGTAAAAGTTTGATCAGGGGTAACTACTGCTGCTGTACCATTATTTGACCCATCAGTGAATATATTTGGAGCATTCATGATAGGGGTCTTTCTTGTCATTTTTGGAAAAACTACAGGATGCTTAGACCAAAAAGACAACAAAGGATTAGATGGTAAGTGATTATCAAATGAAACATTAGATTTACACATGATTATTGCCCAAGTATTTAACTCATTAGCTAACTCATTAATTTGATCCATAGTATATGGAGTAATAATTTTATTGGGAGAAATCCCAAACACTCCCTTTGCTGCTTTTATTCCTTTGAGTATTAATTGTCCTACAGCCTCAGGATATCTAGTAAGAATAGTATTAGGAGAATAAGATAAATGTATCCACAATAATGGACCTTCTTGCCAAAATACTCCTGTAGGAATATTTTTTGTTGGTAGTACAATAAATAATAAAGGCAAACTTATATCAATTCTATCCAAGTGCATATTTTCCATATATGTTTCAATGATTTTTAATGCCTTTCTTGCTTCAGGCGTTAACATGCGGGGTGAATTTGGATCTGATGGACCTTTTAGGATATCAAATAAAGGTCCTAGCTCTCCTGTTGGTATGCCTAGATAAGGCCTTATCCAATTTATGTCTCCCAATAACTTTTGAAAGTCATTAAGTGATTTGAGTTGATCTACTCGTATTTGAATTTTTGGTGGACGGACCATGGTTGAGGATAACAGAACTCCTAGATAATTAATTGGAAGATTTAATTGTACTCTATCTATTGCTATCTCTAGATTATAACCTTTTAATAAATTTGTAAGTGTGGCATAACATTCTAGCAATGTGTTTTTATCTTTATGTGCCAATAACATATCATCCATATAGTGAAATATTTGTAGTTCAGGATTTTGATTTCTAAGTGGTTGGATTGCTTTGTTAACATAAATTTGACACATAGTTGGATTATTAGCCATCCCCTGAGGGAGTACTTTCCATTCATATCTCTGATCAGGACCTTCATGATTTAGTGCAGGGATAGTAAATGCAAAATGTGGACTATCCTCAGGATGAATTGGAATTGAAAAAAAAACAATCTTTAATATCTATAGCTAAAACATACCAGGTTTTTGGTAAAGCAGACAATTGGGGAATCCCTGATTGAGCAGGTCCCATAATAACCATCTCATTATTAATGGCTCTTAAATCTTGTAATAATCTCCATTTACCAGATTTCTTTTTAATGACAAAAATGGGAGTATTATGGGGAGAAACAGAAGGTTGTATATGTCCCTTTGCTAATTGTTGTTTGACCAGGTCATGGGCTATTTGTATCTTTTCTTCAGTCAAGGGCCACTGAGGAACCCACACTGGTCTGTCTGATTTCTAAGTAATTTTGATTGTCACAGTGGCCCTTTTTGAAAACCCAATCCATGTCTATTTATTTCTTGATCTATTTGAATTGGTGCTGTCATACCTTGTTCTTGTTCTCTTAATCTTTTTTCTTTTCTAAAGTTTTGTCTAGCCCTAGTAGTGGGCACGTTAGGACTGATGTTATTTGTTAATGTCAAGCCTAATTGATCTAGGACATTTCGTTCCCATAAATTTATAGGAAGATGATCCAATACATAGGGCTGTATAGTTCCTTCACATCCTTCAGGATCCTTCCAATCTAATACCATTGCACTTCTATGGGGATTAGTCGCCACTCCTAGGCCTCGAAGCGTTTGAGTGGCTTGTTGTAATGGCCAATGTTTTGGCCATTCTTGACGAGATATGATGCTGAGGCCAGCACCTGTGTCCAGCAGCCCATTAAAGTCATGTCCTTGAATATTTAGTTTTAGCATGGGGCGAGAATATAAATTTAAAGACAGCATAGGCCAATCTACACCTGTGGAGCCTAATCCCCTGGTACCTCTTTTTACAGTACGACTGGAAAATTTATCATGTAGGCTGGGTACTATTAGTAACTGTGCTATTCTATCCCCTGGTGAAATTACTGATATACCTCTTGGAGAACTAGCTATAATTTTTATTTCACCTTCATAATCGGGATCAATTACCCCGGGACTTATCATAAGTTCTTTTAGTGTAGAAGAACTGCGTCCCAATAATAAGCCTACTGTTCCTTGGGGAAGAGGTCCTTTTACTCCTGTGGGAATGATTTGAATTCCCATCTTTGGAGTTAGTACTGCTCTTGCAGAGGCATAGATGTCCAACCCTGCGCTCCCACTAGTTTGTCTGATGAGGGATTTAATGGATAATGTGTCCTGGGCACTACCTTGATGGTGCTGCTGGGTTCCTCCATTGCCCCGTATATTTGTGGTTTTGGGCCCCGGAGCATTGGGCCCTTTAGTCCGTTTTTTGGCAATGGAGCCTGATGCCTTTCTCCACGATATCGTGGGTAAACACTTGGTCCTTGTCCGTTTTTTGATAACGGAGTGCCCTCTATAGTGGTTTGAGAACAGCATTCATTAGCCCAATGTCTCCCTCTACGGCATCGTGGGCAAATACCTGGTATTCTACTCCTTTGATACCTAGCTTTGTTAAACCCTCCTCCTATGGGGAAATTCCTTTTAAAATGTCCTGTTTGATCACAATTGTAGCATGTTTTTGGCCTGGCATCTAAAGCCTGTTGTACTGCTGCTAAGACTTGCCCTTGTTCATTAATGTCTCTACATAATTTAATATATGTGTTTAAATCTTCATGTTTCCATGGTCTAATGACCTCTCTGCAGCAACGATTTGCTTGGTCATAAGCCAGTTGTTTTATAAATGGCATTGCCTGTTCTACATCTCCAAATATTCTAGAAGCTGTCTGAATAAGCCTATCTACAAATTCAGCGTAAGGTTCATTAGTTCCTTGTATTACCTTAGATAACTGTCCTTGTAAATCTCTATGCCCCTGTAAAGTTTTCCATGCCCTAATCACATCTACAGCAATTTGTGCATATACACCAGGATCATATTCAATTTGTTGCCGTTAACCCTCATAAGGTCCCTTTCCTAACAACATTTCCAGATTTCTTTGAGGGTAACCGGCTGCTGCATTTCGCCTAGCTGTCTCCATGCAGAATTCGTCATTGGCAACCTTCCATAACAAATATTGTCTTCCATTTAGCACAGATCGACACATGTTAGCCCAATCTGCTGGTGTCATGTCCAAGTTGGTAATAGATTCGACCATACTTATGGTGAAGGGTGCTTGCGGGCCATAGGTTGTTACAGCCTCCTTTAATTGCTTTACTGTTTTGAAATCTAAAGCACGGTGAATTCGTTGTTTTCCTGCCTGCTCAAGTACAGGGCATGCTAATCTTTGGGATCCTGCCTCAGGATTTTGTCCATCAACTACGGGAGTTGAGGGCCGCTCAGCTGTACGTGGAGCTGTTGGTTGAATTACGCCCTCTGGTGATAGAACGGAGTTAGTAGCAGCCTCCTGTTGTAACTCCCCACTTGATGGTCGTTTTTCCTCTAAGCTTTCTTTCTTCAAATTTTCCTCTGACTAGCTGGAGAGACCTTCTCTTTTGCTTGACCTGACATGTTTTTTACCACAGTTTGAACCTCTAACAATTTACTTAACAGTTTTTCGGTTTGTTTTTTACTAGTTTCTAATCTACTATAAAGGTAACGCAACCCAATAAGATAGCATAAAACAAAACCGAAACAGAATGAAACAAAAACGGAGCAAAGAATAGTTGTATCAATTTTCTCTTTCTCAGGGCCAAACAACTTCAAACCTTGAGCCAACCATTTTTCCCAGTTTGCCTGAGAAAATTCTAGGGATAGGCAGCTTGAAACAAAAACAAAATAAATCAAAAGAAGAACACATTATTTTTTGAAATGGTCACCCATTCTGTCGTCTTCCCTCAGGGGCGAGCAATTTTACTCACCTCCAAGCTTCAGGCGTTCCCCGTACGGGCCACCAGTTGCTGCAGTCTGGCTGGGCACAGGATCACGAGCCACTCGAACAGGAACAAACTTTATTTTTGAAATAACCGCCAATACCACGTACGTGCCCGGGAAGATTCCCGATCCACACCACGCGGCGTTCCACCGGTCTCCTCCCGGAACCCCAGCGCAAGTTCCTCCCCCGGAATTCCCTCCTACTGCACTTTCCCAACCAATGGGAACTCTCCAGGAGTCCCGCAGCAGGCCGAGGTAAACACAGGAGTCCGGTATCCATATGAATGTAATTTTTAACATAATCATATCATCTCAATGGCTAGCTGGCATCACCTTTCAATCAAAAATGCCATGCATCATATTAATTGGCTGTGGCTCTTAGCACTGGAACAATATTAAAAGACCTAACTTAAGTCTTACAGGTCTTTAAGAAAGAATAAAGGCAAATAGCATAGAAAGTGCATTCAGTACTATAAATACTCATATACAGATAGAAAATCTTGGTGGAACATAGGATAAAAATATAAATAACCCAAGGTAAACCAATATGTAATTCACACATAATATATAATTCTTTCCAAAATAAGCCTCCAAAATCTGCACACTCATAGACACATATATGTATAGACACAAATATACCCACATGCACATGCACATGTGTATATCTACATATAGATATACACATATACATACACGTATATGCACATATACATACATAGTTAAAGTAACTGAGGTATAAAATTGTTTGGATGAAACTGATATTGAATAAAAATAGAATTCCAGTTTGACAATGTTTTATGTATTTGCTACCTGTTGTCAGTTGTATTTTTGATGTTTGATTCTTTAAATAAATTATTTTTCAGGTGAAATAAAGTACATTCTGTGAAATAATAGAGGAAAGCTCCCTGATTTGAGACTGAGAAGGACATTCAGAAATCCAAAAGACATGACCAAAAAAGACCCTCTTCATGACATACTATAGTTTAAATGCTAAAAATCAGGAAAAAAAATAAACAATTCAAAACCTGCCAGAGGGAAATGCCAAGTAACTTATAAAGGCAAATGCACCAGAATAACGGCAGATTTCTCAGCATAAATTCTAAAGGTGAAGAGGGCATGGCAAATGTTTGTCAAGAACTAAAATAAAATACCTGTCAACCTAGACTACTATATCCAACAAAGAATCAAAGAATAAAGACATTTCAAGATAAGCATAAACTACAGGAACTTATGGCCACTAAGCCAGTATTTCAGAATATTTTAATGTTTTTATTAGTGAATTATAGTTATACATAATAGTAGGGTTCATTTTGACATAATCATAGATGCATAGAATATAATTTGCTTCATTTCAGTCCCACATATTTTCTCTTTCCCTGCCCCCACCTCATCTCATTGTTGCCCTTCTTCTACTCTACTGGTCTTCCTTTATTTATTTATTGTTTTTTAATTAATGCTTTTTTAGGCATTCATAAAGGTGAAATTAACTGTGGTATATTCATAAAATTACATAGCATAATTTGATCAATTTTATTCCATAGTTCATTCCTTTTCCTGTCCCGCCCCTCCCTTCCCCCATACCACACTGATCTCCCTTCTATTTTTAATGGGATCCCCCAATTTTTCCTCTAGCAACCATACATGTGAGAAAATATTCAATCCTTGACATTCTGAATCTTATTTATTTCACTTGGTCTGATGTTCTCCAGTTTCCTAGATTTACCAGCAAATGCCATAATTTCATTTTTATTCATAATTAAAACTTCATTTTGTGTTCTACATATAATATATATGGTCTTGAAAAAGAATAAAGGCAAATAGCAGCTTAGAAAGTTATATATATATATACACACACACACACACACACACACACACACATATATATGCATAAACAGTGAGACACACACACACACATATATATGCATAAACAGTGAGACACACACACACACACACACACACACACACTCCCCAAATTCTCACCAACATTTCAAGTTATTTGTACTATTGATGATTGCTTCTAACTGGAGTGAGATAAAATTTCAATGTAGTTTTGATATGCATTTCCCCAATTGCTAGGGATATTGAACATTTTTTCATGTTTGTTGGACATTAGTATTTCTTCTTTTGAGAAATATCCGTTTAGGTTTTTTTGCCCATTTATTGATTAGGTTGTTTGTTTCTTTGCTGTTAAGGTTTTTCAGTTCTTCATATATTCTGGATTGTAATCCCCTAATGGAGGAGTAGCTGGCAAACATTCTCTCACATTCTAGAGGTAAAGAGAATTTGTATTGGTTTCATTTCTTCTAGGGAGGCTGGCTACCTGTGGATTCTACAAAATGGCTGTCCCACCTGGCAAAACTTTTAGCCCACAGTTTGGGTTAAATCTTGTGATATTCTTCACTGTCTTTGCTACTTCTCTCCCATTTTAACTTGGTTTGCTTTTCTTTTCAACTGTTGTTAAAAAAGTAAGCTCATGGATTTCCTCTCCTTTTTCTCTTTGTTACCTCTTCTCCATCCCCACCCTGGTTGGGGTTTGTGGTCAAGGAATTCTGTTCTTATTTTTTGATCCAGTAATCAAACTCCAAATCCCTCCAAGTCTCAACGTGTAAAATACTGAGTTTCAAAGACTTTATTCTGTCATGCACTTCACTATTCAGCTGTTCTTTTATTGCTTTACATCTGGGCTGTGGAGGAGTTAAAGGTTGCTGTCCAGATTCATTCTGCCATCTTAAAAACCCCTTCTAAAATGGAGTATTATTCATCCATGAAGAAGAACAAAATTATGCCATTTGCAGGAAAATGTATAAAACCAGAGATCATTATGTTAAACAAAATAAGCCAGACTCAAGCAAGTATCACATGTTCTGTATAATATATGGGATGTAGGGGTAAAAAAAAAAAAAAAGACAAAATGAAAGTAGAAGGAGGGGATCAGGGTGACAGGGAAGGGTAGGCTAAAGGCAAATAAATGGGGATTTTAAATAATCAAAGTACATTGCATGAATATGTAAATATGACACAATGAAACAATTCTATATAATTTTATGCTCTAATAAAAAATCTATTTCTTTAACTTGCTTCTATCTCTTTAAGTTTCTCTGCTAGAATTTTTAGATGTTTCTTTGTGCTTTCTTCAAGTAATTGAATTTCCTTAAAATTGCTGTTTGAAATTCTCTATCTGAACATTCTCCTATATTGATCACAGAGTGGTCAGTTTCTGGAAACTTATCTCGAGTACTACATGAGGTTATTTTTTTTAGGTTATGTGTTTTTAAAGCACTTGATGCTTATTGGCTTGTGAAGTTATCTAGGCATTGCAAAATCTGGTGTTTATTTCACTTTCCATAATTTGGCTTGCTTTGTGCCTGTCTTTCCAGAAATTCAGAGCAGGCTGCTTATGTTCTCAAGCCTGTAGTCACTTCCACTATCTCAGCACTAGATGGCACTCAGGTCCAGATTTGCCAAGAATCTGCTGGTAATTTATTGTTGCTGTTTCAGTACTAGAGGGCAATCCAAATCTCCAGTTGTCCCCAATACTCTATTTCATATATTGTTGAGAAGGAAAGAATACAGTATTTTGTGTACATAAGTTTCTCCCTGAGGCCAGTTTAGGCTCGGATGCCTCATCCACAGTTACTGGTCTGTAGATCCACTATAGGATTCTACCCAGAGGTGGGCAGAAACATTGTGAATGGGTCAGACCTAGCTCCTTTGTCACATCTATGTACAATAAACCTGCCAAGCTGAGTCACACCCTAGGCCATGGCTCACAATTAATACCACAAAACTGAGTTAAGAACAAGGTTCACAGTTTCACGGGCTGTGTATTTCTGAGATAGACTCATGGCACAACACTGCTTCAACCAACTACTGGTGATGCTTTATCCATTCATCAGTTGATGGACATCTAGGCTGATTCCATAACTTGGCTATTGTGAATTGTGCAACAATAAATATGGGTATGCAAGTAACTGAAGTATGCTGACTTTAATTCATTTGGGTATGTACTCAGGAGTGGTATAGCTGGAAACTCTATACTGATTAAAATAATACCATACTAATTTATATTCCCACCAACAGTGTATAAGTATTCCTATTTCCCCACATTCTCACCTGCATTGGAATTTTTGGTGATAGCCATTCTTACTGGGGAGAGATGGAATTTCTGTTGTTTTGATTTGCATTTCCCTGATGGCTAAAGATGTTGAACATAGTCTTCATATAAATATTAACCATTGGCACTTCCTATTTTTTTTTTAGAGAGAGAGAGAGAGAGAGAGAGAGAGAGAGAGAGAGAGAGAAGAGAGAGAGAGAATTTTTAATATTTATTTTTCAGTTTTTGGTGGACACAACATCTTTATTTTTTTTTAATGTGGTGCTGAGGATCGAACCCAGAGCCCCGTGCATGCCAGGCGAGTGTGTTACTGCTTGAGCCACATCCCCAGCCCCTGTACTTCCTATTTTGAGAAGGATCTTCATTTCATTTGCCCATTTATTGATTGGTTTTTTTAATGTCTTTTTTAAAATATATTTTGGATATTAATCTTCTATCAGAGAAGTAGTTGGGAAAGTTGTTCCCTTACATAGGTTGCATTTTCATCCTTCTTTCCATTGTTCAGAAGGAGATATTTAATTTTAAGCAATACCATTTGTCATTTTTGCTACTATTTTCCTAACTCTTGGAAGTTGTTTCCTGTGCCTTTATCTTGAAGTATTTCCCCTATGTTTTGTTCTAGAAGTTTCAAAGTTTCAAGTCTTATATTTAGGTATTTAATCCATTTTGAGTTGACTTTTGTACAGTTTGAGGGATAGGAGTCTATTTTTCAATCTTCTATATATGGATATCCAGTTTTCTCAACAGTATGAAAATGACCATCCTTTACCAATGTATGTTTTTGGTAAAGTCCACAACAATGAAAATTACAGAACACAGAAAAAAGAAATTAAAGAAGACACCAGAAAATGGAAGGACTTCCCATGTTCATGGATTGCCAAAACTAATGATTAAAATGGTTATATTACGCAAAATGATCTACAGATTTAATGTAATCCCTATCAAAACACCAATGACATTCTTCACAGAGTTGGGGAAAACAATCCTAAAATTCATATTGAAAAAGAAAAGACCCAGAACAGACAAAGAAATCCAGAGCAAAAAGAGCCATGCTGAAGGTATCATTTCTTACAGAGTCATAGTAACAGAATCATGGAACTGTCATTAAAACAGACATGTATGGGGCTGGGGATGTGGCTCAAGTGGTAGCGTGCTCGCCTGGCATGCGTGCAGCCCGGGTTCGATCCTCAGCACCACGTACAAACAAAGATGTTGTGTCTGCCAAGTACTAAAAAAAATAAATGTTAAAAAATTCTCTCTCTTTCTCTCCCTCTCTCACTCTTTCTTTAAAAAAAAAAAAAAAAGAAAAAACAGACATGTAGACCAAAGGAAATAGAATAGCAGACACAGAAAGAAACACACTCAGATATTGCATCAAATTTATGAGACATATTAATCTTTAATTTTTTGTGTCTACTTCATCTGGTTTTGGTTATTAGGTCATATTAACATAATAATAATATGTTACTATTATTAACTGAATTTGAATTCTTTAAACTTTGAATTATCCAGTCAAACTATCTCACCCTGGGAGATCCATTTGGAGGAGTTTTTAATCACAAATTCCATTTCATTCATATACATAGTATACTATACATATGTGTGTATATATATGTATATATTCACAAACTCAGATATAAAACAATTCAGATTACAAACAAATTCAGATATAAAACAATTCAGATTATGTTTCATCTTGATTTTTAGTACTTTGGTTTTTGAGTTTTTCCAAGTTCTAAAAGTTATAAGCACAAACTTTTTAGTATCTTTTTCTTTATTCCCTTATCTTTTTTAGTATTTCTTTGTTTTTATGACTGCAGAATATGTAATAAGACATCTGTTTCATTCCATACATTGGTGTTTTTTCCTCCTCCCTTTTTATATTTGTAAATCTTCATAAAGTTTTATCAATTACATTGATTTTCAAGTACTCATCTTTTTGTTTCATTGATTTTTTCTAGTGTTCTTGTTTTCAATTTCACTGATATTTTTTTTTATCTTAATTGTCTTCCTTCAAATTATTTTGGTTTTAATTTGTTTTTTTGTCAAGGTTTTTAAAGAATTAACTTTGATTATGAATCAATCTTTCCTCTCTCCTAATGTAAGTATTTAGTGCTATAAATTTTCTTCTCATTTCCATTCATTTGTGCCCCTTTAATTTCTTTTAAGACATCCCTATTGGCTAGTAGAAGTATGTTCTTTAATTTTAAATTGTGTTAGTTTTTTTGACATTGTGACCAAAATACCTAACAAGAACAACTTAGAGGAAGAAAGTTTATTTGGGGCTCAGAGTTCCAAAGATTTTGGTCCATGGTTGGATGACTCCATTGTTCTGGGTCTGAGATGAAGCTGAACATCATGGGGACAGGGTGTGAGAGAAGAAAGTTGCTCAGCTCATCACAACCAAGAAATAGAAGGAAAGAGAGAGATTGATAAGATATAATCTGCCTGGGCATTTCCTCAGTGATCAATTTCCTGCAGCCATGACCCACTTGCCTACAGTTACAACCCACTATTCAATTCAGATTCTTAATTCACCAAATGGATTAATTCTCCAATGATGAGGTTATAGACTCATAATCTAATGATTTCAGCTCTGAGCATTCCTGTGTTAAAAGCCCTAATCCATAAGCTTTTTTTTGGGGGGGGGGGGGACATTAAACATTAAACCACAACAGAAGTGTTTGGAGATTTTACTGTTTTCCTTTTATTACTGAGTTTTACTTTTATTCAATTGTGGTTAGAGTATAGTTTCTGTATGATTTGAAATATTTTAAACATATTGAGTTAAGCTTATTACTCAAGATATAATCTATCTTTTAAAATGTTCCATGAGTTTTTGAAAAGCATATGTGATCTCTTATTACTGAGTGGAATATGCTATGATCCTGTTATTTGTATTAAGTTTTCATATATGCTTGCTAATTTTCTGTCTACTAATTTTATCAATTGTTGTGAGTAAGGTATTCTATCCCACGGTACAAATGTGGATTTGTCTATTTCTACTTTTAGCTATACCAGATTTTATTTCACATAAGTTGTAAAAAGGATGACCTGTGAGAGAGATGAGAGATGGCTAGGATAGAGGCAGAAACAGAAGAGTACAAATCTACTCAGGAGATTCTGAAGTACCATAAGTTTGAGAACCAATGGAGTAACATAAAATGGTGCTTCTAGAAAGTGGAAACATCTGAACAAAAGCAGAAATATAAGCTATGTTTCAGATGATGAGAGGGCCAACTCAATGAGGTGATAGGATACATCATACGGTGTAAGGGCAAATACATTTATACTGGTAAGAGTATGAGAACACATAGAAACATTACAAAATTAGATCTAATGTTACAAAATAGAGCTCACTTGAAGGATTTGAGGCAGGAGCTTGACATATTGGCTGAGAATTATTGTTGTTAAAAGCACAGGCTCAGGCTCTAGTACTAAACTCCCTTGTTCATACCCCATTATCCCCAAATTCTACCTGTGAGAACCTTGGGAAAGCTACTTAACTTATTAAAGTCAATATTTCAGAATTATTAGACTGACACTATCAGTGAGGATAACTAAGTAAAGATGACTCATTTGGTTAGAATGAACATTGTTTTAGAAAACAGTTCTGTTAATCCCTCTTCCAGCAGCAGAATGTTAAAGTTGTGAAAGAGCTATGGTATTTTGCTAAGATGACCTTTGTATGTAATGCTTAACCAGCATGTAGGGCATTTTTTTTTTTGAGGGAAGATCTTTCTCAATTCTTTCAAGGCTTGGCAGTCTAGTGTGGATTTCATTTTTTTTTCACCAGAATTGAGGTATGCTGTGGGAAGTACTAGAAGCACTATAATATTCAGTATAAATCTTGTAGAAATATTTTATTGTTTCCCATGGAAAGCAAAGCACGAAAGGAAAATGAGAAAATAAGATAGACCTAAGAAGAGAGGGGTTAGCATTGCTATTAAACATATTAAATCATTTAATCCTCACAATGACCCTATGAGGTAAGTACTATTATTGACCCAAATTTGTCAATGAAGTTCAGAGGATTTAAGGAACTTACCACAGTCACAAAGTCACTAAATGACCAGACTAAGGTGAGACTCAGAACTCTGATTCCAAAATCCATGCTTTTGGGGGGTACTGTCCTGACTATTTGGATTTTCTTTTTCTATAACTTTTGCAATTTCTTTCTTGAAGTTATCTGAAAGAGAAGAAGAGAGGGAAAGGCAACAATTTTAAGATTTTAGAAAACACTGGAAAGACACAAAAGTATAAGACCTTTGAAAACACAGAGAACACAAAACAGCCAACAGGGCTTATAGGATACAGAATTGGACAAAGGGTAAGATGCATTATCAGTACCAACAATGATTAACAGTGACCTGGAAATGGGACTAATCCGCAATATACTTTATTCCTGCACTCAAAGGATATTTACTGAACACCTGTTATGCACTAGGCTCTCCTCTAGGCATTGGTCATCTCATGGAGAGCAAAACAGAAAGTTCATAAGAATGGAGCTTCCATTTCAGTGGTCCCTTACACATGTGAAAACTATATCATGGCACACATTGTTAATTGTTAACAAGAAACTATAAACAAACATGTAAAGATAGCTTGATAGGATGGGTCTTGGTTTAGCTAGAATGGTCAGAGGAAAGTTTTCAGAGGCATAACATCTAAATAGAAATTGTAGCTTGCCAACCAAGACCATTAATCTGGAATCAGTAATGGATGCCTGGAGATTTTCAGGGAAGATTCTGAAATTTGAAGTCCACTGTGGTAATCCAGTCAAGACATGAAAGATGAGTGTGGTTGTAAGGAGAGTTGTTGATTCTAGGCAGAGGAGTAATTGCAAAAAATGCGTGGAAACAAGGATAGAAATATAGCTCCCACGCTACCCTCAGAAAAGACACCCGAAATCCAAAAAGTTTTCTCAGAAAGGGATTCCACTTTTTCTTCAAGACATATTTAGTCAGGGGAGAAAGGAAGTAACAATGATTTTTAAAGTGTAGATTGTAAAAAGTAAGAAATACAGAGCTATGAATCAATCCAGAATCTCATCCTAAAACGTTAAAGGCAAATGGAGGTCAAACATAGGCCAATCCTGTGACAAACAGGGAAGTTGGAAACAAAATGTTAGTAGGCAACATTCAATTGACTAATTTAGAGTAATTTTAGTTTAGAGTAATTTTCTTTACTGGATGCAAGTACCTTAGAGAAAAATACCACCTGTGAGATGCACAGAGGCTGAAGCAGGGTGTTACTGGTATTGGCTCTCAAATATTCATGTGATTTCAATGTAAGAAAAATTATTCCACTTCTTTCAATCCTCCCACTGTCATTATAATTCAACAATTAGTCATTCTTTCTCTTAGATCTGGATGTGATTTTGTTTTCCTCTGATTAGACAAACACACACACACACACACACACACACACACACACACACACACATACCCGGGTTTTTGTGTGTATGGTGCTGGGGATTAAACCCAGGACCTTGTGCATGTGAGGCAAGCACTCTACCAACTGCGCTGTATCACCAGCCCAATGCATACAGTTTTAATAAACGATTTAGAGTAAATTATTAGGACAATTAATCTTTTTACTTAATAAACATGAAGTCTATATTTGCTGTATATAATGTGACATAGGCATTTTAGATAAATATATAGTAAATTAAAGAAAATGATGATAAGCCATGATTCATGGTCCAGGTAGAATGACTTTTCTGAAAACCTGTGAGAACTTCTTTACTAATTAAATTTACATAAACTAGCCCCACTGATGAATCAAAATAACTCCTTTTTTTAATTGGTGCATATTAATTACATAGATTTGGGGGTTTCATTGTAGCATATTTATGCATATATAAAATCATAATTTGAGCAATTTTACTCCCCATTACTTCATTCCTCCACCCTCTCCTCTTCTCTCACCTTGATCCTCTTCCTCTACCATAATGGCCCCACTTTATTTTCATGAGATTCATTTTTAATTGGTTCTTTTTAGTTATACATAACATTAAGATTCATTTTGACATAATTATAAAAGCATAGAATATAATTTGTTCTAATTCAGTCCCCAGTACTTCCCCTTTCTCTCCTTTTCTTTCCCCCCCTTCCTTTCCTTCTACTCTACTGATCTTTCTGTTATTCACTCATAGTTTTTTTTTTTTTTAATTAGTCTCTTATGGATACAGCCGATGGTGAGATTCACTGTGGTATATTTATATATGTACATAATAAAGTTAGGTCACATTCATTCTACTGTCTTTTCTTATCCCATCCCTCCTCCCTTCTCTTCATTCTCTTGATTACTCCACTAGAGATCCTTTTTTTTTCCTGTTTATTCCCTCTAGCTTCCATATACCAAAGAAAACACACTATTTTTCTCTTCTAGTCTGGTTTACTTTACTCAAAATTATGATCTCTAGTTCCATTCATTTTCCTAGAAATGATATAATTTCATTCTTTTTTACTGGTTGAATGAAACTTCAGTGTTTATATATACCACATTTTCTTTATCCATTCATCATTGGAGGACACAAAGACTGATTCCATAAGTTGGTTGTTGTGAATTGTGCTGCAATGAACATGGATATGCATGTATCTCTACAGAACACTGACTTTAATTCTTTTGGATAAATACCAAAGTGTGGATGGGGTAAAAATGGGAGCTCATATCCCACTTGAATCAAAGTGTGAAATATGATATATCAAGAACTATGTAATGTTTGGAACAACCTACAATAAAAATTAATTTAAAAAAAAAAAACAAAGTGTGGAATAGCTGGATCATATGGTGGATGATATGGTAGTTCTATTTATAACTTCTTAAGGAACCTCCATATTGATTTACATAGGGGCTGTACTAATTTACATTCCCACCAACAATGTATAAGAGTATCCCCCCATGCATGCTTGCCAGGAAAAAAGTGACTCTTAAAGTGCTAATTCCTCTTTAGTTTATTGATCCCTTAGCTTTTTGCAGGTTCCCATTTCCAAGCGTGAAGATGGAATGATTAAAATAATCATGTCAGCTCTCAGGACATTAGTTTGAACTCAATGATGATTTAATCTCTGAATTTCCCCACAATCCATAATGATAATTGTATGCACTCTATATTTTTATATTTAAAATTTAATTGAATACATTAAATATGCACATGAAAAATAGTCAAATCACAGGGAAAATTAGTGCTAACTATCTATATAACTTTCAATGAGTATCATACTCTCTCTAGCCATATCAGGAAATTACATACCTATTGGACCTATAAGTCCTAAACTGTAAGGCTATCTGTTGGAGTCAGAGACTGAATTCTTTGGAACAATAATTTATTAATATATTATTTATTCAGCTAATATTCTTATTATAATCTCTATTACACTCTGGATTCTGAGTTAGATTCTGGGAATAAAAAATGAATTATATTCCAGGCTTCAAGAAATCTACAGTATAAAAGGTGGTTAAGTCAGAAAAGAAGATCAATAGAGTCATGGGTGTCATTAAAGCAATCTCTATGTAGTATAAAATTATGGCTATGATTTATTGACACATCAAAATGACACATCAAAAATGGTGTTAGGAGCTCAGGGTTAAAATGCCAATAACTAAGTTATTATGTGCTATTTAACCTATACCTCTAAAACAGATATCATGATTATTTCAATTTATAGTTGAGAAACTGAATTTTTAAAAACTCAATTATTTGTCCTAGTTCAGCCAGTGAAAAAGTGGTACAGAAAGCATTTTGACCAAAGTAGTAAGACTCCAGAGTCTGCACAATTAGCCAGTATACTATTTAGCCCCAAGGCAGAGACCTGATAATTAAATGCTTAAGTCTAGCACAAAGATATATACACTTCAAATAAGGTAAAGGCAATGTGGTAATCAGAATTATAAAGGTATACTCTCAAGATTCCCAACACCCAGTTATTCCATTAATCTTAGGTTCTGTTGTGAAGTAAAATAATTTTGGCTAATCCTAAGAGATTATTCTGAATGATTTGGGTGGTCCCAAGATGTCTTTTAAAATAGAGGAGGAGGGCGGATGGCGGATCAGAGAGATTTGGAGAAATAGTGTTATGCTCGAATTCAGGACCCCCAAAGACCACCAGAGACCCAAGATTGATGTAAGCAGCAAAGAGGTGTTTATTGCGAGCTAGCTCGGTCCTCCGTGCGCACACACAGCAACTGGTGACGCTGAGAGGCCCCGAAACCAAGGTTTGCAGCATTTTTATACATTCTTTGGAGAGGGCAGGGACTTCACATACATCATAGCCTCTTTTAGCAAATCATCACACACCGCGGGAAAATCAAATAACAACTCTAAAACATGATTAGCACATTCACTAGCTGGAACAAGTTGTCTAGGGGTGATTGGTCAGTACAAAGGGGGTATTCATTTGAACTGATTGGTTTAAGCCAAGAGGGGTGTTCATGCTGAACTACATGGTTTCCCAACACATTATCAACCACCATAAACCACTGGGAGGGTCATCTGGCATCCCAGGTATTTCCCTGTTCATGCTGATTGGTGGCTGCTACGGGGCTGCTATGGATCCCCACCTAGCCTGACTGAGTCAGGGACACCTGGCGCAGCAGATCTCTCCTGTAGATAAACAATTTAGCAGGGTGGGAATGTGCCTAGGAGTGCTCTGTGGGTTTTTCCAAGGACAAAGGTCATGTCCCTTCCTTGGACAGGCTTTGCTCTGAGGTAGAGGCTGGTTTTTCAATAGAAAGAGGCACATGGAATGAGGCAGAAGAGAAGATTGGAAATATTTAACTGAAGACCCAATTTGCTGTTACTGGCTTTGAAGACAAACAAAGTATCAAAGAATGTGGGCAGCCACTCAGCCAACCACTAACAAGGATACAGGGGGCTGGGGCTGTGACTCAAGTGGTAGCGCGTTCGCCTAGCATGTGTAAGGCACTGGGTTCGATTCTCAGCACCACATAAAAACAAAATAAAGATATTGTGTCCACCTAAAAATAAAAAATAAATTAAACAAAAAAACAAGGATACAGGGACTAAATGGAATTGAATTAGGTCAATTACCTGAATGAGCTTTGTTTTATGCTGCTTTTTTGCAGCTATGATCAAAAGACCTAACAAAAACAATTTTAAGGAGGAAAAGTTTATTTGGGGGCTCACAATTTCAGAGGTCTCAGTCCATAAACAGCCAACTCCATTCCTTGGGGCTCTAAGTGAGACATAGCATCATGGTGGAAGAGTGTGGTGGAGGGAAGCAATCATATGTTGATCAGAAGGCAGATGATACACTTATCAGATATAAAATATAAAGCCCAAAGACAGGGACCCACCTCCTCCAGCCCCACTCTACCTGTCTTCAGTTAATCTACATCAGGGGATTAATTCACTGATTATATCAAGGCTCTCATAATCTAATAATTTCACCTCTGAATGTTCTTGCATTGTCTTACACAAGAGTTTTTGTGGGACACCTCACACTCAAACCATAAGAAGCTTGAAAGAGGATTATCTTCCAGAGTCTCCAGATAAGAGCTGAGGTCACCCAATACCTTGATTCTGGCCTGTGAGACCTGGAGCAGAGAAACCAACCAAGACACACTGCTGTTGGATTTCTTACCTACAGAAACTGTGAAATAATAAACTTTGTTTTTTGAAGATACTAAGATTGTATTAATTTGTTACAGAAAAACTGTGAAGTTTGCCCTTGGGTGAAGCAAAAGGGAGAGGGTGGTCATTACCCCCTAGAATCTTGAGATGAAATAACAAAATATAAATTATCTCATCTAAATCTCCAACTTACTACTCTGTAAATCAATGGAGGTATGATGTGGGGGCCTAGACATTCTCAAAATTACCATCCATATTTAAAATTCCAATGGTGCAGTTATATTTAACTTGAAGTCATATGATATATATATTTATAGATTTCTATTGTTTAAGTTATTGAATCAGAATTTCACAGCAACATGAAACTTAATCTGTTGATTGAATTCTTCACAGAATTCTTCACAGAATTCTTCAGCTAAGGCCAGCCACTTAGCTTCTCTGTTACTTCAATGCTAAAATAATAGTAATGATAGAGTGTTCCACATAAAGTTTTCTGTAATATTTAAATGAGTTAATTTGTGTTAGAGGGCTTAGAAAAACAGCATAATAAATATTCAACATATTACCACTAGAATTTTTTAGAGAAACCAGAAGCCCAGATTTTATCAAGGAACTTTACTTTTGGGGGAAGGTGGCAGCTCAGAGGGATTAGCAGTTGTATAACAGCACATTGAGAAAGATAAATGGTGATAAAAGACAGGGAAAAAAACTCAATGAGTAAGCAAGCAGGAGAAAATAAAAAATATTGGTTTCTATAATAGATAATTAATAAAAACAACAAACAACATCAGTATTGGGCATGCTATGGCTCACTGTGGGAGGGGGAAACACTCTTACAACAAGCCAAAAGGTATTCTCCCACCAAGCTTAAGAAACTGAACAACATCCCCACAATTGGAGCAGATAAACTCAGAAAATCTGGGCTGTGCCTACATAGGAGAAAGTCCACAATTTCTCTGGGTGGAGACAGAATCAACATTCCAAAGCAGAGGTGATTAGAGCTTCCCTAGAAGAGAAGGCTAGAGTGGGAAAGGGCTTATTGATTGGACTTCCCCAGCCAGTAGACCAGGAATTCCTGCCATTTACCATTGTTTTTCAGAAATAGTTTTTTTTTTTTCACTTTCTCTTTTTATTTTCTTTTTGTCCTGTATTTGGGATACTTGCTTTTTGAATATCCAAGAACAAACAACTATTTAGGCTCTACTTCTCACTGGAATGGTGGGTTCCCATTCTGAGAGACAATCTGAGCAAAAAAGAGTCTGGGACTCTGGGGAGAAACTCAGAGTGACTATTCAATCACTTTGCAAAGTGGAGAAGAATAAAAGACATTCCTATTTAAAATTGATAGGATGATCTTTGGGATAGTTTGGTTGATGGGTGTGGGGGAACTGGAATAAATCAGGAACAGACAGAGTCCTACCTCCTTCACACCCAGAAGTGACGGGATGATAGAGTAATGCTCCCACACACCTCTCCTCAGCACACACAGGGTTTCTCAGAACAGGTAGTGCAATTCAGTCCAGGACAGTCTACAGATGGAGCACGTGGAGGAGCTGTCCAGATGTTTTGTGAGACTCTTATCCTCAGACACAACAACAAAGCCATTTTAAAAAATATTTTTGTTGTTGTTGTAGTTGGACACAATACCTTTATTTTTTTAAATTGATTTACATGTGGTGCTGACAATCGAACCCAGGGCCTTGAATGTGCTAGGTGAGTGCTCTACTGCGGAGCCACAACCACAGCCCAACAAAGCCATTTTTGACAGTGAAATCTGTTCATTCCCATCTCGCCTTCTAGTAGCGTTAGTCAGGCAAGAAGGGGGCCAAATTCAGCAAACAGACTCACCTCACAAATTTGGCTGGTTTGGGTCAGAGCTAAAAACAAATAGTATGATATTTGCATCATACAAACTTCCTCACAGTTCAAAGTTTCTAAAATTGAAACACCAGATATAAAAGTCTTTATTTCAAAAACTTCAACAAGAAATAACATGAACCTCTATGATAATTATTTTATAATCCAATTGATACTAATACTTAGTGTCTCCTACATACAACTTTTTGCTTCACTACCATCTGTCTCCCCTATTCTATGTCCATTTTATTTTCTCCATTTTAAACTGACATCCCTTCCCCACTCATTTAATTTCTTCTTTCTTTTTCTTTTATTCCTATCTCTATTTTCTTTCTTGTAGCCCATCTTCAAATTCAATATAGTGTATAATTATTAATGTGTAAGCTTTTCAGCCTATTTGTTATAACTCTTCACCCACATTCCTTCTGGATTAAGAAAGTTGTGGCAATTGTTAGTTATTACACTTATAAAATATGTTTATATATACTTACTCTTGAATTATCACTGTTATTTGTGAAATTCACTCCTTTCAAAGAATAATTGGGGGTTGAAATTAACACTGATTTTGCTTACCAAATGTGTTGGTGCCTATATTTTGATAACTGTACTTATTGTAATGACATAAATACTCACCAAAGTATCTGCACATAAAAGAGAAAGAGAAATACATCTCAATAGATGTACAAATCTAGGACCACTGAAAACATGAGGACAACAGGTCAACAAGACAACTACAAAAATTTACTTATACCTCCAATAACTGAACCCACAGATATTGAAGGACATGAATTCAGAGAAGATCACAAAAACTTTATTATTAAAATAACTGATAAAAGAAGATCTAAGGAATAGAATGAGATAAAATGCAGCAAGTGAAAGAGTATTTCAACAAAGGGTTAGAGATTCTAAAAAGAAACCAAAAGGAAATTCTGGAAATAAAAGACAAAATAAATCAAATAAAATATCTAGTTGAAAGTATCACCAACAGATTAGATTACATAGAAAACAGAACTTCAAGCCTTGAAGATAGGGTATGTGAATGTTGATCAGTAATAAGGAAAAAAATATGAACTGAATACACAAAATCTCTGGGACAACATTAATATCAAATATTACAACAATTGTAAGAGTCATTGGAATTGAAGAGGGTATGGAGATGCAGGCTAATGTCATTAATAACCATTTCAGTGAAATCATAGCAAAAAAATGTTACAAAAACATTAGGAATATGGATATCCACTTATAGGAAGCATACAGAAGCCCAATGAGACAAGATCAAAAAATACTTCTCTACAAAACATTATAATTAAAATGCCTAACATTCAGAATAGGATGGAATTTCAAAGCCTCAGGAGAAAACTGTCAGGTCACAGAGGTTAACAGATGATAACTTCTGATATCTGAGCTTCGACTCTAAAATCCAAGCAGGCTTGGAGTGAGATATTGTAAGTCCTGAAAGAAAGTAAAGAAAAAAAAAAAAAGAATTGCTACATTCATCAAAGCTATCCTTCAGAATCATAGAAGAAATGAAAACATTCCAGCATCAGCACTCACGACCAACACTGCAGCAAAAAAAAGAAAGAAAGAAAGAAAGAAAGAAAGAAAGAAAGAAAGAAATACTATAAATAGCAGAACAAGAAAAGAAACACCAAAACCACAAAATGGAGGAAGCTCACTAGAAGAGCAAATAAAAATTAAGATCATATCAAAGCCAGGTATGATGGCATAGTTGAGCAATCCCAGCAATTTGGGAGGGTGAGGCAGAAGGATTGCAAGTTCAAAGCCAGTCCTAAACAATTTAGAAAGACCTTATCTCAAAATAAAAAATGAAAAGGTCTGAGATGTATCTCAGTGGTTAAGTGCCCCAGGGTTCAATTCCTGGTACAAAAAAAAAACATATTGAATATATGAAACACATCAACACAGCAGTAAATAATAAATAGCTTTCCATAATAAAACTGAATATAAATAATCTCATGGTCTCATCTCTCCAATAAAAAGGCAAACTGGAAGAGTGAATTAAAACAGAAGACCCAACTATATATTGATTGCAAAAGACTCATAGGCAAAGACATTCACAAGCTGAAAGTAAAAGGATGGAAAAGAATATTTCATGCAAGTAGAGTCCAAGCAGAAGTAGCTATTCTCATATCTGACAAAGATTTCAACCAAAAATCAGTCAGAACAGACCAAAATATTCACTTCATACTGATAAAGGGAAAAATTCAACAAAAGGATAGAAAAAAGTAAATATTTATGCCTCAAACGTTGGTATACCTAATTACATAAAACAAACACTTCTTTATATAAAGATTCAAACAGGACCCAATGTAATAATAATGGGTAATTTTAGTACACCTGTCTCACTGATAGGTAATCCACATACAATATGAATAATGATATTTCTGACCTAAAAATACTATAAATCACATGAACCTACCAGATCTCTATAGAACATTGCATCCAACATCAGCTGAATTCACTTTCTTCTCAAGAACTCATAGAGCCTTCTTCAAAATAGACCATATTTGTAGTCACAAAGCAAGTCTTGGCAAATACAAAAAAAAAAAAAAAAAAATTCTTACAATGCCGTGGCTCTTATCAGATGAAGTTAGGAATGAAGTTAGAAATATACAGCATGAAATATTATAAAAACATGGAGATTGAACAATACAGTTTTTAAAAAGTTTTTAGTTGTCAATGGATCTTTATTTTATTTATTTGTTTGTTTGTTTGTTTATTTATTTATATGCAGTGCTGAGGATCAAACCCAAGGCCTCACACATGCCAGGCAACTGCTCTACCCTTGAGCCACAACCCCAACCCTGAACAATACACTTTTTGACTGATGATAAAATCATAGGGGAGAGGAGGGGAGGAGTAGGAGGATAGGAAGGGAAGCAGAATAGAATAGACAATATGATTGATGTATGTACATTCCATGTATGTATTATATGTCAAAATACATTCTGCTGTCATGTATGACTGAAAAAATAAAAATAAAAAATAAAATAAAGATAAAATCATAGAATAAATAAAGGGAGAAATTTTTAAATTCCCAGAATTAAACAAGAATTTTGATAAAAATAAAATTATCTCTACTTGTTGATGACAAGTGCCTATATTTAGAAGACAAAAAGATTCCACCAGAAGACTCCTAGAGCTGATACATTTCTCAAAGTAGCAAAATACAAGATCAAAATACAAGTATCAATAGCTTTCTTGTACACCAATAGTGAACTTGATGAAAAAGAAATCAAGAAAACAATTCCATTTACGATAGTCTCAAAACAATAAAATACCTGGAAATAAATTTTACAAAGAAAGTGAACCACCTCTACAATAAAAACTGTAGAGCACTGAAGAAAGAAATTGAAGCACACATAAGAAAATGGAAAGATCTCCAATGGTCTTGAACAGGCAGAACTAATATTTTTAAATCAGCTTATTACCAAAAATGACCTACAGGTTCAATGCAATCCCCATCAAAATAATAATGAAATTCTTCACAGAAAAAAATAGTTCTGAAATTCATATGGAAGAATAAAAGACCCAGAATAGTCAAAGCAATTCTGAGCAATAGTAGCATTGCTGGAGGCATCACAATACCCAATCTTAAATTATACAACAATCCTCTAGTAACAAAAACTGCATGACATTGGCATAAAAGCATACATAAGTCTAATGGAATAGAATAGAGTTCACAGAGACAAACCCACACAAATAGTCATCTGATTCTTGACAAGGAAAGAGTCTTTTTAAAAAATGATGCTAGGAAAACTGGATATCCATATGTAGAAGAATGAAACTAGATCCCTACTTCCTACCCTGCAAAAGAGGTCAACTTAAAGTGGATCAAAGACCTAGGGTTTAGACCAGAAACTCTGGAAGAACTAGAAGAAAACAGAGGGTCAACACTTCAACATATAGGCATAGTCATTGGTTTCCTTAAGAGTCCTAAATCTCATGAAATAAAACCAAGAATCAGTAAGTGGGATGGCATCCAATAAAATGTTTCTGCTAAAATCAGCATACTATAATGATCTATGCATATTAATACTCACAGCAGTGCAAGCCATAATAGCCAAGTTATGGAAACAATCTAGGTGTTGTCAACAGATGAATGGATAAAGAAAATGTGATACACACACACACATACACACACACACACACACACACACACAATGGAGATCTACTCAGCCATAAATAAGAATGAAATTAGGCATTTTCTGGTAAATAGCTAGAACTGAAGAACATCATGCTAAGTGAAATAAGACACAGAAAACCAAAGGTTTAATGTTTTCTGTCATTTGAGGAAGCAAGAGCAAAATAATGGGAAAGGGAAGGGAACATAAAAGTCTAGAAGGGAACATAAAAGTCTCTGAGAGGCTGCTAATATTCTGTTTCTTTTCCTGGGTTCTGGTTACACAGATGTGCCCATTGAATTCTACACACTTGATGTGGGCACTTTACACATATATTTATATATAATATTTCAATAAGTTTACTTAAAATTATTCCTCTCAAATTAACTATGTGGCTAGGGTATGAATTTACATCTTCCTTAGGCCAGTGTGCCTAGTATTTGACTACTACATACAGGCTATTCTAATCAATTATAACAAGATACACACACACACACATACACACACACACACATTTTCATTTCAGTCTAACTATTCTTGAATCCTACTTCTGCTACCTATTAGATGTATGACCTTGGGCAAGTGAATTAACAGTTCTACACTTCATTTTTCTCTTTAACAAATGAGAATAATGAGTACCTACTAATAATTACTGTGAGAATGCAATTGCCATCCTTTAACTAATGATCACCAAGTCATCATAATAATCATTCTCATAACTCTTTTGTTCCCATTAAATAATTGTCCTCACCAGACAGATTTTCATGTTCCTGTATAAAGAATTATAAATATCTTCTAGGAAGTGTTTCCTAAATCATGGTAGCACAGCTACAGGAAAAACCTAAGGATGTGAACAATTCAATGCTGTCTGTTGTTGGTTATCTAATTTTTAGGAAAAAAATATTTTTAAAAACCTTCCATAGAATATATTCATACTTACAAATTTTTGGCTCTGGGCACAACTGTTATCCACTAACATACTCTTTTTCACCTACAACCAATATGCTTGTCCACACCACCAAGTGCCTCCTCTTTATTGTCTCTGTTGACTCCGAGACATAACTGGAATTTTCCCTCAAAACTAACTTCACTTTCACTTTGTTCAGATGAGTAACTAAATGTCTAAATTAGCTTTTTGTTCCCTATGACTGCTTCATTTTATGAGGCAGATTATTCAGAAAATAGATTCTGCCCTCCCTTACACACATTGAAAATCACTCATATCTGTTTCTACAAGTCTGTTTTCTATTCTTATTTTTTATAGGTTGAGCAAAAGCAACAGAAAAATTTAAAACTCCAACAACAAACAAAAATTGATTTTTTCTTTTTGCTTATGATCAGTAGAATGTTCCCCTCACATAGAATTGGCTCAAGATTTTGTAACCTAATTGTATTAAACTGGTTTCTTATATCAGAACAGCACCAATATCCTCCTCTCTTAGAACCCTAAAGGTATCTCCCTATCTAGTCTTTACTCTGTTAATTTCATGCCCAATGTTCTATACTATTTTCCTTCTGAAGAGAATTTGAAATCATTTAGAAATCTACATATAATGGTACTACCATGTAAATATTCTTTGTCTCATCTTCTGTTTCATGACTCTTAGTATTCACTCTCCAATCTTTTCTGTCAATGTCATCAACATCTAGTCTAGTTCTTTCCTTGGCTAATGTCCCTTGGCTACATTTCTCCACAGAACCTTTTTATTTTGTACTGGGGATTGAACCCAGGGGCATTCAATCACTGAGTTATGTCCCCAGCCCTTTTTATTTTTTTTTTTATTTTGAGACACTCAATAAGTTGCTTAGAGTCTCACCAAGTTGCTGCTGCTGGCCTTGATCTTGAGATTCTCTTGCCTCAGCCTCTGGAGCTATTTGGATTACAGTCATGTGCCATAGTGCCTGGCAGAAGCTTGTGTTTTTAACTTTCTCTTTTTAGCCCTTCATAGCTTTTCCTGCATTCAGCCGGGTTTGTCACCTCTCTTATTTTCTTTCAAACTTTGGTGTTACCAGCTTTTCTTTCTTTGATTATTTCTGTATATTTTGAGTTATTATTATGCTACACACTAAATTGTCACCTACATGTGATAAGTGTATATATGTGACTATGTACTCCCTCTGGCATCACAACCCTATGAACTTCTTCCCAAACAATGGATTTCTGATTTATTAATTTCAACTGCAAAAAAAAAAAAAATCAAACAAACCCTATACTTGCTTATTTCATTGATTCTGCTCTTCCTAAACAGCATTGTGAATAACAGACTATAATAAGGTTCCTTTCCAATGCACCCCACTTTGAGAACCAGAAAGTAGGAGTTAATTGAATGCCTTTTGAGAATTAAATTGTATGATGGCATTTTATTAATCAAGATTCAAAATCATCTGAGGAAATGGAACGATTCTCAGACCACCATAACATTAAGTATATTGTGACCTGATTGACTGTATTAGCATTTTAAGAAAGAATAAGCCACAGAAATATAGTAAAAAGTGGGTCCCCAAAGTAAACATTGGCAATATTCAAATGAATAAAGGTGCCTTAACCATTCAACTTGCAGTATTTCTAACTCTGTAAGCAAGACTATCTCTGTTGGAAGATAGATATACAGCAACTAGCATGAATTTATACAATTAAACTTTTGGTTTGTAGCAACCATTCTACTACATTCCATTCATCACACATCTTTTTATTGATTTGGCTTGTATCTGCTCTTATTAACAATGTGGTGGGCTTACAATTTACATTCAATAAATAATCCAATAGCTCTCATTTTATAGTTATAATTTTATTTGGCTTTCCATTTAGCTTTTCAGGGGAAATGTACTGACATGACTCATAGACATGAGTACTTTCAGTAGATGTAACAATGCTTTTTATCATTGAAAATTAATAAATTGACGTTCTCCCATCTGCTTTTTCATTTGCATGAATCAGTCTCTCAGAGCTTGAACTATACTGGATGTTGACGAGACCTGCAAAGCAGAAGAAAAAGCATAGCCAGCAAGGAAACTCTTAAATCTTCAAACATTTTTGTTTATGTATACTTCTTAAAGAATTTTAAACAAATGCCTACTTCCTGATACATATTTAACATCTAAATTTTGTCATCATATAGTTGTAAAATTATAGATATTATAACTATAATTGTATGGTAATTTGTGGGATACTATAAATATTAACATTTTGAAATTATTATGTAGCTCTCTTATTTATATTCAACAGGATTTAAATACTATAGCAATTGGAGATGAGACCCACTTCATTAACAGATTGTTCTTTAACAGTGGAAAATTTATAATGTTCCTTTTTTTCTCTGATGTGTATTTCTACTTATTTCCTCCTCCACCAGACTTTTTGTCCTAACTTTATGTACTTTTATTTTAAAAATCCTTTCACTGACCACCATATCTGAGCTACTCTACTATAAAAATTAAGCAAATTAAAATTAATTTTAAGGGTTCTGTATTATCACTATAATTATTGCTAGTGCACAATTGGTCAAAAATATAAATATATTGACAACTTTGATAAATATTAAATATAAAAACTAAAATTTAATTAGAAATTCATTTGAGTATTTTTCCTATCACTTTATTTATGCAAACACACATATTACTCATTGCTAGAAAGTATATTCCTTTCTCATTTTTGTAAGTCTGAACAATGCAATTTTTTAATAAATAGAAGGGAATATAAGGACATTGTTTTAGTAATTTCCTTCCATCTTTGAGTTCCTTCCAAATAATATGCCAAAAATCACATAATGATATATCTTCTTAAGTTATTTTAATGATCTATCAGCTGACAACATAATTAGGTCCTGCTTGAATTTTGTGCAAGGCAAAGAATTGGAAATCGCAGACTTGCAAAAGAATTTATTATCTAGTCGTTAGAGTCATTCAGCTTCTCAATATGGACACCAATGTGAATTTCAAATCGGTTCTTGGTTTGTTGCCCCAAGATTTTTACACTCAAAGGCAATAGGGAATGTACCATAGTAAAATACTGAATGTGTAACAGAAGTATGTCTTTATTTTGTAAAGTGGGTAAAGGTCAATTGCAAATGGCATGCTTTGACCTTAGGGGAATTTTCTGGTAATTCAGTCTTAAGAAAAAAGATACACAGATATTGAATTTCTAGAAATTGATTCCTTTTAAACTACCTTTATCTTCGTATTGTTTGAAAAGACTTTGTGTACACAAATTCAGGCTTGAAGATCACTGTCTTAGATAATACTGCCATCATTTCCATTATCTACTGGGTTTTTTTTGTTGTTGTTGTTTTAAAGAGAGAGTGAGAGAGGGAGGGAGAGAGAGAGAGAATTTTTTTCAATATTCATTTTTTAGTTATCAGCGGACACAACATCTTTGTTTGTATGTGGTGCTGAGGATCGAACCCGGGCCGCACGCATGCCAGGCGAGCGCGATACCGCTTGAGCCACATCCCCAACCCCCATTATCTACTGTTGCAACTGATTTTTACCATCAAAATTAGTTTGAACTTTACTAATTATAGTATCTGTGTTGCTCTTTACCATCTATAGACCACAAGACTTTTACCATAAACATGGCATTCTCCTTAGATTTTGAACCCGAGTATTTTTGCAATCTGAGGAGTCTGAATTACAGCATAATAATTCACCAATAATCGCCATCTGCAGATACCTAACTGAAGACATCAAGCTATGTAAAAATATAGTCTTCTCATTTACCTTATATATAGACTTGCCTTCTGAAAGCAGTCACCTTAAAGAGATTTGTTTTACAATTCAACTTCCTTTATTTCCCTTTTGCCTTTGAGGATTCGCAAATAACTTGTTCTTTTTTATGGCTTTCTCCACTAACACTAGAGTCTTGGGAATCCACATACAATGCATGTGGAGAAATCAACTCCTCCCACTGCCGCCAGGTATATTTTGTTGGCATTCTGATTTGTAACTTGGAATGAGACTTCACATACAATATTTTCCCGGATGACATATTCTCTTTGGAGTATAATATAGCTAATGTCAACTCTTAACCATGCTGTGAGTTAAATAGGCTTTATAGGGTTGTCACAGAATCTTATCTGATTTAGATAATTATTTGCAGCAGTTCCAGAGCTTGATTTTTGAGACAGGGTCTAATTTAGTTGCCCTTAGTGGCTAACCACCAATTTGCAATCCTGTTGTCTTAGCCTCCCTAGTAGCTGGGATTACAGACACACGCCCCCATACCTAGCTCCCAGAGCATTTTTACTGGCTACAAAATCCCCTATGACCTCCATTCTATTCTTAAAGTCTTTATGACCTTTAGTATGATAGACAAGCATTCTCCTGATATTGTGCCAGTCATTTTTACCTAATTGTCCTGATTTGGATTGAAAATGGCAGTTATTCTAAGAATTTCTATTTTCCCATGAAATATTTACTTTCCTGCTTTTATTTCCCATCCTCAGTCCTCCATATTACTTATTTTTAATCATATCAGAGCATTTCCCTCTTGTTCCCCATTTTTATTTCAGTCTTCTATTGATTTTATAAATCTTGAAGGAATTTAGTTCCAAATTCTTTTGAAAGGCATATATAAAGGCAACTCCTGCTACAGTTTAAAATGTGAACTATGACATAATATAAAATCCTATTTATGCATCACAAGGAGGGCAGACTTTCAGTCTCATCTCATTTTTTCAAGTCCCAGCTTTCAGTTGGAAGTCCCTTAAAGTCATATAACTGATGGAAAGGGGGATGGAAAGATAAATTGAAGGGGAAGTATTAGCTACAATTATCATCATCAAGGGAAAGAGAATATTTGCTTTCATACAGATATATTTATACTCTTCCTGGAGTAAATACTCCACCCTTTAAGAAAGTGACCCAGTTATGTTCTTGGTCTTTTTCCAACTCAACCCAGTGCTTCAGTGCTTTGGGGCTTCAGGAAGGAGAAAGAAGGAAGGGAAAACTTAAGCTCCTCCTAAAATTATCAAAAATTCCAATGTTCAGGAGGCCAACTAGATAGAATATGAATGAAGTTGACCTGATGATGACTGGCAATTAAAAATGTTTGTCTTATCTAATAGATGCAGCCATCATTTAGCTTTAGTCACGTTATATTTCAAAGGCATACCCTAAGGTAACCAGAACATCTAGTTTTAAAAGAGAAGCTATAAATCTGAATTTGTACAGGCAATTTGCCAAGTTTTAGGTGTTGGCTAACAAAAGTCAGTTCATAAGTTGCCAATTTAAAACTTATGTTCTAGAGATTAAATTGGGTTTATAACACCAGAATTTTAGGGCATTCAAGAAAAACTGACTTATACATTCTTTATTTATAAGCAAACTAAATGTAAATTCAAAATAATTAGGCCATTATAGGGATCATGGACTTAGAATAAGAACAATATATAATTTGGAAGAATATCCCCAAACAGAATACACATGTGCTAAATACATTGTCTTCGTGCTTATATTTTACTGTTTTTTTTTTTTTGTGTGTGTGTGTGTGTGTGTATCTTTTTATTGTTTAGTTTTTGGTTTTGATTCAGTTTAATTTACCAAGATGTGTTAGTCAGGATTTCATTGCCCAGACCCAAATGTTTGACTAGAACACCATAGAGTATGAAAAGTTTGTTTTGGCACACAGTTTCAGAGGTTTAGTCTATTGTGGGTGGAGTTTATGGCTCTAGGCCCAAGATGAGGCAGAACATTATGGTAGTAAGGGCATGGTGGAAGAAGTTGCTCAGGATACGGTGGTTGGGAAGCAGAGAGAGAGGGGAAGAGGCCACAGAAAAATTGGACCCTTCCAGTGACCCACCTCCCCCAGCCACAATTCACCTACCTACAGTTAGTTACCTTCCAGTTAGCACAGTCAAACCAGGATGAACCTATTAGGTTACAGCATTCATAATCTAATCATTTCACCTCCTGCATTAGCACAGTAACTTTGGGAGGCACCGCATATCTAAACTATAATACGAGGGTAAACTTAATTAATTTGCTTTGTTTTCAGAGAGGGATATGTTTTGGAACAATTATTGTCTCTATCATACACTCATTAGGTCAACAGGCTTCCTTTCCCCTTCCCCTTTCATGAAGGTTTTGGGCAAGAACTTTGCACCTGGCTGAGGAGACTTGAAATAGCCAATCAGAAGCTGACATGGCAACAGACCCCAACCACCACGGGTTCCCACCAGTGGAAGCAATTGCCCTGTCAATCCAATCAGTCCTGATCAACCCGTGACAGACATGATCCCCCTAAACTGGGCTCAGCCAACCAGCTGTCAGTAGCTGTAATTTAGATGGCCTAGGCCCTCCTATCTACAGCTTCCCTTATTAGCATTGTTCTTGCCTTTCCCACCTGTGACTTCCCAGGCCCTTGCCCTTTCGTAGACCAGTGAACCTCTCCTGGGAGCGCCCCCCAATAAACCTTCTTTTGATGCCTCACTCTTGTTCCATAGTTCCTGATCTCACGCGCCCCTTTCTACTTTACATACTTAACTGTATATAACTATTACAACCTTGAAGAGTGTGCATATTAGTCTCACTTTTGCTGATGAAGAAACTGAGATTGTGAAAAATGAATGAATTGCCTTAAGGTCACCCAGCCATGACTAAACAAACTGGAGTTGTAATCCCAGTCTGTTTGACTCAAGACTGGTTTTGCCACTATGTTAAATTACTGTTTTTCTAGTTCTGACTGTATTATTTGGTTTCATGTGCATCAACAGGAGTGAGGAACAATCATAGGATTCCTCTTACATTCTGTATATTATTCCAGGAAGACAACACAGTATTTAATTAATATAATCACCTGAAAACTTCAACAACAGAAATTACTTCCTCGGGAAGAATTCCTAAAAGTTGAATTGCTCAGTAAAATTATCTGCATGTTTTATCAAATTTTAGGGTTTATTAGCAAAATGCCCTTTAAGCAATGTATAAAGTACCTGTTGCCTGTAATCATCATCATCATCATCATCATCATCCATATAGTGTTTACTATGAGCAGTCCTGGGCAGTCTGGATGGACTATGCCAAGACTGCATACTATATCAATCTTTTTAAATTTTATACATAAAAATATTTAAGTTAATTTCTATTTAAAGAAAATAAAATGTTTCCTTCCTTCCTTGTTTCCTTCTTTCCTCTCTACCTCCCTTCCCTCCTCTTTCTGACATTTATTTTCCTTTTTTCAGATAGTAGTTAATGTTTATTTTTTCCTTTGAGTATTCCTTTTTCTACATTGATTTGTACCAAGTATGTGTATGTCATGAATAGAACTAATGTGTTACATATGTCACAATTTTTTAGTTTGCCTCTTTTAATTTTTTATTGTTTTCTTCACATATAGAAGTTTAAACTTGTTGTTGTATGAAACTTACCCATCTTTTTACTTATAGTATTCTTTGTTATTTTAAAAAAGTTGTCACCATGGTGAGGTCATATAAATATTTGCTCTAATATTTTTCTGCAAATTTTATGATTTCATTTATTTTTTTAGAGAGAGAGAGAGAGAATTTTAATATTTATTTTTTAGTTTTTGGCGGACACAACATCTTTGTTTGTATGTGGTGCTGAGGATTGAACCAGAGCCGCACACATGCCAGGAGAGCATGCTACCGCTTGAGTCACATTCCCAGCCCCATGATTTCATTTTCTTCTAAAATTTATTTAGTTTTTTAACATGAAAATTCATTGATGGCATTCTTTCTACCTTTCCAACACTGCTAGGGGTTTATTATTCTTCTCAAATCATTTCTGTCATATGAATGGGATTTAATAAAGGAGGTTAAAAACAATTGCCACATTGAAAAATAAAATAGATTTTTAAAATAGTTAATTATTTGATTTCTGGCTCATTTTTTAATATGGCTGTTACATCGTTAAGATTTTCTACTTCTGATTAAATTTTGGTCATGCACGGTCTTCAGTTTTCCTTTGTTGTTATTCAAGATCAGTATAAAGTATTTCCTCATAATTTTTAAAAATATTCCATTCATCTGTGATTAAATGTATTCCCACCCTATTAATTTTTATGTATTTGTCTGGCTCCCCTTAAGTTTCATCTCTGCTTCTCACTAATGAAAGCATGTAAGTTCAGTCACTGGAATATTAATTTTATTTTATTGTAAGTAATTTAAACCACAATTTTACATTATATTTTAGAATAAAATGTCAAAACATTGCATGATTTGTATAATAAAAGGAAAAAACTCAAAGGAATGTGTTTGTGGAAGGATTCAGGAAGGGGGAAAAGGTGAGTGTGCTTTTGCCCCTGTACTGTGTACTTTGGTGAAGAAATTGCCAGCTAAGAGAATCACTGAACTAACAATGGTTTATCTATTTAGCTTGTTTTTAAAAACAACTTCTTAAGTTAGCTTAACAAAATTTACTTTACTTTGTTTGTTCATTAATGTTTGCCTTTATCATTTTGTAGCCAACACCCCATTTCCCTTTTGTAATTTTTTTGTTATCCTATTTAAAAGCCAAATTAATTTATATTATTTTTTATTGTTTGTATTTCAACTCTTTGAGTATATAAGTTTAACTGAATTCATCCACATATACCCTGTAAATAAAATATTACTTAACTTGAGTTTGATAAGAGTGCAGATTCTTGTACAACACTTATTTCAGTAGGTTTGGATGGGACCTAGAAATCTGTATTCTTAACAAGTTCCTCAGATCACACAAAGAGAAATCCTTTGCTAATTGCTGATTTATATGTTCTCATTATCATTGTTTTTGTTAATTTATTCCAATAAGAACTTTGATTAGCACTTTGTCTCAAAAAATGTTTGTTTTGCTTTACTTTTTTAAGTAGTTGGGTTTTTCCTTCCCACGTTTATTATTAATACCTGCCTTTATTCAATTGAAATTAAAGATAATCTGTGATGTTGTCTGTTTTTTTTTTTATTTTTTGAGAAAATACAAAAATATACTATAACACACAGGAATTGGAATTCCCACCACCTAGAATTACCTGTTGTTGATATCTTTCCGTATTTGCTTCCATTTTTAAAATAAAGCAAGTTTTTACACATTTAATTCAAGTTCTTTTCCATCAATACCCTGTATCCTATTCCATTTCTTCTTTCTCATGTGAAAGTTTGGTATGAATCATTTTAGTATATTTGCTTGCTTGCTTGCTTGCTTGCTTTCTCTTTTTCTTGCTTTCTTTATTTTCATTCCTTTTTGTGCCAGAGATTGAACACAAGATCTCATACAGCTTAACATCTCCACCACTGAGCCCCTCTAGAAATATTTCTAGAATATTTCACATGTATATGAATGCATCTATAAATACCATAGAGTATAATTTGACATGTGCTGATTCATTAGGCTTTTGAGATTTATACACATTACTATATTTAAAAGTAGTTCATCTTTTGCCTCTGTATTAATCATATTAAACATACTATATGTGAACATATATATCACTATATTAATAGATGCATATCACATACCTATATTTTTTTCTTGAGATTTATTGAGGTGTTGGTGACCTAATGACTTTAAAATGCTGTTAAATGGCCCCTGGATATTTCAGGGGAAAAATGATTTTCTGTATGATCTAAATTAGGGTTAGAGATATATACATAAATTCAAAATTATGTCTTCTATTATTCATGTTCTTTTTATCAGTACTGCCATTTCTTTGTTTTTCTTAATCTGTATTGAAATATGTGAATATATTAATGTGTACCACTATATGTGCCTGTCAATTTCTATTTGTACTATTCTCCCAAAATATATTTCTATTTTTTAAAAATTATAAATGCAGTGCATAATAAAAACCATTGAAAAATTCAAAATTTTATAAAAATGAGAGTTATTCATAATATCAACATTCACTAATCATCACATCATACTGGTGTATAGCCTTTCAGATTTTTTTTCTACATGTACACATACAATCTACACGCACCAGTTGTTAAAAATATTTTTAAAGTAAAAATATATTCATTGTATTTTTGATATTGAAATATACATGCCTTATATAGTTTCTAATTGTGCATAAATAAAGCCAAAAGTGAAAATACTATAATTTCCCTTTATCTGCAATGTATTTCTTACTTACCTTTAAAGACACTTTATATCATATTAAAAAACACTCACTTTTTAAACATAGTACATATTATTTTATTGTATGATAACATCATAGTACGTTTGACTAATCTCATATAAAAACACATTTAAAATGTTTAAATCATATTTTTTAATGCTACAGTATATATTTTATACATACTGATTATTTTCTTAGAGGAAGTTTTTAGATGAGGTATTTTTAAATAAAGATGGAAATATTTTTAAAATGTTAATTTGTATTCTCAAATTGCTCTAGGA
Source organism: Callospermophilus lateralis (assembly GCF_048772815.1). Taxonomy (NCBI): domain Eukaryota; kingdom Metazoa; phylum Chordata; class Mammalia; order Rodentia; family Sciuridae; genus Callospermophilus; species Callospermophilus lateralis. Next base: position 40,701,738 of record NC_135325.1, read on the forward strand.
TTATTAACAATTCACACTTGGACTAGCATGAGAGTGCATTTTCTCAGCTCCCTATCAACAAGGTTTATCATCATTTCTCATCGTTGCCGATATGATAAGACAAAAGTATACCATCATTATTATTTGTATTTCTTTCATTACTAGTGAGTTTAATCACCCTTTCATAGCCTACTGGCCCTTTGCACTTCTTTTGTAAAATGTACGCTCCTGCCCTGTCTTCTTCCCTTCCCCCCATTGGGGGTGTTCCTGTTTCCTTTTTGCTTTGTCAGAGTTCTTTATTATTCATTTTTCGTCTTTTACATGGGATCGGTTTGATTCAGGCTTTCATCCTTTCACTGCCTTGCAGATTGCTAATATATATTCTCCACCGGTCTTTCAATGTCGTTTACAGAAGCCGTTTTCCTCTCCCTCCTCCCTCTCAACTTCCTCCCTCCCTACCTCGCCTCTTTTCTCTCGACTAGTCTTCTCTTCTAGTCTCGTCCCTTCTCCCCCCCCCCCTCTCTCTTTGTTTCCCTCTTCCCTCTCTCTCCCTCCGGTTTTTTTGTTGTTTTTTTTTTAAGTGCATAAGTTTTTAATTTTGACCGAGTCAAATCTATCAATCAGGGCCTGGCGCCGCGTCAGCAGAGGGGGGCGGGGAAGTGAGCGCGGAACTGGGGGAGGGGAAGGGGCGGGGAGGAGCGGGCGGAGCGGCTGCGGGAGTTGCTGGGAGTGCGCGCGGTCAGATCACAAGGCGGCGGCGGAGGAGGCCCAGAGACCTGAGCGCTGAGACCTCAGCCCGCGGCCTACGCTGAACCCTCTCGACCGGAGGACCAGGGAACCGCAATCTTCATCACAGAGGTACCGTGCTCTGCGCTCCTCGCCCAGCCCGGCCCAGTCCGCTGCTGCGGCGCCTCCTTCCTTCCTCCTTCCCTCGCTCTCTCGCTCGCCCGCGCCTTCCTTGCCCGCCTGCGTCACCGCGGCCGCCATGGCTGAGAACGGCGAGAGCAGCGGCCCCCCGCGCCCCTCCCGCGGTCCTGCTGCGGCCCAAGGCTCGGCCGCTGCCCCGGCTGAGCCCAAAATCATCAAAGTCACTGTGAAGACCCCCAAAGAGAAAGAGGAGTTCGCGGTGCCTGAGAATAGCTCGGTCCAGCAGTTTAAGGAAGCGATTTCAAAACGCTTCAAATCCCAAACCGATCAGCTAGTGCTGATTTTTGCTGGAAAAATCTTAAAAGATCAAGATACCTTGATCCAGCATGGCATCCATGATGGACTGACTGTTCACCTTGTCATCAAAAGCCAGAATCGACCTCAGGGCCAGTCCACCACACAGCCTAGCAGTGCCGCGGGAACTACTACTACCACCACGGCGTCGACTCCCAGGAGTAACTCCACACCTACTACCACAAATAGCAGCCCGTTCGGGTTGGGGAGCCTGGGAGGACTTGCAGGCCTTAGCAGCCTTGGTTTGAGCTCGACCAACTTCTCTGAGCTCCAGAACCAGATGCAGCAGCAGCTCATGGCCAGCCCTGAGATGATGATTCAAATCATGGAAAATCCCTTTGTTCAGAGCATGCTTTCGAATCCTGATCTGATGAGGCAGCTCATTATGGCCAATCCACAGATGCAACAATTGATTCAGAGAAACCCAGAAATCAGTCACCTGCTCAACAACCCAGATATAATGAGGCAGACTCTCGAAATCGCCAGGAATCCAGCCATGATGCAAGAGATGATGAGAAATCAAGATTTGGCTCTCAGCAATCTCGAAAGCATCCCAGGTGGCTACAATGCTCTACGGCGCATGTACACTGACATTCAAGAACCCATGCTGAATGCCGCACAAGAGCAGTTTGGGGGTAATCCATTTGCCTCAGTGGGGAGCAGTTCCTCCTCGGGAGAAGGTACTCAGCCTTCCCGCACAGAAAATCGGGATCCACTGCCCAATCCATGGGCGCCACCGTCGACTACCCAGAGTTCTGCGACCACCACTACGACCACAAGCAGTGGCAGTGGGTCTGGCAGTAGCTCCAGTAATACTACTGGGAACACTGTGGCTGCAGCTAATTATGTCGCTAGCATTTTCAGTACCCCAGGAATGCAGAGCCTGCTGCAACAGATAACTGAAAACCCCCAGCTGATTCAGAATATGCTGTCCGCACCCTACATGAGAAGCATGATGCAGTCGCTGAGCCAGAATCCAGATTTGGCTGCACAGATGATGCTGAGTAGCCCACTGTTTACTGCAAATCCTCAGCTGCAGGAGCAGATGCGTCCACAGCTCCCAGCTTTCCTGCAGCAGATGCAGAATCCAGACACGCTATCAGCCATGTCAAACCCAAGAGCAATGCAGGCTTTAATGCAGATCCAGCAGGGGCTACAGACATTAGCCACTGAAGCACCTGGCCTCATTCCAAGCTTCACTCCAGGTGTGGGGGTGGGGGTGCTGGGAACCGCCATAGGCCCTGTAGGCCCAGTCACTCCCATAGGCCCCATAGGCCCTATAGTCCCTTTTACCCCCATAGGCCCCATTGGGCCCATAGGACCCACTGGCCCTGCAGGGCCCCCTGGCTCCACTGGCTCTGGCGGCCCCACTGCACCCACTGTGTCCAGCTCTGCACCCAGTGAAACCACCACTCCAACATCAGAATCTGGACCCAACCAGCAGTTCATTCAGCAAATGGTGCAGGCTCTGGCTGGAGCAAATCCTCCACAGCTGCCGAATCCAGAAGTCAGATTTCAGCAGCAACTGGAACAGCTCAACGCCATGGGGTTCTTAAACCGTGAAGCAAACTTGCAGGCCCTAATAGCAACAGGAGGCGACATCAATGCAGCCATTGAGAGGCTGCTGGGCTCCCAGCCATCGTAATTACATTTCTGTACCTTGAAAAAATGTATCTTATTTTTGATAATGGCTCTTAAATCTTTAAACACACACAAAATCGTGCTTTACTTTGATTTTGATTCTTTTAAATCTGTCTATTATAAGTCTAATATGATGCATTTTAAGGTGGAGTCCCTCCCTCCCTTTTTTCTTTTCTCCCCCTTCCTGCCCCTCCCTCCGCCCTTCCCTTTCCCCCCCTGCCTTCTCCCCTCCTTTGTTTCCTTCCTTCCTTCTTTCCTTCCTTTTTTTTCTTTTGGTTTCCTTCCTTCTGTGTTTTGAATGGTGGGAATCAATGCTGTTTCACTCAAAGGTGTTGCATGCAAACACTTCTCTTTATTCTGCATTTATTGTGATTTTTGGAAACAGGTATCAGCCTTCACAGTTGGGTGAACAAGTTTTGTCCTACAGATGTCCAATTTATTTGCATTTTAAACATTAGCCTATGATAGTAATTTAATGTAGAATGAAGATATTAAAAACAGAAGCAAATTATTTGAAGCTCTAATTTGTGGTACAATATTGCTTATTGTGACTTTGGCATGTATTTTTGCTAGCAAAATGCTGTAAGATTTATATCATTCATTGATCGTTTTTGCTATATTTGTACACAGTACAGTAAGCACAATTGGAACTGTACATCTAGAAGTATTACTGTAGAATCTGAGCAGAGTATGTGTAACCCAAATAAGAAAGAATACAAGAAATATTTCTGGAGCTAGATATGTCTCATGATTTTGTAGAATCTTACAGCATATTTGATAAATTTCTCAGTGAAAAATGTTGGCTAGGCAAGTTCAGTTAAAATATAGTAGAAATGTTTATCCTGGTATCTCTAAGTATACATTTAATTGTACAGAAAACTTACAGTGTAACATTGTGTCAACATTTGCAGATTGACTGTATATGACCTTAATCTTTGTGCAGCCTGAAGGATCAGTGTAGTAATGCCAGGAAAGTGCTTTTTACCTAAGACTTCCTTCTCAGCTTCTCCCATAAAGAGACCCTAATATGCATTTTGATTTGTAATTGGAAATGTAACTTTTACTGAAAGTGTCATGTGATGTTTGCATTACTTTTAACTGCTATGTATAAAGGAAAGTGTATCTTTTGACTTTATTGGTTATTTCTCTTGTGCACAGGGAAAATGCATTAAAAATGACTAAAAAAAATAAAAAAATAAAAAATGGATAAATCTTCTTCTTTTTGCCTTCTGGCCCTAGGATCATGTGTAGAAGGGTATTCCCACCCCAAGATTATATAAATCTTATCCTATATTTCCCTTTCATGGTTTAATTTAAATTTTTTGCCCTATCTGGAATTACTTTAATGTATAGATTTAGGTGTTCTAACTTATTTTTCTCAAAAGGTTAATCAGTTGTTAGCCAATATTTTCTCCTTTCCCACATTTGAAGTATACATATTCATACTTGTTATGTTTGGATTCTCTTTAGTTCCACTGAACATAGTAGCCCTAGTAAACCAGCCTATACTTTTGAGTTAGAAATATGACTTCATACCTGTTAGGCAAGTCCTCTGTTGATCATCTTTATTTTTTACAATTTTCTAATGATTCTGACATATTTGTTTTATCAGTTGAACATTACATTTAATAGGCTTTCCACAAAAGATAAATTGGGAATTTGGGATTGTTTTAAATTGATTATAATAGTGAACACTACAGAATTGCATTGCTTTCCAGAAATATTATATATTGCCTCATTATTAAGAACCTTTTATATTATTTGAGAGTTTTATTTATTAAGTCCTGCATAATTTGTGATAAATGTATTCCTAGATAACAAAGACATAAATGGGAGTTTCTATCTGGTTATTTTTGCTATATAGGAAAATTTATTTTCATAGATTATTTAAATTGGCAGTTAATAAAAACTTATTAATTTCATAGGTACTCAGTTGATCCTTTTAAGCTTCTCATGGTAAGCAATCATCAGTGATAAGTTATAATTACATGTTCTTTTCAAAATTTATAACAATGTCTGACTGCATGGTTAAACATTCTATAACAGTGCTAAATAATAAAGGTGGCAGTGGCATTTTTGTCTTGTTTCTCATTTTAATAAGTATACTGCAGCAATTCTAAATTGTTTTGGAAAAAAATATTGAGAGGAAAATAAGTTTGCAAAATACTATATATCCTAGTCCCTCTTGGAGACTTATTGTGAAGTAAATGTTGGTTAGTGTGTTTTTAAATGAGTAGGTTTTTTAACATACAGTGTTCTTCAGAAAAACAACTTGGGGAATGATGATTTATTATTCCTCTACAATGTGATGGTAGATGTTTGAGATAATCACAAAGCTAGTCTGCCACAGAAATTTAAGAATTTTAATGACATGGATGATTTTACAAGAAATAAATACTAAACCTGGAGGCATAGAAAATAGCAATAAATCAATAACCATAGGAAAAATTGGATATTGTCTGAGACCTGTTCAATCAGATAATTGAACAGATAAATTTTCAAACATTTAAGGAACAGAGAAATCCTTAGCTTTGCCAGATGTTTTATCTATTTTTTAATGTTTTGTTTTCTTCCTGAAAAGATCCCTACCTTTATTAAATCTACTATTTTTCTGCTTTTTAGTTCGCTCATTTTTAAAATAACTTTATTTGGTCTCTTTTTTTTTATTTTAACTTTTTCCTCTGCCTTTTGTGTGATGCAATTTCCTCCTAAGACTCTGTTTTTGTTTTGTATTTCTTCATCTATTGATCCAAAATTTATCCATTTTTTTTAATCAAGAAGGTATATCCTGACCTGCTGTCCCTCCACCTAAGAGTGGAGTGATTTTTGTATCCTTTCACTGTTTACTGGGTTGTCACCTTCTTTAAACTGGCTGGATGGTGAAAATTTATATTACAGGCTCTGATTCAACAGAATGAGGAAGTAGGGAAGAACATAAAGCCAGAGGCATTCCCACCAGGAGAACTTCACCATCAAGACATCTTTCCTCATTTGCTCCTTTGGCCTATAATTCAGGTATATGTATACTTTGACCATTTGTGCTGGATGGGGAGGGGCAGTAGTGGGTAGATAATGCAACACTGAAACAAACCTGAGATCACCATGTTAGTTGAGAAACTGATCAGAAGATGTATTTGAGTGTGGCTGACCTTGCCTTCTGAAAGGGGGCAGTCTGCTTTAAATTCTGTTGATCTAGTGTCAAATAGGAATATATGGAATAATTACTGCCAGGGCTGTCCCTTATGGTATTAGGGGAGGCATTTGGCAGTTGTCTCACATTCACAAAGGGAATCAAATTCAGAATTTTGATAATAATCTTCAAATTATTGATAACTCCAACCAAAGAGCCAGACTGACCCAATGGGAAATGTTTATCATACAGCTTAATTGAATAAATGTGAAAAAATTTAAACTCTGGTAAGTTTGATATCTCTAACTGGGTATTGCTTTATTTTAAAATATATCAGAAAGCTTAAATAAAATGGAGATTACACAGTATAACCTCAGTTTATTAAAGAGTTTCTCATCCCAATCTTTTTCATTGCCTACCCCAATCCCTAGTCCTTGTTCTTTTAAACTAGAAAGTATTAGTGGGTTTCTGGCTGCTGTGATTTTATTGCTTTGTCAAAATATCACAGAATTTCATCAGATTGTTGATATCCTTCATGGGAATTCTGCTTTCCTTTTTGTTTCCACAGGTTTTTTTCAATGTTTGTTTCCCAGTAGTTGTTTCTGTTGATTTGTGGGAGGAACGGAAAGAATTAAGAACCTGTTGTCATGAAACCGTCTTCCCAGAAATTTGTTAGGGGACTTGAGGGGAAAGCAATTTTGTAAAAATAGAAAGGAGAAACATGGTTTGTCAGACAGGCTAAAGCTATACAAAGAACAGTCTTTATCAGGTGATGTACATGTTTGCCTAGGTTTAGACACTTTGATAATGGGTAAAAATCCTTGGCAAAAGCTACTTTTAGTAACAAACTAAAAATTGGAAAATACAACCTTGAAAGAGTTGTTTTTTCCAATATACAAGGACACTATTATTCATCAAATTACTATCAATTGAGACATGTATTTCTAGCTGTATTGCATGAATATAGTCAAGGGCTTCCTAAAACAGCATTTCAAAATACAACTTCAAAACTTCTTGGCCTAATGTGTAGATTAGCAAACTTAAGCTAATTTCAGAGAAAATTCTATAATTCATTATTAAAAGAATGTTTGATAAACATGGAAGAAAGAAAAAAAGGTGATTGGCTCTAGCATGGATTTCATATGATTGTCTTCTCAGACATTTTTTCTGTTAGTTTGGGGTAACAATAATTACTAACACATTTACTGTTATGTTTGATTGTAATAACTACATGGTAGCACTGTTATCTTGCCCAATTTCAGATAAGGAAATAAACTAATTGAGGTTAAGTAACTTTCATAAGGTCATACTACTATTATGTTATTGAGTCAAGATTTGCAATCAGTTCTGAGATTCCAGAGTATGTTCTAACTAGTACCTAAATCTATTTGTACCTCCCCCTAAATCTATGAAATGATTCCAATCTATTTGTCACAGAGATTTTATAGTTAATTATATATTATTTGGCCTCCTGAGTGTTATTCAGGAGGCATATTAGCTCTTATTAAATAAATGCATGCTTACTGCTATTCACCCTGGATCAGGCTACATGAAAATGCACATGTGAGAATCAGCTCTGTCACAAACCAGAGACTAAAATTTAGAGCTTTGCCTTTCCTGACTTTCAAGTTATGGCTAATATTTGAAACTGCCCTTCAGTGCATCTGTTCACAGTGGCCTAATATATACAGTGTCTCCAAATTGGCAATCACTTGGGCCACTTGTGCTTCAGCTGCTCTGGAAGATATCTGCTTTTTGTTGAGCTGCCTCCCAGAGATCTCAGGAGGAGATAAATATTGTATGCCTCACCAAGGCATTTGACAGTTTTCACAAAGTGTCCCTGAGAACAAAATGGAGTAACATGAGCTAGAGGATAATGGCCAGACAGCAGTCAGGTTGATAATTTGAATTGACAGTATTCAAAAATGTGTTAATGTGAACAGAAATTTCTATCTTAGCTTGGTCCCATTGACATTATTTTTCAATGACTACCATAAAAATATAGTACACTTACCCCATTGCAAGTAATATAGAAGTAGAAGACACAATAAATGTACTGAATAAAGTCCTTAGAGGCTAGGGAAAATAGCCAAATCTAGCAGGATTAAATTTAATAGGATCAAATATGAATTTCTACACTTGTTTCAAATTTTCAGTTACTAAGGGTAGGTGGGTATGTGATTTACCAATAGTATATATGATTAAAACTTTGGTTTTAATTTACTATAAGTTAAACATGAGCTACCTATATGAGGTTACAGTGCATACAAATGTAATGAAATCGGAGGCTTCATTAATAGAGGCATGGTGCCCAGAGAACAAAGAAGGAATGTTTTGTTCTCTGCTAGATAGTTTATGTTGGGAGATTGTAGCATAACAGAGTGCTTCAATTAAGATGGAAACAGAAAACCTGGAAAGTGACTGAGGTGGAGACTGAGTTACAAACCAATGGAATTTTTTTTTCTTTTTGTACCTGGGATTTAACCCAGAGGCACTTCACCACTGAGCCACACCCCAGCCCTTTTTAATATTTTATTAGAGACAGTCTCGCAGAGTTGCTTAGGGCCTCACTAAATTGCTGAGGCTGGCTTTGAACTCACTATCCTCCTGCTTCAGCCTCCTGAGTCGCTGGGATTACAGGCGTGAACCAACATGCTTGGCTTGGAATAATTTTAAGAGCAAGAATGCTTGAGTTTGTGTATATTTTTCCCCCAAGTAATTGAATGCCTATTAGGTAGAAGAAGGGTAACATTTACTTGAAGTACCTCTAGAGGGCAGAAGTCAGAATTTTAGCTTACTGTTACGAACATCTAGCAATTCTTTGAAGATACCTTCCTCTCTATGGTTGTTAAAGTAGAAGCCCCTTTGCAGAAATATTCAAGAATGGTTTTATATTATCAGGTAGAACTTTGGATTGGAAAATTTAAATGATTCTTTGCAAAGCTCATGTTCTCCCAGTGGACTTTTCAGCTTCTTAGTGAAGTTGCAAGATCTGGGATCAAAGCTGTTCCTTGAATAGTTTAGCAAATAACTACTTAGGTGTAGACTGCACACCTTTGTTAACATATAATATCTAGGTCAATTCATTCACTTTAGTTTTTAATTGCTATATATGGGGAAAGAACCCAAACTATAAGATCTTAAATTGAATGTAACAAAGTGTTCAGAACTTGGGAGCAGAAAATAGGAGGGGATATTGAGGTCAAAGGACTATTTGGAGGGTGATGGCTACAGGGGTATTCTGACTTTTTTCTCTTGCTAATATTTCCATATTCCCTGTCATTTGTAGTGCTGAGAGGAAGAAAAACTGAGAGTGAAATGTATGATGTAATGGCAGAAGGCATATTCCATGTATAATCCCTTAATTAGAGTGATCACTTTAGAGAATAAAAAAATGTTTGTGCTTTTCTTTATGTGACACAAAATAGGTGTCTCATTACATCAAATAAATTACACTAAGAATCTTACAGTATTTTCTTTATCAGGTGCTCTAGGATTCCAAAAGTTCTAGAAAAGAGCATCCTAGTATTAGTGACAGACTGAAACACAGCAAACTCCTTATTTGAGGAATGTGAATTGAATCTCAAGTGTGTGTTAACTTTGGTTTTGCCAGCTAAATCTGGGTTCCTTCCCCATATGCTTATACTGATAACTACCTTCATATACTCCCCTATAGGTTGGCTTTCTGTGTGGGCCTTGACCTGTGTGAACTACATGTCATATGACCAGAGGACATGGGGAAATAATCTTGCCTTCTTACTTTATTCATACCTTTGCTCACATTTCTTGATACATTCCTATATCTAAATGACTTCAGTTCCTTTATTTTTTTTCTTGTTCCACCTTTTTTTAAAATTTTTTTTAAGTTGTAGATGAACATAATACCTTTATTTTTATTGGCTTATTTTTATATGGTGTCAAGGATCAAACCCAGTGCCTCACATGTGCTAGGAAAGCACTCTACCACTGAGCTATGACCCCAGCCCTTCTTGTTCCACATTTTTATTGGTGTCCTTGATCTTTTTTAAAATAAACTTTTTGCTTTAAATAGTTTTACAATTACAGGAAAATTTTTTACAACAATATAGTTTCCATATATACTACCCCATGTTTCCCCCTATTATTGACATCTTACGTTAGTATGGTATATTTCTTACCATTAATGAAGCAATATTGGTTCATTATTATTTAGTCTACATTCAGATTTCCTTAGTTCTTAGCTAATATTTTTTGTCTGAGCATCCCATCTAGGATACCACATTATATTTAGACATCATATCTCGTTAGGCTCCTCCTGACTCTGATAGCTTCTCAGATTTTGCTTGTTTCTTATGACCTTGGTAGATTTCAGGAGTACTTATGTATTTTGTGGAATTTCTTTCAATTGGAATTTTTATGGTATTTCTCATGATAAAACTGGGGTTTTGGATATTTTGTAAGAGCACCACATAGAGGTAAAGTGACATTTTTATCACATCAAATCAAGCATACATACCATACATGAATTTTTACTGTTGATGTTGACCTTTATCACCTAGCTGGAGGTAGTGTGTATCAGTTCCTTTCAAAACTGTGCTCTTTTGGAGGAAGTTTTTATGTGCAGCACACACTTAGTTGGAAAATTATGCTCCACTTCCTTGAGGGTAGAATATCTACAAAATTTATTTGAAATTGTTCTATATGGGAGATTTGTCTCCCTGTAGCCATTTATTTATAGTTTGTGTTGTTATAACCCAGTAGTACTTTATTTTCTTGCTCAAGTTTTCCCGTTTTGAATGTTGGGTGCTTTTTCAGGTTAACTCTTAAGCCTGTTGATACATCTTTATAATTTTTTGAGTACTTCCTTAATTTCTAGCACTACAAGATTCTCCAGGATAATATTGTATATCTTGGCCCATTTTGCAATGAGTCCTGGTTCCATTTTTCAGGATTTCACATTAGAAGGTAAGATCTGGCCCTCTCAATTGACAGCAAGGAAATGTGTGTATTCTTACATATATATATTTTTATATATATATTTCCTCTATACATAATCATCTGTATCTTTCTTAAGCTAAACATGAGCTTGTATAGATGCTTCTAATTCTAATCCATTACCCAAAGGACCATTAATATTTTGTGTATCATTCAAGCCTCCTCCCTTTACTTATCTATAATCTCCTGCTGCATCAGTGAGAAAACTGGGTTCCACATTTATCATTCAGTTACTTATTTGTTGATTCCAGTATACATATATAAAAGTATCAGAATTGTTAATTTGTAACCCTATGGGAAACAATTTTGTCAAATAAAGTTGTGTGCTTATATACTTTCTTTTACCTTGAGTCTAACAAACTCCATTTTTCCCAAGTTACTTAAGTCTAGCACCTTTCTTCCTACACCCTTTAGTGAAGTTTTTCATACATTTTAATATAGCTATATTGTTTTGCCACATTCCATCCACAGGATCCCTCAATCTCCTAAAAGATTTTTTTAATTGTTTGCATCAAATTCACTTTGGGTCTCAAAATTCTAAGGGTTTTGAAAAATGTATAATGTTGTGTGTGTTAATATTATAGTGACATATAGAGTAGCATCACTGCCTCCCAAAATCTCCGGTGCTTCACCTATTCAACACTTTGAACCTCTGGATACCACTGAAGTTTTAATCATTACTATGGTTTGGCCTTTTCCAGAAATCATATAATTGGAATCATACAGTTTGTAATACTTTCCAGAGTATCTTCCATATAGCAATTTGATTTTAAATTCATTCATTTCTTTCTGTAGCTCAGTATGTTTATTTTTAATCACAGGACAATGTTCTACTTTATTGGTAAACCCCAATTTATTTTATCTATTCACTTAATTAAGGGTATTACTTCCAGTTTTGGTGATTCTGAATAAAACTATTATAATCATTCACACATAGGTAGCCCCTTTTATTTGATCTGCCATTTTCAAATTCATGCTAACACTCTAGCCTTTATAAAAATGTTTATAAAATGAATATGTATTCATTAAAAATAATAGTAGGGGACTGGGGCTGGGCCTCAGCGGTAGCACACTTGCCTAGCATGTGTGAGGCACTGGGTTCGATCCTCAGCACCACATATAAATTTAAATAAAAAATTTAAATTTAAATTTAAAAAAATAAGTGTAGACTTAAAAAAAACACTTGTAACCAGAGATGGCCACTATTTCAAATTTGGTGGTTTTCCCCACACTTATTTTTAATATATGCATTTAGAAATGTGATATGATACTATAAGTTCAGCAATTTGTCTTTACTTTTAAAACTTAATGTCATAACAATTTTCTCTCTTTCCCCAAATTTTCACTTTCATATTTTAAAAGTGGCATATATATCTACAAAGAATTTCAGGAATATAAAAATTGAAGCCTTTTCCCCACCCACATGCAAGTCTCAGGACAAGGAGAGGATAGGGAGACATGTTAACACTGTAGTGTTATATATTTTTTCCAGTCAATAAGTAGACATTTAATTCATTCTTTTTCATAGTTGCATAATATTATAATATATAAAATACTTCAATAAATGAACATGTTATGATTTGCATGTGAGGGGTCCCCCAAAAGCTCAGGGATGAGACAATGTAAGAAAGTTTAGAGGTGAAATGATTGGGTTATGAGGGCCTTAACCTAATCAATGAATTCAACCCTTGATAGAGATTAACACAGTGATAACTGAAGGTAGGGTGTGACTGGAGAAGGGGTTGATTGAGGGCATGCCTTTGGGGTATATATATTTTGTGAGCTGAACTTAATCTCTCTCTGCTTCCTGGGATGGTCTTGAGCCACTTCTCTACCACACACTTCCACCATGATGTTCTACCTCACCTGGAGCCCCAAGGAGTGGAGCTGGCTGTTTTATGAACTGAGACCTTTGAAACTGTTGAGCTTCAAAATAAACATTTCCTTCTCTAAATTTTCTTGTTAGGTGTTTTGGTCACAGCCACACACACACACAAAAAAAAAAAAAAACTGACTAAAACAATATACTACCATTTATTAATCTTAAAGAAGCTTTAGGTTATTCCCATATTTTCTTTATAAACATTGCTCTGGGCTAGGGATATAGCTCAGTTGGTAGAGTGCTTGCCTCACATGCACAAGACCCTGGGTTCAATACCTAGCATTAGGGGAAAAAAAGACATTGCTCTGGTTACTGTTCTTCATTGACTTTGATCACTTCTTCACTTACATTTTATGTTAAATTCATAGAAGTAGAATTGCTGAGTTAAAAATTTAACACATTTAGAATACAAGTAGATAATGCCCATTTGTTCTCCAGAAAGGTGCTACCCATTGTCCCTCCTCAAAAAGTAGCCTTTGAATTTTTTTCCCAACATTGTCTCAGTTCCCATCTGTGACTTTTATAATGTAAACAAATATCTTTGTTGTTTTACTTTGATGTTTGGATGATGTCTGAGGTTAAATTTTTTTGTATATGTTTGATGACCATTTATGTTTTTTCTTATGAATAAGTTGTTCATAGCATTGGAGCATTAGGTTTTTTTCACATTGATAAAAAAGAAATCTTCATATATTAAGTATATTATGGTTTTTCTCTCTCATCCTATCTCAATACCTTGTTTTCCCCAATTTATCATTTGGCTGTTAACTTTGTATAAAGTTGCTATCTTTGTCCATTTTCTGTTCCCATTACAGAATACCCAAGACTGAGTCATTTATAAAGAATAGTGGTCTGTATAGCTCATGGTTCTGGAGATTTGAAGTCCAAAACCAGGCAGCCACATCTGGCAAGGATGTTGTCCTGCAGACAAGTAGGTGCACAAGAGACAAAACACTTTATAATAACCCTCTTTTGTGGTAACTAGTCCTACAGGAGTGAAAACTCATTCACTCCCATGAAAATTAACCCAACCCCTTGATATCAGCATAAATCCTTTGTGTTTAAGATTCAAACACATCTTAAAGGTCCCTTCACCATGGTTACAACAAGATTCGAATTTCAGCATGAATTTTGGAGGAGACACACTATATTGAAACCATAGCAGTTGCCACTAAGTTTTCTGATTTTTATTTTTATTTTTGTTACTGGGAATTGAACTCAGGAGTGCTTAACCACTGAGTTACATCCCCAGCCCTTTTTATTTTTATTTTTTATTTTGAGATAGGGTCTTATTAAATTACATAGGGCCCCTCTTAGTTGCTGGAACTGGCTTTGATCATTTTTCTAAATTTTATTATACAAATCCCTCAGTCTCTTCCTTTAACTCATGTTTTTTTTTAAAATCATGGTAAAAAACAAAACAATCCTTCCCACTACAAGTGGTAGAAATAGTCTCATACATTTAAATTTAGTACTTTTTTCAGGTTTAAACTTTTATTTCGTCTGGATTCACCTTTTGTGTGTGATTAGAAGTAGGGAATTAATTTTTATTCCAAATGAATAGCCAATTTTCCTAGCATCATTTATTGTATAACCTATTTCCCCTGCTGATTTCAAGTTCGATATTCATCTTATATTGAATTTATACGTATATATTCTTATGTTGAATATATATATATATTTTTTTCTTCCAGTTGCATGTTATTTTAATCACTGTAGTAGTAGCTTTTATATCTGGTAAGGGAAGTCCCATTCAGTGGTAGTTCTTTTGCTAAATATTTGTCTTAATTTATTTTGACCTGCTATAACAGAATACCTGGGACTGGGAAGTTTATAAAGAAAAGATATTTGCTTCTTAGTTTTAGAGACTGGTAAGTCCAATAACAAGGTGCTGGAATTTGATGGGAGCCTCTTGCTGCATAATCCTATGGCAAATAGTGAGATGGGAGAGGGGGGAGAGGGAGGAAAAGGACCATACTCATCCTTTTATGGGAACTCCTTCCCATGATAACTAAACCACCCTCTTTTTTTTTAATTAATTAATTTTTATTGTAGGTTGTTCAAAACATTACATAGTTCTTGATATATTATATTTCACACTTTGATTCAAGTGGGATATGAACTCCCATTTTTACCCCATATACAGATTGCAGAATCACATCAGTTGCACAACCATTGATTTACATATTGCCATTCTGGTGTCTGTTGTATTCTGCTACCTTTCCTATCCTCTACTGTCCCCCCTCCCCCATCCCCTCCCCTCTTCTCTCTCTACCCCCTCTACTGTAATTCATTTCTCCCCCCTTATATTTTTCCTCCTTTCCCCTCACTTCCTCTTGTATGTAATTTTGTATACCCCTGAAAAAACCACCCTCTTGATAATGCCATTAATCAGTTCATGAGAACAAGGCCCTTGTGATCTAATCAGCTGTTTAATTTCTTACCTCTCAATATTGTTGCATTGCTGATTAAGTTTCTAACACATGAAATTTTTTAAAAAATTATTTATTTTAATTAGGTATATATGACAGAATGCATTTTGATTCATTGTACACATTTGCAACATAACTTTTCATTTCTGATTGTACATGATGTAGAGTCCCACCATATGTAGTACTGACATACATGTGCCTAGGGTAATAATGTCCATCTAATTCCACCATCTTTCCTGCCCCCATACCCCCTCCTACCCCCTCCCCACCCTCCCTTTTGCCCAATCAAAGTTCCTCCATTTTCCCCATGCCCTCCCCCCAAAATGGATCAGCATCCACTTATCAGAGAGAACATTCAGCTTTTGGTTTTGGGGGGATTGGCTTATTTCACTTAGCATAATATTCTTCAACTCCATCCATTTACCTGCAAATGCCATAATTTTATTCTGTTTTAATACTGAGTAACATTCCATTGTGTATATATACCACATTTTTTGATCTATTCATGTATTGTAGGGCATCTAGGCAATACATGAACTTTTCAAGACCACCACCAGATTTTGAGTGGTTACATTAAGTGTGTAAATTAATGTGGGAAAAAATGAAAATTTGTGCAGAATTAGTTTTTCTCATCAACAGATTGTGGTGTATTTCTCCAATTCTCTTTTTTATGTCCTTCAGTTAAGTTTATAAACTATATATTTATTATACTTTTATTGTTATATTTTCTTAAACTTATTTCTAAATATTTTATAGTTGTTATTGATAATCGAAAATTTTTCCTATTACATTCCCTAATTGATTGTTGTTATTTGTTTGTTGTTAATTCAATAGTTTTTAGTTGTAGATGGACACAATATCTTTATTTAATTAATTTATTTATGTGGTGCTGAGGATTGAACCCAGTGCTTCACACATACAAGGCAAGCACTCTACTAATGAGCCACAACCCTATCCCCTGATTATTGCTATTATGTTGAAAAATTAATGCTTCTTGATTGAATCTGTTCCTTATTTCTTTTCCTTCTCATAATTTCTTAACTTGAATTTTCATAATGTTGACATTAATAATGGAAATAAGAGACATCCTTCTTCCTGATTTTATTAGAAATAAATTTCATATTTCAACTTTAAATATATTTTTACTAGTCTTTTTATAAATGCTACTTATCAGTTTAAGAATTTGCTTTTTAGAAAATTATCAGAGTTACATTTTTTTTCACGTGAGAACTAGATGTTGGATTTTATTAAATTCTTTTTGTCGTCTATCATAGTAGTCATGATTTTTTTCTTTTTTGACATACTAATGTGTTGAATTACATTATTAGTATGCTGTTTCTTTCTAGGGCTTTTGGCCTAAACATCGCCATACTATAATCTTTTTCAAACATGCTCCTATTTTTTATTTGTTAATAATTTCCTTTAGAATTTTTTTTGTTTAGTTTCTAATCTTCCCCAAAAATCCAGGAGTTTTTTTTTTTAAATCAATTACGTATATTTATACTTCCAGTTTGATCAGTATGCAACTAATTACGTATATTTATACTTCCAGTTTGATCAGTATGCAGCTGATATGAGGAACTCAGAAATAACATTATGTCAGTACTGGGTCTTCCTTCATCCTTTCCTGGAATTCAGCCAATTAATCTAGGCAGGAGTCTCATAAATAGCTCCATTAAATTAATTGAGGGCAATGGGGTAGTTCCATGATCTGCCATTCTATATGTGATGGGTTGATTTTTTTTTTTTTTTTTTTTTTTTTGGTTGGTGTTTGAGAACAGGTCTTGCCCAGGTTGATCTCAAACTCATGAGTTCAAGTGATCTTTCTACCTCAGCCTCCTGAGTAGCTTCGACTACAGGAATGCACCACCATACCCAGCTTGTATGTGGTATATTAACATTGTTCTTTGTACTTTAAGATTTTTTTCTTAGGCTAGTTTCAGGAAGGAAAAATATCTCTGTTTAGCAAAGTGCTTTTATTTCTAGCCTCTAAATTCACTTCTATCCCAATTTTTCTTAGAGAACATTACTTGAGGCCTAGTAAGAGTGTAAGGGAGACATTTTTAGGCATCAAATAATGTGTTCCTTTGTTCTGGAATCTCATTCTTGCTTCCATTTCTCTTTATTCTCACTTAGGGGGATCAATGGGATGTTTTCGTGTTGTTTCCACTTATTGTCTTCCACTGTTAAATATAATTTTCTTCTCTATATTGAATTCGTTTTTCAGTGGGAACCAAAGGGAGAAAGATTCTCAATTCATCATTTTCTTCCCTATAAAACCCTTTTCTTATTGAGCAAAGAAGTTGATATCCCAGTTTGACCTTTAGTATTCCTTTTTTCATGGCTCATCACACTCTTGTTTATGTTTTGTGGTTTGTTACACAGCTGTGATCCCTAAGATCTGTATCTTGTTACTGGGGCCTGGTTGGCAGCCTGGTTGGGAAATAAAGCCATCCCAAGAGATGAAGCTAATGTGATATCAAAATAAGTGAGATTTGATGGGATTAAAGATTCCAAACCTGCAGTTAACTGAAGTCTAACATTCTATAAAGACAATATATCACTTAAATGGATTGGTGAGTTAAAGAAGCATGAAAAAGTGGGTCACCAACATAAGACATCGTCCCTCAGACAGAAGCTTTATCTTTAAATCTCTGTTTGTTTTATGGCCGAATAGTATTCTACTATATGGATATATTCCATTTTGTTATAAATTAGTAATTTAATGGGCCTTCAGACTTTTTTACTTTCTAGCAATTACAAATAGTGTTACTATGAACATTTGTGAGCAAGGTTTTATTTGAACAACTATTTTTAATTCTATGTTTAACTTTTTAAAGAACTATCAATTTGTTCCACACTGGGTGCACCCTTTTATATTTCTGCTAGTAATGTAAGAGAGTTACAAATATTCGACATTCTTTATTAGCATTTGCCAGTTTCATTTGTTTTATGATTATGTCCTTGGTGATTCTGGTGTGCTATCTTGGTATGGTTTCGACTTGCATGGCATTGAGCATTATTTTCATATGCTTACTAGTCATTTTTATTCCTTTGGAGAAATGCTATTCAAGTCCTTTGCCTGTTTTTTAATTAAATTGTGTATCATTTTGTTCTTGAGTGGTAAGAGTTATTTATATTTTAACTGAATGAAAGACCCTTATCAGATAAAAATTGTACAAGTTTGATAGGGCTATGGATAACAAATGCCATAGACTGTGTTATTTATAACAATATAAGCTAATTTTCTCACAGTACTGGAAGGTAGAAGTCTAAGATGAAGATGTCCAATAAGTTTAGTTTCTTCTGAGAATTCTCTTCTTGACTCACAGATGGCTTCCTCCTTGCTATGTCCTCCTTGTATAGGCATCCCTGCTGTTTCTTTGTGTATGCCTCAGTCTCTTATAATGATATCAGTCTGATTGGATTAAGACCCACCACAAGGGCTTTATTTTAATGTATTCATCTCTTTAAAAATTCTTTCTCCAAATACAGTCACATTCTGAGATACTGGAGATTAAAACTCTAATATCTAAATTTTACCAGGGGTGGGGGCACAATTCAACCCATAATAATCATTTACAGTTGTAGAGACAATCATTTACAACTGTCAATTTTCTCTTCTCTTTATTCATAGTATCCTTTGATGAACAAAAGATTTTAATTTTTGTAAAATTCATTTTATCAATTTTTGAAGCTTGTGGTTTTGATGTCATATCTAAAATTTCATTGCTAAATTCAAACACTTGAAGATTTATCTTTATGTTTTGTTCTAAGAGTTGTATGGTTGTGGGCTCTTATATTTGGCACTTTCAATTAATTTTTGTATGTGGTGTTAGGTAAGGGTCCAATCATTAATTGAAGAGAGAATTCTTTCCTGATCCATTGATTTTGGCATACTTGTAAAATGTCAATTTTTAAAGACATCTATAGAGGAAAGTGTATATTCATACAAATCCCCAGCTTTAAATGAAGGCTAGAATGGTGTATTTTTTTTAGTTGTAGATGGACACAATACCTTTATTTATTTTTTTAAAGATTTTTATGTGGTGCTGAGGATCAAACCCTGTGCCTCACACATGTTAGGCAAGCGCTCTACCACTGAGCTACAACCCCAGCCCCTAGAATGGTGTATTAGCCATGATCATGTATTTGAGTTTAGTGATTAGCTGTCTCCTTCTGTGAAGCTGTAGAGTGTGGAAAGTTAAATGAGCTTTGTTTTGAGGTATGACTCTATTAATTAATGCATAATCTCAAACCATGCTTATGTAAAAGTATTGTCATTTGCCTCTAAAATACATGTTTTCTTAACATTTTTCCTTCTTGGAATGTTCATGTCTGAATTTTTCTCATAAACATGCACATAGTTTCTTTCTATTGTGATAAAGTATACGTATCATAAAATTTACCATTATTGCCATTTTAAGTATATAGTTCAGCGGTTGTAAGTACATTCACATTGTTATATATCCAATAACTTTCACCAAACATTTTCATCTTCCCCGACGGAAACTGCATACCCATTTAACAATAATTTCCCATTCTCTCAAACCTCTAGCCCCTGGAAAGCACCATTATGCATTCTGTTTATATGAATTTAACTATATACCTCATATAAGTAGAATCATACAATATTACTCCTTTATGACTGGCTTTTTTCACTTTGTGAAATATCTACAAGGTTCATCCCTTTTGTACCATGTGTCAGAATTTCCTTCCATTATAAGACTGAATAATATTCAATTATATGTATATGGAATATTTTGTTTATCCATTCATCTGTTGAATGACTCTTCAGTTGCTTCTACCTTTTAATAATGTAAATTACATTGATAAAAACATGGGTGTATAAGCATAATATTGTATGAGTTCCTGTTTTAAGTTCTTCTGGATATGAATCAAGAAATGAAATAGCTAGATCATATGGTAATTCAAAGCTTAATTTTTTGATGGATATACCATAGTATTTTCCACAATAACTGCACTATTGTATACCCCTACCAGCAATGCACATGGGTTCCAATTTCAACAAACACTCACCAATATCTTATTCTGTTAGATAGAATAACTATTCCAATGCATATGAAATAGTATCTCATTATAGTTTTGATTTGTATTTACCTAGTGATTAGTAATGTTGAACATCATTTCATGTTCTTAATGGCTATTTGTATAACTGGCGTAGAAAATATCTTTTGAAATCCTTTGTCCATTTTTCACTTAGATTATTTGTTGTTGAGCAGTGGGAGTTCTTTATGTATTGTGAATATAAATCTCATTTCAGATTTAATAGTTCCAAATACTGTCTCATATTTCATAGGTTGCAATTTCACTCCATTGATGGTATCCTTAGATGCACAAAAGATTTTAATATTAATGAAGTGTAATTTATCTGTTTTTCTTTAGTTGTCTGAGTTTTAAAATAAACAATCATGGACAATGTCACAGTCAAGTAGCTTTTCCCCTGTTTTCTTCTAAGAGTTCTATGGTTTTAATTTTAGATTTAGATCTATCTTTACTTAATTTTTGCACATGATGTAAATCAAGGATCCACCTCCATTTTTTTGCCTGTGAAGACAGTTTTCCCAGAACCATTGTTCAAAAGATCATTCTTTTCCTCATCAAATTATCTTAGAACCCTTGTCAAAAGACATATGACATGTGAGATTTATTTCTCTATTTTATTCTGTTTATCTATATGAGATGTCAAATTTTGTTCTCCTTTGTCAAAATTATTCTGGCTATTGAGGATTACTATGGATTGGATAAGTGTTCCCCAAAGCCTATGTTTAGAGGATTGGATACTGGCCTATGATACTATTGGGAGGAGATGGAACCTTTAGGAGGTAGGGTCTTGTGGAAAGAAGTTAGATCATTGTGAGCATGCCCTTAAAAGTGATATTGAGATCCTAAGCCCCTCATGTCATTTTCTTTGCTTTCTGGATACCATGAGGTAAGCAGTTTTCTCTACCAGGCACACTCTGCCATACCTCAAAGCCTACATATCAGACTGAAGAAGCTGTGAACCAAAGTAGGCCTTTCCTTTTTCAGGTTGATTATCTTGGTGTTTTTATAGTAATAGAAAGCATAATAACACAAGGGTAACTTGAGATTCCATATAAATATTATGACAGATTTTTCTATTTCTGCCAAAAAATATCATTACGATTTTGATAGGGATTATATTGAATCTATGTATTGCTTTGGATAGTATTGACATTATATTAAACCTCCAATCTATAAACATTTTATTTATTTATGTCTTTTTAAATTTCTTTCAGTAATATTTGTAGTTTTCAGTGTATAAATTTTGCTTTTGTGCTACCTTTGTTAAATTCAATTCCTGGGTATTTTGGTCTTTCTGATACTTGTTAAAAAAAATTGTTTTCTTAGGGGCTGGGAATGTAGCTCAGTTGGTAGAGTGCTTGTGTTGTATGCACAAGGCCATGGGTTCAATCCCCAGCACCATCATCAAAAAAATAAATGTTTGCTTGTTTTGTTTTTGGATTATTCATTGCTAGTATATAGAAATACAGATAGTTTGAGGGTATTTCTATACACTGAAAATAATGTTTTTGAAAAATACATAAATAAATAAAGCAATCCCATTTATAATCGTTAGGAAAATATACCTACAAATGCATCTAACCAATGAGATGAAAGATCTATACAATAAAAACTCTAAAACATTGATGAAAGAAATTCAAGAGGACACAAATAAATATTCTTTATTCATGGAGTAGAGGAATTAAAGTTCTTAAAAAATTCATACTACCCAAAGAAATCTATAGAATCAATATAATCCCCATCAAAGTACCAATGACATTCATCACAAAATTAGAAAAAAAAATTGTAAAATACACATGGAACCACAAAAGCCCCCAAATAGCCAAAGCCATCTTCAGCCAAAAGAATAAAGCTTGGAGGCATCACATACCAGATTTCAAAATATACTACAAAGCTATAGTAATCAAAATAGCATTGTAGGGCTGGGGTTGTGGCTCAGTGGTAGAGCGCTCTTGTAGCATGTGTGAGGCCTTGAGTTCGATCCTCAGCACCACATAAAAATAAATAAATAAAATAAAGATTGTGTCCCACTACAACTAAAAAATAAATATTTAAAAAAAAAACAGCATTGTACTAACAAAGACACAGACCAATGGAACAGAATAACAATCACAAAAATAAGTACACATGTTTATTGTCAATTGATTTTCAAAAAGGTTGTCAAGAACACACAATGTGGGACACTTTCTTTAATACAGTTTCTTTAATATTCAGATAAATAAAGTTTGACATTTATTTCACACTATACAAAAAAATCAACTCAAAATACAGTAAAGATTTAAATGAAAACCTGAAATGGTGAAACTTCTAGAGGAAAACTGCTATGATATTGTTCTATAAAATCATTTTTTTTGGATATGAATCTCAAAATATCTATAGAAGGGGAGAAAATATTTGCAAAGCATATACTTGATAAGTGGTTAATTTCCAGAATATATATGGAACTCCTACAACTCAATAACACAAAAATAACCTGTTGTTTAAAAATGGATAAAGTAAATAGACATTTTTCCAATGAAGACATGCAAATGAATAACAGGTATATGAAGAAGACACTCAACTTCACTAAGAGCTGGAAACTGAAATCAGCATGAGATATCAACTTACACCTATTAGAATGGCTAGTGTCAAAAAATATGACCTGCCAGATGCAGTGGCACATGTCTATAATCCCAGCTACTCAAGAGGCTGAGGAAGAAGAATCACAAGTTAGAGGCTAGCCTGAGCAACTTAATGAGACTGTCTGGAAATAAAAAGAGCTGTAGATGTAGTTTATTGGTAGAATTGAGTCATCTATCCGAAGGAAATAAATATGTCACAGAGGCATAGTAGCCAAGATGATGTAATCAAACTGTGTCCATCATTGTATGAGTCAATCATGAAAATATGATACATATACAGAACCCTTAAAAGATGAAATTAATTATATGTCCAAATACACACTACTGTCATGTATATCTAAAAAAACAAATAATAAATATAATATGGAAGGTTATGCAAATAATCTATTCAAATCAACAGGCTAATATGATAAGTTTCCTAATGATGTATATTTAATTACAAAATAATCCATGTTGTAACAAATGTTAAAGAAAAACACTCAAAGAAATGATCATTGATGTAAAGAATATATATATATATATATATATATATATATATATATAGAGAGAGAGAGAGAGAGAGAGAGAGAGAGAGACAGACATATAATGGAGATATATATATCTCCATTATATATATATATATATATATATATATATATATATATTTTTTTTTTTTTTTTCTAAAAAATTAAACTCAAAGAAATAGTAGAATAGTTGTTACCCAGGGCTAGCTGGGTTAAAAAGCTAGGGAAGTATTGACATTTCATTTAAATATGAGGAATAAGTTCAAAAGGTGTTTTGTACAATATGAAGACTACAGCTTATAACAATGTGTTCTTGAAAATTGCTAAGGGCTCCAGTTGTGGTTCAGCAGTAGAGCACTCACTAGCATGTGTGAGGTACTCAGCACCACATAAAAATAAGTAAATAAAATAAAGGTATTATGTCTAACTACAACTAAAAAAATATTAAAGAGGATTGGAGGCTGGGACTGTGGTTCAGTGGTAGAGCACTTACCTCACACATATGAGGCACTGGGTTTGATCCTCAGCACCATGTAAAAAGTAAATGAGTAACTAAAGATATTGTGTCCATATTAAGCTAAAACAAATAAAATTAAAAAGAAAATTGCTAAGAATAGATTTTTTTTTAAATAGTCTCACCATAAAATGATATGTATGTGAGGAAATGTACATGTTAATTAGCTATATTTAGGCATTCTATAATGAAATATTTCAAAACAGTGTTGTATTGGATAGATAAATACAATATTTTGTCAATTAAATTCTTTAAAAACAAAAGGGAAAACTGATTTTTTACTGTCTATTTTGTATCTTGCAACATTGCTGAAATCATTTTAAGATGATGAAATTCTTTAGGATTTTCTTCTTGTAAGGTCATGTCTCCAGTAAGTAGAGAAAAGGTTTAGTTCTTTGTTTTCTTTTTATCTTTTTATTTATCTAAGTGCTCTAAAACAGCCAGTACTACTAGAAGAGATACAGGTGCCCTTATCTTTTTTCTGATGTTAAGGAGGGAAGCATTCACTCTTTTATCATTGATTTATTGTTTACCTGTGGACTTTTCATATATATCTTTCATCATGTTGAAAAGTTTTTTTCCATTCCTGGTTAATTGCATTTTTTTATCATAATAAGATGTTAAATTTTGTAAATTGCATGAATTTTTTATTTAACCAATCACTCCATTAGTGTGGTGTGTTATTTTTATATTTGAATCATCATTCATCACAAGAACAAGTCCTACTTAGCCTTCATGTGTAGTATTTTTAATATGCTGCTACATTGGGTTTGCTAGTATTTGGGGTGGGGGGTAATTTTGCATTAGCATTCATAAGGAATATTGATTTGTAGTTTTCTTTATATCTGATATTCTTATCTGGATTTGGAACCATAATAATGCTGAACTCATAGAATGAGCTAGGACATGTTCCCTCCTCTTCTAATTTTTGGGATAATTTAAGAAGTATTGGTGTTATTTCTTTCTTTCTAGAATTTACCTGTGAAGCCACCAGGTCTGTGATTTTTCTTTGTTGAAAGTTTTTGATTAATGATTCAACCTCATGTTATAGATCTGTTCAAACTTTCTATGTTTTGTTCTGTTAGTTGAGCAGCTTGTTAGTTTTCAGGAATTTTTCCATCTCATCTGCTGTCTGTTAATATTTTGGTATATAGGTGTTTATAGTATTCCCTTAGAATCTTATTTCTGTAAAGTTGGTAATAATTTCCTAATTTTCATTTCTGATTTTAGTAACTTGAATCTTTTTCTTTTGTCCCCTGGATGGATACAGCTGAAGGTTTGTCAATTTTTTTATCTTAAAAAAACAAAACAAGCAAACGAAAAAAAACCTTTAGTTTATTGATTTTTCTCTACTCTTTTTTCTAAATTCCATTTATCTTCACCCTAATCTTTATTATTTTTTCTTCTAATAAATATGGGTTTAGCCAGCACTTCTTTTTATCTTTAAGGTGTGAAATAGATTTCTTTTGGATCATTTGTTTTAAAGGTAGAGAATTCCAACTATGAATTTTTCTTTTGAGTACTAGTTTTGTTGCACACCAGAAGTTTTTGGTATGTTGTGATTTCTTTTGTATTCATCTCAGATTATTAATTTCTCTTTTAATATCATCTTTGCTCCATTGGTTGTTTAAAACTGATTTGTGTAATTTCTCCACTTATGGGTTTTTAATTTAATTCCTTTGTGGTCAGATAAGATACTTTGTATAATTTCGGTCTTTTTAAAATTTATGGAAATTGGCTTTGTGGCTAAGTAATATGTACCTTGAAGAATGTTCTATGTTCACTTAAAAATGTGTTTTGCATTGTTGTTGGTTAGAGTTTTTTGTATATATGTCTATTAGGTCTAATTGCTTTAGATGTCATTCAAGTCTTCCATTTTCTTTAATTATCTGTGTGGTTTTATTTTTCAATTCAAATCAGGTATAGAAGTCTCTGTTATTTTGGAACTATGTATTTAATTCTGTCCAGGTTGCTTTATATAATTTAGGATTTTGATATTTGATGCATGTTTTTAATTGTTATATATTCTTGGCAAATTGACCCTTTTATTAACATATTACGTACTTCTTTGTTTCCTGTGACAGTTTTTGACTTAAAGTTTATTTTTGATATTAATACAGCTGCTGTAGCTCTTCTGTACCCTGTATCTCATCATACACAAAAATCAACTCAAAATGGATCAAAGACCTAAATGAAAGACCCAATACTTCCTTTTCTGTTAACCTTGGATTTAGCACCTGAGTACTTCCTTGTATACATGGCCTTTCTGGAATACATAGCAAATCAAGAATTTCTATCAGTTCCTCTAAACAGGACAGGATTTCAGCTGGAGTGGGCTTCTCTTTCTTGGGCTTCTTAGCCTTAGTGTTACCCTTTTAAACCATGCCAATGGCATTAGCCTTCTTGGCTCTAAATTTCTTCTCCCTAGTGTCTGATTTCTCAGCATTGTCACCTACTATCCACACAAAAGAATAAAGTATCTGAAAGGACTCTCAGTTGACCCTGGGCATGCCTGATCCTTGTAGATATTGACTTAATGTCTCCAGTTATGGTTGGCTGCCGCAGTCTGGCTGGGCACAATTCAGAAGCCACTTGTCAAAAGAAACGAACTTTATTTTTAGAACCACACACGCCAAACCACACAGCTCTTCAGGAAAACCTTCAGAGCCCAACTGCCACCACCGGCTTCCCACAAGCCTCTCAACCTCCCCCACTCCTCCTGCTCTTGAGGCCGATTGGCTGGGTCGCGTGGGCGGGGCCAAAAAAAGTCCCCCAATGAGCAGCTCCGTGGTCTGAAAGGGCAGGGAAACAGCCCAATGAGCATCACCGCAGAGGAGCCAATCAGTTGGCAGCTAGAAGTTTGCTGGGTCCGCTGTGAGCCAATCGTCAGCTGGCAGCTGGAAGTTTGCTGGCGGCTGGAAGTTTGCTGGGGCCCCTTCGGCTGTGACTCTCAACAGTTGGCCTGGGGCACAGTTTTCTAATATAATACATATATAATATATAATGGACAAATCAGGATAACTAACATTTTTGCTTCCTTATACATTTCATTGAGTTTGGAACCTTTGAACTCTTCTTCTCAAGATAATAGGTTGTTGTAAAATATAGTCACCCCAGTGTTCTGTTGAACTCATTTCTCCTATTTAACTGTATTTTGGTATCCATTATCCACCCTCCTCCCATCTCCCCTTACAACTATTCTTTCTAGCCTCTAGTAGTCACTATTATATTCTCTTTTTTGAGATCAACTTTTTGGCTTCCACATATAATTGAGGGCATCATGGTCATTATTTTTAAATTGAAATGATCTGTGTCCTTTTTTCCCCTCTTCTGAGAATCCCATAATTAATATATTAGTCTGCTTAGTTGTGTCCTATAAGTCTCCTCAGCTCTGTTCATTTATCTTTATTCTTTTTTTAAAATATTTATTCTTAAGTTTTAGGTAGATATAATATCTTTATTTTACATTTATGTAGTGCTGAGGATCAAACCCAGTGCCTCACGCATGCTAGGTGAGCACTCTACCACTGAGCCACAACCCTAGTCCATTTAATCTTTATTCTTTAATCTCATTATTCTTTTGTCTTTCTGTTCTTTAGACTTGGGAATTTCAACAAACTTATCTTTAAGTTAACTGATTTTTTTCTTCTGCCTATTCAAATCAACTGTTGAATCTCTCTACTGAATTTTTCATTTCATTGTCATTTTACTCCACAATTTCTGTTTGTTTTCAGAATTTCCCTCTCTTTCTTGATATTCTAATTTTGTTACATATTACTTTCCTGATTTGTTTAGTTCTTTTTTGTGGGGTTTTCCATAGCTCTTTAAGTATATTCTAGACAATTGTCCAGTAAGTGCAATGAGTGGGCTTCCTCAGATATATTATTTATTGATTTATATTATTCCCTTGATTGAGCCATGGTTTCCTATTATTTCCTTTGTGTTATGATACTTTGACAAAGTCAGTCATTTGGTTATTATAATGTGACTATTTTGGAAAACAGATTCTTGTGTTTTGTTGTTGGTTTGTTTTTCACTTGTTTTTTAAATTTTCTTTTTAATTTTTAAAGGTTATAGTCATCGGTTTTGAGACTTTTCCAAACTATTTTTTGAAAAATTATTCCTTTCTGTGTGTGCCCATTGAAGTCTCTGTTCCTTTAGGTCATATTCACTTAATGTTTTGATAAAGATTTCCTTGAATGCCAGGAACTGAAACACATAAAAATAAATGGATGAATGC
Source organism: Callospermophilus lateralis (assembly GCF_048772815.1). Lineage (NCBI taxonomy): Eukaryota > Metazoa > Chordata > Mammalia > Rodentia > Sciuridae > Callospermophilus > Callospermophilus lateralis. The sequence continues at coordinate 40,729,942 of NC_135325.1, forward strand.
ACACATAGCCATGCACATGCACACACATGCACACAAAGGATAGAAAACTCACTTTCCCCACTCTGAAGACTAGATTTGTTCTGGGGAAGTCCTTCATTAACTTTGCCTTCTCTGAGTCTAGGGACAAGGTGAGATGAAAGCAGAAAGCAATCTCTGGACTTTCTCAGTGTACATCCTCCTAAGCATAAATGTGGCCTTCTAAATTTTGTATTTTCTGTGATGTATGGCCATTTTGAAGTCTGTGTTTCATTGGCTAAGTTCTTAGTATTTTGACAAAGTTTCCTTAGGTGTGTAAAGTCAAAAAGAAAAAAATTTAGGTAAAAAAGAAAAAAAAATGCCCTCCCAGTCTTTGCATATTAGCTCTGTGTTTACAGTTTAGCCAGTCTGTATTATAACCCTGCTTTAGCTTTCACTTCATGCATGTCTGGGTCTAAAGGTCAGGCAGAGGTGAGACTGGGGATTTCTTAGGCCTTTTGTGAACAGGTGTCAATCCATGGGCATATATGTGACTTTCATGATTCTTCAGTATACAGAGGAGCTTTCAAAAACCCTACTTCTGCACACATGTCTTTCCCAGTGTCTTTACCCAGGATCTTTTATCTGCCTATTGTTTCTCATGAGTGAATATCCATAGCCCCAGTCTGTTGCAACCAATCGCTTTGCTTTTCAATGTTTTCAGCAGATGCTGCCTAGGAATTTGCCTGAGTCTTTGGAGCACTGTTATAGATTTCTACCAGAAGGACCAAAACAGTCAACTTCAATTCTTTTTTAATTTTGTCCTTTTTAGTTATACATGACAGTAAAATCTATTTTGATATATTTATACAAGCATGGAATATATCTTATTCTAATTAGGATCCCAGTCTGTGGATGTACTTGAGTATCAGGTAAGTCAGAAAGATACTAGAATGTCAAAGGAAATGTACATAGGAAATAAAAGTAGACTAAGGCCTAGGAGAAGCATTCCGCTTTTTGTAAGACTAAGATTCGCTTCACTAGCAATCCTTTATTTACCTTTGTCTAGAATTTGCACAAGAGATTAATAATAGTATAATTCTGTGGGTTTTGGAACTATATATAGTTCCAAATCTAGAGTCTAGAAATTTAGACTATATATAATCTAGAGTCTAGAATAATCTAGAGTCTAGAAATTTAAGAAGTTTGAGTGCGCCCTAGAACTCAAGCTGCTAGGGACTAAAAGACAAGGGGAGATATGACTATGAACTACAAAAAAAAAAAAAAAGTACAGTACTCTCATACAATTTGTGGGGGGTGGGAGGTGGTACCAGGGATGAACTCAGGGACGCTCAACCACTGAGACACATCCTCAGCCCTATTTTTGTATTTTATTTAGAGACAGGGTCTCAGTTGCTTAACACCTCACTTTTTGCTGAGGCTGGCTTCGAACTCATGATCCTCCTGCCTCAGCCTCCTGAGCTGCTGGGATTACAGGTGTGCCTACACCTGGTTTATACACTTTTTTATTATGTGATAAAAATGCACATAGTATAATATTTACAATTTTACCCATAGTAAAATGTAAAGTTTAATAACTTTAAATATATTCACAATGTTGTGCAACCATCTCCACTATGTAGTTCCAGATCTTATTCAAAACCCCAAACATTGTAGTTGTTAAGTAGTAACTTCCTATTTCTCTGTGCACACAGTACCTGGAAACCAGAACCCCTCTTTCTGTCTCTATGGAATTGCCTATACTGGATATTTCATACAAATGGAATCATACAATATGAGGACTGGTGTGTCTGGCTTTGTCACTCAGCATAATGTTTTCAATGTTCATGTTTTAGCATGTATCAGTACTTCATTTCTTTTGTAGATGGATAATATTCTGTTTTATGAGTATGCCACATTTTGTTTACTCATTTATCCATTGATAGAAATCTGTTTTTTTTTTCCTCTTTTGACTATTGTGACTAGTGTTGCTATGAATATTCAAGTACAAATATTTATTTGAATACCTGTCTTCGATTATTTGGGGTATATACCTAGAAGAAGAATTTCTAGATCATGCAATAATTCTATTTTAGAAACCACCAAAACATTTTCTCTTTAACATTTCCACTAGCAATGTATTTACATTTTCTCCATATCTTTGTTAGCATTTGTTTTCCATTTTTAAAATTATAGCTATCTAGTTGTGAAGTACTATCATTTATAGTTTTAGCACTTATACTTCAGTATTTTTTTAAAGAATTTTTTATTGTGTATGGACATGATACCTTTATTTTAACGTGATGCTGAGGATTGAACCCAGTTCCTCACACATGCTAGGTAAGCACTCTACCACTGAACTACAACCCCGGTCCTATACTTCAGTCTTTTATCAATTTTGGCTGTTTTCTGATTCTAGTATGAAGTAAAGTTCTGACTTCTTTCTTTTGCATAATAGTCCTGTTTCCTAGTACCATTATTACATCATTCATTCTTTCATATTATTCATTGAGTTACTCTTTTTCGGTTACTGGGGATTGAACCCAAGAGCACTTAAACACTGAGCCACATCCCCAGACCATTTTATGTTTTGAGACAGGGTCTTGCTGAGTTGCTTAGGGCCTCACTAAGTTGCTGGGGCTGGCTTTGAACTCATGATCATCCTGTCTCAGCCTCTCGAGCTGCTTGGATTACAGGCATATGCCACAATAATAAACATAAGTGTGGTTTTCTTGTCTCATGATGCCTTTACCTGGCTTTAGTATCAGAGTAATGTTGGACCCAAAATGAATTAGGAAATTTTTTGGCTTGTTCTGTAAGTAATTTTGCTAAATTGGTTTATTAGTTCCTATAGGTGTGTGTGTTCTTTAGGAATGAATATATATATATATATATATATATATATATATATATATATATATATATATACATATATATATCACAAATTATACACACATATCTCTGCAAATAGGGGATAATTTTTACTTGTTTCTTTCCAATTTGAATGTCTTTTTTTAAATTATTTTTTGTGGTGCTTGGGTTTGAACCGAGGGCCTTGTGCATGCAAGGCAAGCACTCTACCAATTGAGCTATATCCCCAGCCCCTCTTTTTTTTTCTCTGGTTAGACCTTCAATACAATGTTGAGTAAAAGCAGTGAAAGCAGGCATCATTGTTTTGTTACTAATCTCAGAGAAAAATCTTTTCATTTTTAACCTCTGGATACGATGTTACTTGTAAGGTTTTCGTATATGCCCTTTATTATGTTGAAGGAATTCCTTTCTATTCTTGTTTACCTTATTTATTTATTTTATTGCCAGGGAATGAACACATAAGAGCTTACCTACTGAGCCACATCTCCAGCCTTTTTTATTTTTTATTTAGTGTCAGGGTCTTGCTAAATTTCTTAGGGCCTCACTTAATTGCTTAGGCCAGCTTTGAACTTGAGATCCTCCTGTCTCAGCATCCCAAGCCACTGGGATTACAGGCATGCACCATCGTGCCTAGCATATTCTTGATTTATTGAGTGTTTTTGTCACGAAATGGTTTTGAATTTTGTAAAATGGTTTTTTTCATGAATTGAGACAATCATGACTTTTCCCCTTCATTCCATTATGTTGTATGTCATTGATTTTTTTTTTTTTTTTTTTTGTATGTTGAGCCACCTTTGTGCTCCTGGAATAAATCACTCATTCTTCATGTATAATTCTTTTAATATACTGTTGGAATGGGTTTGCTAATACTTTGTTCAGTAATTTTGTATCTACATTCATCAGAGATATAAGTGTAGTTTTGTTTTTTGTCTTTTATATTTTACTTAAAGACAGTGTCTCGCTAAGTTGCTTAGGCCCTTGCTAAATTGTTGAGGCTGGTTTTGAATTTACAATCCTCCTGTCTCAGCCTCCCAAGCTGCTTGGACTACAGGCATGTGCCACAATGCCAAATATAAGTGTAGTTTTCTTTTCTCATGATGCCTTTACTTGGCTCTGGTATCAGAGTAATGTTGGACTCAAAATGAATTAGGAAATATTTTTACGTTGTTTTATAATAGTGAAGCTGCCTAATGAGTTAAAGAAAAATCTTCCTAACAGAAGTTAAATTCTGTCCCTAAACTTATATTTGTTTCCTTTTTTCTTCCTACAAAAGCCAGTTAGGAAAATGCTTTACTCTCACTTTCCTGAACACTCCCTATTTCAAGACTGTGGTGAAAAGTCACACCTACAGTAATGGTAGCTGGAAGAGCACATACCATGTATTGGCCATGACAAAAATAGGCAGGGATCAACAGGATGTTTTTAATCATTTATGTTTTTCTTTTAAATTCACAAGATCAAGACGCTCACTGATCTTTCCAAAAGCAATATTAATGAACAATTTTGGTGTCCACCCAGAAGTCTAGAATCTGTATTCCTTCCTTCTCTTGCAAAAATCACATGAAAGGCTCATACGTAGGGTTAATAGCAAGATGGTCACTAAGGATGCTTGATCCAATGTCTTCCAAACTGGCTTGTTATTAATAAAGCTTTTTCTTCTCCCATCACTCTGTTTCCTTGGCTTTATCTCCCATCATTGTGTTTCATTGGCTTTATCAGGTGGCATCAGAATTAGACGTTTTTCCGTTTTTATAATTTAAAAAGAATTGGTGTTAATTTTTCTTCAAATATTTGGTAGAATTAGCCATTGAAGCCATCTGACGCTGGGTTTTTGATTTTTTAAATTTTCTTGTGAAGGTTTTGATTCTTTATTACATGCCTTTTCTTTATTTACCTTGACCTAGTAATTATTATTTTAACAAAAGTAAAGCTTACTTTTCACTTGTTATAGTTCTATTTATGTTTTCTATTTCTTAGAAATTTGTCTCATCTAGGTTATCTAATATTAACAATTTCATTCTTCTCTATTTTTTCTTAGTCTAACTAAAGTTTGTGAATTTTGTTAATCTTTTCAAAGAACCAACATTTTCATTGATTCATTATAATTTTACATTTTAGTGTGATTCACTGTGCTATATTGTACATGCAAATAACGTAATTCAATTTCATTCCCTAGTACCTCCCCTTTTCCTATCTTCTTCACTCCCCCAATCCCCATTCTTTGCTCTACTGAGAGCCAATGTTCTTTATTGATTTTTCTTCGTTGAATTTTTCACTTTCTATTTTGTTTATCTAATCTTTATTCTAATTTTTCTGGTTCCCTCAGATGTAAAGTTAGGCTATTGATTTGGGAGCTTTCTTTTTCAATGTAGATGTTACAGCTATAAATGTCCCTCTGACCACTGTTTGCTGCATCTAATAAGTTTTGGTGTGTTGTGTTTTACTTTTCATTTATATAAAATTATTTTCTAGTTTCTTTGATTTCTTTTTGGTCCTTTGAGTTTTAAGGAGTGTTGCTTAATTTCCACAAGTTGGTAAATTTTATTGTAGTTTGGGTTCTGCCATAAAATATGGGCCTTGGAGCCAAATGGACTCATGGATTCTCTGCTTTTCACTAACTGGCTCTGTGACCTTGGAGAAGGTCATACATCAGTTTCATACAGATTAGTACCATAATATTATTGTCCCCAAAGGATTTTTGTTACAAATTAATGAGATAGTCCATATAAGGCATTTAAAACAGTGTTTTTAATAAATAATAAATATTTAATAAATTATCACTATTATTCTTATTACATAAATCTGGAAAAATAATGAAAGCTGATTGATAAATCCTAGGGATAAATATAGCCATTATTCAGAATATAATTATTTTGAGAACTGCTATGGTTTGAATATGTCCCCCCAAATTCGTGTGTTGAAAAGTTAATTCTAATGAAACAGATGGTGTCTTTTGAGAAGAATTTAAGTCTTGAACTCATGAACACTCATGAACATATTAATGCTACTATAAATGGGCTTTAGGGAGTGAATTGTTCTCTTACGTTTTTCTTCCATGTGAAGAAAAGGTGTTCCTTTCCTCCAAGGGATGCAGCGTTCAAAGCACTTCTGTTGGAAGCAGAGAGGCCTGGCCTTAACCAGCTAATTCTTTGATCTTGGACTTCTCAGCCTGTAGAACTGTGAGCAATAAATTTCTGTTCTTTATAAATCACCCCCCTCTGTAATATTCTGTTATAGTAGCACAAAAACCACCAATATAGGAAGTATTGGGCAGTTGCTCTCCTTTTAACCTTTGGAATTCTATACCTAACCGTGTTAGGTTTAGGGAAATTATAGCTATAAAATAGTATGGTTACATGATTGAGCTACTAGCCATCTCCATAGAGTATATTTGATTTTATACTCCAGGGTGAGGTAAAGGGTTTAAGCATTTGTGCACAGGGACTCCAAGATGGTGGATTAGTGTCAGGAAACGTTTCTCTTAGCTCAGATACGCAGAACTCAAAAAAGCGGGAATACCACATCTGCCCAAGGCTTAGAGTGAAAAATCCTGAGATGGGAGGAGCAGTCTGCCGTAGATGAACCACAGACTGCATGATTTATTAATCATATATAAAAATAAACCTCTCCACCAGAGTTAATAAATAGTCCGTGATCCAGGAGCCATCTTAGGTCTGCAGAATGGTGGAGACTATGGAAACTGAAACCCAGATCTGTGAGTTTCCAGCTAGGTCTATGTGGGCCTGTCTGAGCCTAGCAGTCCTGTGGAAAGTAAAAAACTGGGAGCATTTTACCCCGGAGAACACAGGTTAGAGAGGCTGTAGCGAGCTGGGCTCTCCCCAGCTCCATGAGTCTTGAGGCTTGTGGAGAATGACAGGGTAGTCTACAGCAGGTCAGAAGGTTAGAAGAGGATGTGAGAGCCATGTGCAGTGGTACACACCTATAATCCCAGCAGCTCAGGAGGCTGAGATGGGAAGATGGCAAATTCAAAGCCAGTCTCAACAACTTAAGGAGGCCCTAAGCAACTTAGTGAGATCCTCTCTCTAAATAAAATATGTTTAAAGGACTACACTAAGATTTAATCTCTAGTCAGAATGGCAATTATCAAGAATACAAGCAACAATAAATATTGATGAGGACATGGGGGAAAATGTACACTCATACACTGCTGGTAGGACTGCAAATTGGTGCAGCCATTATGGAAAGCAGTATGGAGATTCCTTAGAAAAGCTGGAATGGAACCACCATTTAACCCAGTTATTCTACTCTTTGGTGTAGTACTTTTAAGTACCCATTTTTAAAATCAGCATACTATAGTGACACCGTCACATCAATGTTTATAGCAGCTCAATTCATAATAGCTACATTATTGTGGAACCAACCTAGGTGCTCTTCAACAGATGAATGGATAAAGAAAATGTGGTATATATACACAATGGAATATTGCTCAGCTTTAAAGAAGAATGAAATTATGGCATTTAACTGTAAATGGATAGAGCTGGAGAATATTATGCTAAGTGAAATAAGCCAATCCCAAAGAACCAAAGGCCAAATGTTTTCCCTGATCTGCAGCTGCTAATACACACTAAGAGGAGGGGCTAGGGAAGAATAGAGGCACTTTGGATTTCAGCAGAGAGGAGTGAATGGATGGGAGGTGGTTTGGGAGCAGGAAGGATAGTATAATGTATCGAGCATTATTACCCTATGTGCATATATGACTACACATCCCATGTGATTCTACATCATGTACAACCAGAAGAATTAGAAGTTATACTCCATTTATGTATGATGTGTCAGAATGCATTCTGCTGTCATGTATAATTAATTAGAACAAATTTTTAAGAAGAATTTTTCTTAAAAAATGAAGAGATATTTTATTTTTTTAACTAATTTTTATTGTTGGTTGTTCAAAACATTACATAGTTCTTGATATATCATATTTCACACTTTGATTCAAGTGGGATATGAACTCCCATTTTACCCCGTATACAGATTGCAGAATCACATCAGTTGCACAACCATTGATTTACATATTGCCATTCTGGTGTCTGTTGTATTCTGCTGCCTTTCCTATCCTCTACTATCCTCCCTCCCCCCTCCCCTCCCCTCTTTTCTCTCTACCCCCTCTACTGTAATTCATTTCTCCCCCTTATATTTTTCCCCCTTTCCCCTCACTTCCTCTTGTATGTAATTTTGTATACCCCTGAGAGTCTCCTTCCATTTACATGCAATTTCCCTTCTCTCTCCCTTTCCCTCCCACCTCTCATCCCTGTTTAATGTTAATCTTCTTCTCATGCTCTTCGTCCCTACTCTGTTCTTAGTTACTCTCCTTATATCAAAGAAGACATTTGGCATTTATTTTTAAGGGATTGGCTAGCTTCACTTAGCATAATCTGCTCTAATGCCATCCATTTCCCTCCAAATTCTATGATTTTGTCATTTTTTAATGCAGAGTAATACTCCATTGTGTATAAATGCCACATTTTTTTTATCCATTCGTCTATTGAAGGGCATCTAGGTTGGTTCCACAGTCTTGCTATTGTGAATTGTGCTGCTATGAACATCGATGTAGCAGTGTCCCTGTAGCATGCTCTATTTAGGTCTTTAGGGAATAGACCGAGTAGGGGAATAGCTGGATCAAATGGTGGTTCCATTCCGAGCTTTCCAAGAAATCTCCATACTGCTTTCCAAATTGGCCGCACCAATTTGCAGTCCCACCAGCAATGTACAAGAGTACCCTTTTCCCCACATCCTCGCCAGCACTTGTTGTTGTTTGACTTCCTAATGGCTGCCAATCTTACTGGAGTGAGATGGTATCTTAGGGTGGTTTTGATTTGCATTTCTCTGACTGCTAGAGACGGTGAGCATTTTTTCATGTACTTGTTGATTGATTGTATGTCCTCCTCTGAGAAATGTCTGTTCAGGTCCTTGGCCCATTTGTTGATTGGGTTATTTGTTATCTTATTGTCTAATTTTTTTAGTTCTTTGTATATTCTGGATATTAGGGCTCTGTCTGAAGTGTGAGGAGTGAAGATTTGTTCCCAGGACGTAGGCTCCCTATTTACCTCTCTTATTGTTTCTTTTGCTGAGAAAAAACTTTTTAGTTTGAGTAAGTTCCCATTTGTTGGTTCTAGTTATTAACACTTGTGCTATGGGTGTCCTATTGAGGAATTTGGAGCCCGACCCCACAGTATGTAGATCATAGCCAACTTTTTCTTCTATCAGACGCCATGTCTCTGATTTGATATCAAGTTCCTTGATCCACTTTGAGTTAACTTTTGTGCATGGCGAGAGAAAGGGATTCAGTTTCATTTTGTTGCATATGGATTTCCAGTTTTCCCAACACCATTTGTTGAAGATGCTATCCTTCCTCCATTGCATGCTTTTAGCCCCTTTATCAAATATAAGATAGTTGTAATTTTGTGGATTGGTTTCTGTGTCCTCTATTCTGTACCATTGGTCCACCCGCCTATTTTGGTACCAGTACCATGCTGTTTTTGTTACTATTGCTCTGTAGTATAGTTTGAAGTCTGGTATAGCTATACTGCCTGATTCACACTTCCTGCTTAGCATTGTTTTTGCTATTCTGGGTCTTTTATTTTTCCATATGAATTTCATGATTGCTTTCTCTATTTCTACAAGAAATGCCGTTGGGATTTTGATTGGCATTGCATTAAACCTATAGAGAACTTTTGGTAATATCGCCATTTTGATGATGTTAGTTCTACCTATCCATGAACAGGGTATATTTTTCCATTTTCTAAGATCTTCTTCTATTTCTCTCTTTAGGGTTCTGTAGTTTTCATTGTATAAGTCTTTCACCTCTTTTGTTAGGTTGATTCCCAAGTATTTTATTTTTTTTGAGGATATTGTGAATGAGGTGGTTGTCCTCATTTCCATTTCAGAGGATTTGTCACTGATATACAGGAATGCCTTTGATTTATGCGTGTTGATTTTATATCCTGCCACTTTGCTGAATTCATTTATTAGCTCTAATAGTTTCTTTGTAGACCCTTTTGGGTCTGCTAGGTATAGAATCATGTCATCTGCAAATAGTGATAATTTGAGTTCTTCTTTTCCTATTTTTATGCCTTTAATTTCTTTCGTCTGTGTAATTGCTCTGGCCAGTGATTCAAGAACTATGTTGAACAGAAGTGGTGAGAGAGGGCATCCCTGTCTTGTTCCAGATTTTAGAGGGAATGCCTTCAGTTTTTCTCCATTCAGAATGATGCTAGCCTGAGGCTTAGCATAGATTGCTTTTACAATATTGAGGTATGTTCCTGTTATCCCTAGTTTTTCTAGAGTTTTGAACATAAAGGGATGCTGTACTTTGTCGAATGCTTTTTCCGCATCTATCAAGATGATCATATGGTTCTTATTTTTAAGCCTATTGATGTGGTGAATAACATTTATTGATTTCCGTATATTGAACCAACCTTGCATCCCAGGGATAAATCCTACCTGATCATGGTGCACAATTTTTTTCATATGTTTTTGTATCCGGTTCACCAGAAGTTTACTGAGGATTTTTGCATCTAGGTTCATTAGAGATATTGGTCTGTAGTTTTCTTTCTTTGAAGTGTCTTTGTCTGGTTTAGGAATCAGCGTGATGTTGGCCTCATAGAATGAATTTGGAAGTTCTCCCTCTTTTTCTATTTCCTGAAATAGCTTGAAAAGTATTGGTATTAGTTCCTCTTTAAAGGTTTTATAAAACTCTGCTGTATACCCATCCAGTCCTGGGCTTTTCTTAGTTGGTAGTCTTTTGATGGTTTCTTCTATTTCCTCAATTGATATTGGTCTGTTTAGGTTGTCAATATCCTCCTGACTCAATCTGGGCAGATCATATGACTTAAGAAATTTATCGATGCCTTCACTATCTTCTATTTTATTGGAGTATAAGGATTCAAAATAATTTCTGATAATATTCTGTATTTCTGAAGTGTCTGTTGTGATATTGCCTTTTTCATCCCGTATGCTAGTAATTTGAGTTCTCTCTCTTCTTCTCTTTGTTAGCGTGGCTAAGGGTCTGTCGATTTTATTTATTTTTTCAAAGAACCAACTTTTAGTTTTGTCAATTTTTTCAATTGTTTCTTTTGTTTCGATTTCATTAATTTCAGCTCTGATTTTAATTATTTCTTGTCTTCTACTTCTTTTGCTGTTGTTTTGCTCTTCTTTTTCTAGGATTTTGAGTTGAAGTATTAGATCATTTATTTGTTGGTTTTTTCTTTTTTTAAGGAATGAACTCCAAGCAATAAATTTTCCTCTTAGAACTGCTTTCAATGTGTCCCATAGATTCCGATATGTTGTGTCTGTGTTTTCATTTATCTCTAAGAATTTTTTAATTTCCTCCTTGATGTCTTCTATAACCCATTGATCATTCAGTAACCTATTGTTCATTCTCCAAGTGATGCATGATTTTTCCTTACTTCTTTTATCATTGATTTTCAATTTCATTCCATTATGATCAGATAAGATGCATGGTATTATCTCTACTCCTTTATATTGTCTAAGAGTTGCCCTGTGACATAATATATGATCTATTTTTGAGAAGGATCCATGTGCTGCTGAGAAAAAAGTGTAACTGCTTGATCTTGGGTGGTATATTCTATATATGTCAATTAAGTCTAGGTTATTAATTATGTTATTGAGTTCTATAGTTTCCTTATTCAACTTTTGTTTGGAAGATCTGTCCAGTGGTGAGAGAGGTGTGTTGAAGTCTCCCATGATTATTGTATGGTGGTCTATTAGACTCTTGAACTTGAGAAGAGTTTGTTTGATGAACATAGCTGCACCATTGTTTGGGGCATATATATTTATGATTGTTATGTCTTGTTGGTGTATGGTTCCCTTGAGCAGTATGTAGTGTCCCTCTTTATCCCTTTTGATTAACTTTGGCTTGAAATCTATTTTATTTGATATGAGTATGGACACTCCTGCTTGTTTCCGAAGTCCATATGAGTGATATGATTTTTCCCAACCTTTCACCTTCAGTCTATGTATGTCTTTTCCTATCAAATGCGTCTCCTGAAGGCAGCATATTGTTGGGTCTTGTTTTGTGATTCATTCTACTAGCCTGTGTCTCTTAATTGGTGAGTTTCAGCCATTAACATTTAGGGTTATTATTGAGATATGGGTTGTTCTTCCAGCCATATTTGTTTATTTATGTTACTAAACATGGTTTGTTTTCCTCTTTGATTATCCCCCCCCTTTACTGTACTACCTCCCGCTGTTGGTTTTCATTGATATTTTCCATTTCCTGAAGAGATATTTTAGAGATGGCTGAGAGAAAAATAGGAAACTGGCAGACTCAATTAGGATTTTATAACAAGCATAATACTTTGGACTAGATTTCCCCCTCTGCAAATAAAGCCTATAGAACCTCCTAATCATCACCAGGAGAAGGTTAAGCAGGAAAGCTTAACTAGGAGATAGTATTTGGGCTTCTAGGAGAAGGTCCTCAGAACATGCTTCAGAGGCAGTGGTAATGTCATTGGTGGATTAAGGCTTTTTCCCTGAAAAACAAAAAATTGTAAGAAATGGCAATTCAAATTATCTGGCCAGGACAGTACCATAGGAACAAATTCACAGTACCAGCAACACCTGGGAGATGCTTTTTCTGGGGGGAAAAAGTGCTTCAGGGGGCACTGTTTTGCAAAATTCCATCTTCTTGCCTTTTGTTTCTAAATTTAATATTTTAAAAAATTATTCATTGTCAGTTGGATATATAGAGTGGTCTTAATTTCACCAGAAATTTTTATGTTGATGAAGTCCATGACATGACATAAAGGGGATTGGATATTTTGCAGTTTGAAGTCAAAATAACTATCATTTGTTTTCTTTCCTACTATAGTGTCTGGGAGAGGCTTATTAAATTGATATAATCAGGGAATCATAATCTTAGAATCTAAGCCAAATCAGTTTATCATTATAATTCTTACAAATAAAGTTGGCTACTCTCCTCTGTAGAGCTAAGGTTTTTGCCTGGGAAGACAATTCATGCTGATAGCAAGCTTAGGCAAAAATATAGCATTACATGAACTCTTTTGATAATGTACATAAATCTAACTGACTCAGCAGAGAACACAAGTGTGAGCTTGTGTTGTAGACAGTGATATGGTTTGGAGTCTGTATAGTGCATTTCTTAAAAGCACGTTTGTGGTTATCTAGTGCCGCAGTCTGGCTGGGCACAAAATCACGAGCCACTCAAACAGGAACAAACTTTATTTTTGAAACTCCCGCCAATTCCCTGTATGCTCCCGGGAAATATGCTGACCCACACACATGGCGTTCTCCCAGACCCAAACACACAGGAAATCCCTCCTCCGGAATTCCCTCCTATCGCACTTCCCCAACCAATGGGAACTCTCCAGGAGTCCCATAGCAGGCCAAGGTGGACAGCAGGGGTCTAATATCCATTTGAATGCAGATCTTAACATAATCATATCATCTCAATGGCTTGCTGGTGTCACATTTCAACCAAAAATGCCATGCATTATTTTTACTTGGCTATGGCTCTTAGCAATCTAGCAATAGCATTGGGTGATAATTTGATATTAGGATGTTTTTACACTATGGAAGTTTTCTCCCTATAGAGAAATTGAAATAGTATACCAACCAATAGTACATATCCCATGTGATTCTAAATAGTATAACAACAAATTCAGGGTTAAGAGTTTATGTTTTGACTCATTATATCATGTATCAAAGGCAAAATGTCCAGTAGGACCCAGATATATATATTCTTTATATAAGTTATAAGTTAGCTCCCTTTCCTTTTGGGAGCTTTTGTGGAAATATGCTTATACTTTCCAACTAACTCCCACACTCCTAACTCACCATGCTACTAAGATACTCTTGGGAGAAGGTTCCTTTAACTTGTAGGGAATTAAATGAAGCAGGGTGATGGGGGGACAGCAGTACAAGAAGGTTGAGACTAAGTTGCATGTTAGAGGGAGACTATTGTGGTACAACTTTTGCTTGTTCTGATAGTACCTTGAGGCTTTAAACAAATTTGAAACCCAAAAATGAGTGTCTGCCTTCAGCCAAGTCCTGTCATATTAAGATTAAATTGGTTACATGTCACATCTATCCTGATAAATAACCTTCCATTTTGGAGATTCTCATACCTTGAAGCCAGGAATAGCTCCCATATGTGTTGGTCCAGACTTAGTATATAAATATTTATAGTCAGTGTACACATTCCAGGTCACCATCTTTGATTGTCATCCATTGTAAACTGAACATTTTTTTATCTCTCCCATTCCTGAACATGCTTAAGATATCTGTTTTAGACTCTTTTATAATGAAATGAAAGTTGTGTTTAAGGCCTCACTCTGTTACATTCATTATGTGATAGATACAGAAATGAAGGAGGATGAGCTGGAGCAAGAACCCACCCCCTACTCTTATACAGAGCACCAGAGGGAGACAAGCGTCCATCAGTCACAGTTGTGGGTATGGTGTGGTAGAAAATATCTCAGGAAATTCTGAGAAGGAAGAGCTGGGGCTGTAGCTCAGTGGTAGAGCACCTGCCTCGCATGTGTGAGGCACTGGGTTGGATCCTCAGCACCACATAAAAATAAATAAAGATATTATGTCCAACTGCCACAGTCTAGCTGGGCAAAATAACCCAGAGGTGACCACCAACTTGAAGGTTGAAATGGGAACTGCTTTATTATAGAACAACAGCGGTATATATACCTAACTGATTACACACAGCTTGACTCAATTAACATCATCTAGATACAGCAGTCAGTCAATAAGGAATCCTCATCATCTTAATGGCTCAGTAGCATTGCTTCACAAACCACTCCTCCTGGCAAACTGCCAGGCACCATCTAAACTTGATTTGCATCCCCAACATCCAACTACAACTAAAAAATATTTAACAAAAAAAAAGAAATTCTGAGAAGGGAGAAACTGCTACCGTTCTGGGAATTAGTTAGCAAAAACAAGACAAAACTAAAGCCTACATTTTTAACAAGTTTAGCTACTTCTTTCTGTGCAGGTAATGTACCTTTTTAGGAAGATTTGAATTGATAGCTATTCATTAATATTGAGCATCACTGACATCACCAAATAAGGGTCTACAGTCTTTTGATAATGTTGTTTATGTCCTATGAATATTGTAGGGGTGATTTATAAGCTACAGATGCTTATTCTTTTCTATATGCATACCATAAACTGGAGCTCATTTAAATCATCTGGTTCTATCCCCCTATGGGGATGATTGCTGATAAATTATACTCATTTAATAAATAGCAATTTGTTTAATAAGCATTTTTGGATCAAAACTATGTGAAAAGATAGACTATGTTAAGCATTGTGAGAGTTGAAGAAATACAGAGATGGCACCCACTCTAAAACCTGTCAAATCTCAAATAGGAAAAATTAGTATAAAAATACCCACAATAAAGGTTAGGGGTGTAGCTCAATGGTAAAGCATGAGCCTAGCACATGTGAGGCTCTAGATTCAATCCTTGGCACCACATAAAAATAAATGAACAAAACAAAGGTATTGTGTCCATCTAGAACTAAAAAAAAAAATTTAATGCCCACAACATCACATTCAGAATTTTTAATGTCCTTGTCTATTCAATGGTGTGAGAAATGATTGGCCCTGGTTCCCTAATTGTGGGTGTGCATAGGACCCTTACTAGAAGAAAGTATAGTTTTCTCTAGTGTTTCTCAAACTTTCCTGACTGTAAGAATTACCTGGGATGCTTGATAAAACTAGGACTTGACAGGCCCCACCTACACATATCAGAATATCTGGGTAAAGAGAAGAGGAATCTATATTCCTAACAGCCACCTTAAGTAATTTTTATGATGAAACAAATTGGGGGAAAATGTTTGTAATATAAAGGAAATATTTAGAAAAGCTATTTTCAACCTTAGCTGTACATTACAATATCTTAAGTAGTGGTACCTGAGATCCATAACCTACAGCCTCCACATCCATTCTGATTTAATTGATCTTGGCACTGGTCTGAGCATCTGAATTTTTAAAGCCCTCCTTACTTATCCTAATATGTAATTACATTGAGAGCCCTTTATTTAGAAACAGAAATGTCTGGGTTTATATTTTGAGTTCTCTACTCAGTAGTTGTATAGCATTAGCCAAATTCCTATATATGTTTTGGTCTTGGTTCCTATATCTGTAAAACATAGTTAATAAGACCTGTTGAAAGGAAATTTCCTTACACTGTAAAGGTCGGGCGTACGTCGGAGGAAAAGACCACCAAGAGACTGTCTCATGCAACAGCAAAGGGTTTATTGGGGGTCCAGCATGCTGGGGCTCTGAGCTCACTTCAGAGGAGCAAAGAACAAAGAGCCCCGAGAACAACTTAAGCAGAGTTTATATACATTCTTTGGAGAGGGCAGGCACTTTACATACATCATAGCGTCCTTTAGCAAATCATCACATACATCAAATAGCAACTCTAAAACATGATTAGCACATTCACTGGCAGGAACAGGTCGGGTGGGGGTGATCGGTCAGTACTAAGAAGGGGTATACATTCAAACTGATTGGTTTAAGCCCTGAGGTGTATACGTGCAGGACTGCATGGCTTCTGAGGGAAGGTGGTTGTTCTCGTTGAGCAACTAGGTGGTCAGGGGAGATTTCGACACACATCTAATGGGTAGTTCTGGGAATTGTTTTACTGCCACATGAACTTCAGGTTCCGAATGCAACTTAAAAACTTTTCAGGACAAACCGTATCCTTTACATTTCAATTTTTTTATCATTTCAACACCAATTAAATTTAGTAGAGTTTGAGCAAAACAAAACAAAATGATTCACAAATCAGGCAGCTGCAAGAAACAGCAGGTTCTCAGAACTCTCCAACCATGCAATCAGGCAGCATTTGTAGGAAAACAGAATTGAGGCATAGAAAAGAGTTTAATTTGCTATAGTCTAGTCAACCAGCCAATTGGTTACAGCTTAGTTAATTGGCTACAGGGCCTCTTGCAACAACCCAAGCTCTGTCACTGTGATTAAACTCTGTTGGTTTGGTCTTTTGGGCCCAGTGAAGGTGCCAGGTCCAAAGCCACGGCCTCTTACACATTTTATTTAAGTGTTCTATTTTACAGGCTGAAATGAATTGAAGGATTAAATGAGAACAACAAAGTGTAAAAGAAAGTGTCTGGAGCATATAATAAGTACCTCATAAATATTGATGTTCTCCCATAATATTGACCATGCCAGAAAAGAATGTCTGTGTATATTCAAGGTGGAAAACAAATCTGCGATAGTAGAGACATTGGGATTCCTGAAACAGCTGAAATAAGGCCTAATTAAGTGAACCCAAGTGATAATCAATTCCAGTTTGCCCTTCAGTATTGGCCCCTGCTTGGTATCTTCCTGCCTATCTGCTAGGAGCAGCAGCAGGGAGGCCATCCTGAAGAACATTTTATTCCATTGTGATAGGCAAGTGCTTTGATTTTCCACTGTCTTGACTCCCTGCAGAGACCTGCAAACGTCTCCTCTGAACTCTTTGCTGGCTTCATCTGCTATTAACCCTGGCAGCTGCACCTGGCAGGAGGTACCTTGTAGGGCCTCTTCAGGAATCAGGGGCCCTTGGTAGGATTAATTACAGACAGAGTTGTGGAAACTTTCAGAGATTAAAGGTGCATGCAACATAGAAATGCCCAGTGATCTCAGTAGCATACTTATCATTTGGCAAAACTAATAAGTAAGTCTGGTATAGCTATGCCGCCTGATTCACATTTCCTGCTTAGAATTGTTTTTGCTATTCTGGGTCTTTTATTTTTCCATATGAATTTCATGATTGCTTTCTCTATTTCTACAAGAAATGCCGTTGGGATTTTGATTGGCATTGCATTAAACCTATAGCAGAGCAATAGTAACAAAAACAGCATGGTACTGGTACCAAAACAGGCAGGTGGACCAATGGTACAGAATAGAGGACACAGAAACCAATCCACAAAACTACAACTATCTTATATTTGATAAAGGGGCTAAAAGCATGAAATGGAAGAAGGATAGCATCTTCAACAAATGGTGTTGGGAAAACTGGAAATCCATATGCAACAAAATGAAACTGAATCCCTTTCTCTCGCCATGCACAAAAGTTAACTCAAAGTGGATCAAGGAACTTGATATCAAATCAGAGACATGGTGTCTGATAGAAGAAAAAGTTGGCTATGATCTACATACTGTGGGGTCGGGCTCCAAATTCCTCAATAGGACACCCATAGCACAACAGTTAATAACTAGAATCAACAAATGGGACTTACTAAAACTAAAAAGTTTTTTCTCAGCAAAAGAAACAATAAGAGAGGTGAATAGGGAGCCTACGTCCTGGGAACAAATCTTTACTCCTCACACTTCAGACAGAGCCCTAATATCCAGAATATACAAAGAACTAAAAAAATTAGACAATGAGATAACGAATAACCCAATCAACAAATGGGCCAAGGACCTGAACAGAAATTTCTCAGAGGAGGACATACAATCAATCAACAAGTATATGAAAAAATGCTCACCATCTCTAGCAGTCAGAGAAATGCAAATCAAAACCACCCTAAGATACCATCTCACTCCAGTAAGATTGGCAGCCATTAGGAAGTCAAACAGCAACAAGTGCTGGCGAGGATGTGGAGAAAAGGGTACTCTTGTACATTGCTGGTGGGACTGCAAATTGGTGCGGCCAATTTGGAAAGCAGTATGGAGATTTCTTGGAAAGCTCGGAATGGAACCACCATT
The DNA here is from genome assembly GCF_048772815.1 of Callospermophilus lateralis. Classification (NCBI taxonomy): domain Eukaryota; kingdom Metazoa; phylum Chordata; class Mammalia; order Rodentia; family Sciuridae; genus Callospermophilus; species Callospermophilus lateralis. The sequence continues at coordinate 40,748,498 of NC_135325.1, forward strand.
TGATCCAGCTATTCCACTACTCGGTCTATTCCCTAAAGACCTAAAAAGAGCACACTATAGGGACACTGCTACATCCATGTTCATAGCAGCACAATTCACAATAGCAAGACTGTGGAACCAACCTAGATGCCCTTCAATAGACGAATGGATAAAAAAAATGTGGCATTTATACACAATGGAGTATTACTCTGCATTAAGAAATGACAAAATCATAGAATTTGGAGGGAAATGGATGGCATTAGAGCAGATTATGCTAAGTGAAGCTAGCCAATCCCTTAAAAACAAATGCCAAATGTCTTCTTTGATATAAGGAGAGTTACTAAGAACAGAGTAGGGAAGAAGAGCATGAGAAGAAGATTAACATTAAACAGGGATGAGAGGTGGGAGGGAAAGGGAGAGAGAAGGGAAATTGCATGTAAATGGAAGGAGACCCTCAGGGGTATACAAAATTACATACAAGAGGAAGTGAGGGGAAAGGAGGGAAAATATAAGGGGGAGAAATGAATTACAGTAGAGGGGGTAGAGAGAGAAGAGGGGAGGGGAGGGGGGAGGGGGGATAGCGGAGGATGGGAAAGGCAGCAGAATACAACAGACTCCAGAATGGCAATATGTAAATCAATGTGCAACTGATGTGATTCTGCAATCTGTATATGGGGTAAAAATGGGAGTTCATATCCCACTTGAATCAAAGTGTGAATTATGATATATCAAAAACTATGTAATGTTTTGAACAACCTACAATAAAAATTAATTAAAAAAAAAAAAACTAATAAGTAATTTTAAAATAAATTAATTAATATGTCATGAGAAAGAAAAAAAATATTACAAAAAACTTTTAAATTCCGAAGTTCTTAGTTGTGCTGAAGTAATAGTGTTATTAATCTGTCTAATTACTCTAGTTTCTCTAGCCCCTTACTTAACTTTACAAATAGATCCTTAGGAAACTGATCCAAACTGTTCTGCAGACCTCTTTTTTTTATTGGGGAAAAAAGGAAGTTAAAAGAAATTGAGACTCAAGGAAATGCCATTTCTTACATATATAATTACCTAGTTTTATTATTCAGCAAAACTGATACCTGAAAGTTTGCAAGTAGCCAGTAAATAATAACAAAGCTATAGAAGACTTTCAGTTGTAGTTAATACAGAATTAAAATTATATTTGTTACATATTATTCCAACTTTCAGTTAATAGTCAGCAAATAGTCAATTTAGGATAGAAGTTATATTGAGCTTACTTTGACATCTTATTTTCCATAATTTTTTAAAATCAGGTTTACTCTAACATTTTATACTTAAAATTTTTTGTTAGTACCTCCTTTAGTTGCTTGTGACAACCTATTTAACACATATGTTAGTCATACTTTTCAAAATTTCTCAGTAAGGCTAAGCTTAGTTTTCCTACAATCATTGTCCTTTTTGAAACAATTTGATAATATCAGATTTTCCATACAATTTTCACTACAGGGCTGATTGCTCTTTAAAAAGCTGTTCTTAATTTTCTGTGTATTCAACAAGTCTTAAGCGGCTTATCTAACAAAGCAATGATTAATATGATGGAGTTGAATTTAAAATTTAAATGAACATTAGCTTTAGGTGAGCAACCTTTGAAAATATTCCACTAAAAGTTGTAATTAGTGCAGATTCTTGATTAGTAATGCAAAAATTAGATTTCATCACACAACAGCTTTATATGATTAGTTGACTGGTTTTAGTAGCTTGCTTTTCTAAGTGGCATACAATTTTAAGAGTTATTCTTCAGGTCTATTTTTTCTTTTTTAAAAATTTCTTTGTTTTAATTAGCTGTACATGACAGCAGAATGCATTTCCACACTTTAATGTATCATACATAGATGGAATGTAATTTCTCATTTTTCTGAGTGTACATGCTCTGGAATCACATTGGTCATGCAGTCACACATATACACAAAACATCCCTCCCAACCCCACATCCCCCTCCCTTCACTTCCCTCTACCTAATCAAAGATAACTATTCTTCTCTAGTGCCCTGCCTCCCTTATTGGGAATCAGCATCTGCATATCAGAGAAAACATTTGGCCTTTGGCTTTGGGGGATTAGTTTATTTTACTTAGCCAACTCCATCCATTTATAGTCAAATTCCACAATTTCATTCTACTTTAAATCTGAGTAACAGTCCATTGACACTACATTTTCTTTATCCATTCATCTATTGAAGGACATCTAGGTTGGTTCTATAGTTTAACTATTGCAAATTGAGCTGCTATAAACATTGACATGGCTGCATTACTATAGTATGCTGATTTTAAGTCCTTTGGGTATAAACCAAGGAGTGGGATAGCTGGATCAAATGGTTGTTCCATTCCAAGTTTTCTGAGGAATCTCCAAACTGCTTTCCATAGTGGTTGTGCCAATTTGCAGTTCCACCAGCAATGTACAAGTGTACATTTTTCCCCACATCCTCACCAACATTTATCATTGCCTATATTCTTGATGATTGCCATTCTGACTGGAGTGAGATGAAATCTTAGTGTACTTTTGATTTGCATTTGATACCTTATGTGTAATCAACATATAGGACTTGGTAATCTAGTTTTGATTTGACGTTTTTTTCTTTGCAAGGTCTAGTATATTTCTTGTAAATACTCATCTGTCATGTAAGTCCATGTCCAATAGAAGTAGTACCATCTTTTCAGTTCACATTTCTAGTATAAGACACACATATTCCACCAAGCCAATTATCTATTATTGGAGTTTGATAGTTTCATTATGGGAGATTTTTTGGAGAGTAATACAAAACTGTTAAGTTATAAGAAATTGTGTTCAGTTTATTCCAAATCTTGGGGACAATCCCATCCAACTGGTCATTTCTCATATCTGTGAGTGTCAATAGCAGTATTTGAATTGAAATTAATTAAAGATTTTGAAGTAATAGGTGCCCATCTAATATTAGTTTCATATTGATATAGGAGAAACTTTACATTCTTTAGTCAAATTAGTTATTTCAGTTCAGTTTTAAGCAATTTCTCCCTGATACTGCCAAATTTCATCTCTCCTATCTATAATATGATCAATTTTTTTATACCACCTTTTATTCTCTTCACAATAGCATCATGTCCAATGCCTAATGATCCCCATAAGTAGTTACAATACTATAGTTTAGTACTATAGTTAACGTATTCTATAATTGTTAAATAGCTGGTTATTTTTAAGTTATATGGATGAGGGCTTATTAGAAATCTTTAGCTATATTTTGTGTCAACAGGATTACATACCAAGCTATCCAATTCTAAATTCTTCTAATTGCCTTCTAATTTTACTCCTACTGCTATATCCCACGTTGGTTTATGTTTTAGTCAACTTTTGTTGCTGTGACCAAAAGACCTGACAAGAACAATGTAGAGGAGGAAAAGTTTATTCTGGCTCATGGTTTCAGAGGTTTAATTCTTGGTCGGTCAATCCCATACCTCTGGACTTGAGGTGAGGCAGAACATGGCAGAGAAAAGCAGCTCAGGACATGGCAACCAGGAAGCAGAGAGAGACAGCTCTGCTGACCAGGGACAAAATATGAACCCCAAAGTCATACGACTGAAGTGGCACCCCCTTTCTCCACAGAAAAGTCTTAACCAGGCTTCTCCAGAAATCATCACCATGGCTGATTTTAGGACTGTCAGCAAGAGTCTCTGCAAAGAGTCCAATGTAGATAAGCTTCCTATTTTCCTGTTGCCCTGTTTTACTTGGCCACTGGCGGGGAAGATACCAGCACTCCAGGTGCTGGACACCCCCTTACTAGTTTTTCACAAACATATCCAGTATAGTAGTTTGTAGAAATGTGCAAACAAGGCCTCTGGCCTTGAACTGGGTTTCACAGAGATGTCTACATTTCTAAGGTAAGAGAAGTTACCAATTGGGCTCCATGGTAACAGCTGGCAGGGGGAGGAAAGAAAGGGGAGAAGAAGCTCTCCCTACTCAGGTGATATCCTTGAAGAGTTAACTTGCCCAGAACAGTGAAAGAAAAAGCTGCTTTTATGTGAACTTCTTCAGACTGTGAACTTCTGAGCCCCTCCCCTGACACACTGGGTATAAAGTTCTGAAACTCGCTGAACTCGGGATTCAGGGGGTTAATTGATTATAGCAAAATCTGTGCCCTCTGAACCTGGCTGCAGCCAAATAAAACTGTTTCCTGCTATCTTCGGTGCCTTGCCTCGTTTGTTTGTCCCTACAACACCACCAGTGACCTACTTCTTCCAGCCACATCCTACCTGCTACAGCTACTTCCCAGTTAATCCATCAGTGGATTAATCTACCAGTTAGGTCACACCTCTCATAATCTATAATTTTACCTCTGAAAATTCTTGCATTGTCTCCCACATGAGCTTTTGATGGGCACATCATATCTAAATCATAACAGGTTGTCATTCTATACTATTTTCATTGAAGTTACATGTTTCTGCAATTTATCCAAGAGGATTAACTTGTCAATATCATAAAATTTTGCATACTAGACCCAGTTCCCATTCTCTCAGAATGATATTTAGTAAGTCTTTCAATTCAATCATAGTCGCATTTTGGATTCTCTTTACATTTTTTCTGTGACAATAAAACCCATCTTGTAGAAGTAGAATTGAACTGATGCACATTAGCAGTAGTAATATTAAGAGATAAAAATCAATTTAATTATCATAGGGACTTGAATTATAGGAACTGGAAATCACCAGGTTTTAAACAGGATAGGCTCATTTTTATGGATGTATTTTAGGTCTATTGTAGAAGCCTATACTACTATACAGGCTGGGATATTTGTTCTTCATCTTTGTGTCCATCTACAGTTTCATTAAACTCTACAAATGTAAAAGACATTGCCTATTGGGGTACTGGGGTTGTGGCTCAGTGGTAGAGTGCTCGCCTAGCACGTGCAAGGCTGGGTTCTATCCTCAGCACCACATAAAAAGATAAATAAATAAAATAAAGATATTGTGTCTAACTACAACTAAAAAACAAATATTAAAAAAAGACATTGCCTATAGACTTTTGAATATATTCAGTTCTATTGTTTATGAATTCTTTCCATTATTCCATGGCACAATGGATGATATATTTAATGTTCTATTATTTAGTGTGCTATATTTATTACAGTCTGTGGAAAGATTTGGAATTTTTTAATCTTTCTTAAATATAAACCATCTGAAGAGTAATTTACTAAGAAATAGGTTTCTCAGGGGTGCAACCATATTCAAGATAGTTTGCAATTGATTTAAAAATTATATAAGGCTGATATATATATATATATATATATATTTGGTACCAGGGATTGAACTCAGGGGCACTCAACCACTGAGCCACAACCCCAGCCCTGTTTTGTATTTTATTTACAGACAAGGTCTCAGTGAGTTGCTTAGTGCCTCACATTGCTAACGCTGGTTTTAAACTTGCAATCCTCCTGCCTCGGGCTCCTGAGCCACTGGGATTACAGGTGTATGCCACCATGCCTGGTGAGATATCTGTTTTTTAAATGAAGAAGAGTAATATAAGTTCCACGTTCAATCTTGTGTGAAATGGTATTAAAACACTAAAATTTTAAGTCAGGATAATTTTTTTAAGTAAATTTAAGCACTCTAGTTCTCTAATGTGTTTTTCTATCAAAGAATTTCTTTTATGTTGCTTGCATATTATTGTAAATTGTTGTCTAGAGCCTTTAAGGTCTTCAGTTGGAGTTATATCCTATCCAGTCAAGGTTCCATTCTCACGTATAAAGTTTGTTATTTGTTTGATCAGTTTGTATCCTTCATTTTAGCAGCATGAATAATCAGTAATAACCTGGTATGGGCCTTTCCAACACAGTGATATCCAACTTGTGGTTCAAAGAGTTTATGTAGAATTGATCTCCTAATATATTGACACACATCCTCAGACAGATATTTTTTCAACATCTGACACACACTGGCCAACTAGTAATTCTGGGAATGACAGAATTTTTTATCATGAATGTTTTCCATTGTATCAGAGACTAGAATTAAATCCTAAAGTAATCGATCTTCCAAACATTAATGCAAAAGGCAAAACACTGACTTTATTTTTTTTTAAATTTTTATTTATTTATTTAATATTTGTGTTTTTGTTCTCGGCGGACACAACGTCTCTGTTTGTATGTGGTGCTGAGGATCGAACCCGGGCCGCACGCATGCCAGGCGAGCGCACTACCGCTGGAGCCACACCCCCAGCCCACTGACTTTATTTTTAATAGAACCAATGGTAAGGCTTAATTTAACTTTAGTCAAAAAAAATTTAGGGTACAGTTTATTTTTCTACTTGTTCAGAACACAGGGATGATATGGAGAATGGTAAGTTGTTGGTATTCTAGGGATTTATTCAGAGCTCCTGAATTACCACAGGGGGAAAAACAATTCTGGATTCTGGATATTTAAGAATTTCAGAGGTGGAAATGCTAAAATTCAGGAAGGCCCTGATCACCATTTGAACCAATGAGAACACTTCTGGAAATGCAGACATTGTGTACCCTATTATTAAACAATATATCTGATAATAGAAGTTATAGAAAACTTATTTACCCATTTGATACAAGGTTTTGGGTACCATTGCCCTCAGTGAGCTTCCTTAATTTATTCACTTCCTATATAGAACATTAATGACAAACAGCATACCTTTGTATTATTTCCTGAATTATTTGATTTTTATTCTAGTGTGATAAGATTTCAAGTATTTTAGTACATTCTTTTTGTTTGAGTTTTTTGGTTATGTATAAAGATCATTCAAGCATGCAACAATTGACATATAGAAACAATCCCATTAGTTAATTTCCATATTCTTTTGGCAACCTTCTTAAGCATCTATGATTTCCAAATTTCTAATTCTTAGAAAGTTGCATATATCTGAAACTTTGAGTATGATTGTATGGATATAAGTAAATAAGCTTTAATTTTTCCATTCCAAAACTCAATAGCTATTTTCATGGCATGTTCTACAAACTAACTACACTTAAATACTTTATGTTGCTGTCAATGTGAGCTCTAGAACAAATTATGAAATTTTCTAAAGATGTTTCAATGACTGACTAGTCAGTAAATAATATCTTATTGGATGTTTCAGTTGCTATTGATTTTAGCAACTTCTGTCTTTCTAATTCATCCTATATATGGCAAACTCCAAACACACGTTCACTCTGAATATGTGTACCTAAAGAGTGGTAGAAAAATGAACAGCTCACATATAGCTATGAATTCCACTGTTTCAGTTGATTTTATGTTTCTGAGACTATATAACTCTATAACACTATGAAACCTGACTATTACTTTTTAAATTTATTTTTAACTGAAGCATAAAAATTTTATACATTAGTGGAATACCAAGTTATGTTGTGATATGTGTATACATTGTATAATATTTAAGTCAGTTTAAACACTTATCACCTCAAACATTTGTCATTGCTTTTTGGTTTAAAAAAAAGTTTAAAATCCTTTCTTCTAGCTTTTTGAAATGTACAGTACAGTCAGACATGTTGATGCACCCCTGTAATCCCAGTGACTCAGGAGGCCAAGGTAGGAGGATTACGAATTCAAAGCCAGTCTCATCAATTTAGCAAGGCCTTAAGGAACTCAGTGAAACCCCGTCTCTAAATAAAATATAAAGATGGTTTGGGGATGTGACTCAGTGATTAAGTGCCTCTGGGTTCGATCCCTGGTACCATAAAAAAAAAAAATGTATGGTACATCACTGTACATACATCCTAGTGAGCAACAGTATACCAGAACTTCTTGCTCTTCTCTCAGTGTAACTCAGTAGCCACTGGTCAACATTTTCCCATCACCCCCCAGCCTCTTGTAACCACCATTCTACTCTCAACTTCTGTAAGATGAACTTATTTAGATTCCACATATGAGTGGAATCATATGATTCTTATCTTTCTGTGCCTGGCTGATCTTTCTTAACATAATGATCTCTACTTGTGTCTATGTTTTTGAAAATGAAAGGATTTAATTTTTTATGGCAGAACAGTGATATTATATACACATATAACCCATTCACCAGTTGATGGACACTTAGGTTGTTCCCATGTTTTGGATATTATGAAGAGTGCTACAGTGAACATGAGATACAGATGTCTCTTCTACCAATTTATTTCTTTTCCTGTGGACATAAACTCAGTAGTGGGATTATTGGATCTACTTTTAATTTTTAAAGAACTCCATTCCATTTTACATAATGGTTCTATTAATTTATATTCCTGTCAACAGTGTATGGAGAGTTCTTTTCTCTCCATATTCCTTGTCAGCACTTGTAATCTTTAGTTTGTTTTTCATAATACTCAGTGGGCTGATATCTCATTGTGGTTTTAATTTACATTTGCCTGATGATTAATGAGGTCAAGTATTTTTTCATGTGCCTGTTGGTTATTTGTTATGTATTCTTTTAAGCAATGTCTATATAGATTTATTGCCCATGTTAAGAGGGCTCTTCGTTTTTTTCTTACTGAAATTTTGGAGTTGCTTTATATATTCTGGATATCAATATTTTGTCAAATGTATTCACTGCAAATATTTTTTTCCTGTTCTATAGACTATCTTTGAACTCTGTTGAGTGTTTGCTTTGCTATACAGAGCTTTTTAGTTTTATGTAATCCCATTTGTCTATTGTGCTTCCATTTCCCATGCTTTTAGGGTCTTTTCCAAAATAAGAAAAAGAAAAAAAAAAGAAATTCTATGTCCTGAAGTATTCCTCCTATATGGTTTCATAGTTTCGTAGTTTTAGGTAAATATGCCGTGAGGAATTGCAAATAAAAGTAATAATGAGATACCACCACACATGCATTACAATGTCAAGAGTCTGCACCAATGGTTTCATAGTTTCAGGTAAATTTTTATTCCATTTTGAGTTAATGTTTGCAAGTAGTGAAAGATAGGGGACCAGTGCTACAGTCCCCTGCATATGGACATCCAATTTTTCTGCATACGGACATCCAGTTTTCAAGCGCCACTTATTGTAAAGATTCTCTTTTCTCCAATGTGTGTTCTTTTTGAAAATCAGTTATCTAAAGTTGCATGGGATTTACTTCCAGGCTCTCTTTTCTTTTCCACTGGTCTATGTATCTGTATTTATGCTAGTACCATGCTGTTATGATTATTACAACTTTTTGGTATGTTTTGAAGTCATATAATATAATGCCTCCTGCTTTGTTCTTTTTTGTTCAAGATGGTGTTGGTTATTTGAGGGGGTTTGTGGTTCTATATAAATTTTAGAATTGATATTTTTAGTCTGTAAAGAATATCATTTGTATTACTATAGTATTTTTACAGGAGTTACATTGAATTTGTAAATTGTTTTGGGTAGTATAGACATTTTAACAATATTGATACTTCTAATCTATGAACAAGGCATGTATTTCCACTTTTTCACATTATCTATAACTTCTTTTATTAATGATCTATAATTTTCATTATAGAGATCTTTTACCTTTTTGGCTAAATTTGTCCTAGCTATCTCAATTTTTGTAAGTATTAGAAATTGAATTGCTTTTTCATTTCTATTTCAGCTAATTTGCTACTGGCACACTACTGAGTTTTTTTTTTTTTTTTTTTTTTGTAAGTTGATTTTGTATCTGGAAACTTTGCTGAATTTATTTATTAGTTCTAATAGCTTTTGGGGTTTTCTATATATAAGATCATATATTCAGGGGCTCAGGTTGTGACTCAGCGGTAGAGTGTTCACCTCGCACATGTGGGGCCCTGGGTTCGATCCTCAGCACCACATTATATTTAAAGTCTATTTCATCTGATATAAGTATGGCTAGTCCAGCTTTCTTTCAGATTTCCCTTGCATAGAATATCTTATTTCAACAGTTCATTTTCAGACTGTATGTGTCCTTCAAGGAGAAATGAATTTTTTTTACCCATTTAGTCACTGTATGGTTTTTTTTTTTTTTTTTAAAGAGAGAGAGAGAGAGAGAGAGTTTTGATATTTATTTTTTAGTTTTGGGCAGACACAACATCGTTGTTTGTATATGGTGCTGAGGATCGAACCCAGGCTGCACGCATGCCAGGCAAGCGCGCTACCACTTGAGCCACATCCCCAGCCCCACTGTATGGTTTTTAATTAGACAATTTAATCCACATAAAAAACAAAACAAGAAAATACACTAATAAGAAAAATCTCCACTTGCATTAGCCACATTTTGAATTTTTGACACCATATTTTACATCTTTCCATACTATCTTTCTCTTAACCTATCAATACAATTATTTTTAAATTATTTTTTATTCATTATACTAAAAATATGAATGGTTTATGTACCATGTTCATAATATTAGAGCAGTCTGGATTTGTTTGTATAATTACTCTTACCAGTGACATTTATACCTTCCTGTTTTCTTCTTATTCATTAATGTCTCAGTTTGAAGAACTTCATTTAGCATTTTGTATAGAACAAGTCTAGTAGAAATATATTCTCTCAGCTTTTGTTTGTCTTGGAATATCTTTATCACTACTTCATTCCTAAAGAATAGCTTTGCTAGGTGCAGTATTCTGGATTCCCAGTTTCTTTTTCCCAATACTGTAAAAATCTCATGCTACTCTCCCCTGGCCTATAAAGTTTCTTCTGAGAAGTATAGTACTATCAGGTGAATTGGGACACCCCTATATGTTACTTGTTTCTTTTGTCTTGCAGATTTGGGACTCTTCTCCTTTTTCTTTTACCTTTGAACTTGATTTCAAGATGTCCCTGGTTAGACTTGATTAAATGAATTCTAATCGGTGAACTTTGACCTTCCTATACCTTTTGTATCTTCTAGGTTTGGGAGGTATTCTTTTATTATTTCTTCCAATAAGCTTTCTACCCCTTGAGCATTCTCAAGTTATTCTTGAACTCTAATTACCTGAATGTTTGATCATTTAATGATGTTCTAAAGTTCCTATAAATTTTCTTTATTCCTCTTCATTTTTTCCCTCATACTGGATTTCTCAAACTGTCTTTGAGTTCATTAATTTTTCTCCTATTTGGTCTTTTCTCTTATTAACACTCTATTGCATTTTTAATTTTCTTGAGTGTGTTTTTCAGGTGAAGAATTTTTGTGTGATTATCTTTGTTTAGTTTCTGTTAGTGTATTGAAAAGTTTTTCTGTACTTTCTTCAGGCTCATTGAGTTTTCACAAAATAGCTGTTTTAAATTCTTTGAGAATTATCCCATACTAATTACAGCCTGATTAGTTTCTGGCACGTTAATTGTCTTTTTTTCCATATTTTTATCGGTGCACTATAATTATACAAAATGGTGGCTGGGACTGTGGCTCAGTGGCAGAGTGCTTGCCCAGCATGGGTGAGGCACTGGGTTCAATCCTTAGCATCACATACAAAAATAAGCAAATAAAATAAAAGCATGCTATCTATCTACAACTACAAAAAAAATTTAAAAATAATTGTACAAAATTGTGGGATTCATTGTTGCATATTTGTACATGCACACAATATAAAAATATAATTCGGCAATTGTCATTCCCCAGTATTTTCCTTTTCCTTCCCCTCCCTCCCACTATCCCTTTCCTCTACTCTACTGATCTCCCTTCTATTTTCCTGAGATCCCACTTCCCTTTCTTTTCCTTTTTCTTCTCCAGCTTCCATATATGGGAGAAAACATAGAACCCTTGATTTTCTGAGTTTGGCTTACTTTGTTTAGCATAATCTTCTCAAGTTCCATCCATTTTTCTGCAAATGCCATAATTGCATTTTTCTTTGACTAAATAAAACTCCAGAATATATATATTCCACATTTTCTTCTATCCATTCCTCTGTTATTGACACTGAGGCTGTTTCCATAGTTTGGCTATTGTGAATTGTGCTGCTTTAAACATGAGTATGCATGTATCACTATAGTATGATGACTTTAATTCTTTAGGATAAATAACGAGGAGTGGTAAACCTGGATCATATGGTGATTCCATTCCTAGTCTTTTGTTGTATAGAAATTCACAGTGATCTCCGCAGTGGTTGTACTAATATACAATCCCACCAATCATGTAAAAATGTTCGTTCCTTTTTCTCCACATCCTCTCCAGCATTTATTAGTGTGTGTGTGTGTGTGTGTGTGTGTGTGTGTGTGTGTTTGGTACCAGGGAATAAACCACTGAGCCACATCCCCATCCAGCTTTTTAAATTTTTTATTTTAAGACAGGGTATCACTAAGTTGCCGAGTCTGGCTTTGAACTTACAATCCTCCTGTCTCAGCCTCCTGAGCTGCTGGGAAAACAGGCATGAGCCACTGTGCCTGGCATATTGTTTATATTCTTGATGGCTGCCTTTCTGACAGGAGTGAAATGAAATCTCAGTGTACTTTTTTTGTTTTGCATTTCCCTAATTGCAAATCATGTTGAACATTTTTTCATACATTTGTTGGCCAAATGTATTTATTCTTTTGAGAAGTGTCTGTTTAGCTCATTTACCCATTTATTAATTGAGTTATTTGTTTTTTGTGTGTGTGTGTTTAGTTCTTTATATATTCTAGATATTAATCCTCTGTCAGAAGAGTAGCTAGCAAAGATTTTATCCCATTCCATATAGGTTCTCTCTTTACACTCTTGTTTCTTTTCTGTGCCCAAACTTTTAAATTTGATGCCATCATATTTATTAGGTCTTGCCATTATTTCCTGAGCTTTAGGGGTCCTATTGAGAAAGTCCTTGCCTGTGCCTATATTTTGGAGTACTGACCCTACATTTTCTTCTAGGAATTGCTTAGTTTCTAGTCTAATTCCTAGGTCTTCGATCCATTTTGAGTTTATTTTTGTGCAGGGTAAGAGATAAGGGTATAGTTTCATTCTTCTACATGTGGATAACCAGTTTGCCAGCACCATTTATTAAAAAGGCTGTCTTTTGGGGATGGGGATATAGCTCAGTTGGTAGAGTGCTTTCTTCACATGCATAAGTTCCCGGGTTCAATCCCCAGCACCACATACACACACACATACACACAAAAATGCTGTCTTTTTTTCCAATGTATGTTTTTGGCACCTTTGTCAAAGATCAGATGACTTTCTGTGTGGATTTGTCTCTATGTCTTCTTTTTTTTAATTTTTGAAAATATTCTTAGTTGCAGATGGACAATCTTTTTTTAATTTTTTTTTAAAGAGAGAGGAGGAGAGAGAGAGAGAGAATTTTTTTTAATATTTATTTCTTAGTTTTCGGCGGATACAACATCTTTGTTTGTATGTGGTGCTGAGGATCGAACCCGGGCCACACGCATGCCAGGTGAGCGCACTACCGCTTGAGCCACATCTCCAGCCCGATGGACAATCTTTTATCTGGTGCTGAGGAACAAACCCAGTACCTCACATGTGCCAGGCAAGCACTGCACCATTGAGCTACAACCCCAGCCCTGTCTCTGTGTCTTCTATATAAAACCTAACTGGTTTCATATTTTAGGTATTGTGAAAGTCTAACACCTTATTTTATGTGAGATCGCAGTTTCCTGTAGATGGAAAAGGTTTTTTTGTTGTTGTTGTTTTTTTTTTTTTTTTTTTAGTCTTCTTAATCTGGCTTTATTTATGCCTGTGTTTCCAGAAATTCTAAGCAGTCTGCTCAATTTCTCTCAGCCTGAGATCACTTTGACCATTTCAGCACTAGATGGCATCCTGGACCAGATTTGCCTGGATTCTGCTGTTGGTGTATTGTCACTGTTTCAGTATTAGAGTGCAATCCATATCCAGGTTTGTCCCAAATACACTGATATTATGTTGTGTAAAAAGTACTAAGGAGAGTTTCTAGAAAGAGTAGCCAATCTCCACAATCCTCCTGAGACCAGGTTAAGTCCAGATTCCTCAGCCATAGTTATCAACCTTCAGGCAGACATTGCAGTCTATATGTCCAGCTCTGAATAGAATCATCCAAAGCTCCTATGTCACATCTGAAGCCACCATGCTGTATCATACCCTGTGTAGACAATCCAACAACACTGGGTTAGGAAAAAGGCCCACACTGCAATGGGTTGTTTATTGCTAAGGTGGACTCATGGTGCAAGGCCACTGCAAGCAGCCTTGGGTGATGCTAGCTGGAATAGAAGTCTTCTTCTGACACTGGAGCTAGTCTAGAGGCTCTGTCTATGGGCAGGCATGAGGATGGAGACTATTAGGACCTGCCCAGGATTATGTTTTACCAGCTCAGAACTAAGTTCCAGGGCAAAGGCTTGTGCTTACTACTCTGCCCTACCCACAGCGAAAGGGGTATTGTGCCATGCCATGCTTCCTGTGATTTGGGTAGCATTGGTAGGCAATCTCTTGGCCACTTAAGCTGATTCTAAAGTGGTTTACACTGGGTCTTACAGCCATAATTACCTGCATAGTCTCAGGGGTGCACCAGGGCCTACAGGAAGCTGGTGGTTATATAGGCTATAACATGCATTTATGCATTGGCTTCATGGTAGCTGTGCTGCCCTAATTGGGTGACAGGTGGAGGAGACAGTTTCATGGCTACCAAGGCTCATACTAAGATATATTACACCTGAGTCTGAGCTGCAGTGGCCTGCACTGTCTTAGAAGTAGGGCAGGTATGCCTCAGGCTCACTCAAAGCTTGAAATAATGCAGGCTGAAACTTGAGTCTATCTCAGAAGCACATGTCTCCCTCTGATTCTGGGGCCAGTCTAGAGGCTCCATCTATGAGCTCTGACCTGAATACAACTTTGGTTTCCAAGGTAAATCCTGTGCTAGCTTTTGTACCCTGCTACCTAAGGTTGGAGATAATATCTAATGGAGATTGTGGTCTTATATAGTTCCAGCAGTTCAGTTTATGAATGTTGTCCCAGAGGCAGAGGTGGTGAGGCTTTGCCCAGCACTGGGTTTTATAGTGGTAAACCTGGTACTGGGCTTCAGGTCTAAGAAATTCCCTTTCCAAGAAGGAGGCTTCTTTCTTCATACTCTATATTTGGAATTCTGGAGGGTTGACAAGGCAACTCTTTTCTTCATGCCTTCTTCAATGTATCTTTTTATTTTCTTATGCTAAAGGCAGTCACTGTTTTCTCTCACTTGATTTTCTTGGTTTCTGTGTATCCAGTTTGATGTACTAATAACTGTTCAACTTTGTGTGTATGGGGAGATAATCACTGGAAGTTCTTAGCCACCATCTTTCTCTACTCCCAGCATTAACTACTTCTCTATTTCCCTGTGTCTCATATATGATCCACCAATTAGCAACATTTTTTCCAACATTGGGGAAAGAAACTGCAGATAATTAGATTAAAGTCAACCAATGTCTATGACTGAGAAACACATTTACCTATTTGAAGAAAATCTGGCAATAAAGCAAATGGGTTCAAAAGTTATACCATGTACTATAACATTACATAATTACTCTGAATGTAAGTCTATTACACAAAAATGTTTAGATTGCATAGGTACATAGGTTAAAATAATAGAGTTAAGTACTACATGTGTCAGAAGAAAACCAAACTTACTTATTTTTCTCAGTTCTTCAATAAATCTATAAGTAGATCATCTTGCCTTGTCAGATTTTCTTTCCTTTTTCACAAGCAATAAGGGAAATTAGAAGGCAAATTTCCCTTTTTTATTATTCTCCATTTCTCAAGAGGAAAGTTGTTTTACACATGGCTATGGTTTTGCATATATACATGTGTTTTTGCTTTGTGGTAAGATATGACCATGGGATCAGTCTGTTTTATTAAATCCATATCATTTGTTTTAGAACCCATGAATATGGAACTGTTTTCTATAATTCAGGGTGCTTTTTCAGCACAACACTATCATTCTCTCTTGTCACCCTTTTGTTTCAGAAGGCACACATTTAACAACTCTGGAAGCTAACCATTCAGGAGACCTGAAAATTCTTCATCTGGAGAACAAAACATGTTAGCCCTTAGTTTGTATGGCAGTAGAAAGGCATGGGGAGAGTATGGGGGATTGAACTCAGGGGCACTTGACCACTGAGCCACATCCCCAGCCCTATTTTGTATTTTATTTAGAGACAGGGTCTCACTGAGTTGCTTAGCACCTCACAGTTGCTGAGGCTAACATTGAACTCAGGATCCTCCTGCCTCAGCTTCCGGAGTCACTGGGATTATTGGCGTGCACCACCGCGCCCTGTGAGAAACGCATTTTCATCAAAAAAGAATAATTATTTCCTTGGGAAGCTCAGAGGAGAAAGGGCAGGTAGAGATGTAACGTAATATTTTTTGTGTTAGGATAAGAAGTAAAGTGTTATTTGAAATTGCAAATGTACTACTCCAGTATCCACAAAAAAAAAATGGACAGGGAAATATTAAGAGAAGGAAAAGAATGACATGTCAGAGTCCCATTCCTATCTTCTAAATTCCCTCATTATGTCAATTTTTTTTTTTTTTTTTGGTGGTACTGGGGATTGAACCCAGGGCCTTGTGCATTAGAGGCAAGCACTCCACCAACTGAACTATATCCCCAGCCTTTATTATGTCAATTTTGATTATTGGTTGTACTGCATGCCAGTGAATTCCTGTCTCAAATCATGGAGGTTGGAAATCCCCTGATAAAGGTGGCAAAATGTCACCATTAGACTGCATCCCTCCAATCTTCCTAAACTATTATTTTCTTTCTCTAATACCCTGACATTTTACAAAGATGATATATTGGTTTTCTATTATGAGTTCCTTCTTATTTTTTGGTGGTCCAAATAAGGGTTTGTTTTCTTATCCAGAAAGTTAACTTTGAAGTTCTGTATTTCTTTTTGTCTTCCTTGTTTTTTTTCCCAAAAAACTGGGTTAATGTTGAATAAAACTGAGAAACTTTGTGTTTTCACCATCCAATCATATATTGCCTTATTTGTGCCTCAATTCCAGCGGAAAACATATCACCACAAATTATAGAGGGCCAGTGGTCTACTCTGACCCTTTATGCTCCTCATGAATTTAGAATGTGAACCATGGATGATTATAATGAATTTAGAATGTGAACCATGGATGATGATAATACTCTTTACATTGAGATGAAAAATGTTAGTTTGCATGGCACTTTAGTTTCACTTCCTGTTTGCTATTTAGTGGTTACTTCCTTGTTTCCAAGTCACCATAACAGCTACTAACCAGATTCATTAATACCTTTATACTATCCTTATCCATACTATTTCTTATCCAAATTCTTTATATTACCTTGTGTTAGTTGCCTATTGCTGCTGTAACAAACAACCAACAACCTGTGACTTAATGCAAAATTATTATCACATGGTTCTGAAGGTCAGAAATAAGAGACGGGTCTTGCCAAGTCAAAGTTAGGGTGTTGGCATGGCAGCATTAATTCTGGAGGCCCTTGAAGAGAATCTGTTTCTTTGCCTTTTCTAGTTTCTAAAGACCACCTTTGATTCTTAGCATGTGGCTCCTTCCTCCAAGTCAAAGCCATCACTATAGCATCTTCAAATATCTTAACTCTTCTACATTCTTCTACTAATGAGGACTTTTTATTTACACTGGGCCACCCAGATAATCTAGGATTATTTCACAACAGCAAGGTTCCCAGTTGACTAGCAACCTTAATTTCCCCTTTGCTATGTAAGGTAACCTATTCATTGTTCCTTAGGATTAGGAATGAGCATCCTTGAGGGGCCATTTTTCCTACCATGAGCTTACTTCCTATGTCTTAATAATATCTGTTTCCTAACATTGCTTTAGATGATTGGTTTAGGGAAAAGAGGAATTATAACTTGTATATTCCATATCATGACTTTCCAATAAGTCTAGCAACTCTCCCCTTTCTAAAGGAAAGTCATCCCTTGATCCTATAGCCTCTGGAAACCTTCATTCCATGAAGTCATTGCTCTTCTCCTAGGTTCCAGATTGAGGAAAAAAAAGAATAAAGGGAAACAGAGAAAGCAGCAATAGACAAAGGTTAAGAACCTTGAAAAATCATTTTCAGTTACTTTTTTTCTCTTCTAATTTTTAACTCATTCATTATGGCTATGAAGTTGCATCTTTTATTTCCTGATTAATTTTCATTCTCACACACTTTGGATAAGGATTGTCTAAAAATCTGTTGAAGTACGCTAATTTTCCTACCTCAAAAAAAGCCTTCCTGCGAGCATTGCAAACCAGGGCTTTTATAAGTTTACCCATTCTAAATATGACAAAGTTAAATAATCCTTTTAACACCTGCTGATAACATTCTAAGCTTCCCATATTTTCCACCACTAAAGCTAATGGAAAACAAGATAAGGTCTTAGAACGAAAATAACCCAATGGTTAAATGATAACTCAAAATTTGCAGTGAAGGTTTGGAATTTACCTTAACAACCCAATCACACCAATCCCAAGTAGTCAAAGGGAGACTAACAAATAAGGTGCCTTACGTAAGCCAAGGTGGCCACAAAAAAAGGTAGCCACAATTTAAACAATACATTTGCCCTGTGGAAGGTCTTATTTGATAAATCTAATCCTTATTGCCAAATTGTTAGAGGAAAAATAAAGATCCAAAAAATATGCCCAGTTCATAAATTTGAAATTAGCTATTGTTATTTACTATTTACTATTAATATTTAATGTTAAGCCAAACAAATGTATAATGAGGTGGACAGGTAGCCAACAAGTGACTATAAAGTCACTCGTGTCAATAGTTACATTGAATTTATTCTGACATCCCATTTTTCATAATAATTAATTGCCAGAATTACTCTGTTTTTGTCAGCTTTTTAGCTGCTATGACCAAAAGATCAGACAAAAACAATTTTAGAGGAGGAAAAGTTTATTATAAGTCTCAGAGTTTCAGAGGTCTCAATTCATAGAAATCTGGCTCCATTCCTCAGGGTTCAAGCTGAGGCAGAATATCATGACAGAAGGGGGTGGTGGAGGAAAGCAGCTCAAGACATCATACCAGGAAGGAGAGAGAGAGATGCCTCTCATCAGGTACAAAATATTACACCCCTAAGGCACTCCCCTGATGCCCACCTCTACCAGCCATACCTTCCCTGACTTCAGTTACTACCCACTTCATCCCTATCAGGGGATAAATTCACGGATTGGGTTAAGGCTCTCATAAACCAATCATTTCACCTTTAAGCCTTTTTGCATTGTCTCACTCATGAGCTTTTTTGGGAAAACCTAATATCTAAACCATAACACACTGATGTTCTATTCTTTTGTAATTCCTTATAAAGTCTCCTCTAATATTTTGTTCTTCATAATTCTTTATCAGCACCTTCCACAGTTGTTTTGGGCAGTCTATCTGGCACATATAATTAGTCACATCCTTCAACACCCAGTAAGGCTAGATTCAGTTCAGTTTGCTCATACATTTCAGGAAGAAATGAAGTAAAAGTGCAGAGTGTGTTGCTAATGTGGGAATTCTAGATCAGACACCAAGTAGGTTCTTTTGAAATATAAGGAGAGTGTGCAAAATCCCTGACGGTGTACAGGGTAAACAGAGAGTCCTACAACTAGAATGCTAAATGTTAGAACAACCTTATCAATATGGGAATGAAATGGTTTCCACAAAATAGATATTGAGGGGTTTTGGAGAAAAAAATCTTTATTTTGTGTATCTTTGTATCTGTGACATCCAACAATAACAACAACAACAAAAATACCTTCATTCCTTGAAGACACAGTATTAACCTTTTGAAAATTCTGAATCACTTTAGAGTAACGTACTGTATCATCAACATTTTTGTGGGAATAAATTTTCCAATTATTTTTTCCTTAAATATAGGTAATTGGGATCTTCAAAGTAAGGAGGAAAGCTATATACTAGAGACAAATGAAAGAAAAAAGGACATGAGTGTAATGAAGGCACACTGAACACATCATTCTAATAGTTGCAAAGTTTGCTAATTTGGAGACTTCTTGATTCATCTCATTAGGCTAATCTAAAATTATTAGCAAATTTAATGTAACTATAATTTACATGTATATAAAATTCTAGATTTAAAATCACTTCATTTAGGAACTTTGAAGACATTGACAGTGAAGGTAGCAAATGTTGCTTCGACATCTGATGATATTTTGATGACTGTAAATTAAATACACGAAGCAAATATACATTTACCCATCAGTTTTTTTATAGTCAAAGTTCTTTCATTTGGGGGTTGGAGTTGTGGCTCAGCTGTAGAGCACATGCCTAGCACGTGTGGGGCGCTAGGTTCAATCCTCAGCACCACATAAAAATATAATAAAGGTACTGTATCCAACTACAACTAAAACAAAATATTTTTTTTAAGTTTTTTTGTTTGAATACTGATGAACTGATTGGATTTTTCTGTTAAATTTCTTGCCTAAACTACAGTTTTAAAGAAATAATGATGTTTTCTGATTTATATTTCTTTAAATTAGTGTAATAAAAGCAGCTATGAAACAATCTAGGTGAAATAGTCATTCCAGATTTTGAAGACTCTTCTTTATTTATTCCAGCTTTATTTAGTTATGATCAACAAATAAGCACCATATGAATTTAAGGTATACAACTTGATGTTTTGATATACATATATATTGTGAAATTATTTTGACACTCAAGCTAACATTTCTATTATGTCACGTTACCATTTGACCCATGGTGAAAAAAAATTGATATCTGATTACTTTCTTTTTTAAAATATTTATTTTTTAGTTTTCAGTGGACAGAATATCTTTATTTTATTTTTATGTGGTACTGAGGATTGAACCCAGCGCCCCATGCATGCCAGGTGAGCGTGCTACCATTTGAGCCATATCCCCAACCCTGATTATTCTCTTAATAAATTTCAATTATACTGCTTTATTATTAACTGTTGTCAACATACTATACCTTAGGTATTCAAATATTATGATATTATAAATCTTAAAACTGAAAGTCTTTATCCTCAGAATGATATTCCCCCCTCCCCAGGCAACCAAAAAAGAAAAATTATTTTGAAGATTCTATATACAAGTGAAACAATGCAATGTTCATTTTTCTGTGTCTGGCTTTTTTTACTAAGCACAATGTATTCCAGGTTCATCCATGTTATTGCAAATAACAATATTTCATGCATTTATACTGCTGAATCATATTCCATTATATACACATATATATGTCTCATAATTTATTTATCCATTCATCTATGATGGAACACTTTGTTTTCATATCTTGACTATTTCATAAAGACTGTACCAATTTACATTCCCACCAATAGTGTATAATGTTCTCTTTTCTTCAAATCTTCACCAGCACTTGTTTTCTTTTGACATTTTGAAAAAGGCCATCCTAAAAGATGTGATGTGATATATCATTATGGTTTGATATTTATTTCCTTGATAGTTACTGATGTTGAATATATCTTCAGATACTATTTGGCCATTCATGTCTTCTTTCAACAAAATGTCTATTCAGTATGTTGGTTTGGTTTGGTTTGGATTGAATTAGTACATTAAGTTGAATGTATTCCTTATATAGTTTGGATATTAACCCAGTACCAGATGTGTAGGCTGCATATTGTCTCCCATTCCTTAAGTTGTCTCTTTACTGTTTATTGTTTTCTTTTCTATGCAAAAAGTTTTATTCTCATTTCCCTACATTTTCATTTGTTGAATTTGCTTTTGAGTGATATCCAAAATAACCTTGCCAAAAAAAAAGTCATAAAGAATGCTCCCTATATTTACATACAGTAGTTTTATATTTTCAGGTCTTAAATGTTTAAGTCTTTAATCTATTTTGAGTTGATTGCTGTATATGATGTGAGATTAGAATCTAATTTCATTCTTCTGTATGTGGATATGCAGTTTTCTCATCACTGTTTATTAAATGGACTGTTTCCCCATTTTATGTTACTAGACTCTTTTTTAATATTTATTTTTCACTTATAGGTGGACACAATGTCTTTATTTTATTTTCATGTGGTGCTGAGGATCGAACCCAGGGCCTCACGCATGGTAAGCGAACGAACTACCCTCTGAGCCACAACCCCAGCCCATGTTACTAGACTCTTTTTTAATTTTTTTTTTATTTTTCAGTTTTTGGTGGACACAAAATCTTTATTTTACTTTTATGTGGTGCTGAGGATCGAACCCAGTGCCCCGCGCATGCCAGGCATGCACGCTACTGCTTGAACCACATCCCCAGCCCCTTACTAGACTCTTTATTGAAAAATAATTGACCACAAAATGCATGGATTTATTTGGACTCTCTATTCTGTTCTATTAGCCTATGGGTCAGTTTTAATACTAGTCTTTCATTTTGATTTCTGTGATTTGAAGTAAATTTTCAACTTAGGTAGTAGGATATCTCTGGATTTGTTCTTTTTGTTTAAGATTATTTCAGTTGTTTGGAGTATTTCATGGATTTTTATACATTTTAGGACTACTTTTTCTATTTCTTTGAAAAATATCACTGAAATTTTGATAGGTACTACATTGAATCTATACCTTATTTGGGGTAGTAGAGACTTTTTAACAATATTAATTCTTCCAATTCAAGAAAGGGCACATTTCCATATATTTCTGTATTCTTCAGTTTCTTCCATTGATGTTTTATAGTTGTCTTTTTTTTTTCTTTCATTTTTTGGTACCAGGGATTGAACTCAGGGGCACTCGACCACTAAGCCACATCCACAGCCCTATTTTGTATTTTTTTATTTAAAGGCTCATGGATATGGGTAGTGTTAGGTTGAGTTCTGAGTTATGGACTAGGTTTATGGAGAGGGTTACTTTTGGAATATATATATCAATATATATGTATATAAATCTGAATGTTGAATTAAAAATAATATATGTAAATTTAAAGATAAATAAATGAAAAGAGCAAACCGACAAAAAAATCCAAAAAAACTGCACCAGAAAACTTTTAGACCTCATAAACAAATTGAGCAAAGTAACAGGATACAAGATCAATATGCAAAAATCAATCTTTCCTATATGCCAATCATGAGCCTGTTAAAAAAATCAGGAAAACAATTCCATTCAAAGTGGCCTCAAAAATATAAAGTATGCAAGAATAAATCTAATGAAGGAGATACCAGACCTCTGTAATTTCTTAACAAAGAAATTGAAGGTCTTGGAAGATAGAAAAACCTCCTAAGTTCTTGAATAAGGCAGAAACAATATTGTCAAAATAGCTATATTATCAAACACAGTCTACCCATTCAATTCTGTATATTAAGTGTATGGCTATCCCAATTTTATTACATAATGGAATTACCAGCATCTTCTTATTTGCTTTTCACCAAGATCTCCATTGTTTTCAAAAACACACTTAGGCATGAAGTTCTCCATTCTTGTTTTCAAATTGAATCAAGTGTCTTTGTTGTTGTTTTCCCTATGGTCTGCCTTTCTCCCTAAGGGTAACTCCTGTACTACTGCTTTGGTATTTGAAGTGGGAACGTGCTTTTCCAAGAATGACAACTCTGCTATACAAGTAGGCATTAGGCAAAGGAAAGAAAAGTGGCAGCCCCTATTCCTCTCAATTGGTTCCTCCTGGCATGGAACTTTTGCTTTACAAGTAAGGTACATGGGTAGGAGTAACTGCAGCCCTAGATAGGATTTTCTATATTTCTGACCTGCATTTGAAGTCTCAATGTATGCATGGTGACCAGGCAGCTAAAGTGATCCCTAGTTCTCATTCTCACTTGCTTAAAGCTTGGGGGGTGGGGAACAGCTGAGAGAGAGAAAACACAGTCAAGCTGCTTCTCTCAGTGTGAGATTGTATCCTCAACCAGAAACTGTGTGGGGAGTCTGGAGTGAGTACCTCTCCTAGGCTACACTTACCTGGAATTAAGCACCCTAGGATAGAGCCCTAATAACATAGATCTGGGTGGGGAGGTGATAATAAGGGAAATGGTTATAGTTCAAACGCCAGAGGATTTCACTGGTCTTACTGATATTTAGTAGATTTTCTTAAATGAATGTTTCTCCCTTTCCATTATGCTCATAGGAAAATTTCAGATATTTAATGATTGTTGTATTACTTTCAAAACCAATTTCGCTAATTAAATCATTATTTTGCTAGGCAGAGGTCCACTGAGTATATTAGTCCACTATGCTAGAACTCTATAGTTTTTCAAATTTCTTTCTCCATGACCCACAGTAAGAAATAGTTTTTGCATCACCATTCAGTACACAAACTTACTTACACAAATATAATGACAAAACACTTTCATAAAATGATGCCATTACTAACTGTGGTGCACTCTAGTATCTTCTATTCCATTAAGATTCCCATTTATGACTTACCAAATTTTTTTCGACTCATACAGTTAAAACTTGAAAGACAAGAAGGCTTCACTAGATATATAAGGGTCAGGTGTTTTAGTCAGCTTTTTCACAGCTGTGACTAAAATATCTGACCAGACAATTTTAAGGAAGGAAAAGTTTATTGAGGGCTCATTGTTTCAGAGGTCTCAATCCATAGACAGCAGACTCCATTCCTCGGGACTCAAGATGAGGCTTAACATCATCGTGGTGGAGGGAAGCACCTCACAATCATGTGATCAGGAAGCAGAGAAAGATCTCCACTTGCCAGATACACATATATATCCCAAAGCCATGCCCCTAATTCCCACCTCCTCCAGCCACACCCTACAACTTCAGTTACCACTCCTTATCAAGGGATTAGTTCACTGATTGGGTTAAGACTCACAATTCATTCATTTCTCCTCTGAACCTTCTTTCATTGACTCATACATGAGCTTTTGAGGGATACCTCACATCCAAACCATAATAGCAGGTTGAAAGGCATTCCAGACATCAGGAAGAGCATGTGCTCAAGCACAGCAGTATGAGAGTACATGAATTTTCTGAGAAACAATGTAATTACAAATTTCTCACAACACTAGCCTCATACAATTCTCTGTGGAGAAAAGATTTTATGATCAAATACATTTTGGAGAATGCCTTGTACTTGTGAAAATTGACAATGCACTTTTATATATTATATAGTCTTCGACATCCTTCAATAAACTCAGTTTTTCCCTAACTTATGGAACCATGGAATTCTTTTTTTTTATCTGCTAAACATGTTATTATCCTTAAATTATATAAACAATCATGTGTAGTAGTGAAAGTGAACATTTATATTTTATTCAACATAGGTCTGAATTTTTGACAGTTTTAAAATGAAGACAAACTTATTTCTAAGATATGGCTCTTAGAAATGTAGCCTCTGCTGGAACTAAAACTTAGATTTTTGTGGAATGGTAACTGAAACTATCAGAACAAATGAAATCAAGGAGGAAAAGAGGAACTAGAGTCCTAGGAAGAAACAATAATAAACACATAGAGCTATAAAATAAGCCAAGAGTTGGCATTCGTAAACCTAGAGGGAAACCAACAGAGAAAGACATTGTGGAAGAGATGAGATGAAGAGGATTGAAAAGAGTGAAGGGAAAAAAATTTTAAAAGAAAAGAGTGAAGGGTCAAAAATGTCAAATCATTCAGAAAGTTCATAAAGGATAATTGAAAAGAGGTCATGAATGAGTTTTCTTTTATATATAATTTATTTTTATATTACTTGTTCGTATTTATGGAATTCAGTGTGTTATTTCCACATATACATACAGTATGCACTGTTTAAATCTAATCTCCTTTAATCCACCCCAATACACCCTTCCCAACTTTATTAATCACTATTCTACATTCAAGTCAAATTCTTTTATTTTTTTTCACCTTCAGCATGAGAGAATATGTAATACCTAGTTTTGCTGTGTCTGACTTATTTCACTTAACATATTGTACTACATTTCCATCCATTTTACCTCATATAACAGGATTTTCTTCTGGTGGCTGAATAATATTCCATTATGTATGTGTGTGTGTGTGTGTGTGTGTGTGTGTGTGTGTGTAACTCACATTTTCTTTCTCTCTTCCCTTCCCACCCCATTTTATCCCCACCTCTCTCTTTCTTACCCTCCCTCCTTGTTTTCCCCTTTTTGTTGTTAAAGATTGAAGCCAGAGCCTCACAAATGCTAGACAAGTACTATACCACTGAGCTGTACCCCCAGCCCCTATTCCACATTTTCTTTATTCATTCATATGTTGATGAGCATTCACACTGATTCTATATCATAGCTATTGTGAACAGTGATACAACATAAGCATGCATATATTGCTTTAGCATGTTGATTTTATTTTCTTTGGAGATTATATATATATATATATATATATATATATATATATATATATATATATATATATCTCCATCCAAAAGTGGTATAGCTGGATCATTCTCATCAGTTGTGTATAAGAGTTCCTTTTTCTACACATATTTGTCAGCATTTATTATTTTTTTTCATAATAGCTATTCTAACTGGGGTGAGTTTTAATTTGCATTTCCCTGATAGCTAATGATATTGATCATTTTTCATACATTTGTTAGTATGCATGTCCAATGGGTAGATGACAGCTTGCAATGAATCAAAAATAAATGCAAATGGAGATATCTAAAATGGATAACTATTTAAAGAAATTTAGAGATGGAAATTAAAAGGGAAGACAGGGGCTGGGGTTGAGGCTCAGTGGCAGAGCACTTGCCTTGCACATGTGAGACACTGGGTTCGATCCTTGGCACCACATACAAATAAATAAATAAAGGTATTGTGTCTGTCTACAACTAACTAAATAAATAAATAAAAAGGAAAAGAGAAAGTAATTTTAAGATGAGAAAAAATCTTTAGTTTGTTCTGAGACAATGAGAAGTCTGTGAAAAATTAGAACAATCAGGTGAGAGAGAGAGGTCTCAGAGTAATTAAAGGGATTAGAGACTTATATTGAGAGAGGGAGGGATAATTATTTCTTTTTCTGAGACTTACAGGATGCAGAATGTATGAAAATGAGTTGGGAATAGATAGTAGAGGTTGAGAAGTTATGGAAATACAGTTCTGGCAGAATATAATTTTATAATCATGGACAAAAAATTATGTACATTATTTAGAGTAGTGAAAATGTAAACAACTTAAACATCCAGTTCTTACTATTGTGGTTTGGATATGTGGTGTCCCCCAAAAAAAGCTTCTGTGTGAGACAATGCAAGAGTGTTCTGAGGTAAAATGATTACTTTATGAGTGTTTTAAACAAATTAATGAATTAATACACTGATAGGGTTTAACCAGGTGGTAACATTTGGCAGGTAGACTGTGGCTGGAGGAGGTGGGTCACCGGGTACATGCCTTTAGGGTTTATATTTTGTCCCAGATGAACAGAGCTCTCTCTCTGTTTCCTGATTGCCAAATCCTGAGTTGCTTTCCTCCTCTACATCCTTCCCCCATGATATTCTGCTTCATCTTAGGCTTAGAAACCATGAGCACCAAATAAAGTTTTCCTCCTCTAACTTGTTCTTGTGAGGTCCTTGGTCTCACCACACAAGAGCTGACTAACACACTTGGGAATTATGATATATCCATATAATGATATATGATACTATCATAAAAATTGTAAAATACTTAAAAAGTAAGCATTAGTGATCCCATTAAAAATTCTTAATGTATGGGGCTGGGGTTGTGGCTCAGTGGTAGAGTGCTTACCTAGCACGTGCAAGGCCCTGGGTTCCAACCTCAGCACCACATAATAATAAATAAATTAAATAAAAGTATTGCATCCAACTACAACTAAAAGAAATTTTTAAAAATTTAAAAAATTCCTAACATAAAGTAAGTATGTACTTTATCACTATGATATAAAAATAACATATACCCTTTATTCTCACTTTCAGACTGGAAATTAATGCTTATTTCTGTGTAACAGATGTATGAATGATTTGAATTGACTTCCTTCTTGTATATTTTTCCCATGATTCATACAATCCTCATATGTTACTTACAAAATCATGGGAAAAAATATGCCTAAAACCCAAAGGCAACTCATTTTTACCAGAATATCTTAGTTCTTTCAAGTGTAATTCATTTTTAAGTAATCTGTCTTTTCTTTGGACATTAAGAACTGTCTTTGTCTAGGTCACTACTGGATCTTCAGTAAGATTACAGCTAGATTCCTATGTTCATGCGGCTTCTCTAAATAAATGAATAGATGTACCTAAAGTCAATGTTTTTAAAGATTCAAAAGATAAGCTGTCTGTCATTTCTTCTTTGTAGTCTTATCCAGGTCAAATTCTAATAGGATTGTAGGGAAGAAAAAAATGGTAGTTGCCACATACTGCTTTTAAAGACAGGGTTCCATACAGTTCTTGGTCTTACTTATTGTTAAGAGGAAGCAGACTATGTATCCCTTAATGCCTGAATTTGTGCATGCATATCTGTGTGTGTGTGTGTGTGTGTGTGTGTGTGTGTGTGTATAATAAGTACATGACCAACTTGCAGGTCCAAACCTGTTTCTATTGCACAGGTTTCCCCTTGCTTCTTACCTTCCCTCCCCTTGCTTTCTTGCCTTTTAAAATTTAGAATGCTATAGTAGATATAACCTTAGAGCTTATTTAGTTCCTTCACTTCACAATAAAATTGATGTATATTAGGAAATATAAATTGTCTAAATTAACCCAGATTGTTAGTAACTGATTCTGATTTTCTGATTTCCAGGGAGCTCTTTTTATGTTCCATGCAATAGTATTTTCATTTGTATCTCTTTCTTACTGGCATATGCCTACCTTAAATAACTAGATTAATCTTCCTAAAAATTGCTAATGTTCCTAAAATATTGCTAATTAACCCATGATGCTAGAATGATAAAACCCACAATTTAGCTTTCCTTTGAAGAATTGCCATAATCTAGCCTTACACACACCCCTCTCTCTTTATCTTCCTTTTATTTATTCATTCAGCAAACATTTATTAAACCAATTACTGTATGGAAGATACTCTAACTACTTACTGAAGATCCAGTAGTGACTAAGACAAAGGCAGTTCTTAATGTCCAAAGAAAAGACAGATTACTTAAAATGAATTACAGTAAAACTTTTTAGAGACAGAAAAGGTGGCAGATTAAAGAAAGGTACACTTCCCAATAGTTCCTTATTTCAAAATTTAAAAAGTAAGCCAGGCACAGTGTTACACGCCTGTAATCCCAGCAGCTCGGGAGGCTGAGACAGGAGAATCACAAGTTAAAAGCCAGCCTCAACAATGGCTAGGCGCTAAACAACTCGATGAGACCCAGTCTCTAAATCAAATACAAAATAGGGCTGGGGATGTTGCTCAGTGGTCGAGTGCCCCAGAGTTCAAACCACAGCACCAAAAATAAAAAATAAAAAGTAGAAAGACTACTCCTCAGCAAAGTGGGTAAGTAAGGGAATTCACTGAAATTCAACACTGGGCAGTAAAACAAACCATAGACACATAGTCAGAAACTTCAAACATAACATAAGAAATAATACATTAGAGCTGCACCAACTTGGCTGGTGGCAGGTGCAACCTTGGTGTAAGCACTGATAGTACACAGTTGGCAGTGGGGAGCACAGGCAGAGAGAGAGAAAGGTACGGCAAAAAAAAAAAAAAAATTGGCTTAGGGGAACCCATAAAATAGGGAGGCTGATCTTAATGGACCCAGAGATAATAGGGGAGGTTGTTGGATAAAAAGCAACCAAAATTTCTCAGTCCACAGGTGAACAGTATGGTAAGAACCAGGAATGCCAGTGTGCAGTCATTAATAAGCGACCATGTGGCAGGAAGCAGAGGCAGAAGATTGGGAACTCATAAAGCAAGTTGCCAACCTGACCCAGCAGTTGCCTATTGGGGGAAACAGAGTATGCCTTGACCAGCATGACCAACCGTTTCAGCAAGAATTTTGCCTCAGGTGATCCAGGCTCAGAATATCAAAGATTATATGGCCTCCTATCGCAGGGTGGCCAGCACCTTGCCAGGGAATTCTTGCCTGCTCGGAGGGATAAACCTCCTAAGAAATTAAAGTCTATAATAATTAGTGAAGAATAAAAGACAAAGTTGGAAAGATAATTTCAAAAAGGTGGAGCCCCTGATAGGTCCAGTCCACACAGGAGCTGGAGCTAGACCATTAGAAAATGGCTCCCATGGTTTATTTAAGGGGGGACACCAAAGGCAGGGATAAGGTTTCAGGGGTGGAGTCTTGCTTCATGGTGTCTTGCAATCAGCAGGTTGACTGGCATCTTGGCAGGTCACACCCATCTCAGAGGGGCTGTGCGACAGCAGGTCACGCCATCTCAGGTGCTGTGTGAGACCTTTGACAGAACGGAATAGGGCTCACAATGTGTCTGGGAAGTCAGCCAGAGGAAATGTCCACTGGAAGTTCCCAAACAGTAGAAGATCCTATTCACTAGACTGCAATGTGCAATATAGTACACATACAGCCCACAGACGGCTCTCAACAGCCTCCCATATAATCTGTTGAAAAGATGCCAATAACCGGCAACACAGAAGCAATGACATTCTTCACAGAACTAGTAAAAACAGTCTTAAAATTCATTTGGAAGAATAAAATGCCCAGAATAGCCAAAGCAAACCTGAGCAGGAAGAATTGGAGGCTTTATAATTCCTAATCTCATACTTCAGAGCCATGGTAATAAAACAGCATGGTATTGTCATATAAACAAATACATCCGGGCATGGCCCACACCTATAATTCCAGCTGTTTGGAAGGCTGAAGCAGGAGAATTGAAATTCAAATCCAGCCTCAGCAATTCAGCAAGGCCTTCAGCAACTTAGCAAGACCCTATTTCAAAATAAAAAAGTAAAAAATGCTGGAGGTGTGGCTCAGTGGTGAAGTGCCCCTGTGCTCAATCCCATTTACTAATACTACTACTATTACTACTACTACTAATAATAATAATAATAATAATAAGCAAGTTGACTAGAATAGAGGACACACAAATTCTTGCACTTATAGTCATCTGATTCTTGCAAGGTGCTAAAAGCATACTGTAAATAAGACTGCTTTATCCACAAATGGTGCTGGAAAAACTGTATATCCACATGAAGAAGATTGAAATAGGATCCATATCTTACACCCTCTACAAAAATCAAATGGACATGGATCAAAGATCTTGGTGTAAACTAAGCTTTGAAATTACCAAAAA
The DNA here is from genome assembly GCF_048772815.1 of Callospermophilus lateralis. NCBI lineage: Eukaryota > Metazoa > Chordata > Mammalia > Rodentia > Sciuridae > Callospermophilus > Callospermophilus lateralis. The sequence continues at coordinate 40,779,374 of NC_135325.1, forward strand.
AAAAATCATAGGGGAAACACTTCAAGATATAGGCCCAAGCAATGATTTTCTAAATATGACTCAATAGTCCAGGAAACAAAAGCAAGAATTGACAAATAGAATCACATTAAATTAAAATACTTCTTCACCACAAAGGAAACAGTCAGCAAAGTGAAAGGACAACCTACAGAATGGGAGAAAATATTTGCCACTTACTAACAGAGTATTACTGACCAGGATATATAAGGAATTCAAAAAACTCAACACCAAAAATATGAATAAGCCATTCAATGAATAGGCAAATGAATAGAGATTTCACAAAAGAAGTACAAATGGTCAATAATTGTATGAAAAAATGTTCAACATTTTCATCCATCAGGGAAATGCAAATCAGAATTACACTGTGTTTCTATCATACTTCATTCAGAATGGCAATCATCAAGAATACAAATAACAAAGCTGATGAAGCCAAATGTGGCAGCACATGTCTGTAATCCCAGCAATTTAGGAGGTTGAGGCAGGAAGATTGCGAGTTAAAAGCTAGCCTCAGTAATTTAGCAAGGCCCTAAGCAATTTAGAGAGACCCTGTCTCAAAATAAAAATAAAAAGGTTGGGGATGGGGCTGGGGTTGTAGCTCTGCAGTAGAGTGCTCGCCTAACACATGTGAGGCACTGGGTTGGATCCTCAGCACCATATAAAAAGAAATAAATAAAATAAAGGTATTGTGTCCATCTACAACTAAAAATATTTTTTAAAAAGAAAATATGGTATATATACACAATGGAGTTTTATTCAACCATTAAGAAAAACAAAATTGGGCTGAGGATGTGGCTCAAGCGGTAGCGCGCTTGCCTGGCATGCGTGCGGCCCGGGTTCTATCCTCAGCACCACATACAAACAAAGATGTTGTGTCCGCCAAAAACTAAAAAATAAATATTAAAATTCTCTCTCTCTCCTCTCTCTCTCTCCTCTCTCACTCTCTCTTTAAAAAAAAAGAAAGAAAAAAAAGAAAAACAAAATTATGTCATTTGCATGAAAATGGATGGAACTGGAGGGCATCAGACTGAAAGATGAATATCATGTTTTCATTCATATGTGGAAGCTAGTGGTGAGGGGAAATAACCTCATAAAATTAGAAGGGAGACTAATAAGGTGGGGGAAGGGGGCAGGGAAAGTAAAGAGGGGTAGATAAGAGGAGGTCTTGATGAGAGAAATTGATTAAGTTACATTATATCTATGTGTCAATATGCCATAAATCCATCATTCCGTAAAATTAACATGCAGCAATAAAGAATGAACAAATGACCTAAATAGACATTTCTCAAAAAGATATACAAAAATGCAACAAATACATGAAAAAACTGCTTAACATCACTAGGAAATACAAATTAAATAACATCCCACCCCAGTTAGATTGGCTATTTTCAAAAAGACAAATAATAACAAACTGTTGCATGGATGTGGAAAAAGGGGAATTCTCTTACATTGTTAGTGGAAATGTAAATGGAGCTATTATGCAAAACAATATAGAGATTCTTCATAAAACTAGAATTAGAACTCCCACATGAACCAGCAGTCCTGCTGCTGTGACTATAAACAAAGGAATTGAAATTAGTTCATCAAAGAGACATGCCCTCACATATTTATTACAGCATAATTCACAATAGTCAAGATCAACTTAGATGTCCACTAACTGATGAATGGATAAATAAAAGGGGTATATATACATGATAGAATTTTATTTGGCTTTTAAAAAGAATGAATTTTTGCCTTTTGCAGCAACATGAGTGGAACTGAAACCATTATATATTTTTTTTATTTTAATGTTTATTTTTTAGTTTTCAGCAGACACAACATCTTTGTTTGTACATGGTGCTGAGGATCGAACCCGAGCTGCACGCATGCCAGGTGAGCACGCTACCACTTGAGCCACATCCCCAGCCCTGAAACCATTATATTAAGTGAAATGAGTCAGGCACAGAAAGACAAATACTGCATGATCTCATTTATATGTAGAAGCTAAAAGTAGATCTCAGGAAGGTGAGAATAGAATAGTGGTTATCAGAGCCAGGGAAGGGTGTGGGGAAAGGAAATGAAGAAAGGCTGGTTAATGGATACAGGGGTGCAGTTTGATAAGGAGAAATAACTTCTAATGTTCTGTAACATATTAGGGTAATTATGGCTAACAAAATTTTATTGAACATTTCAAAATAGCTAGTAGAGATAATTTTCAGTGTTTCCAATACAGAGGAATAATAAATGTCTGAGATGATTTATTTGCCAATTATGCTGATCTGATCACTAAACCTTGTATAGATGTACTGAAATGTCACACTGTACCCCATAAATATGTATAGCTGCTATGCATCAACTAAAACTAAGTTTAAAAAAAAGGAAAAAGCTAAAAGAATGATTAGAAGAAAATGAAAAGAGGGAAAGGAGAAAAAAGAAAATTTTGCCACAAAAAGGAGAAAAATTAGGAATAAGAAAAAAACAAGAAATAAATAAATCCAATTTAAGAATTTAAGTTGAAGCCTCTACTAAATGTCACTAAGAGAAGTCCTCCCTGACTGTCCTAAATGAAATAATACCCCTTGTCACTTTCTACCTCATTTTCCTGCCTTGGCCTTCTCCAGGGCACATATTTAGTTGATACAATTAATTTGGGGCTTAGAATGGAACTACCATTTGACCCAGCTATCCCACTCCTCAGTTTATATACAAAGGACTTAAAATCAGCATACTACAGTATGCAGCCACATCCATATTTGTAGCAGCTCAACTCACAATAGCTAAACTATGGAACCAACTTAGGTGTCCTTCAACAGATGAATGGATAAAGAAAATGTGGTACATATGCACAATAAAATATTAGCCTTAAAAAAGAATGAAATTATGGAATTTTCAGGTAAATGGATGGAGCTGGAGAATATCATGCTAAGTGAAATAAGCCAATCCCCCAAAACCAAAGGTTAAATATTATCTCTGATAAGTGAATGCTGGTCCATAATTGGGGGGGGGGTATGGAATAATGAAGGAAATTTGGATTGTGCAAAATTGAGTGAAGGGAGAGAGGGGTTGGTGGGGATTGGAAGTACAGTAGAATGAGACAGACATTATTACCCCATATACATGTAGGGTTACACTACTAGTGTGACTTAGCACCATGTATAGCCAGAGAAATGAGAAGTTATGCTCCATTTGTGTATAATGTATCAAAATGTATTCTACTGTCATGCATAACTAATTAGAACAAAAAAAAGATCAAGTTTGGGAAAGAGAGTATAGCTTTCTCTTTTTAATCAGGAGAGAAAGAAGAAAGGGTGTATGTGGAAAAGAAGGAAGAGCAGCATTTACTGATTGCATGTTTTACATGAGGCTCAATCCTAGTTATTTTCACTGAACATCAATATCATTTATCATTGAAAAAGTATTATGTGAGGGGCTGGGGATGTGGCTCAAGTGGTAGCATGCTCGCCTGGCATGCGTGTGGCCCGGGTTCGATCCTCAGCACCACATACAAAGATGTTGTGTCCGCCGAAAATAAAAAAAAAAAGTAAATTATATATATATATATATATATATATATATATATATATATATATATATATATATATATATATATATAAAAAGAAAAAGTATTATGTGATATGTGTTACTATGATCACTACTTTTAGCTGTATTTTTTTGCAGTGATGGGGATTGAACCCAGGGCCTTGTGCATGTGAGGCAAACACTCTACCAACTGAGCTATATTCCCAGCCCCATGATCACTATTTTTAAATCAAAGACCAATAAGGTTCAACCTGTCAGAAATGATTACAAGCAGCAAATGGTAGAAACAGAATAAAAATCCAATTACATCTGACTCCAAAATCCATGACATTTCTAATACACATACTACATCTCATATATAGATAAATTTGTATGAGAAGGTTTGTATGAGTTCAGTTCTCACCAAGAAAATTTTCTCTGTGAATCCTCTGTGGTCTTCAGCTAAGAGTGACAAAACAAGATGAGGGGAGGGCTTAGATTTTAAGGGTCTACTAGGAACAAGAAAAACTTTGTTGAGCTGTCTCAAAGGCTGTGAATGAAGACTGAGAGGAATTATCAAGGAAAGATATATTCTGCACAAAGTCACAGAAGGTCTTGCAACAAGGAATCAATGTTCTAGTTCCTGTGTTGACTTGAAACAATCAAGAAACTGCCTAACCTCCCAAGAGTCAGGCTAGGCACATTCCCAAGCAGTTTCTGAACCACAGTTTTGTTGCATTGCTTTCAGCATCTCAGTCTCTCTTGTTCCAAATGCCCTGCATATTTAATTAAGTAGGTAGGTGGTTATGTCATACTAAAGTGGAAAAGTAGCAAAGAATGAGCACAGGGCACCAGAAAATACATCTCAGCAAAGGAAATACAGTGATTGAGAGGTACATATTGAACAAACATAGACCCCAGTTAATATTCTTTAGCTCCCTTTCTAGGCTGTTTGGTAATAAAGACAACTATAGGCCAAGTATTTAGCAATTATTATCTCTAATTCTCCTGACAAGTCTGCAAGTAGGATATATAATACCAAAGAAGGTATCAAAACTTTTAAAGGTGAAATGACCTGTCCCAGGCTACACAGTTGTTAGTGAAGTCAGTTATATAATCTGGTTTATCTGGATCAGAAGCCCATATATTAACCACTATACTATGCTGCATTACCACATGGACTGATTTTCCATGCCCACAGTCAATTTCCCTTTTTTCATTCTTAAATCAGAGACATGTTTTTCAGTATATGAGACCCAATGCATTAGTGAATCATGAAGTCAACATTTTAAAAATAAATAATATTTTATTATAATAAAATATATAGATAGTACATATAGTAAATGTTGGTGAGTATGTGGGGATGATAGGATCCATCACTTAGAAGGCCCTAAAAGTTGCACCTAAATTCAGCAAAGTAGCAAAAGACAAAACCAACATATGAAATTTAATAGTTTTTCTATATACCAATAATGAATCAGCTGAGAAAGAAACCAAGAAAACAGTTTTATTCCCCATAACTTTAAAAAATAAAATATTTAGGAATAAATTTACCAAAGTGGTTAAAAACCTCTACAAGAATATTACAGAACACCATAAGATGGAAAGACCTCCCATGTTCTTGGATACACACAATTAATATTATCAAAATGGCCATACTACCAAAAGGGATCTAAAGATTCAAAGCACTTCTCATCAAAATATCAAAGATATTGTTCTCAGAACTGGAAAAATTCCTAAATTCGTATGGAAAAAGAAAAGACTTAGAATAACCAAGGCAACTCTGACAAACAGAGCAAAGCTGGATGCATCAAAATACCCAATTCTCAATTATACTACAGAGCCATAGTAACAAAAGAAAAATGATACTGGCATAAAGACAGACATGTAGACCATTGAAATAATAATAGAAGAGAGAGACAAATCCACACAGCCATACTCATCTGATTCTTGACAAAGATGCCAAAAACATACACTGGATAAAACACGATCTTTTTAACAAATGGTTCTGGGAAAATTGCTTATCTATATGCTTCATCCTTTCTGAAACAAAGGAAATAAAACATAGCAAGTAAGACTTATTTACACATTGATAGTGGTCACTTTTTCAATGGAACCCTTCCTTCACCCACCCTAATTCTTGCTCCTAAAAAAATCTGTCCTAAATTTTGGTTTCACAGGTTTTCTTCATGTTCATTTTTATACTTTAATATACATACGTTTTTATACTTTAATATACATACCTAACTAAAAGCTATATATAGTAAATTTTGCATTTTTACTATTTTAATTTACATAAAAGTGATCATTGTATATAATTTGGCAACTTCCTTTTTCACTTAACACATGTTTTGAGAGCAGTCTATGTTCAATCACATTGATCTACTTCATTTCTTTTAACTGCTATATGGTATTCTGTTGTAATAAATATGTACATTTTATGTATTACCCCAGTTTAATGAATATTTGGGTTTTAAATTTTTCCACTCTTACAAAAATGCTGCATTAAGCATTTCATATATATCTTGGATAGTATTGGGGCCAAACTATGAAAATTTTGCCTATTTAGTAGTATCTCAATGTTATTTTAATTTCCCTTATCACTAGTGAGGTTGAATATCTTTTTATATGTTTATTGGATAATACATTTCCTCTTTTGTGATTTGTTTATTCATAATTTTGCTCACTTATTCTCATGATTATTTATCTTTTTTTTCCTTCTCAACTTGTAAGTGCTTTTATGGGGTTAGTCACGTTAAAAGGAAAAAGACCACAGTTAAGATTGATTATGTGCTTTGGGGCTGTTTCTATATGAGCTTTGGGTTACTGGTGCAGTAAATAGGTCAGTCTAAATACCTAGACCAGGACTATACTATTGGTGAGTCAGTTATACAGAGAAGGTGAAAACCCTCTTAAAAAAAGAAAAACACTTAAAAGCCTGGTTGCAGTTCATTGTAATGCATGAATTGTTGTACTAAGTACATTTTCAGTGTCTGAGTATCCAAGAATACAACTCGTATTTTTTTTCTGGAAATTGACCTTTTCCTGCATTTAAAGAGTTAGGCATTAGGTAACCATGTTTCTACTGTGTGACTCAGCCCATGATTTTTTTTACCTTTATTTTATTTATTTTTGTGTGGTGCTGAGGATTGAACCCAGTGCCTCACACATGCTAGGCAAGTGCTCTACCACTGAGCCACAACCCCAGCCCCTCAGCTTATGATTTTGATTATGGCTGACTGGACTAGGATTTAAATCTGACCAAAGTTGAGCCTCTAAGATTCTTTCCCATGAGAATTTATAATTAAGAAGGATGAGTCGGGGATCCCTGCAAGCAACATGACTAAAAAGAAGCGGGAGAATCTGGGCATCGCTCTCGAGATGAGGGGAGAAGTGAGGGTTGGGGCACATCGTTAGTTGCCTTCTCCTGGCTGCAGGGGAATGAGTCTGTCTGGTGGCAAGGTTAGAGTGGGTCAAAGGGAGGAAGCGAAGGCAGCGCAGGTTTGGGTGAAGGATGAGAGGGCCCTGACGCGGTCAGGAGGTGAGGGGACCCAGAGGTAAGGGGGCATGCCGCGGGCACCTTAGGAAGGCCTCAGGACGGGGACAGGGTCCTCCAAAGGCGAAGAGACCTGGAAGTGAAGGGACCCCAGAGTAGGTGGGGCACAGAAACAAGGGGACTTAAAGGGGAAGGACACAGGATTAAGGAGGACCCGAGGAAGACATGTAAGTGAAGAAGAACCCAAAGGGACAGTTGACGCCCCAGGCGGGAGGACCTGTAGTTGAGGGGAACCCCCAAGGGCTAGGACCCAAACAAGAGCTGTCAGTGTATTATTAGTGGCTTAAATATCATCTGAGGTGGGAGAACTTTCCTCCAAAGTACCAAAGCCTGGAGCTTGGAGAGTATTTGGAGAGTATTTGGGAGTTTGTCAAGCCAATTCTAGAAGTGGTGACGTTATCCAAAGTCTTCAAAATGGATTGACCACATGTGGGAAGAAAGCCAGCTAATGCCTAGAGCACCAATTGTGTGCTGCTTTCGCCCGCACTGCATGCCTCTGAGAGCCGTGCAGATGAAGTTTCAGGTGGAACCCGGATGTAGAGATGATGGAGCCAAGAATCAAGCAAGAGTGATCTTTGAGAAAGTGCAACCGGTGTTTCCCCTGTTCCAGTTCCCTTGGTGCAACCTCCCAGAGGTTGTGAGAGAGGTACAGGGTAATGGGCTTCTTTGGGCTTAATACCTAGTTCAGTGATTCTCAAATCTTAAGAATGCATACAGTCATCTGTAGAGCCTGTTAAAAATGGCGAGTTAAAGTCTTCCATCTCTTCGTAATTCAGTAGGACATTAATGTACACTTTGACAAGGACTCTGCATTTTTAACAAGCTGTATATATACATCCACACTGATACAGGTGGTTTTAGTAACATACCTTGAGAAATACCAGCCTACTTGGTAGAAGAAAGTTGTTGGAAATGTGAATCTCTTTCTGAAAGAGAGTAGAGTATAAATGGCAAAGTGAGATGGCATCTAGCAGGAGGGATGACACAGCCTGTATTAGAACACAGTAGGCTGCTGTAACAGGTTTCACCTGAAAGTTCATCTGTACACTCTCACAGGCATGTAGTGATTCATGGAGAATGCAAGAGAAATCCCAAAACTTAGTGGCTTCAGGAACAAGAAAGTTTGTCATTTTCTCTAACAGGCTGGAGCAGGGGTCCGCAGACCTGGTCTGGAAAGTATCAGACAGAAAATATTTAGGCTTTGCAGACTATATGGTCTCTGGGGTCACTACAGTTGATCCTTATTATTCACAGATTGCATTTTTGCATATTTGCCTACTGACTAAATGTATTCATAGCCCCCAAATCAATACTCTTTTGCATCATTTACAAGCAAATAAAAGAGGGGAAAAAAGAGAATTTATAATTAAGATGAAGAGATAACCAAATTAAGTTTCTTTATGTAACTCAAACAAAAACTTATGAGTTTCTCTGGTGCATATTCTGTCCATCCAAAGTGTGCATAGAAAATCAAGGAAAGGTGGTTTCCTATAAGAAAGTAGGGTGAAGAATACACCTGACAAAAGCAGTTGAGAGCTAAACATAATGAACCCTAATCTTCTGATTCTTGTCCCCTCCTGAGACACCACTGAAATCCAACCCCTGAGTTTCATACTTCCACAAATAGTTTTAAGCAACATTCCCTTTTTGTGGAGATTTGCCTGAGATGGTTTGAGATACTTGCAAATATACAGTCTTCAATTAAACATTTTAATCTTAAGGTTCTAGGGTAGCTAATTTTTAGAATACCTGGTACCGAAGCCAGAAATTAAAAAGGCAGTCAGTATAGATAGGTAAATTGGGTCAGAACAGATCAAGGAGGCCAATTTGAGGCGGGGAAGTTGGAGACTGCCCCTGTAGAATTGAAATGCTAATGCCTTCAGAGCCCTTCCTCCACTCTTATCAAGATAACCTGCCCCTGCTCCAACCTGTTGCTGTCCCATGGATTGTCCCTCCCTACAGGGAGTTATGAAAGTTGTTAATTAATGCATCCTAGGCCCCCTTTCTGCCTAGATGGATCACGCCTACCCTGTTAGCCCCTCCAGCCCATCTGCTTCTCACCTTTTTTACCATCCCACCTAAGCATCTCCTAGGGCTAGTACACGGAAAAGAGAGAGATAAGAGGGGAGAGAGCAGAAAAAGGAAGCCTAGGACATATAAAAAAGGCAAAACGCTCTCACTTTTTGTGATACCAGGATACCAGTTATCGCCCCCTTTTCCCTCCTGGAAGAAAAGTCTGTATTGCCCCTTTTTAAATAAACCCTGATTTATTTGCTTGCCTCCATGTGCTTCTCTAATATTATACTTGAACATGTGAGGAAGCAAAACAACTGGCAGTATCAGTACTGACATTTCCAAAGCAACTTGAGCCCATATCCTTAAGGAAAATGAGCACTTAAAGATATACATGTGTTGGGGGCTGAGGATGTGACTTAGTGATAGAGCGCTTGTCTAGTATGTGTGAGGCACTGGGTTCAATTCTCAGCACTACATCTAAATAAATAAAGATCCATCAACAACTAATAAAATATTTTTAAAAAATATATACATGTGTTATTCCACACTATTGCAGCATATTTGGGGAATGCAAGTGTACATCCACTCTATTTCGGTCATGTCAAATTTTGGTTTAAATTTCAGTATTTTACTTCAGTCAAGTGAAATATACTGAGAGTAAAACACATTACTGTGTTTTAAAATCAATGTGTTCTCTCTCTCTCTCTCTCTCTCTCTCTCTTTTTTTTTTTTTTTTGAGTGCCGATTTTGGTACACTGAATTGATATTTTCTGCTTCAAAGGATGTCTGCCAAAAACATGTAACAAAAGACAATGCATGCAGCAGGGAAGTGGAAATAAAGAGGAAGCATCTGAGCAGATGAGTCAAGGACAGAAATCCTGTTTGTATAAAGGTTTCTATGCAGGAAAGTAGATTCTTGTACTGCCAAGAAGTTTCTGAAAACAAAATATAGAATGGGACTTCTTGTTCTTTTCAATACACCAAGGAACACAGGAGATTTCTTACATATCCCTATATTTAGCCATTAATAAAGCATCAATAAAAATTCATCTTTGAACTGAGCCTTGAATGAAAGATGCACAGAAGTTAGAGGCTGGAATGAATCAGCTAACATCTCAAGTCCTATATCCTCATTCTGATATAACAGATTTATTCTCTTTTAGGAGATTTTTAAAAGTTGATATAAACAGAAAACAAAATTTTAGCCTCATTTAATCTCTGGGAGAAAGAACAAATGGTAAATCTTCTTCAACATGTATTACCATTGTTTGAAATGAACTTCAAGTTAGGAAAAGAGAAAGAATGACAACTTCCTCAAAAGCTTTTCTTTTTCTTCCACACTTTCCATTGTAGCACCCTAACTAATTCTCATGATTAAATAGAGATTTGCCACTCAAGCTACTACTGAAGCCAGATTTAAAGATAGGTAGTTAGTGTAGTTAGGTAAATTGGGTCTAAGCAAGTAAGATAAAGAAAATGGAGGTACTTGGGGAAATTGAAATGTTAATGTCCCCAAGGCCTGGGAACCCATCCTAAGGAACTGTTAATGAAGCAGCTCCCAGCAAACAGGAAAGTGCTAAACCGCCCCAGGCCCTTCCAGCCCAGATAACTCCTCCAGCCCACTTATCTCCCACCTTTGGGCCTTCCCACCTGCATTGTATCACTGCGAGATAAAGGAAAACAAAGACATGAGTGTGGGAAAACTGAAAGAAGACCTTAGCTATAAAAAAGGGAAGACCTCCCCCTTCCAAGGATTCCGCCTTTTGGGTCCCCTTCTTCCTCCGGGGAGAAGTCTTTTCTGCTGTCCTTTAATAAAGCTTCTACTTTCCACTCTAAACTTGCCACGGAGTGCTTATTTGGTGTTATACTTCAGCATTCAGGGAAGCAAGGACTCATCACCAGTAAACAGCGGTAACACTATTTACACTTGTCTAAGGCTGAAGTTGGGTCTTTTCTTCTATCCAAATATAGTGCTAGGCTCAGTAAAAGATGTCCTATGTATACTTTAGGAGTCATTTCATGTTTGATCTTTTCCACAAACTCTTCCTGATATTCTAAGTCTGAATTAGGAATCACACCTCATTATTACCTAAAATAACTGTAGTAACACTATATTACTGCAAATTGCTACTTCAGAGTTAAGACTATGCCACAGATGTCTTTGTATGCACATCACCCACTCTCAAAATGGCTTTGTTGCGTCTGGGAGTAGGACTACAAGTCCCAATAGGAATCCTGGCCATCTCCTTCACTTACTTAACTGTAATTGGATGTAGGTTGAATTGCACTCTTCATTCTCAGAGGCCCTATTCTTGTTCTGGGGAGTGGCAGGGTGGGATACATCTTCTAGCCCCTCAGTGCTTAAGGGGGGTGTCACAGGTAGTCTCCACTTCTGATCCTTATCTCTTCTAGCACTCACCCACCCCCAGGCCCATCAACCACACTCCTTATCCCAGAGATAAGACTTCAAATTACAAATACAACCAGACTTTATGCTTCTTTGTTCTGAAGACTAATTGACTGGTCACTCTGTGTTTCTCCCTAGACTGAGTTTCAATTTCTCTTCAATGTCCAGATTGACTCACAGTATGGGCACCCACTGAAACAGTGAAAAATAGAGACTAAGGATTTGTTTGGTCTTGGATATTCAAAACTCAAATATACCAAGAACAGAGGAAAGGGAGATGAGAGAGAGAGGAGGAAGGAAGGACATAAAATATGAAAAACAATAGTAACTGCAGGAATTCCTAGTCTGTTGCTTTGGGTAGTCCAAATAGAGTCCCTTCAAGATGTCAGTACTTCCCTGCACCAACCATCCCTTCTGGAAAGTGGCATGTCTCTATCCAACTGGAGAGCTCCAGGATTGTCTCCAATGTAGGAGACATTTCTGAACTTTCTGAACTCATTGTCTGCTCATATTGTAAATATGTTGATCAACATCTGTTTTTCTTAAACAGGTGGGAAAATGTCTTTTGGCTCTTTGAAAAAGAACTTTTCTTCCCATACTTATCACAGCATGCCTAACACTGACACTATCTCTTGCCTTTGCTAATTGTCTTTCAATTCTAGAAACCAGTATTTTGGTTTTCACCTGGTTACTAGCATATTGAGTTGCCTCTTGGCTTTTTTCTACCATCTTCATACCTCAGTTTGATGCTATAGAACTGCTTTTAAAAATTTACTCTCAGGGAACTTCTGACACTGTGGATTTCTATGATCACCATTTTGACTTAAAAAAAAATCTTTTTGTTCTATTGTCAGAAAACCTGCCATGAGGTCCTGATAAATCCACAGAAGCAGAATATTTGCATAAGATGAAATTGTTACGGGGAAAAACCCTAAATAAACCCTGTAGTTTCACTTATTCTTAGTCAATTTAAAGATCACTAATTTTGGAGGTCACACAGCTGCATAATATATTATTGAATTCCCATTAGCTTTACTGTAGATAGCACTTATGACATGTGAATTATGATGATAAAGCTTGCACAGATAACTTGAAGGCCACTTTTGCTGAAAACACTAATTGTAGATGTCGGATGAGTGATTAGAATTGGACGAAAAGGCTTGGCATCTCTGTTTTTATATTATGTCTACCCGCTTTTTGCTGCCTTAACTTTTGGGTCAGATTCTACTCAGCTTATCATGTACACATGTTGATTGCCCATGGGAATTTGTATGTGTTTTACACCCCACCTTTGTGCTTTCCCAGAAGCTGTATCAGCCCCAAAGCCTAAACTTCTTTAGCCCTATCAGAAGGCCTATATTAAGCCATAAGGCCAGGACATTTGTGCTAGATGATAGAACCAGAGTAAAAGTAACTCAGCATTTCCTAAGACAAATTGAGCATGACCACTGAGCCTCATGCAAGAAGAAATCTTTTGGAACCATGTCCCTAGCTAGTGGAAAATTACTGAACTTTAGCTCACCACAGCAAATCAATAAAAGCTTGCTTTTTCCCTATGTTCAGTGAGCAGCCTGTTCTCCTTTTGATCAGCACTGTGTCCCTTCAGCTTCGACCCCAATTAAATCCTTGCCTGTGTGTGTTCACAATATCTGGCTCAGTCTCATTTCTATCATTCCCATGCCAAAAGATCCTATCTCCAGTAACAGACATAAAGAATGTTAGATCCAACATCAGCAAAATATACATCCCTCTATTGCACAAAGGATATATCCTAGATAAATGACATGTTAAGCCTCTAACCAAGTCTTAAAACTTTTTTAAAAATTGGAAGACCTTAATAAAAATCCTTATACCTCAAGAAACTAGGAACAGAACAAGCAACTAAATATATTAGGAAAAATGGAAATGATAAAGTTTAGATAACATAAATGAAATAGAAACTAGAAAAATGACAGAAACAATTAACAAAACCAAAGCTAGGTTATTATATATTTATAAAGATAAAACAAATTGTTGAAGCATTAGCTTAAATATGAAAAGGAAAGAAAGGAAAGAAAGAAAGAAAGAAGTTTTAATGAAATCATGCATGAAAAAGGAAACATTACAACTGATACTGAAGAAATATAAATAATCATAAAGTAATACCATGAGCAAATATATACCAAGAAATTAGATAACCTAGAAGAAATGTATAACTTCCTAGATACAAGCAACCTACTAAGATTGAGTTATGGTGTGGTATATCTTAAAAAAAGATTAAAAATTTTAAAAAGATTATGAAGAAAGATAAGTTCTGAACAAAACAATAACAAGAGATTGAATCAGTCATCAAAATCTCCAAAAAAAAAAAACAAAGCATGGGACCAGATAGCTTCACTGGTGAGAAAAAACAAACATTTAAAGAAGAATTGACAACAATGCTGCTCAAATTCTCCCAAAGACTTGAAAAAGGATTTATCTTTGGGGAGCAAGGATGGCTCAATATATACAAAACAATAAATGTGGTGTATTACATTAACAGAATGAAGGATAAAATCACATAGCTATTTTATCAGATGCAGAGAAAGCATTTGACAAAATTTATCATTTGCTTGTGATAAAAATGCTTAATGCATTAAGTACAGAAGGAACTTACCTCCATATAATAAAGACTATATGTGAAAGTCCAGAGCTTATATCTTATTTAATGGTAAAAATCTGTAAGCTTTAACTCTAAGATCAGGAGCAAGACACATATACTCACTTTTGCCATATCTATTCAACTTGATACTAGAAGTCCTAACTAGAGATATTTAACAAGAAAAAGAAAAAATATATAAATCATAAATAGACTCTTTTTGCAGATAGCATGATTTTATACACAGAAAACACTAAAGACCACATCAAAACAGTTAAAATTGAGAAAAGAATTCAGTAAACGTGCAATAATGCAATATCAACATACATGAATCACTGTGTCTCTATATAGTAACAACATACTATGCAAAAAAGAAATTAAGAAAACAAACCCATTTACAATGATTTCAAAAAGAATAAAATACTTGGAATAATACTTAAATAAGCAGGTAAATCATCTTCACACTAAAGACTATAAAAATTTGCTGAAATTAAGGAAATAAATGCAAAGATATGTTCACAGGTTAGAAGAATTAGTGTTTTAATTGATTGCTTAAATATTGATATTATCTTAAAAATCTACAGATTTAATCCAATCCCTATTGAAATTCCAGAGGTAATTTTGATAAAAATGAAATAAATAATCCTAAAACTCATGAAAGCATAAAAGACCTAGAACAGCCAAAACAATCTGAAGCAAGAATAAAAAAGCTTGAGGAAATACACTCAATGATTTCAAACTAAATTACACAGCTATCACAGTCAAAACTGTATGTTACTGTCATACAACCAGACATATAGACCAATGCAATAGAATAGAAAGCCCATAAATAAACCCAGCCATATATGACAAAGTGATCTTCAAGAAAGATTCCAAGAATGCTGAATAGAGAACAGGCATTATCTTCCATAAATAGTTTTAGAAAAACTGGATATTGACATGCAGCAGAATGAAATGAGGCCCTCATTTCACAGGATACACAAAAATTAACTCATAATGGAGAAAATACTTAAATGTAAGAACTGAAACTGTAAAACTGCTAGAACTAAAACAGCCCATTGGATTGGGCAATGATTTGGATATGAGCACAAAAGCAAAAGCAGACAACAACTGGGACTATATTAAACTAAAAAGATTCTGCAAAATCCAAGGAAGGAATCAACATGGTGAAAAGACAATGTGCTGAATGGGAGACAATATTTTCAAAAAGTATATCTGATAAGGGGTTAACATACAGAATAAGAAAATAAGAGGATTTTGAGATGGCTGAATATAGGTGTCCAGCACTCACCTCCTCAAAAAGAACCCAAACAGCTATTGAACAGCTGCATTTAGATTGAGCAGCTGAGGGAGTGATGGGAGCCTTATGGAACATAGAATCTTGGAGTGGGACAGCATAGAGAGAAGAACAAAGTGCCCAGAAACCACAAAGTGAGCTCACCAACCGGGGGTGGGGGGGGGGGACTTCCCATTCTGGAGTAAAGGGTAAGATAGAGAATTCCAAAGGAATCCATTCCTGTGGATGCCAGTAATTGTAGCTATAAAAAAAAGTTCCATAGTTCTTATGAACTTAGAGTCCAGTTAGGATTGCTGCCTGGAGTCCACATGGCAACTTTGCTTCAAAGAAGGAACTCACAATGTTTGCTGCTACATAGTGCCATCTTGTGAATGAAGCCACAATTAGAGTCCATACTATTCTAGGGGCAAAAAGCTACTACATATCCCCATCTTTGGGAACCCATAAATGTTCCACCACATCTACACAAAAGGCTGCAAACTCACCAATTCAACTAGACCCAGTTGTGCAATTGTGACCCTAACATGCAAGTCCACACGGTTTCCTTCACTACAGGGGACAGGTAGTCTGAGCATGGCAGGGGGTGCTTCCCATCAGACCTTAGGAACCAAAGTGTCCCTGGAACATAAAACTAATCACCCAGAAACCCACCACCACTTTCTACTACCTCCGGTGCTTATGAATGCAGAGACTGAAGATGCATTTCCTATGGTTCATGTCCCCCAGTGTCACTTCTGTCACTGCCATCAGCACATACCATCACAGAGCCTGAAGATGTATCTGCCACAGTCCATGCCCCAGAAACAACCCCACCACCAGAAGTTCTCACTCAAGTGGGGTCTGGGATATTGTACTCCATACTCCAAGCCCCTGGCACTGCCTATGCCACTACTGGATGACTCTACTGACAGCAGTGCTTACCCCAATGAGTCCAGGGAATATGTCTCCCAAACTCCATGCTCTAAGCACCACCCAACAGCATTTCTGGATATCCATTCCAATAGAAGAGCTTGCTTCATTGAGGCCTGAAGACATATCTACCATGGTTCATTCTCTCAGGGGTACCATTTCCATTGCCAAAGGTTCTTACTGCCAGCAGTAACCACTTCTGTGGCATCTAAAGTCTACCACAATCCATGTTCCTTACTGCACTAATTGAGCAGTTTTTATCCCTGACTCTGCCAGCTTCTGAGACTGGGTATGTCTGGCAGCTCATACCCACTGCAAAGTTGAACTACTATCTCCAAAAATACCTGTGATCAAAATCATTGAGACACTTACAGATTCTGCTGACATTAATTATGATTAAAAATTCACAGAGATTATACCTCTGTGCCCAAGCAGAACTAAAGCCAAAGCTCCCCACGCAGCTGACTCCCTATGTCAGGAAAAATTCTATCCTTATGAAAACTACTCCATAAAAGTAGAAAAGGTGACAGTTTTACCAGATAACAAAATAGGGACACAAGAAGTATGAAAAAGAAAGCATGAGACCACCAAAGGAAAATTAATAACTGCCTTGCAACAGACCCTAAAGGAAAAGATATTGATGAAATGTCTGATAAATAATTCAAAAAGATCCTAAGGAAACTCGAGGAGATTTAGAGAATACAGACAAGACAACACAATAAAGAGAAAAAAAAAACCTCACAATATTAATGAGAAATTCAGTAGGGAGATAGAGAACAGGAAAAAGAACTAAATAGAAACCTTGGAACTGAAGAAATCAATAAGTCAAATACAAAGAAACATTAGAATTCTGGTGCAGTGACACATTCCTGTAATTTCAATGACACATTTGCTATAGCAGAGATATCACATGTTTGAGGCCAGCCTGAGCAATTTAGCAAGACCCTGTCTCCAAAAAAAAGAGAAAGAAAAAGAAGAAGAAGAAGGAGGAGGAGGAGGAGGAGGAGGAGGAGGAGGAGGAGGAGGAGGAAAGGAAGGAAGGAAGGAAGGAAGAAAGAACAAAAAGGGCTGCTGATGTAGCTCTGTGGAAAAGTGCCCCTGATTTTAATCTCCAGTACAAAAAAATAAAAAATAACAGTAGAGAGCCTCAACAACACACTAGATCAAGCAGAAGAATTTCTGAATTTAAAGACAGGACACCCAGTAGTTCAGGAGGCTGAGGCAGGAAGATCGAGGTGCTAAACAACTCAGTGAGACCCTGTCTCTAAATAAAATACAAAATAGGGTTGGGGATGGGACTCAGTGGTCGAGTGCTGGGAGCCATCAGCCAAGTAGGTATGACAAATTCCTTGCCAGCTTACTCCCATGCTGTCTAGTGGAAGGACTTCTGAAAGGTGACCTTGCTCAAGGACCAGGGCAGGATCTGTGTTTAGGGTGTTTCCCCTTTAGAATAGGGCGGTTTAGCATAATAGGAGATTAGGGTGTTCCCCCTTTAGAATAGGGCAGTTTAGCATAATAGGAGATTAGGGTGTTCCCCCTTTAGAATAGGGCGTATCCTGCTGCTGAGTTCCTCTTGAGTGCTTAGGGTCAGACAGTATATTTTGGGAGACAGAAGCCCATGCGGAGTGAAATTTGGGAGAGAGTGGATTTTGGGCAGAGAACGTGGATTCCCCCAGAGCGTGTTTGTAGACGGCCGGTGTGAGTTCGGGAATAAAGAATTGCTGTTTGAATCTACAAGCTGTGTGGAGACTCGTGATTTGTGCCCAGCAAGAGACTGCGGCATTTGGCGGTCCGTACGGGGAACATCTGAAAAGAAGGTAAGTGAAATTGTTCACCCCTGAGGAAGTGTGAAAGAATGGGTGAGCATTTCAAAAAACAATGTGTTCTTGTTCTAATTTATTTTGTTTTTATTTCAAGTTGCCTGTTCCTAGAACTTTCTCAGGCAAACTGGGGAAAATGGTTGACTCAAGGTTTTAAGTTTTTCACCTCCGAGGAAGAGAAATTGCTAGAGAAAAAAGGCACCCCAGTAAGACCAAGAACAGCTAGGGCATATGTTGATACAATACAAAAATGCAGCCCATGGCTTTTAAACGAGAAGTTGTTAAATATATCAATGGGACCATCATGGTATCCTGTAGAAGGATTTTTCTTCAACAAGAAAGAGATGGCTAATTCTGTTTACTACATTTGTCTAAGATCTTGGTTTTTACAGACATCTGATTAATTTACAAAGCTAAAGTGTTAAAATATCAACCACTAAATATAAAATCAAGTACTCTTTACTTATTAAGTTCCATAAGGTAATATATTTAAACATTATGTGTGTTTTCATAAATTGGTAAATGGAAAAAAGTTTAATTTTGCTTTGGTCTGTATCTTTGCTGAAACAAGGTTACTAGGTGTTAAGATTCTATCAGGTGTAATTTATATACAAAGAGTATAAGAAGTTTCAGTTGGGTTTCAATTACAGTATTATAGTACCATAAAAAACATGAAAGTATATCATCCTATTAAGTGGAGTAATTTGTCTAAATCAGAAATTTTATAAGAGTTGTTTCAGAATGTAAATTTATAAAAAGGGTTAACGGTTAGAAAAGAGATATTAAAAGATTGAAGATGTGAAAATATATTTTAATATGGAAGGTTAAAAGAAAATGAAATGTTTCTAGATGAGATAATCTCTGTTTTAAAGTAAAAAGTTGTAAAATGCCATTTAAAAACAATTTTGAGGAAACTAGACTTACTTTAAAAGCTTGAGAAAGGAAGAAAGAAAAAAAAAGGTATTTGTACATGGCAGATTGAGACAAAGCTTCTTAATGGAGTAAAAAAGGCCTTTGGTTGAAGGGCAGCCATGTAAACTAACATGAAAGTGATTTAAACAGAATCTAAGCCTCGTTTAAAAGAGTGAAGCTGTAGGTGGTGAAAAAGTACATTTAAAAGTACAGTATAGATGATAATTGGAAGGCTTTAAAAGGTCAATTTGAAGGTGGTTAAGATGCCTTCATGACGGAGGAAACATTGCGTCATTCGAAGCCTAGTTAATCTTAAAAATTGGAAAGGGGTATATATCCCCCAAAGATAAACTTAAAATAACCCTTTTTACTCTAAACTTTTTAAATTTGGATTCATCAGGAGTTAGTGCTGCGGAAAGACATATGTATCCAAAAAATGTTCATAAGCCTAAGGTACTTTGGAAAGATATTCTAACAGGACAATGGAAAGGTCCTGACCCAGTGATTGTCTGGAGTCGGGGTTCTGTTTTTGTTTTTCCACAGGGAGAACAGCAGCCAATTTGGATTCCAGAAAGACTAACTAAAACGATTTCTACAGATCGAAAAGAAGATGATTTGACTCAAATCCATAACAGCTGATATCCAGAACTCCAGCTTGGCCATTCTTACATCTGCAACTGTGATTAACCAGGATGCTTTTCCCAATATCTATCTTATTATTGCATTTTTCCACATCATAAGGTTCTATTTTTATTTTTTGAGCTCATACAAACCTAGGTTAATGTTTTTCTGATCAGTTTTATTTTTTTGATTGTGGAGTTTTTAAACATTGCAATGGAGATTTCACCTAGGTAAAGCTACAAGGCCTTTATTATTATCTTATGTGTTGTACGTTTGTTTGCACATTTGTGTTTTGTGTTATATGTCTGTGTGTGCGTATGTCCATATTTCATATATGAGGAGCGCTCATGAAAAATGGATCCAAATTATTATTATTATTATTTTTTATTCACGTTATTTAAATGGCTTAATTTAAATTAGGTAAACAGCTGTTAAGGATTGTTTTTAAAGGTGGTTAACAGATCTGCTTGTTTACTAATTTAAATCAGGTAAACAGCTGTTAAGGATTTTTTTTTAAGGAGGTTAACAGATCTGTTTGTTTACTTTCACCTTTCCTTTTCATTATATTTAATAATTCTTTTCAGGTTAATGTCTTTTTAGCATCATTGCCAGAATTCCTATCTTCATCCCAATGAATATAACTCAACAAGTATGCTCAATCAAGGAGTCAACTTACTTTGGGAGGAAACGGACTTTGGGAAGAGACGGACAGATTGATAGATTCCTCCCCTTTGAACTGCTTACAGAACTTGCCTGGACTATGTAACTACGTTTAGTGCAACAAATTGTGGTAATGCTGGCATATCTTTGCTGATGGTGTCACCAGTGATCTTTGCTGATGGTGTCACCAATGATGCAATTTTTCCAAAGGAACTGTCAATTGGCTTAGTGTCGTGGCATTTCTGTATCTTCCTCCCTTCTGCTAGTGATGGTCTAAATTTGGGGGCCAATGGCTATATGCTGGACCGGCAGTCAGTGACGGGTATGATCCAGTTGCAGTGGTATCAACCTAAGACAGGAGGCTGACGCCTAAAGGTCAGTTTTCCAATGGCGGGTAAGAGCCATATGTTGAACTGGACAACCTACCAGGCACGGTCCTTAAGCCACATTACTTGTTGTTTAATTAATCAGAAGGGGGGAGATGCTGGGAGCCATCAGCCAAGTAGGTATGACAAATTCCTTGCCAGCTTACTCCCATGCTGTCTAGTGGAAGGACTTCTGAAAGGTGACCTTGCTCAAGGACCAGGGCAGGATCTGTGTTTAGGGTGTTTCCCCTTTAGAATAGGGCAGTTTAGCATAATAGGAGATTAGGGTGTTCCCCCTTTAGAATAGGGCGTATCCTGCTGCTGAGTTCCTCTTGAGTGCTTAGGGTCAGACAGTATATTTTGGGAGACAGAAGCCCATGCGGAGTGAATTTGGGAGAGAGTGGATTTTGGGCAGAGAACGTGGATTCCCCCAGAGCGTGTTTGTAGACGGCCGGTGTGAGTTCGGGAATAAAGAATTGCTGTTTGAATCTACAAGCTGTGTGGAGACTCGTGATTTGTGCCCAGCAAGAGACTGTGGCAGTCGAGGGCCCCTGGGTTCAATCCCAGGTACCAAAAACAAACAAACAAACAAACAGGATACTGGAAATAAATAGAATGATTATTATCAGAAGGATACAAAAAATGCTGACAATAATACTGAGAAAAGGAAACTTGTATATGCTGTTGGGATGTTCCTCAAATGATCCAGTAATCCCACTACTGGACATATATCCAAAGGAAAGCAAATCATTATGCCAGATCCCTACATGTGTACTGCAGCACTACTCACAATAGCAAAGATATGAAATCAACTCAGATATCCTTGACAGATTAATGGATTAAAAATGTGCAAAATAGGGCTGGGGCTATAGCTCAGTGGCAGAGCTCTTGCCTAGCATGTGTGAAGCACTGGGTTTGATCCTCAGCACCACATATAAATAAACATAAAATAAAGGCATTCTGTTCATCTACAACTACAAAAAACTTTTTAAAATGTGCTAAATATATACATAATGGAACATTTTTCAGCCATGAAAGTAGTATCCATCAGAAAATGAAAAAAAATGTGTTATAAATATTTTTTAGCCTTTAAAACAGGAAATACTGGGGCTGGGGTATAGGTTAGTGGCTATAGTACTTGCCTATATATGTGAGGCCCTGGGTTTGATCCCTAGCACAAAAAAAAATAAATCCTGCCATTTTTGATAACATGGATGAATCTGGAAGATACTGTCAAACACAGAAGGATACTTGTATGGTGAATCTAAAATAGTAAAATTCACAGAAATTGAGGTTGAAATGGAGTTGCCAGTGGCTGGCTAGAGCAAAAAAATGGAGAAGTATTAGTCAAAGGGTGCAAGTTTGGGTTATACAGGATGAATAAATCCTAGAGATCTGTACAGCATAGTGCCTATAGATAATAGTACTGTAAATAGGTAGTTAGTGTAGTTAGGTAAATCGGGTCTAATATTGAATAAGATAAAGAAAATGAAGGCCATTATCAAGAATGGCCATTATCAAGGAAACCAGAGCAGCACTTGGGGAAATTGAAATGTTAATGTTCCCAAGACCCCTGAACCCATCCTAAGGAACTGTTAATGAAACAGCTCCCAGCAAGCAAGGAGGTGCTAATCAAACCACCCCAGGCCTTTCCTGCCCAGATTACACTTTCAGCCCACTTATCTCCCACCTTTTGGCCTTCCCACCTGCATTCTATCACTGCAGGATAAAGGGAAACAAAAGACAGGGATGTGGGAAAGCTGAAAGAAGACCTTAGCTATAAAAAAGGGAAGACTTCCCCCTTCCATGAATTCTGCCTTTCAGGTCCCCTTCTTCCTCCAGGGAGAAGTCTTTTCTGCTGTCCTTTAATAAAGCTTCTACTTTCCACTCTACACTTGTCTCGGAGTGCTTCTCTGGTGTTATACTTCAGCATTCAGAAGCAAGGACTTGTCACTGGTAACAGATTGGAGGTTCCCCACCGAGATCTACCCCGAGGTAAGCGCCTCTCCATGCACCCCACTTCTGTCTGATGTGCATCTTTCTCTATCTTTCTTTCTGAAGGGTGATGTGGGCACCCGACGGTTATTTAAATGCAACTAGTGAGGTTTCCTGGCCTAGGCATCTCTCAATCACCTGTTTGATACAGAGCAGGCATGTTGGGTTCTGCCAAAGTCACTTCCCACTTTTCTATCTGGGCCCGGAGAGCAACTGGCGTGAGTTCACAGTGCCCCTAATCTTGATCTGCCTTGGATGTGTGAAGGAGGAGGAAGGAGTTTGGGACAATTGCGAAATTCCAGTCTGGGCTACACTCAGACATATTCCTAAAGTTTCTTTTGAATCCCCTCCCGACAGCCCTAAGGGATATCTAGGGTGATCGGTAGATGAATGGCACTGAGGGAAAGCCCCAATTTCATTTGCCTCCGTATGGGCTACACAACACTCCCAACCCTGCATCCATTCCCTCCTGGATGCTCCCCTTCCTTCACTGATCAGAAACACTAGCAATTCAGGTTGTAGGACTGAGAAAGACATGGGATAATTAGTAAAAAGGTGTCCAAGTTCCCCTCATGCACATAGGTAACTTTCACTAGTCTGTTTTAAAATTTCCCAATTACCATTTTGATGTTTAAAAATGTGCTGTGTTCTCTTTAAGCTATTAGAGGGAGGCATTTGTAGAATCAATCCTTCCAATAGTCCCTCCCATATCAACCAGTAGATATCCCTCACCCTCAGGAGATTTCTTTAGTCTACGGGGGCAAAAAGGCAAACAAGAAGAGTAGATGATTCTCTTTTGCTGTGGGTTTTATAATGGCAGGGAGGAAAGCAGTAATGCCCATAATTCTGAATCCTCCCAGGGTCTCTGGCACAGAGCAAACTGAAACCCTAGCACTTTGCCAAAGGGGATCAGAAACAACCTTGACAAAGCAAAGTGAGAGACAGGTTTTCTGCACCATAAGGAAGCTCAAGCTTGGGGAGATGTCCCTAATAAGAACAGTTTTCTCCCACATGGGTGCCTGAATCCTGTTTTTTTTCTCTTCTCACTCAGATGGGAGCTTCTCTCTCCTGTATGCTAGCTACGCCACTTACCTGCATATTGAAAAATTGGGATGTTTGCCCACAGACGATCAACAAAAAGTGCCTCAATACAAACTCCCTGATGGAGAATCCTGGCAACCAGAGGGAAATATTGATTTTAATACAATTTTACAGCTTGATAAATTTTGCAAAAGGGAAGGGAAATAATGTGAGGTGTGAGGTGCCATATGTCCAGGTTTTCTTTGCCATAAGTGAAAACCCCAAATTATGCCAACAATGTAAAGTAGACTTAGCTATGATCTCTGCCATGAAGAGAGAAAATCTTAAGAAATCACCAACTGAGGAGAAAGTATCAGGAGGACCCACAAAGTCTCCATCTCCTGTTGATGTGTAGCAGCAGCCCTCCTGTCCCCCATATCCTGGCCTCTCTCTGCATCTACCCCAACAGACAGATCAAATATATTACCCCTCCTGGAGATGCCAGGAGGAGAATTTAGACCAATCAAAGTACACACCCCCTTCTCCCTTCAAGAGCAAGACAGATAAAAACAGACTTAGGGAGATTTACCGAGGACCCAGATAAATATATTGAGATATTTCACCTGGAAAGATATTATGCTATTGCTCAACCAGACTTTGACTTCTAATGAGAAGAAAGCAGCCCTAAGAGCAGCTGAACAGTTTGGGGATGACCTACATCTTGCTCATGCCCCAGCATCACAGACTAGGAGCAAACCCAATTATCCATCTGGAGCACAGGCAGTTCCCAGAAACGATCCTGACTGGGACCCAAATGATGAGCAGGATGCTTGGAAAATTAGACATTTCCAAATATTGGTCCTTGAGACCCTCAAGAGAATCAAGCAAAAGCCCATTAATTATTTTAAGGTTTCAGAAATTATCCAGGGCCCTTGGGCTGGGGATGTGGCTCAAGCGGTGGCGCGCTCTCCTGGCATGCATGTGGCCCGGGTTCAATCCTCAGCACCATGTACAAACAAAGATGTTGTGTCCGCCAATAATTAAAAAATAAATATTGAAAAAAGAAAAAAAGACATTATCCAGGGCCCCCAGGAAAGCCCTGCTATTTTCATGGATAAACTCAGGGAGGCAATGAGAAAACACCACCGTGGATCCTGAATCCACAGAGCACCACCTACTTTTATTTTTTTATTTTTATTTTTTAAAGGCAGAGAGGGAGGTTTATTTGGGAAGTTCAGGTACATTCAAGGGAGGATGGGGGCAATCTCAAGAGGGTTGCCTTTGGATAAAACAAGGAATGGGCTCTCAAGGGAGAAGGCGGGCCACCTCCAGGGAGAGAGGGCAGCCTGTGGTGTGGGTGTTCATATTTGCAGAGGCTAGTGCCAGGGGCTGGACCGAGGTGGAGATGGGGTGGGGCTGCACAATTTTATACTGGTTTCCCTGAGTTATACCTGCCCTCGGGTTGGGGGGGCGGGGAGGGCAAGGGCTGGTCACTCAGGAGCCATAATTGCTCCTGGGTGCTTCCTGCATTTCAATGACTTTGGGGTGTTTCCTTTAAGATGCAGCAGCTCTCTGGGTATCCCAAATCCCTATCTCATTTGGGCTCAAAAATCAGTGACCGAAGCTGTTTGACACACACTGTAATCCAGCAATGCAGGAGGCTCTGGAGTTCAAGTTGCAGGCCAAGCTCAGCAATTTAGCAAGGCCCTAAGCAATTTAGAGAGACCCTGTCTCAAAATAAAAAATAGGAAGGGCTGAGGATGCAGCTCAGTGGTAAAGCACCCCTGGGTTCAGGGCCCTGTAGCAAAAGAAAAAGAGAAAAAGGGTTAGTTGCTTCCTTCTGGCAACATTTCTGCCAACTTTGTTCTTACCTGTTTTGCTCCAGCAGATTCCAACCAGAGGACCTCCCTCCATCCACTGGCATCTGGAAATTGGGCCAAGAGGAAGGATTTGAAGGAATTCCTCCCCCACCAGTTATTCTAAATGGTCTCTGACTCTCTGTGTTGCCGAGGGCCAGTCCTTGTCCCATGTACACCCATTTTAGGAATTCAGAAACCCAATGGGGAATGGAGACTAGTTCAGACCTGAGAAGCAGTTCTTCCTCTCCACCCTATAGTTCCTAATCAGTACATACACTCTGTTATCTGAGATTCCAGCAGCCTTTTTCTGTATACCCTTAGACTCCCAATCACAATATCTGTTTGCCTTTGAGGAACTGGATCTCAATTAACTTGGACAGTATTGCCCCAAGGATTCAGAGATGCCCTCATCTGTTTGGCCAAACCCTAGCTAAGGATTTAACAGAATTCAGAGATAAAACTTCTCTGACTGTCCTGCAATATGTAGATGGCATACTTTTATGTGCCTCCACTCAAAAGGAATGTCAAGCCACTAAAGAACTTTTAAACTTCTTAGCTGGTAAAGGTTATAAAGTCTCAAAGAAAAAAAGCTCAATTATGCCGAAAACGAGTTCAATATTTAGGATTACAACTGTCTCAAGGAACTCACAAACTAGGACCAGAATGAATAACCTCTATAGGACAATATCCTCTACCTCAAACCATAAGGCAACTTAGAGGCTTCCTAGGGATAACTGGATACTGGCTTTGGATCCCTGGATATGGCAAATTAGCTAAGCCTCTTTATAGCCTCCTCAGAGAGCTCAGAGAGACACTACACCAAGGAACAACTTCCTTGGCATTGGAAGAGGCCTTACTCCAAGCCCCTGCCCTCAGCTTACCTACTGAACAAAAATTCAACCTATTTGTCACTGAGAGAGGAGGAATAGTCCTGGGAGTGGTCACACAAAAGAAGGGACCAGCTCAACAGCCAATACCTTATCTCAGTAAGGAGCTTGATCTAGTGTCTCACTGAGGATGGCCTCACTGTTTGAAAGTAGTAGCAGCAGTATCCTGAGGCAATTAAATTAGCAGAGTCCCTGAGACAATTAAAATCACCCTGGGAAGAGATCTTACTTGTCCATACCTCCCATGATCTCTCAGGGATTTTAAATACAAAAGGAGAACTATGGCTCTCAGACAATCACCTTCTAAAATATCAAGTGTTACTTTTAGATGGACCTGTAACTCAAAATAAAGACCTGCTCTAATTTAAACCCAGCCACCTTCCTCCCAGAGAAATTAGAGGGAAGTCCTGAACATGACTGCCAACAAGTTCTACCTATAAATTACTCAGCCCAGCTATAAATTACTCAGCCTGAATAACCTTCAAAACCTTCCCCTGTCCAATCCAGACCTCACCATGTTCACAGATGGGAGTTGCCTTATGGAACTGTATATGCTGTGGTGACTTTACATGATACCATAGAGGCACAATCTTTTCTCCCAAGTACAAGCTCACAACTAGCTGAATTGATAGACCTAAGGAGAGCACTTAAAATAGGGAAACAACAGAGAATTAATATTTACACTGACTCTAAATATGCCTACCTAATCCTGCATGCACATGCAGCAATTTGGAAGGAAAGGATTTCAAACAACTGGGGGAACATCCATAAAGAACTATGAACAAATCTTAAAACTGCTAGTAGCTGTTCATTTACCCAAAGAGATTGCAGTAATTCACTGTGAAGGACATCAAAAAGGGATAGATGAAATAGCAGAAGGAAACAAACAAGCAGATCAACAAGCCAAAGAGGCTGCTAAGGGAAGTTTACAGATGACAACCTTAGTCCCTTTGATATGGACAGGCCCTCCCCCAGAGATAAGACCTCAATACACTCAGGAGGAAACAAACAAGGCTCTATCTAAAGGAGGTATTCTTTTACCCTCTGGGTGGATTCAAATTCAAGATGACAAACCTTATTTATCTGCTAATTCCCAGTGGAAGATTTGAAGGGTTAGGGTTATATTTCAAAGACCATCCACCAAAGAGTCAAAGCCTGTGAAACCTGCCAAAGAAATAATCTGCTTAATTCTGCCAAGAAGCCTCCAAGATTACAAAGGATGGAACAGTTCAAATCAAGGCATTATTACAGGAAATAATCCCACAATTTGGGTTGCCTCACAGTCTGAACAATTTCTTAGCTCCTGGTTCTCTGGTACCTCCTGGTGGAAAACATTGTTGTCATCATACTCGTTGGCATATTCCTATGCTGTGGCATTTATTAATCTCATTTAAGTACTAATAACTGCTTGTTTCTCTTATAGACCACCCATCACTCAAATGGCCCTCCAGCCTCAATCATACTTCTATCATGACCACTCAATAGACCAAATTTTTAAAAAAGGGAACTCCAAAACTGCTTGCTCCACACTGCTACCCATCTCCCACCTTTTGGTCTTCCCACCTGCATTCTATCACTGCAGGATAAAGGGAAACAAAGGACAGAAATGTGGGAAGACCTTAGCTATAAAAAGGGGATGCCCTTCCACGGATTCCACCTTTCCATCTTGTCGGGTCCCCTTCTTCCTGCAGGGAGAAGTCTTCTCTGCTGTCCTTTAATAAAGTCTTCCACTTTCCACTCTACACTTGCCTCGGTGTGCTTCTCTGTTATACTTCTTCATTCGGGGAAGCAAAGACTCCTTACCAACTCCTTACCAGTAAACAGCAGTAACAAAAGGACAGATAATTATGTTTTTATCACACATAATAAAATGGTATAGATTAATGTGAGTTTCACAGATTCATTCTTATTTCCAAAGTTGATGCACAGATTTTTGTATGTCAATCATATTTGTCAATAATATAGCTCAGTGGTAGAGTGTCCCTGGGTTCAATTCCCAGTACCACCAAAAAAAGTTACATTTATTGATAAACCAAAATATGTAAGATATTATATGGGGCCTTATGTACATTCTATCAATTAAATCTTCAAACAATTCTATGAGGTGATTAAGATTTCAATTCTGTAAACAAGGTACTGAGGATCAGAAAGTTAAGTGATTTGCCTAAGATTACAGCACTACTATTTGTCAAAGCCTAATTTTATTTCTGAATTTTGAAAAATAGAAACTTTCTTGTAAAACCTAAAAAAAAAAAAGAAAATTCCTTGCAAAACCCAGATATTACTCAATAGACTCCAGAAACAATTTAACACGCCCTGTAAAGCTGGTCAGAGTAGATTATAAACAGGATAATTTTTTTAATAGTGAAAGGGGACAAGATTAATCATTACCATGCTTGAAAACGAATGAATCCAGCAGAAAGCATGGATTGCTATCCAGAGCTTAAAAACTGAGAGAATGAAATACATCAATGTTTTCACCAATAGTTACTCAGAGTTACAGGTAAACCAAAATTAATTCCTGTTCTGTGTGTTTTCCCTTTCCCCACTGACCTTCCAAGTGTCTAATGACCCCTATTCCATCCTGTTCTTCCATAAGATTAACAATTAGTTTCCAAAAATGAATAAGAATATGTGGTGTTTGTCTTCCTGTGTCTGGCTTATTTCACTAACCACTATGATCTAAACCCATCCATATAACAAGACTTCATTCTTCTTGTGGTTGAATAATATTCCATTGTATACATATGCCAAATTTCCTTGAAAATATACATTGTTGCACATTTGTAACCAGCTAAGATCATGACAGAAAATTATAGAACAATTTTTAACTGTCACTTTTCTTATTCACTCCTTTAAAATGACTAAATTCTGTTAATTTTTGTCAACATGGGAGGAATTGGAGATCACCATGATAAGTGCTGTAAGCCAGTCACAAAAAGCCAAATATTGGAATATCTGACTCAAGTGTGAAATCAAAATGCCTTGATCATTTTGAAATCAAGTAGATAGTGATTGCCAGAGGTTGCAGAGAGAGTAAGGGGTGAGTAGGGCAGGGAAAGAATAAACAGTGGATAATAAATTGAAGTTAGATGGAAGAACAAGTTCTTGTGTGCTATTGCACACTAGGGTGAACACAGAAAATGATGAAGGAATATTAGAGAAGATAGGTGTGTTTAACCTGATATAAACATTACACAGTGTGTGTGTGTGTGTGTGTGTGTGTGTGTGTGTGTGTGTAAACATCACATGGTACCCTATTAATGTGTAGATTTGGTATTTGTATTTGTGTGTGTGGTGCTGGGGATTGAACCCAGGGCCTTTTGCATGCAAGGCTGGAACTCTACCACTGAGCTGTGTCCCAGCGCTAATGTGTAGATTTGGGATGTTATGTATCAAAGAAAACTCATTTCAATCTAAAATGACAAAAAAAAAAAAAGAAAAAAAAATGAGGGAATGAAACTATGTTGTGCTTGGCTGATGCAGTGTCTAATTTAAGAAAAAAGGACTTTCAATTCTTATGTTGAGATTCAACATAAAAATTCATATTTCTGATTTTAAGAAATTAGAAGAGTTGGCAACACTAGATCTTATTCCCATCTGACAATCAGATTATCTCTTTCTTTCTCCTTGTGCTTTATATTCTCCATTTTTCCTTGTTTAGATTACTTGTCTATAGCCTGAGTCTTCTTTCACCTTTACAAATCTCAGCTCTACCAGTTTTGGGTTTTTTTTGTTTTGTTTTTGCTTTAGAAACAAACAATTTGGAAACAATTAACTTAAATAAATTTCTCATATCTGTAGAAAGGGATTATTTCATCTCCTTGAAAATCTGAGGATTAAATTAGATTAGATATACAACATACTTAAGAGGATGTCTGAAGGGCTGGGGATGTGGCTCAAGCGATAGCGTGCTCGCCTGGCATGTGTGCGGCCCAGGTTCGATCCTCAGCACCACATACAAACAAAGATGTTGTGTCCGCCGGAAGCTAAAAAATAAATATTAAAAAATTCTCTCTCTCTCTTTTAAAAAAAAAAAAAAGAAAAGAGGATGTCCGAAACAGATTAGTTGACCACCTAACAGCACAAGGTGATTTCTCCTGCTCAGGAAATATCATTTCTCTGTTCTATGTTCCTCCACAGACTTGAGAAACAACTTAGCTGTTTCAAGTGTGAGAATCAAAATCACAATACTTAAGACTGTATATTGCCCAGCTCTTCTGGGAGTTGAATCTTAACTGTCAGTAGCTGTGCAATGAGGCAAGTTATGTCATATCTCTGAAATTCTGACCCTTCATATGTAAAATCATGATAATATCAAGTTCTTAGGAGATAATGCAAATAAAACCCTCAGTCAGAAGGAGCAGCTAATGTTAAATTGTAATTTGGTCTCTCTAATTAGTCTTTCCTGAAGAAAGACTAACATCATGGTTTTCCACACTGATGACATAATAAAACCATTTAAATTTTTTTTTGTAAGACAGCAGTCTTGGGCTCAAACTCAAGATAGCTCTGAGATTACACTGCATCTGGCTCATTTGAGGAATTTAAAAAATATTTTCAATGATCATGTTGTATTTCAGACAAATTAAATCAGAATTTCTTGTCATGGGGCCCAGAAATGGGACTCCTGGATGAATCTAATGTACATCCACAATTAAGAACTACTGGCATAGGTTGTAGACATAAAATCTGGTGAACAAAATGTATGTTTTCAACTTCTGTCTTAAAGGAAGCAATCATCACCACAGAAGGAGATGGCAATTCAAGATAACTGAGGTTGCATCAGCCCAAACCACTAGAAGAATTTAGGAGTGCAGCAGGCTGAGCTGCTGAGGTTACCGGCATGTGCCATTATGCTCAGTTATGGTGAGGGTTTTTTTTTTTTTTTTTTTGGTGGGGGGGGTATTGGGGATTGAACCCAGGGGCTAACCACTGAGCCATATCCCCAGCCCAGATGAGGCTGTTTTAACCACCCCAGTGCCACTGATGTCAACCAACTCTGTCAAACATCCCAGATGAACATATAATCTAAATTCCAAACTGTGCTTTTATGCAAAATCAACTTCAAACCAGTCTTACACAATTATAGAATCTTAAAATAATGCATTTGCTATATGAACATATCTCCAAGACAAATCTATTTTTCCTCCAGAAACAAGTGTCATTCCTAAGTGCTTCTGATGTAGAAACCCTGTGGTTACTATTGATTAAGTATCTTTTCAGTTTCCAACAAAACTTTATTTTTCCATTGATGCCATTTTGAACCAGAAAACCAATATTTTCTTAACAATTCACAAGAGTCAATGTATAAAAACAAATAGAGACAGAACAATATGGGATGATTGAAAGCATGGGCTCTGAAATGAAGACTTCTTGGACTTGAGTCACTACCCATGCCCTTCTTAACTTTGTAATCACATCAAAATTTGCTAAAACTCAGTCTCATTATCTGGTAAAATGGAGATCTACAACGTAGATTTGAAGTGAAGTAATATCTAAGTGCCTGGAACATAATATATTAGATAACAAGCAAAGTTGAGATGTAAGAGATGAGCCATGTGCAAGCTTATTTACTTGAGGTTTGTTATACACCAACCTTTCATGCAGGTGATTATATTTCTTTAGGAAAATAACCAATTATTACTTGTTACAGATATTTAGGATCACTTGCAAATAATCAAAATCATAAATATTAAATCCATGAAGGGCAAACCTCTGCTATATTTGCTCCCTCTTCTTTCTGAGTGTTTCTGAGTTACTTGTACTTTAACACCCTTCGCATGTATTTGTCACTTATGAAAACCACTTTTTCTTCAAACCGTATCTAGCTTTGTTAAAGATACTTTTCACAAACAATCAAAACATGAACAATCATTAATATTATGCAACAATTTTAATATTCCTTCTTCAATGGACTATGAAAATCAGAAAACCATTAGACAACCCAATGAAGCCTTCATTTGATACTCTAACTAGTAAAAAAATTAGAGTAAGGGCTGATATATCACCTTTAGCATGTTGACAAGTTTCCGTGCGCTAACCCTGATTATTGGGAAATTAAATGAAGATGGCAGAATTATAAATCTGGAGATCCACATCTAGGAAAGGAATTACCGCTCTTTTGAGAGATACCACCTCAATGATGTGACTGATGTCAAATTGCCTGACATTTTGGTAACTGATTTGGAGGTCAGGACCTAACTGGTCTCTGATTTCAAGGGAATTAAGTCTATACTGAAGGCAGGGAAGGACAGAAAAACATAGAAACAAATTTTAGTTTTTCCTTACCACAAAGTCTTTGTGCCAATGTAGCTGTGTTAGTATTTCATCACTGTGACAAAATACCTGACAAGAACAAACTAGAGAAGAAAGATCTTTTTTGAATTACAGATTCAGAGGATATAGACCATGGTCAGCTGACTCCATTAGTCTGGGCCTAAAGGAAGGCACAATATCACAGCAGAAAGATGTGGCAAAGGAACTGGGGATGTGGTTCAAGCGGTAGCACGCTCGCCTGGCATGCACAGGGCTCTGGGTTTGATCCTCAGCACCACATACAAGTAAAATAGAGATGTTATATCCACCGAAAACTAAAATATATAAGCTGAGAGAATTTTATATATATATATATATATATATATATATATATATATATATATATATATAGTTCTCTCTCTAAAAAGAAAAGAAAAAAAAGAAAGATGTGGCAAAGAAAAGCTGAAAGCCGTTCAGCTCACTGCAGGCAGGACAGCGGGGGTGGGGGAGGGGGTGCAGAGAGAAGATAAACTCTTACAGGGCATGTGCCCAGTGACCTACTTCCTTCAACTCAGTCCCATCTCCCAGTTGTCCATCCGGATATCAATTATCCATTAATTCACTCATGAAGTTTGAGCCCTAATTATCCCCAAATCCTCTAAAAATATGAGAAATATGTGTATGGGTAGAGGAGTTGGATTAGGGATCATGCTTCCAACACATGAGTTTAGGGGGAACATTCCAGATTCAAACCATAACAGTAGCTATGTGTGTCAACATCCGGGAATTCCCTCCTTCTGGGAACTGAAGTCTATCAAAACTAGAAGAAAAGCTGGTGGTTGGTGCATGCTTGTAATCCCAGCTACTCTGGATAATGAGGCAGGAGAATCACAAATTCAAGGCCACACTGGGCAACTTAGTGAGATTCTGTCTCAAAATGCAAAATAAAATGGAATGGAGGGGCTGGGGATTTAGCTCAGTTGGTAGAGTGCTTGTGTCACGTGGACAAAGCCCTGGGTTCAATCCCCAGCACCACAAAAATAATAATAATAATAGATATACAGGATCCCCAAATATTTTTTTTAATGAAATGAAGTGGAGGAGGCCCAGGTAGCTGGCTGAGATGCTGCGGCTGTTCGGTGGGGAGTCTAGGGCCAGGAGCTGCCCAAGGCTCAGAACCGGAGAAATGCCAAAACAAATGGAAAGAAATGGGGTTCCAGAGCAGTTGTCACTTACATGGTAGCTTCTGCCACCATTGCTTCAACTGCCACCATCTCCACAGCCTCCACCCCAGTATGGGGCCTTAAAAGGCCCCAGGCCTAGGCACAGCCTACAGAGTCCTAAGTGGTGCCCTGAGTAAAATGAGTGCCCTCTCCACAGTAGTTTACAAATTAAAATGGAGGAAATTTCATCAGCTAATCTGGATACTAACAAGCTAGAAGCCATTGCTCAGGAGATATATGTAGATCTGATAGAGGCTTCTTTTTTGATATTCTGCTTTCAGGTGCACTGGTCAGTCAAGTGTGGCTACTTCTACCTGAAGTTGAAAGAGATTAGTAGCATGAAGGGTTTGGGCTCTCAACAGTGGAAGAGCATGCCACCTCCTGCTTTGCTCCCTTCCTGGAGAACCTGGGAATGGACCTGATCAGCAGCTGCAACCTGAGAGAGTCTGAGAGTGACTAGGACTATAATATAGACTGGTCTAGTGGCTTGGAGGAGTAAGTAAAAAAAAAATCATACAAAAGACTCAGTTCCCTTTGAAGGTCCTAGCATTTTAAACTCCAAAGTGTAGAATTTGGAAATTTAGATTCTTGGGTCCCTGGGATCAACTCTGAATCCCTGGGCAGAAGAAGGTGCAAACCTGGGCACCATGCAATGTGTGTTGATCCCTAAACACATCTGGATGTACACAAGATCCCTGTATTGCCCTCAGTTGCCGGTGGGCAGTTGTTGGCCCAGAATATAAAATCCTCAAGACTGTCTTATCTGCTTGATGTCAAGGGTTTCCTGGATACCTCACACATTATTGATGGTCAGGCCATAGTCAGTGGGACTGCTCATCTGATGTCTGACCCTCTGATTTGGGCTTCTCTGATGCAAATGAAATGAGATCTAGATACTAACATTATCAGAATGGACAACCAAGAAAAAGAATCCCAGTTGAATTTGGTAAGGAAGCTCTGTGGCCTTGGCTATGTAATGCCAGATTCATGGGACCCCAATAGACCTCCAGGAGCTGAATCCGATGCAATCACACAAGAGTCTTTATTGCAAGCTCGGGCCTGGACTCAAAACCGTTCCCGATGCAGTGGTCCCAGGGAGTGAGCCCCTGTCCTTTGTTCAGTGAGATTTTATAGGTTTTGGGGGATACTCTATGTGTCACAACATCACACAGCAAATCATTCCACACCCTGGGAAAGTCAAACAACAACTCTTAACATTGATTAGCACATTCAATGGCGGGAACAAGTTGGGTAGGGGTGATTGGTTAGTACAAGAGGGGGATTCCTTTGAACTGATTGGTTTAAGCCACGAGGGGTGTATGTGCTAAACTACATGGTTTCCTAACATGTTATCAACCACCAAGACTACTTGGGGGTGGTCATCTGGCATCCCAGGTATTTTCCCTGTCTCATGCTGATTGGTGGTTGCAAGGGGGTTGCTATGGGTCCTCACCTAGCCTAACTGAGTCAGGGACACCTGGCTCCTTAGATCTCTTCTGTTATTTATAGACAAACAACTCAGCAGGGTGAGCCTAGGCGTGCTCTGTGGGTTTTTCCAAGGACAAGGGTCACGCCCCCTCCCTTTGGACAGGCCTTGAGGTAGAAGCTGTTTTCAAAAATGGAGTCACATCAGGGGCTGGGGATGTGGCTCAAGCGGTAGCATGCTCGCCTGGCATGCGTGCGGCCCGGGTTCGATCCTCAGCACCACATACAAACAAAGACGTTGTGTCCGCCGAGAAGTGAAAAATAAACGTTGAAAAATTCTCTCTCTCTCTCACTCTCTCCTTAAAAAAAAGAAATGCCTTTATAAAAAAAAATGGAGTCACATCAGTTTCTCAACTACAAAAAGAGAATTCAAAACCATCTGTTTTCTAATCATTTGCAATGATTTCAATGGACTTGGGATAAGGCCCAAAGGTTGGCTGAGCAGAGCCCTCTTTCTTCCCCCACCTAGTGACATAGGCTTGATGAAGAACAACTTGGTTGTCCAGGCAGGCTGAGAATTCAGACGTGAGCCTGTGGGGAGGTAATAGATACCTCTGCAACTGTGCACCATCTCTCAAAAATGGAAGATTATTATCTAGACGAATTGCACGAAGGACATAAGTTTGGTTAGACAGTCCTTTCCTACTCTTCCTGGTTATATAGAAAGTCCATGGTTCTGACTTGGTTAATATGACAGATAACTACTTGCCACCTACTCCAGGTTTGGAACTGAACTTGAAGAGCTTCATGTTCATGTTCAAGAACATGCAAGAGGCCATTTGAAAATCGAGATCAAAAAGAACTTTCTCCAGCTGCCTCAAAAATGTGAATGGGTTACTGCTAAGAACCAAGGGGCAGGATTGGGTAGTCTCTCATCTGAGTATGTGCAAAATCTTGTTGAATGCTTCTGTTCCTTTTCAGTTAGGCAATCAGCTCTGCTATGGTGAACATCCAGTCACCACCTTCTCTGCCCCTCACAAGGAAGCAGTCCTTTCCACTTTGTCCCATTTGGACCTTCTTGAGAGCAAAAGCTATTCTTCTGTTGTTTAAAGACAGGAAAGGGGGCTGGGGTTGTGGCTCAGTGGTAGAGCACTTGCCTCACACATATGAGGCACTGGGTTTGATTCTCAGCACCACATAAAAGATAAATAAACAAAATAAAGATATTGTGTCCATGTATAACTAAAAAAATAAAAAATAAATAAAATAAATAAAGACAGGAAAGGAGCTCCAGAACCCCCTGTCATTAGGGAATTGATAGGGGAGGATGGGAAGTAAGAGTTGCATATCAAAACTGCCTTCTATTTCACTCCCAGAGTGAGGGTTTATAAAGTGTAGGAGGGTGGGTGTCCTGAATTGAGCACAGTGGTGCTGCTTTATTTAAAATATCTGCTTACCTCATTCTGTGCCCAATTAACAGAGCCCAGCCTTATCTGTCTGGCTTGGGTCCATGTTCCTGTCCACTGCTCTACTGCCTATCAGGTGCAGCTCATGACTCCAGGTGCTGCTTGCCATGCCAGCTTCCACATTGACCAGTTTTAGTTCATCTCTCTTAATGCTCCTGCTTCTGATGTATGCCAATTTTGCTTTTTCTTGACCTCTTTTAAGTTTATATTATATATTGTTGCTTTTGCTTTCTCCTGTTTTTGTGGAAGACTCAGAAGAGAAACTTTCTCAAAACTTCCTGTTTTGATTGAAGTCAGAAGACAGTATTTACAAGGCAATGCCATGCCTAAGCATTTCTCTATAGGACTGCCTTGCTAGCATGCCCTCCTGCTTTGTCTTCATGACTTATATCTTCCCACCTTCACCAGGATACTGCCTCTTAGGACCTAAGCAAAACAGTGAAGGCTGACTGACATACACAGGGATAGAGTTGGTCCTGATTAACTTTCTCTAATCCTCACTGTGTATGTATCTTCCTTATCCCAGAAGAAACTGGACCTTATGGATTGATTTGAGTTAATACTCCAGAGAGTTAAGGAAAACATAGTGATTGGACCTTGGGACTCTTCCCTTCTCCTCCCGGGTTGTCCTGATAGGGAGTGGGACCTATTTGCAGACAAGTCTTCTATCCAAGAATGGTTAATGTTCAAAAAATCATATGGCAGGAATAAAGAAATTTGGAGTTATCTTTGCCCTTGACTTTTTGTAGATATCTCCTCCTAAGAAAATACAGAGAGCTGGGCATGGCAGCTCATGCCTGTAATTCCAGTGGCTCCAGAGGCTAAGACAAGAGGATTGCAAGTTCAAAACCAGCCTCAGAAAAAGTGAGGCACTTGTATATAGGTGACTGTATGACCAATGTGATTCTGCAATCTGTACAATTAGAAAAATGAGAAATTATACCCCAATGATACAAATGTATGAATTGCCAAGATCATTGTAATGTCATGTGTAGAAAATAAAGAAATTAAAAATTTAAAAAAATTAAAAAATAAATAAAAAAGAGCTCTTTTCTAAAAAAAAAAAAAAAAAAGTGAGGCACTAAGCAACTCAGTGAGACCCTGTCTCTAAATAAAATACAAAATAGGGCTGGGGATTAGGCTCAGGGGTCGAGTGCCCCTAAGATCAATCCCCAGCACCCTTCCCCACAAAAAAAAAGAAAGAAAATACAGCAGGAAAGGAGATCTAAGTGAGACTCTGGCCTACCTCCAAACAGTGTTTTGGAAACAAGATGAATATAGGGGAAAAGGCAGTGATCTACTCACTCTTCCTTCAGAGAAAGAACTCAGATTCTGAATTTACTATTTCCTTTCTAGCCTTTTCTGGTTATAGGAGGAAGATATGGGAAGTAGTTTTGAGTAATGGTTTGTTCACATTTACTTCCTTTTTCCCCCTTTGTCCCCACTACCACCATAGGGACAATAGCTTCCTGCCCTGGATAGGTATAAATAAAGTGAGCTCAGTCCAGCAGGGGCCCTGAGGAGATAAGCTACTTTTTAGGGAGAAAATGTCCCCTACCATACAGTTGACAGTGGTTAGAAACTCTCTCTTTTCCTAACTTCCTTCGCTGTAACAGCAGAATTCCTATTTTTCCCTCTTTAATTTATTGTATTGATCACCTTGTAATCCTATTATTTATCTGAGTATGTATGGAGTGTGGGGGAAGGGGTTCTTTAAAATTTCTGTGGTTTGTGGCTTTCTCTTCCTTACATTAGTTCCACCACTTCATGCCCAGGGGCCACTGCCTGGCATTATTGCATGTTGGGATCATTGGGGAGGGTAGTGAGAAACTCACCACTGTCCTCTGTGTTGGAGATTCTTATTTTTTGCAAAAATAATCCATCCCCTACAGATAGCTGATTAACTCTGTGTGTTCCCCTTCCCTTATGGCAGCTTGTGTAAATAAACTGCATCTCCCAGGAATAGTAAACAAAATTTTTAAAAATGAAAAAAAATATATGGAATGGGGCTCTATCTCAATGCTAGTGCACACCTGGGTTCAATTCCCAGTACAAAAAATAAACTAGAAATCACAAGTGTTTTCCTCCACATCAATCCAGCTTTGGAGACATTTTATTACTTACATACATACATTCCTTCCATTAAAAACGAACAAACAAAAAAACAGCAATGAAGTGGTCCATATGCTAACCACATAGCTTAAAAATAAAACGAAATTTTATATTTTTAAAATTTTTTGATAAAAAATATTATTTCAAACCATAGAGTCACTGGAAGTTCACAATTATTTTAAAAAATGCACACACTTTACTCGTCATCTCCAGCACCTTCAGCTTTTGGTGCCTAATCTATTTTGGCATCTGCATTTTCTGTAGGGTATTCCTATCTTTGCCAACATCAGCTTTTTACTCTTTTTCCTTTGAGTAACTTCTTTACCCTTGCAAGGATTATTTTAGGTTCAAGTTCTGGCAATAGAGGAGGAGGTTTAGCAGACAACCTTGCAGATCCTCTCTGCAATTTATTCTTCACCTTGATTTTATCTTCCTTTAGCATCTCCTATAACCCTCTTCCTCTTGCACACAGTGGCCATTGAAAGAATCCTCCACTCAAGACAATTCGCTGGGGAGAATTCCAATTTTATTGCAAAAGGCTGTGTGCTTATATAGATCTAAGGAGAGATGGCAGGGCTTAGATAAATGGCAGGCCACCTGTTTATTGGCAAGTTCTTCCAGATATCAGTTCCTGGGCTCAGTTCCAGAGCCCAGGAATTAGTTTTTTTTTTTTTTAATATTTATTTTTTAGTTTTCGGCGGACACAACATCTTTGTTTGTATGTGGTGCTGAAGATCGAACCCAGGCCGCATGCATGCCAGGCGAGTGCGCTACCACTTGAGCCACATCCCCAACCCCAGGAATTAGTTCTTATTGGGGCTAATGTTCCCCGCCAGCGAGATTTGAAATTGGCGCCTGCAGGAGAGTTCACACCCGCGGGAACTTTTCAGGCCAGTTTAAAAAAAAGGGGGGGAAAGTAGGAAGAGAAGGTCCTTAGGCGCCATGTTGGGGTTTTTCTCTGGGGTGCGGCTGCCGTTATACTTTTCCCAACAGCCATGGCAATGGCACATACGTGCTATATGTAGGGATATAGCCACACATAGGCCTGGATTGGTTCAGAGGTCATTCTTTATGATTCTTCACACTGCTCCAAAAAGCCACTGTAAGTCATTTTACAAGTGAATAGTGCACAGCCTTATAAGAAAAAAAGAATAGTTTTGTCAAGGTGGAGGAAATGTTAAATACTAGACAGCCTCTTAGGGAAATTACCATATTTTCTTGGAAGAAATAATTTAATAAACTGCTTAAGGTTGAAGACCTGAAGATGTGACTTAACTACAAAGGGAGATATGAAATGACTATGAGGAAGGCATAAGGAAAGGCACTGGTTTTGCTTCCAAAATGTGAGAAATGACTGTGTGGGTGGGGGAAACAGTAAAACCAGTGAGATAAACAAGACTGGACATCACATGATGCAATTTCTCCTTGTGACCTACAAATCCTCTGTTGTATAGAAAAATGCATCAAAGGCTTGGAATGAGTGGATTTCTGTTGGAACTGAAAAAAATCAGTTTTCATGGATTGACGTTGAACAAAAAGAGGAATGTACAGTAATAGATCACATAAACAAGCAGGGGTTTCTATCTTCATATCAGATAAAGTGGACTATAAGCAGCACACAATGGAGTTTCCACATACATCAAAGGAACCCTTCTCAAAGCCCTTCTGAGGTGGCAAGGAGGATGGAATCTTTTACTGCTGTTTACCATTGAAAAGACTTCTTCCCAGAGGAAGAAGGGGACCTGAAAGGCAGAATCCATGGAAGGGGAAAGTCTTCCCTTTTTATTGCTAAAGTCTTCTTTTAGTTTTCCCACATTCATGTCTTTTGTTTCCCTTTGTCTTGCAGTGATAGAATGCAGGTGGGAAGGCCCAAAATGTGGGAGATATGTAGGCTGAAGGAGTAATCTAGGCAGGAAGGGCCTGGGGTGGCTTTTGATTAGCACTTCTCTGTTTGCGGGAGCTGTTTCATTAACAGTTCCTTAGAGTGGGTTCAGGGGCCTTGGGCACACTAACATTTCAATTTCCCCAAGTGCTGCTCTGGTTTCCTGGATTCCATTCTCTATGATGGCCTCCATTTTATTTATCTTGCTATATATTAGACTTGATTTACCTAACCACACTACCTATCCTTAAATCTGGCTTCAAATACAGACATAACATATCACTCACATAGTAAATATGTGTATGGTACTTAGCATAGTGCACAAGACTCAATAATATGCTGTCTCCAAGAGATTCACCTCATAGACAAAGACATCATTTGCTTTTAGGTGACTTTGACTTAAGGATGAAATAAGAAAAAAAAACTTTTAACATCAAGTATATAATTGATGTATATTCAATCATTTGTTTAATGGCACCCAGGCCAGAGGTGCTGCTGGGGTTCTTATGGACTGAATTTTAGTCATCCACTCACATAAGAAATAAATTCTGTAAAAAGAAAAAATGTATTTTGAGAAACTGATGTGACTCCATTTTTGAAAACAGCTTCTACCTCAAGGCCTGTCTAGAGGGAGGGAGCATGACCCTTGTCCTTGTAAAAACACACAGAGCACTCTTAGGCACATACCCACCCTGCTGAGTTGTTTGTCTGCAAATAACAGGAGAGATCTTTGAGCCAGGTGTCCCTGATTCAGTTAGGCTAAGTGAGGACCCATAGCAACCCCCTAGCAAACACCAATCAGCATGAGACAGGAAAAATACCTGGGATGCCAGATGACCCCCCAGTAGTCTCAGTGGTTGACAACATGTTGGGAAACGATGTAGTTTAGCACCATATACCCCTCGTTCAAAGGAATCCCCCTCTTGTACTAACCAATCACCCCTACCCAACTTGTTCCTTCCAGTCAAACAACAGTTAAGAGTTGTTGTTTGACTTTCCCAGGGTGTGGAATGATTTGCTGTGTGATGTTGTGACACATAGAGTATCCCACAAAAAACTATAAAATCTCACTGAACAAAGGACCGGGACTCACTCCTTGGGACTGCTGCTTTTAAAATGATTTTGAGTCCAGGCTCAAGCTTGCAATAAAGACTCTTGTGTGATTGCATTGGATTCAGGTCCGGAAGGTCTATTGGGGTCCCACAAATCTGGTATTACATATTTAATCACAGTTTGGCCAAAACTAGGAAGGTAGCTAAACTATTAAAGCCAGAATTAGACAGGCAGTCAGTATAGACAGGTAAATTGGCTCAGGTTGGATCAAGGAGGCCAATTTTGAGTGAGACAGGGAAGTCGGAGTCAGTCTCCTGAAGGATTGAAATGTTAATTCCTTCAGAGCCCTTCCTCCACCCTTTTCAAGAACCTGCCCCAGCTCCAACTTTTCCCAGGAATTGCCCCTCCCTACAGGGAGCTATAAACTTGTTAATTAATGTGTCCTGGGCTGCTCCATACTGCCCTTCTCCCTTCAGCCCACCTGTTTCCCATCTTTTGGCTATGCCACCAAGCATCTCCAGGGCCTAGTCACAGAGGCAGGAAGGAGAAAGATAAGGGGAGGAGAATACAGGAAGCCTAAGACCTATAAAAAAGGACAGAATGCCTTGTTTCTTGGGATACCAGGATAGCAGCTATGGCCCCCTTCTCCCTCCAGGGAGAGGTCTATGTTACCCCCTTTAAAATAAATCCTGCCTTATGTGCTTGTGTCGGCATGCTTCTCTAATGTTCATACTTCAACATGTGATGAAGCAGGACTCATCACTGATAACCGGCAGTATCACTGTCTCCAACGTCCCTACAGAAACAATTATAGAAACCAAAGCTAGGAAATATACATATGTAGACTTAGCTGGGTTGTAGCAGCTAAAGAATATGTTATATTTCTATTTTTTTTTCAACCCATGAAGTCCTCTGCCTAGGCTTTTTTTTTTTTTTTTTTTTTTTGCCAGTTCCTTGTTTTCCCTTCTCAGCATGAGGAAACTTTAGTTGCAGAAAAGCAATTTTTCAGGAAATTTGTAAGGTTGTGGCTTTAAATTTAAGTGGGGCTGTCTACAATAATTAATGTTCTGTGTCATCTAGCTCACTGTTTATTATTGGATCAATGGGTAGATTACATTGAGAACCACTTTCTTTTTCCCAAAAGTACCATTATAAATTATGGAAGTTGGCAAAGTCCAAAATATTTAACATCTCTGCCTAGAGACAGATTTTAGAGTTAGGTACTCATGCATAGAAACTATAACTTCCCAGCCTTGTTTTTAATTTTAATAGGATCAACTCCATTTTGATTATGGAACACCCCCCCACACTCTGAACAATTTCCTCTGTACACATTGCTGAATATTTATCAAATGGTTTAGTCTCATGTTGCAGGAACTTCGTCTCTTTATTTGATCTGTTTCCCCTCCAGAGGGGAAGTGATAGCCATGAGTCAGCATCAAAATGTTAGGCAGCAGTTAGACATGAGC
This sequence comes from Callospermophilus lateralis, assembly GCF_048772815.1. NCBI lineage: Eukaryota > Metazoa > Chordata > Mammalia > Rodentia > Sciuridae > Callospermophilus > Callospermophilus lateralis. The sequence goes on from NC_135325.1 coordinate 40,822,716, forward strand.
AGTGGGTCAGGAGTTTAAGAAAATATTTAGTACAGAACAAATTAGTTTAATCAACAGACCTGCCTCAGTGGTGCCTCAAATTCTTATAAAATAGCTGTTTCAGGACCCTTGCCTGATCTCAGCCCTATAAACTATTTCTCTTGCAGTAGAAGAAAAATAAATAAATTTAGGGGAGGACAAAGATTGTTAACACATCTTAAATAAGATCCTGCAAAAACAACACAGATCAGAGATTCCCAGACATAGAAAAATAGGGTGATTAAGACTGGAATCCGGGGCTGGGGATGTGGCTCAAGCGGTAGCGCGCTTGCCTGGCATGTGTGTGGCCCGGTTCGATCCTCAGCACCACATACAGACAAAGATGTTGTGTCCGCCAAATACTAAAAAATAAATATTAAAATTCTCTCTCCCTCTCTCTCCTCTCTTACTCTTTAAAAAAAAAAAAAAAAAGACTGGAATCCACCACCCATAAATTCTGTAAAGCCATTCAATGGGACCCCTCAGACAAGGCAAGATGACAAAGAGTTGCCCTTAGGTTGTTACTATTAGCCAAGAGGTGATACTTTTGTACCTTTAACAATCTCCCTCCTACCCCAACAAAAGCTGGGACACAAAGAAGTGACTTCTCACTACCCTCTATGAAAGAATCTACTCTTTCCCTTGAGAGTGCTAACCCCTGCAGCAAAAGACCAGAAGTCAATGTAAATATGCCATTTGGTTGGATCAAGAGAATGGGGGACAGTTTGGGTCTGGGAAGTTGGAGAATGCCCCTGAGGAATTGAAATGTTAATATCTTTAGAGCCCTTCCTCCACCTGCCCCTGCTCCTGTTGCTAAGGTAACCAGTCCCAGGAATTGTAAAAGTTGTTAATTAATGTCTCCTGGGCTGATTCCTGCCAGGATCACACCATTTGGCCCTTCCCCCTGCCCATCTGCTTCTCACCGTTTCTCCATCCCACCTGGGTTTTCTCCTAGGTCTAGTCAGGTACTCAGGAAGGAGACAGATAAGGGGGAAGAAGGTGGAAAAACAAAGAAAGTATAGAATGTATAAAAAGGGCAGGACACCCTCACTTCTTGGAATACCAGGATACCAGTTATGGCCTGTTATTACTTTTTAAATAAACCTTGCTTTATATGTCTACCTCAGCATGCTTTTCTAATGTTCAAACTTCAGTGTGTGAGAAAGCAGAACTCATCATTAATAACCAGTAGTATCACCCCACCCCTCTTCTTTGTCTTATAATAAACTCTGCTATACTTTTTTTAGTCTTGCATGAAATCCTCTCATGCAGAGACATAAGACCCTAGAACATGATGGCAATCTCTGATAAGATCTTATCTCATGTATGATCTGATCTGTTATTAAAAAGACCCATTTTAAAACCAAATTTAAGCAACAAAAAGTTTAGAAACAGTAGTCATTAAGCTAAGCTTACCCAGAAGCCCAGTGTTAAGAATTTTTGACAGGTAAGAAAAATGCAAAACACAAATAAAAGTGATAAAAATCTACTAGATTTCAATTAAGAAGCATATTCTATAGTCTTATGGATAGGAAACAGACAGACAAGAGTGGTGGGAACATACAGTTAAGGGGATAATACTATAAACTAAGCCTACAATACTGATATTTTATGTGTTTTCTTAAAAAAAAAAAAGACTGACCTGCCACTTGGCCTGCTTAAGTCAATAAGATATGTTACATTCCTTCACAAACAACTTATTATCTGCAGGAATATTGCAGTCCCAAAAGGCTCTATTGAAAAGGAGAACACAAGTTACCTTGAGGAGGGGGTACTTTTGTGACTTTACACAGACCAGATACCAAAATTCAGGGAGATGTGATTATTAGGAGCAAAGCCCCTTAGCCATGAACTCTGTAAGAACAAATTCCAACTAGAATTTGGTCAGTATGGGCCAAAATGACCCAGAGTTGCCTTCAATCTTTACCCTGCATTGTGGGAACTTGGAAATCTAATGCAATTGTGCTGTCAGTTAAAAGTCAAGAGGTGGACCTGGGTGAAACTTCTCCGAGACTCCTAATAAAAAAAGGCTAAGAGTGTGTTATTCTCCTCTCTGAGAGGACCCACTCTGTTCCTGTGAGTGTCCCTTTTTTTCTTTTTCCATACGTTCTTATAAACTCATGCATGCTACTCTTGAGTGACACGTCTAAAATCTTTCCTGCTTGATTATAAGAACCAGTGACTTAGGACCATCATGGCTTCCCTTGGGCCCCTCAGCTCTTTTGGGAGCCCTTTCTCAGTAACACTATAACTTTTATTTAATCAAAGAAAACAAACTTGTCTGTACCAGTAGTTCTGTCAGAGGTTGGCATCAAACAGATCCTTTTACCGAGGATAATTACAATTTGGGAAGAAAGCATCTCATTTTCAGAATTACATTTTACAATGCCTTTAGAATTTTAATGTATACACCATGAGAATTGTAAAAACTTTGAATAAAGACTACAAGAATTAATGTTTATTTACCAGTAATAATGCACACATATATACATTTCAAATGTATTTTACAAACTAAGTCACAATACAAACAGTATAACTAAGATAACTTCTTTAAAACAGCCATTCTTATACATATCTCACATTAAAATCTCTAATTTCAAATTTATCTCAAGATGGGAGTATGAATAAAGCAAGGTTGTTCCTTATTAAATCCAGGAACATGGCTCATGTAAACTAAAGTGATTACAAACAGTACATAAGTTATTATTATTACATAGAGTATTTGATAACTTAGCAAAACAACTTCATTGCATTTGCAGCATGTTTGTAATCAAAAGCTTGTCTCTGAAGTATAACATTAAAAGGGGTAACATAGACTTCTCCTGGGAGGGAGAAGGGGCCATTGTTGGTATCCTAGAATCCCAAGAAGTGTGGGTGTTTTGACTTTTTGTATGTCCTAGGCTTCCTTTGTTCTACTGCTCTCTTCCCCTTATCTTTCTCCTTTCTGCATACATGACTAGGCCTAGAAGATGCTCAGTGGGATGGCCAAAAGATGAAAAGCAGATGGACAAGGTAAGGGCTGGATGGAGCAGCCTGGGACGCATTAATTAACAACTTTATAACTTCCTGTAGGGAAGGGCAATTCCTGGGACAGGTTACCTTAGCCACAGGTTGGAGCAGGGGCAGGTTCTTGATAAGAATGGAGGAAGGCCTTGAAGGGATTAACATTTCAGTTCCTCTGGAGTCAGTCTCCTACTTCCCTGACCCAACCTGAGTCTATTTACCTATCTAAACTGACTGCCTATCTAATTCCGGCTTCAGTTTTGACAAAAAGAAAAAGGTTTATTGTTTTGCTAGCAAAGGAGAAACACAAGGGACTCCTATCCTGGAAGCTGTGATTCTGCCCATAAGCAGAAACAGGGGGCTTTTATAGAGGTAATTCAAAGGCTACATTCCACCTGTGTTCTCTGTTGGAGTTGTAATTCAATTGTTAATTTGAGAGAGAATCATTTCTGAGATTGTTGTAGGGACAAACAAGGCAAGGCACCGAAGATAGCAGGAAACAGCTTTATTTGAATGCAGCCAGGTTCAGAGGGTAAGTCTTTGCTGTAATCAATCAATCCCCTGAACCCCGAGTTTTATACCCAGTGTGTAAGGGGAGGGGCTCAGAAGTTCACAGTCTGCAGAAGTTCACATAAAAGCAGCTTTTCTTCCACTGTTCTGGGCAAGTTAACTCTTCAAGGACAACACCTGAGAAGGGGAGAGCCTCTTCTCCCCTCTCTTTTTTCCCCCTGTCAGCTCTTACCATGGAGCCCAATTGGTAACTTCTCTTATCTTAGAAATGTAGACATCTCTGTGAAGCCCAGCTCAAGGCCAGAGGCCTTGTTTGCATATTTCTTCAAAGTACTCTACTGGATATGTTTGCAAAAAACTAGTAAGGGGGTGTCCAGCACCTGGAGTGCTGGTATCTCCTCGGCCAGTAACCAAGTAAACAGGGTGACAAAAATAGGAAGTTTATCTACAATGGATTCTTTTGCTGACAGTCCTAAAATCAGCCATGGTGAAGAAGGCTTTTCTGTGGAGAAAGGGGATGCCACTTCAATTAGCACATTCACTGGTGGGAACAAGTTGGGTAGGGGTGATTGGTTAGTATAAGAGGGGGATTCCTTTGGACTGATTGGTTTAAGCCATGAGGGGTGTACATGCTAAACAACATGTTATCAACCACCAAAACTACTGGGGGGTCATCTGGCATCCCAGGTATTTTCCCTGTCTCATACTGATTGGTGATTGCTAGGGGGTTACTATAGGTCTTCACCTAGCCTGAGTCAGGGACACCTGGCGCCCCAGATATCTCCTGTTATTTTCAGACAAACAATTCAGCAGGGTGGTTATCTGCCTAGAAAGGCTCTGTGGGTTTTTCCAAGGACAAGGATTACGCCCCCTTCCTTAGGACAGGCCTTGAGGTAGAAGCTGTTGTTATTTATTTTCAAAAATGGAATCACATCAGTTTCTCAGAACCCTGTTACATGTTGAGAAAATAAACATTATATTGGGATAGCCAGATTTTTTAAAGTTAATAAAATTCACATCAATAAAACAGCATAACATTGTAAAAAGAAGTTAATTTAACTAGAATTGTAAACTAAACAGAGAATTTGGAACAAATAAAGTTTTAAATAAGCCCTATATTAAAAACTTAATTTTCTTAAGCAATCAAAAATCTAAAAACAAAAAACATAAAATGTTTGTTCTTTAAGCCAGTTCTTTGTAAACATTGTAAAATCAGATCACTATTTTAAGGAATCCTTTAAATTTTTCTAAAATTTAAACATTATTTAAGCAAATCAGAAGGACAGAATATTTTTAATATTTTTTTTACCTCAATTTCTTTTCCCCCAAATTTTCAAATGTGCTCACTTGTAACAAAATAGTTATTCTCTAACCTGTAGTGCTATCTAATGGTATACAAGAAGTTCTCAAGTTCACATTCCTTTGGGGGGAAAAAACTAGTCCTTTAAATCCAATACTCATTACCCATTATGCCTCATAATTAATAGGAGATACATACATAAAATCTTTTTAAAAAGTTTTTCAGAAAACAAAACTCATTATTATGCTATATCTTAGGTAACTAAAAGTGAAAACATGTAAAATAATACAAATCCTAAAAAAACATAAATGATGAAATATTAGAATGAGAAAGCTACATTTATAGCAAAAAATCATAATCACTTTTTCTAGTGAGAACAGCTCCACATTTAACTGATGCAAAATAGACTATTAACATCAGATAGAGCAGAACATCCATTTAACAGCTCTGAGAGGCAATAAAGCACGTGCTGATATTGTAATTACCTGAGTTGTTTTATAAGAAATATGATATTACAATAACAATTATAACTTTAGAATATCAAAAGAACTGATATATGTTTACATAAAATATTTTGGAATCAAATAAAACCAGGCTTTCCAATCTTTTTTTCACTGAAGGGTAATTAACATTCATTTTATTTTTAGCAATCATAAATTTAGGGCCTATACAAACATGGACCTTTTCTAACACAGGAATGGTGGAGAAAAAAAAAAAAAAAACTTAAAACAAGTCTCAAAAGCCAATGTCTAGCCAGGTGTGGTGGCACACACCTGTTACCCCAGGGGCAGAGCACTTGCTTAGCAGGAATGAGGCACTGGGTTCTATTCTTATTATAAATAAAATAAAGGCATCTGTCCATCTACAACTACAAAAAAATAAAATTAAAAAATAAATTTTTTATTAGTTATTGATGGACTTTTACTTATTTATTTGTTTATTATATGTGGTGCTGAGAATTGAACCCAGTGCCTCACACATGCTAGGAAAGCACTCTACCACTGAGCCACAACCCCAGTCCCACAGATTTTCTTAATCCATTCATCTATTGATGAGTATCTGGGCTAGATCCATAATTTGGCTATTAACAATAAATTTAATTTTAATTATTTGTGTCTACATTTATAGTCTCATTTGTAAGATTCCGAATACTTGAAAAATTAAGATATATATTCACATATTCATACTCCAGACAAATCATGAATTCATATATGGGTATAAGTATTACCCACTTATCAAAAATATGTTGGGGGTATGAAATGTCCATGACTTTTACCTTTGAATCTTACAAGGTTTGCCAGTAAAAACAAAGTGACTTAAAAGCTACAGTTTTAAGTATTCAATATATATAAGTAGGAAAACAGAAGCAACTTATGTACTACAAATAATCAGGTAAGGGTTTTAAATTTTTTTTTATAATCTGTTGACTACAGTCCACATAAAAGTCCTGTTTATATTCGTCAACAGGCCAGGTAATCATTGCTATTTGGATCAGCATTCATTAATGAACCTTTATAGGAAAACATTGGTTGTTTTTCTAAAAACTGACAAAACATTTATAAAAATTTGTCTGATTTGTATTTACCTGAATTGCTCATATTAATGGTTATTTTTAGATTACCCATGGAAGTATACTTAACATTTTACTTTTGCAAGAAAGGAGTACTGGGGATTGAACTCAGGGGCATTCAACAATTAAGCCACATCCCCAGCCCTATTTTGTATTTTATTTAGAGACAGGGTCTCACCAAGTTGGTTAGCATCTTGCTCATTGTTGAGGCTGGCTTTGAACTTGCAATCCTCCTGTATTAGCCTTCGGAGCTGCTGGGATTACAGGGATGTGCCACTGTTCCTGGCAACATTTTAGACATTGCTGAAAGCTCAGTTCTTTTCCCTGCTGCCAATCCAATATTAAGGATTTGGTTTTGAGAAAAAGAAAAGGTCTACTACTGCTTTGCTAGCAAAGGAAAAACACAGGAGACTTCTGTCCCAAAGGTTGTGATTCTGTACATCAGTAGGATTTTAAAGAGGTGATTCAAAGGCCACATTTCACATGTTCTCTGTTGGATTTGTAATTCACTTGTTAATGTGGAAGATAGTCATTTCTGAGTTCTTCTGGTGCCATCCCCAAAGTCTGGATTAATTTATTCTTATGGATGGTGTGTGCTCAAGGACAGATAACTCTGCCTAGGGTGAGAAATAATGATAATCCTATTTTCCCCAAGATTAGGGAAGGGAGAGATTAGGGAGGTGCTGGGAGGAGAAGAAGAGAGAGAAAATGTCCATTTTAAAAGTAAGTTGCAGGGCTGGGGATGTGGCTCAAGCGGTAGTGCGCTCGACTGGCATGCGTGCGGCCGGGGTTCGATCCTCAGCACCACATACAAACAAAGATGTTGTGTCCGTCGAAAACTAAAAAACAAATATTAAAATTCTCTCTCTCTCTCTCTCAAAAAAAAAATAATAATTTAAAAAAAATAAAAGTAAGTTGCAGTGACAGAGCAGCAAGGGCTATATTCAAAGCATAAAGTGAACCACAGTTACATTTCCCCACTTTTTGTAGGGCTGACAAAGTATACTATTTTGTTACATTAAAAAATTTATTTTTCTTTTTAAATGTCCACGTAGGACTGTGCTCAGGCTATACTCTCCTGCCAGGTGTTTAATACCAAGTTGGTCAAAACTAATGACAAATCTAATGACACAGGGGGCAAGCATTAACAGAAGAAGGCCTATGACAAGGAGAGGGATCAGGCAAAGAAGTGCCCACTGGAGAAGGGGGTTACTTAGTTGTCATTCTTCAGTAGAGCAGAGCTGTTATTTCCGATGTTCAAGGTCCTGCTGGAGTTGTTTTATCTTGTCCTTTACCATACCAGATTAATTGACATGAAAATAGCATTCCTTCTGTAGGTACAGACAGAGTCCACTGTTTTAGGCAAGATCAAGGCCCCAGGGCTGGGGTTGTGGCTCAGTGTAGAGCACTCACCTAGCACATGTGGGGGCCTGGATTCGATCCTCAGCACCACACAAAAATAAATAGAAATAAAGGTATTGCATCCAACTACAACTAAAAAATAAACATTAAAAAAAGATCAAGGCCCCTTCGATTCTGCAGAACTACGGCAGCTACAAAATCAAGTCGGTCTTGTAAGGTTAGTATGGTTTGAGCAAGTTGCGGTAAATCTCCTAGAAATTGGAATGGTAATTCCTAGTAATGGTACCCCTGGGAGGTGAGTGCAGAATAAGGGAGGAGTGCAAAAAATGAAAAAAGGAAGGATTATACTCACAGTTCTGCAGTGTCTTCATGGTCCTCAGAGACTGAAGGAAGATTGGGGGTTCTGTCCTTGGAGAAATGCAGCTTGAGAGGACCTGTGGGTGTCACTGTATAAAAAGGTGGAGAAAAACATTTTAAATGGGAGTCATGAAACAAATATAGTGTGCCCTCAAGGTGGGCCACTGAGGAAGTGGTAAGAATGATTCAATAGGGTCCAGTCCATTTTGCAGACAGTTGAGAGGATGTAGGGGGGGGCAGTGTTAAAAATTTCCAAGTCGCCAGGAGACAGAGTGGGAGAAGGGGAAGAGGCAGAACTAGGCCTTGCCTGAACACCATTACTGTATTGCCAAAGAAGGTTCCTAATGTATGCAAGAAGAGGCCAGAAAAGATGAGGAGCAAGGGGTAGTAAAGAATCAGAGGGTGGTGAGCTGAGCAGGGAGATAAGCTGTCCATATAGAAGCTCAAAAGGGGAAATGTTGAGTGACTAGTTTTGAGGGCTCATAACCTAAGAAGAGCCTTGGGAAGGAGTTTAGTCCAATTTAAATGTGATTAATGGGATAGTGTAGTGAGAATGTTCTTCAAGGTCCAGTTGGTACTTTCCACCTTGCCAGAGGACTGGGGATGGTAGGGGATATGAAAATGCCAGGAGATGTTGAGTGCTACAGACCATGAAACATGGGAAGTAAATTCAGGATCATTATCAGACTGAAGTGAGGAAGGGAGGCTGAATGGGGGAAGAATGTGTTCAATGAGGATGTTGGCACAATGGGGGCACATTTATTGGTGGTAGGAAAAGCCTCGACATATCCTGAGAAGGTGTCAACAAGTACCAAGAGAAAATTGTACCACTTGACTGGAGGCATATGGGTGAAATCCAGCTGCCAATCAGAGCAAGGGAGATGTCCTCTTGCCTAGTGTAAAGGGAAGGCAGGTGGGCGGAGACTGGAGGTGGAATTTAGTTTTTGGCAGATTTCACAGGAGGCAAAGAGTGTAGAGAGAAATTGTAGGTTCTCTGGAGAGAGTTTAAGGTGGGACTTGAGAAATTGTTTTAAAGATGTGGTGTTAGGGTGAAAGAGGTTGTGAAGGAAGGTAAGCATCTGTTGAGTGTCAGGTGGGGAAGAGTCCTTCTGGGGACTAGCAAGGCAGAGGACTGCAGGTGGAGTAGGTTGTCAGAGGGTGGTGGCCCTCACCTCAGAGCCTGCCTTGTTGTTGCCAAGTGTCACAAAGGAGGTGTCTGATGGGATTTACAATGTGAGATTCCAATGGATGTGGGAAGCTTTGAGGCCTGAAGGAGTTTCAGGGTCCAGATTATATATTGTAATAAAGCCTTGGTAGGGCAGTCTAAAAATGTTGAAGGGTTCTCATTCTTATCTTGGAAGATTTCCTGGAGCCTTTCATAATTGATAGTCTTATGGGCCCTTCTAAGTCTTGCCATGAGTCAAGCAATGAATTGGTTTCTGCTAGTTACTACTCTAGGTGAATTATAATCCCAATTGGGGTCTTGATCAGGGACTGCTTCAGTGCCAATCGGATGGGCAGAGGAGGTCTGATGTACCTCATCAGCATAATTTCTAGCTTGCTCCCAAACTTGCCTGTGCTCCTCAGGCAGGAGGGTGTTATATAAGACCATATGGACATTGTGGAAGGTCAAATTATATGATTGAGTCAGATATTGAAACTCTTTGATCTATGTGGTGAGACTTGAAGTATAGGACCCAAGCCTCTTTTCTTTCTTTCTTTCTTTTTTTTTTTTTTTTTTTTTAGGTGTAGATGGACACAACTCAATACCTTTATTTTTATGTGGTGCTGAGGATTGAACATGGGCCCCGCCTACACTAGGTGAGTGCTCTACTGCTGAGCCACAATCCCAGCCCCCCAAGCCTCTTTTCTCTGTGAAAGATCTGACAAAGAGAAAGGAACATGAACCCGGATTACACCATCTACCTCAGCCACCTCATGTAGAGGACACAGAGATACGGTTGGGCAGGGGCAGCCCATGAGCATGTGGCAGAAGAGAGGGGCCGAGGGGACAGTTGCTGTGGAGGCTTCATTAGAAAGAATTGTGGTATGGCGGGGGCTTGTGGGCTTATCTGCTGGGTCAAAGGAGGAAGAGTCCTGGGTAGGATCTTATGCCTCTTTGGAAGTAGGCATAGCGGTGAGAGCTAAGAGGACTTGTGCAGGAGAGCAAGCATTGCAGAGAGAGGGACAATGGCGGACCTGATCCCGGGTTGGGTTTAAGGCCTGAACATATGATATCTCTTTCCATTTTCCTAAATGCTCACAATAGTTGATAAGATCCCTGATAATGGGATCTATAGTACCATTAAGTGGCCATTTAGAGTTATTATCCAAAGGATATTGAGGCCAGATCTGATTGCAAAAGTGGATAAGTTTTGGGGGGTTTAGGTCTGGGGTGAGAGAGAGAGACCCTAGGTTATCCAGGAGGCAGCCTAGGGAATTATGGGGGGGGGAGAATGGATAAGGAGCCATCCATGGTGAGACATAAGAGGTGAGTTTAAATTTGAGGCATGCCCCCATCTCTAGTATCACCTAGTCTAGAGGAAAGTTACACTCAGGGGGTCATCACCACAGCTGGGTAAGTGTCAGGGATGGAGCCTGTAGAGACACTTGGGCGTCCATCCAGGACTACATAGTAGAGGCAGAAGCCTGTAGAAGGGGCAAAACCCCATAGAGATTAACCCAAGGCCAAGAGGTAGTCTCACCAGGAGCAACTCCCAATCATCCTCGGTGGTTTTTTTTTTCTCAAAACCAAACACCCAAATAAAAGACTACCTGTAGACTTGGTTGACAGTAGGAATCAGCCATAAGCTGTGAAAGATGTGGCTGGGGGTGCCCCCAATCACATGGTAACCCTTGGAGTGCCAGATGATCAACGGTCACATCCCAGGACCTGTAGGTTGTTTAGGTCAACCAGAGGCAGGCATCTTACCTGAAATGTCCGGTGGTGGGTGCAGAGAGGGCATTCGACAGAATGGAGGGCCTGGTCCCATGATGGAATCTGGATCTGGGCCCAGGGATGCTCAGTGACCCTCGAAGAGGGGAGCAGGCACATCAGGGAACTGATCCCAGGTTTTGGCATCAAAATGAAGGGAAAGTGAGGAATGACAGATGGGTAAGTGAAATGAAAGATGGAGACCAGGCAGAGATACACACCAGAGTTTATTCACTGGAGCTGACAAATAAGGCCACCTCTCTCTAGGAGAGAGAGGCAAAACAGGCTTAAGTTCTGGGACTTTTATGGGGGAGGCTCAGGAATCAGAGGCCAAGAGTATTAATGCGGGTAGTTAAGGGTTGGGTTTGTATGAGTGAGTGGTGAGCCTTTCTCATAAACACCCTTGGGTGGGAAAGCAAAACTTTTCCTTAAAATGGGGACTGTCACTGAAGATGGCCATTCAGATGCTAAGCAAGGACCTTGTAACACTAGGATCTATTACTAAAACTTTCCTGGAAAATTGTCAGAGGTTTTCAAACAATTTCCTGATCTTCTGGAACAATAGCCATTTGCGATTCATTTAACTCTTTGCTTAGAGAATTATATGCTAAAGATAGGTAAAATTCAAAGGATGTTTACAGAATTGAAATGACCCTCTATACCCATTGGTAATTTTATCCATAAATTAGTACAATGATGGTTTGCACTCATTTATAGGTTAAAGGATAAGATAGTGATCTCCTGAGGGCCTTCACAGCTTTTGGATCTGAGTTTCTAGCATTCTGTTTCAGTGGTTTTCTCCTCTATTTTTAGTTCCAGTGTTTTTTGACTCCAGGAAGTGCCACTTCGACATACAATAATAAGGTCTGACCTTTATCCTTCCTTAGGTCTCTGGAGCCAAACCAAACTATTTTAAGCATACAAAGAAAGGGAAGATGATAACAACAACAACAAAAATTTAAACTGACATACAAAAAGCACAAGAAAAAAAATTAAAAGCTATATAAAATTAGATTTCATCAAAATTAAGATATTTTGTGCATCAAAGACTACTATCAAGAAAGCAAAAAGAGGGGCTGAGGCTGTGGCTCAGAGGTAGTGCGCTCACCTAGCACGTGCGAGGGCCTGGGTTCGATCCTCAGCACCACATAAAAATAAATAAAATAAAGATATTGTAAAAAAAAAAAAAAAGAAAGAGAGAGAAAGCAAAAAGAGCCTGGTGATGGCACACACCTGTAATTCCAGCAGCTCGGAGGCTGAGACAGGAGGATTGTGAATTCAAAGCCAACTTCAGCAATTTAGTGAGGCCTTAAGTAACTCAGGGAGACCCTGTCTCTAAATAAAATATTAAAAAGAACTGGTGATGTGGCTGAATGGTTAAGCACCCCCTTGGTTCAATCCCTGTTACAAAAAAAAAAGGAAAGAAAAGAAAAAGAAGCTGGGGTGGTGGCATAACACTGTAATCCTAGTGACTCAGGAGACTGAAACAGGATTGCCAGTCTCAGCAATTTAGAGAGATCCTAAGCATCTTAGTGAGACCCTGTCTCAAAAAAAAAAAAAAAAAAAAAAAAAAAGAGCTGGGGCTATGTCTCAGTTGTTATGCACACTGGGTTCAATCCCCAGTACCAGAAAAAAAGAAAATGAAAAAGTAAGAAAAAAAAAACATGCTAATGGGAGAAAATGTTTGCTAATCACATGTCTGATAAGAGCTTAATGTCCAGCACATATAAAGGACACCTATAACTTAAAAGCAACAAGCAAACAACTCAACTAAAAAATAGACAAGGGGTGAATAGAAATTTCTCTAAAGAAAATACAAATGGCCTTCTTTTCGGTTGGAACCACCATTTTGTAGTAATTCACCAAAATGACGAACACAAAGGGAAAGAGAAAAGGAACCCAATATATGTTCTCTAGGCCTTTTAGAAAACATGGAGTTGTTCCTTTGTTCTGTATATGCAAATCTACAAGAACGGTGATATTGTAGACATCAAGGGAATGGGTACTGTTCAAAAAAGAATGCCCCACAAGTGTTATCATGGCAAAACTGGGAAAATCTACAATGTTACCCAGCATGCTTTTGGCATTGTTATGAATAAGCAAGTTAAGGTCAAGATTCTTGCCAAGAGAATTAATGTGTGTATTGAACATATTAAGCACTCTAAGAGCTGAGACAGTTTCCTGAAATGTGTGAAGGAAAATCATCAGAAAAAGAAGGAAGCCAAAGAGAAAGGTACCTGGGTTCAGCTGAAGCACCAGTCTACCCCACCCAGAGAAGCACATTTTGTGAGAACAAATGGAGAAGAGCCTGAGCTGCTGGAACCTATTCCCTATGAATTCCAGGCATAATAAATGTACTACAAAATGGACTATAAAATTATTTTCTTTTTAAAAAAGATAATATACAAATAGGCAATAAGCAAATGAAAAAATGCTCAGCATCATTAATCCTTTAGGAAATGCAAATCAAAACCAAAATGTTACTTCACACCTAGTAGGATGTATATTATAATAAAAATAAATTTAAAGAAGAAAATAATGAGTGTAAGGAGAACATGGAGAAATTGGACTCTTGTGCATTGTTGGTAAAAATACGAAATAGTGCAGTCACTTTGGAAAACAGTTTGGCTGCTTCTGAAAAGGTGAAACATAGAGCTACCATATGACCCATAAATTCCACTCTAAGGTACATATCCAAATGAATTGAAAGCAGGAACTCAAACATCTGTACAGCAATGTTCCAATGTTTATAGTATCATTACTAATAATAACAAAAAATGAAGAAAATAACTCTGTCCATCAACAGGAGAATGGGTAGACAGAATGTGCCATATATATGAAACAGAATGTTATAAATGGGAATAAAAGTCATAAAAGTGAATGAAATTTTATATATACTACAACATTGAAAATATTATGCTTAGTGAAATAATCCAATAAAAATGTTGTATGATTGCACTTATATGATGTACCTAGAATAAGCAAATTCATAAAAATGAATTAGAACACTATTAGATTACCATGGAGGGAGGAAAGAAAAGAAAGAAGATTGATTGTCTAACAGGCAGAGTTTCTGTTAAGGATGATGAAAAGTGTCAGGTACTATTATAGTATGGATATGCAATGTCCCCCAAAGGCTCATGTATTAAAGGCTTGGCTTCCAGCTAGTGGTGCTATTAGTAGAAGAGGCCTAGTTGGAAGACATGGGTCACTGGGGTCCTCCCTTCTGGACACCATAAGGTGAGAAACTTGCTTCATCATATGTCCCCTGTCGTGATGTTCTACCTCACCATGGGTTCAAACTAACAGAATAAAGCGACCATGGACTGAAACCTCTGAGCCATTTCAAAACTTAAATAAATCTTTCCTCCTTTAAGATGGTTCTCACAAGTATTTTGTCAAAGGGACAAAAAGCTAACACAGATATAGAGAGTGGTGATGGATACACACCATTGTGAAAGTATTTGCCAATGAATTATATGCTTATGAATAGTTAATAAATTAATATTATGCTAGGAATATTTTAGTACAATTAAAAAATCAGGCTATGCTAAGTGATGATGGTTTCTTCCTTCCTTGACTGTTGCCTTGATCTGGGGAACAGGAAAGTACAAACTTGAACCATTTTATGGCCTGCTGTGTGTCAGGCACAAAAATCTTGCTGAGATATAAATGTTTCCCCAAATTTTGATTATCCAGTTATAATAAATACAACTACTGAATTTAAAAAGAGAGAGTCAGGATAGAAATAGCAATATAGCGGAGATCATACAGCAGCAAGAATATAAACAAACAAAATGTGGGTCTATAGTCCATAGGATAATATAAAACAACTTTAAGAAATTATGTACTAAATATTTGGAGAGCAGGAAGATCACATACAAAAGTGAGATTTTAGGAAGACTCTTCTTAGTGCAGTCTAAAGGGAGAATTAAAGAGTGAGGGTTAGGAGAGAAGCAGGAAACAGTAAAAAAAAAAAAAAAAAAAAAAAAAGAGGTAACAGTACTGTAATAACAATCCACACCAAAATCTCTGAACTAGAAATATTGGCAATGATCATGGAAAGAAAGAAATAAAAAGAGGCTTTCCACAAATAGAATCAGCAAAAATTGCTGATTTGTTAGCTGCAGATGGCAAGGGAAGAGGAAGAAATCAAAAAGAACTTCAGGAGATTTATGTCAATAACTGGTATAGTAAATTGAAAGTAAAAAATCCTCACTTGGGGGTAGGAGAGAGGATTGTAGTACAAAGATTTTAAGTTTGGATTTGAATATGTTGAGTTTGAGGTATTGGTAGATCAAGGAGATATTCTGGGGGCTGGGGATGTGGCTCGAGCGGTAGCGTGCTCGCCTGGTGTGCGTGCGGCCTGGGTTCGATCCTCAGCACCACAGACAAACAAAGATGTTGTGTCCGCCGAGAACTAAAAAATAAATATTAAAAATTCTCTCTCTCTCTCTCTCTCTCTCTCTCTCTCTCTCTCTCTCTCTCTCTCTCTCTCCCCCTCTCTCACTCTCTCTTAAAAAAAAAGGAGATATTCTGTAAACAATTCAAAATGTAGGACTATAGAAGGAGAAAAGGGTAGGTCAGAAAATTTCTATTGGTGGAGTCCTACAATTATTGAGGATCCTTGTCTCAATATTGGAAAGATTAAAAAGAAATGAACTATCAAGCCATGAAAAGACATGGAGGAACAATAAGTGCATATCAGTAAAGAAACCAACCTGAAAAAAGTTTATGCTTATGAGCCCAACTCTGACATTCATAAAAAGCAAAAATATGGAGATGTTGATGTTTAAAAGATTGGTGGTTTCCAAAGGCTTAAGGGATGATGGATGAATATGTGAAGCACCAGGGAATTTTTTTTTAAGAGAGAGAGAGAAAGAAAGAAGAGATAGAGAGAATTTTTAATATTTATTTTTCAGTTTTCAGTGGATACAACATCTTTATTTTATTTTTATGTGGTGCTGAGGATCAAACCCAGTACCCCGCACATGCCAGGTGAGCATGTTACCGCTTGAGCCACATCCCCAGCCCCAAGCATGGGGGAATTTTTAGGGCAGTGAAACTATTCTGTATGACACTACAGTGTGGATGCATGTCACTAAACATTTGACAATCCATAAAAAGTACTTTAACCCTAATGTAGACAATGGACTTCAAATGATAATGATGAGTCAACGCTGGTACAAACCATTCTGGTTTAGGACATTGATGGTGGAAGAAGCTATGTGTGTGGAGGGAAGGGATGCAAGGGAATTGTACTTTCCATTGAGTTTTTCTGTGAACCTGAAAATTAATCCCACTCCCAAAAGGCTATATTTAAAGATCAGGAAGGTCATTGATTAGATTTTTTATTTGTTCTTTTTATTTATACATAACATTAGGATTCATTTTGCATAAAAAAATCATAGGATATAATTTCCTCTCACTCAGTTCCTGGTCCCTCCCCTTTCCTTCTCCTTCTCCCTCCCCACACCTTCCCTTCCCTCTACTTTACTTGAATTTTCTTTAATTACTCTCAGCAACTGGTAATCTAATATATTCTTAAAATTTCCTTTTTTAAAATATTTTTTTAGTTGTCAATGGACCTTTATTTTATTTATTTATCTTTATGTGGTACTGAGAATCAAACCCAGGGCCTCACACATGCTAGGCAAGTACTCCACCACTGAGCCACAACCCCAGCCCAACATTTCTAATAATATAATTTACACCACCTTACAGATAGTCTATTCCATTTTTTAAACAGTTCCAATTATTGGAATACTAATGTGTGTGAAGAAAATTAGTTGTATCTGTAAAAATATAAATGTATTTTCCAAGGAAGAGTAGTCTGTCATTTCATTGTTCTATACTATGTCATTCTTCCTACAATTTTGAATAGGGTTTGCAATATAATGGAAAGTTAGGATAGAACTGGGTGAGCTCAAAATCTAGATTCTAGACCCAACTTTACTACTATCTTCCTTAACTCTCTCCTTCCTGGGAATAATTTTCCGCCCCGTGAATTAAGGGACTTGGGTGAGATCCTCTCTAAGTTAACTTCCAACTATAATTGTGGTTTTTCTTACAAATTCTTACATTTTTCCCAAAATAGTACTATTCTGTCTTTATTACCAGAGGGTCACTGTATAAGAGATTTTGAGTATTTGGCAGTGGGGCTTAAATTTATCACAATGTTCTGAGATTCCTTCACACCAAGATATGACTCTGATATGGTACATATTGCCTCCTACCCAGTCCAAGTTTCCTTCCAAATAAGAGATTTTCAGAGTTACAAAAAATTGTACTGTGAATGGATAATTATGAATGTAATGCACTCCACTATGGTCATGTATGTAAGAAATAAAGAAAAAAAGAAAAAAACGAAATTACTGGTAAACCCTAAATAATCCAGTCCTTAAGTCAAAACTCAACCAGAGGGACACAGAGTTAAGCCATACTATAAATCTCATACTCAGTTACAGACTGAAACAAACTTTGAACTATGTTTATATCTGGGCTTCAACTCCCTTCCTTTTAGTGTCCACCCAATATATTCAAGTATAATATGAAAAATGTGTATTCTGAGGTTGGAAGGGCTTGGGATTGAATCCTAATTATATGAATGTAACAGGGGTTCGCTTGATGCTTTGACTATATCCCTCGTGGCTTTGAAACTTACATTTTTTTTCTTTTCCCCAATCTTCTTCCCTAAACTTCTCCCTGATCTTCTCCTTCCTGATCTCATTTTCTCTGAGTCACCTCTTTAT
Organism: Callospermophilus lateralis; assembly: GCF_048772815.1. Taxonomy (NCBI): domain Eukaryota; kingdom Metazoa; phylum Chordata; class Mammalia; order Rodentia; family Sciuridae; genus Callospermophilus; species Callospermophilus lateralis. The sequence goes on from NC_135325.1 coordinate 40,840,523, forward strand.
TTATTTTTCTTAAATATTTATTTTTTAGTTTCAGGTTGACACAATATCTTTATTTTATTTTTATGTGGTGCTGAGAATTGAACCCAGTGCCTCACTGCATGCCAGGCGAGCACGCTACCACTTGAGCCACATCCCCAGCCCTAAATTAGCTCTTTAAAAACCTCCTATTCCTGCTTATGGGCAGAATCATAGACAGCCTTTGGGATGGTAGTTCCCAGTGTTTTTCCTTTACTAGCAAATCAATAAACCTTTTTCCTTTTTCTCAAAACTGTGTCCTTGTTATTAGGTTGGCATCAGGGACAAGGACTGAGCTTTTGGCAACATGAATACTAACTGTATGATTATTTTATTTAACCTCTCAGGATGTTCATTTCCTTACCCATAAAAATAAAATAATACCTTCCACAAAACTTTATTATAGAGATTAAGTTGAGTAATCTCTTAAAATCATTTAGCAGTGTCTAAAATACAATACAAATTCAAAATATGTCCTTGCTCCCTATTTTCCTTCCTTCCTTCCTCTCTTCACGTTTCAAATCCATCCTCAGGCTGAACTTTTGAAACTATGATGGAAGAATCTTATCCATTCAAGAAAGTCTTTGACCCACTTGTACTAAACCTGCCTTCCTATCTCTTAGTGAGAAACTGATGTGATTCCATTTTTAAAAATAAATAAATAATAGCAGCTTCTACCTCAAAGCCTGTCCTAAGGAAGGGGGCGTGACCCTTGTCCTTGGAAAAACCCACAGAGCACTCCTAAGCACATACCCACCCTACTGAGTTGTTTGTCTGTAAATAACAGGAGAGGTCTGTGGCGCCAGGTGTCCCTGACTCGGTTAGGCTAGGTGAGGACCCATAACAACCCCCCTAGCAATCTCCAATCAGCATGAGACAGGGAAAATACCTGGAATGCCAGATGACCCCCAAGTAGTTTATGGTGGTTGATAACATGTTAGGAAACCATGTAGTTTAGCATGTACACCCCTCGTGGCCTAAACCAATCAGTTCAAATGAATCCCCCTCTTGTACTAACCAATCACCCCTACCAAACTTGTTCCCACCATTGAATGTGCTAATCAATGTTAAGAGTTGTTGTTTGATTTTCCCAAGGTATGGAATGATTTTCCCGAGGTATGGATGATAGACCCAACCTGATCTTTTCTTAAAATTGGGAGCCATCTCGCCACAAAGCCATGAAAAGATAATTTCGGCTTTACTATAAATTACTGCAAATTCTGAACCTGCTTGGAATGCCTGCCCGTGCCTTGAACTCACCCATGCCTGGCTCTCTGACCAGATAGCAGCCCTCTCTGAAACTTTAGTGACGCCTCACAAATCTTGGCCTTCCCTGGCCAGACGACGACCCTCTCTGAGGCTCTAATGATCCTCATAAATTCTGATGTTGGGGCCAGCAAAATAAATGTAAACTACCATTTGTGTGATGCTCGTCAGAGTTCTGTTATCTGTAACCCCTCTTTGTGTAACTTTCTGGGCTATAAAGCTGGGCTGCAGGAAAGCTGCGGCTGCTGTCTTGTTCCCGAGGTTTTGGTGGGGAGAAGCAGCTGGGCCAGTGAAAATAATAAGCTTGCTTTAATTTGATTTTAATTGGAGTCAGTGGTCTTTTCTTGCATTCTGGTCTAACAATGGAATGTTTGATTTTCCCGAAGTATGGAATAATCTCACTGAATAAAGGACCGGGACTCACTCCCTGGGACCACTGCATTGGGGATGGTTGTGAGTCCAGGCTCAAGCTTGCAATAAAGAGTCTTGTGTGATTGCATTGGATTCGGCTCCTGGAGGTCTATTGGGGTCCCAGGAATCTGGCATAACATTGGAAAGGCAAGTTGGGCAGATATTTGACAATGCTGTGAACCAGCCTAGGTATTCTTTTCATTCTCACATATGTCACTTCCATAATCACTTTGTACCCTATAAAATGAGTTGCAGAAACAATCTTGCCTACCTATAGCATTCACAGGACTCTCACAATTCCAGGATTGCACATCCAGAATTGTGTGTTGATTAAGAATTAGCCTCTGGGAATCAGACTATGTATAGAGTAGGAAATAAGAAGGCCCTCTGAGAGATGTTATGAGATTCACACACAGTGGTCAGATCAGAGCTATACACAGTCAGTTTAAAGATATAGTAACTTCTAAGTCACAGCAAACCCTGACTCCAAGTTCTGATTCTAGGCTAACCAAGCAATCTTGGTATTATAATTTTTTGTTTTTTTTTCAGGGAAAATATTTGCAAATTTTATTACAGAAAAGTTCTAATTTTCTTAAAATTTAAAAACTACTGCAAAAAGCAATATATAAACAACCATTATAATCTTGTTTTACATATATATATATGACTAAATGACACAATGCACCCTTTGTTGAATACAATCCTATGGTCTGACAAGTTATATATTATTATAAATTAATAATTTAATGCACAGAGGTTTTCACAGGTAGAATAATGGGTAAAATCAGCCCCTTTTGAGCTTGTCTACTGTGAATAAACATGTTTCTGAGCTAACTAGGCTCAGGGCCAGATCTTAACTGTAAGGAATTCACCAAGGTAACTTAGCAGCCTGCAGGATTTTCTTAGTAACACCCTAACTTTGCCACATGCCTTCTTTTTTTAATATTTATTTTTTAGCTTTAGGTGGACACAATATATTTCATATTTATGTGGTGCTGAGGATCAAACCCAGTGCCTCATGCTTGTCAAGTGCTTTAACTCTGATCCTCAGCCCCAGCCCCCACATGCTTTCTTTTAAAATTTCAACAAATGAAAACTAATCTGAGCCACAAATTAATTTAACTATTCTTTAAAAATAGAAGTATATAAGCCATAGTGAGATCAGATTTAAGATTCTCCACATAATTGTTACATACAAATTTGTATTTGGTTCTCACCTTGTCCCTAAAGTTTCTAGTAGTTTTTATTTTGGGGTTGTTTTTTTTACTGTTAGAGAAATTCCACACCCTATGTTTGATTAGTGCATGGTTTGTGTACCTTCTATCTTAATTTATGTTCAGCACAGAGAAAGGTATTCAAACCATATTGATCCCTACATCAGTTTAGATCCAGAATCAGGTATTACTAAGCATAGGACATCATCAGTGTGTACCATGTATTTAATGTATTGCCTTTCTTACCACGTAACCCCCAGTCCTGATGCATAACTCTCATTCATTAGGAAGGTGATCAATTATTCATTTATGAAACAAATATATTTTGATCACCTATCATGTGCCAGGCATTAGAGGTAAAATGATATGCAAGATGTGGGGCCTATAGTCTGTGGGAGAGAGAACTTTAATCATATTTCCAAAACAGGTCATTACTAACTGGTTCACCTTATTAACAAAAAGTACTAGAAGTTTTAGGAGTGGGTCAGGAGGTACTGGTCTGCTCTAGGGGGTGGTTTGTTAGGTACTTGATGGATTTTTTTGAAACAGTAGATAAATGATTAATTACATGATTAATTATAGCTCCCTTAGATTCAGGTTCTACAAAAGAACCTGAATTAAGAGACTGCTACTTATCTCTCGATAACTTTTCTGTTCTTAAAATATACACATTGCCAGGCTTAGTGGATCATACCTATACTTCCAGCAGTTCAGGAGGCTGAGACAGGAGGATTGCAAGTTCAAGGTCAGCCTCAGCAAATTAACAAGGCTCTAAGCAACTTAGCAAGGCCCTGTCTCATAATAAAAAAATAAAATGGGCTGGGAATGTTGCTCAGTGGTTAAGTGTACCTGGGTTCAATCCCCCGTACCAAAAAAAAGTTTTTCTCAAACTAACTGGTGTAACAGTACCAATTTCTCAGGATAACTTTTGGGAATTAAATAACACAAGTTGGGCTGGGGATGTGGCTCAAGCGGTAACATGCTCGCCTGGCATCCGTGCGGCCCAGGTTCGATCCTCAGCACCACATACAAACAAAGATGTTGTGTTCGCTGAAAACTAAAAAATAAATATTAAAAAATTCTCTCTCTCTCTCTCTCTCTCTCTCTCTCTCAAAAATAACACAAGTAAATACCCAAGACTATGTCTGCCATGTATAAATTGGTATCAACTAAAAATTAGATATTAGGTCAAATTAATGGTTGTAAAGCCGATTTTTCTCCTTGAAACACTAACAACTTCTTCAATAGCCAAGTTCTCTTCCATGGAGGGAAATTAAAATTAGGGATTTTCACAAGTTTCTCATTAAACTGATTCTGTACATTGTCTAAAATTCCTCACCTCTGTCCTCTGTCCTCTTAGAGCACTAATCTGTTTGACTTCAAAACAATTAGTTCTTAAACCATGCTTATGGTTTGAACCATAGAACCTTATGATTCCCAGATAAATATAAGACATTGGATATTAGCTGAGTGGCCTGTTCTTTACTTTTTTTTTAATATAACAGAAATCCCAGTAAGAATTTTTTCTTTTAAAATTTTCATTAGCCAAAGTTTGAACTCCACTACCGTAAAACAATAAGTTATAGAAAATTTATGTTAAAAAGATAACTGCTACTTTGGTGAAGTAACACATAATAATGTCACCTGGGTTTTTGGTGTTTTTTTTTCTTCAAACTAATGCAAATTCCTAAAACTACTTTGAAGATATAGAACCAATGATAATATTTTTTTAAAAAAATGGATATATAAAATAAGTTTCATAAGCTAACATTGATGATATTGCAAGTTTTCCCCACATGGATGATTTAACACTTTTTCCACTTCAATTGACTTTCTTCTGAGTCTCAGACCTTTGCCATGTTTAGGGCTGACCAGCACTTGAATGCCTTTCCTCCATTTCCATAATCTTATATTTTAGAAGCCTGCTTCCTGTTTTTAAAAAAATGAAAACGCTAGGGCTGGGAATGTGGCTCTGCAGTGAAACACTCCTGGTACCAGAAAAAAAAAAAAACAACAACAATAAAGTTAACTATGGAAACAATGGCTAATAATTCATGTTCACATAAGAGATGACATGACTGTTTAGGCCAGGTACAAGCTGAGGAAAAGAAGGTGATCTGTGTGGAAGGAGAAATATGGAACTAATAGATTCTGGATATGATGAAAGAAGAGCTATGTAGCTTCTGAAAGACAAGAGAGAACAGTTCTTAACACCTCCCCAGGCCTTTGAAACTCAATTGGACTTAATTTCCTGTTATTGGACTCTATAAGGCAAGCAGATCTTTAAAATGCCCACCCAATCACACCCCTGATGCATGCATACACTTTTAAATGGGTTTTAGTTCCTTGCAATCCAAGAAACCTGACTAGAAAATCATTGGAAAAGTAACAAGCACAAATAGAGGCTGATGTTGGGACAAAAAAGCAAAGAATAAAGGAAGAGAAGGATATTTGATCACTGGGGTGTTATAAAGCTATTCAAAATAGTGATAAAGATCTTCTAAAGTGGCCCTCAAAGTTTCTTTTTCTTGACTTGTCTCATCATCTCCAGCAAGCCAATCATTTGTCTCAATTCCCTGATGTTTTTGTATGAGGGTGTTTACTTTCAACCTGTATAATAAAAAGTTATCAGTAGAGGCTTCAGAAGATGAATTTTGATTTATTGTTTTTTTTAGTTCTCTTTTTTCCTCTTCATCTTCTACCTTCTCCCATTCCCACTCCCAGATAAAAACATACATACTCACTTCAGCTAGTCAAGAAAAAAACAAGTTAACAGCTGACAAATACATCCAACTATTTGACCAGTGAAAACCAAATTAACACATATATATATTTACATAAAACAAATTCTTTTCTTACCCTTCCCCTATCTACATACTGTTGCATTTCAATGCTAATTAATAAAACAGGTATTTGGGGGCAGTGTTTTAAAATGGCATATCTGCTTATACCTGTGTAATAGCCATGGTACTCATCCTATTTTTCTCAGGTAAAATGAATTTCAGTGCCAAGCCTTTTATTCTTGAAAATAATCACTTAAGAAATTGTTTTCTTCACCCACCTTTTTTTTTTTTAACCCAGGGCCTTACACATGCTAGGTAAGCACTGAGCTACATCCTCAGGCCTTTTTAGACAGGGCCTTGATAAGTTGTCCAGGATATTCTCAAAACTGTAATCCTCCTGCATTAGTCTCCTGAGTAGCTGAAATTATAGGCATGTACTACCACACCTGGCTCTTTTCACCCACATTCTGTTAAGAGCAATTGATAGTTTGAGAATTGGTTGATCTTTCTATGAAACTTTTGGAGGACCCTTGTCAACTTCTTCCACTGAGCCTGGTAAAATAATAGCAACTGTGTGTGTTTACTTTTTAAAAAGCATATTCCTGGGCTGGTGATGTAGCTCAGTGGTAAAAGCCTTGCCTAGCATGCATGCAAGATCTGAATTCAATCCCACTACTGCAAAAAGAAAAAATAGCATATTAATAATTACTATAGCAATCTCTAGCTCAGAATGAAAAATACCTTTACCTAGATGAATACAGATAATAAGTCATGTAAGCATATCCACACTTTGGTGGGGTGCTAAGAAAGTTTGGAAACCATGGCTCAGCATTTCTCAACTAACTAAATTTTGTGACTCTATCTGTATTCACCCAACAAATTCATTTCTACTATCTATAGCGATGCGAATAGACATGCCTATTCACATTTAATACTTTCCCTCAGAAGGTATCCAAATATACAACCCAAGGCAGGTTGGAAGCCAGATAAAATGGCATGATGTGTAAGAAGAAAATGCCAAATAAGGTTCAACTGGTTACAGTGACGGGAGTGACATTGTCCATGATTAGACGGAGGACTCAAGGCCTAAAAGTAATGTGTCTATTTCTAAAGGTGATAGTTGACACTGGAACAGAGAGAGGAAAGAGAGTTGACTTTTCGGTTTGTATTTTCCAGGTGATTTTTTTTTTGTTTGTTTTTTTAGTGTCACTCACGGTAGAAAACATATTCAGTGTAAGAGGTCCAGATCTTGTCATCTGTTTGGTCATGTGTGACAGTGCAGGTGCCAGTGGAGTTGCATGCTACCATGTGGAAGCCAGCATCAGCTAGTCTGTCAAAGGCTTGTTCCAGAAAAGTGAATTTGAGATAGTATCGAGAAGTGTATCTCTCAGGAGGACGGTCAGGGTCTCTGCTTTCATTCAGAGTATCTCCAAACACTTCTTTGGCCAAGGAGATCTTACCACACACCATGATTCGGGCCACACGGCGGAATTTGGCATCTGTTTGGCTGTCCCGACCCAGAGTATAAGAGCCTCGATAGCCAATAGTGATGAAGCCTGCCTTTTTGAGATGAGAACCAGCACCTGTTGTCAGAGCTAGAGGGTTATCAGGGCCACTAATATGGACAATACTACTTGAAGAGGGATTAAACATGGTGTCAATACTGGGAGATAGCTCTTCTAGGTCATTTTGGCATAGGTCATTGCCAACTGAGTTGAGCTTATTCATTTTAGGAGCCAACATCTTGACCAGTTCTGGCAACCTGAAGTATTCTGCTTCTCTCTGGAGCCGACCGTGCTCTGGAAAGTGGTCAGGAAGCACTACTTGCCGGTCCCTCATGTAGTCTAGTACGTAACGAAAGAGAAAACCATCTCGATCTATGAAAAACCTCCCTTTGTTGTCCTGGGTCAAGGAACAAAGATTCTTTTCACTGAACATTTCCCAGAGCAGGGAACCAGGAATGCTGATCAAAGTAGGATAGCGAGTGATGTACACTTGACCACCGACATTGAGTTCAATAATCTGAGGGAAATGACTGAAATCCTCACTTGGTTTGGTACAACTGGATTTTTCTGGCATGGCCATATTGATCTGCAAAAGCAAAACAAATTGGTTTTAAGTAAGGATTCACAGGATGTCCCCATTCTGTTTATAAGCAAACATTTTTTCCACACATACACATTGTACATATCAAGAAACTCAAGCAAAAGCGTGACCTTTTACTAATTAACTAAGCTTGAGGATGACAACATAGAAAAAATAGTGCATGATTTGGCTTTGCAATGATTCCTAATGTCCTTCTAAATGCACATGTTTCAGACGATAATAATTCCTCATTTCATGATGGCAAGCTATCACAGTTCATGCAAGGCCCCCTCTCAATGATGCTCATTTAATTCTTTTACTTTATTCTCTTACTCTATTTCCATTTCTGTCACTGCCCCCAACACAGACAACCATTCTGATAAGTTTAGTATATATCTTTTTGTTTATATGCATTCTTGCAAAATGGATTTTATGGTTTTAGATATATATATTATTGTATTATATATTTTGTTCTTTTTTTTCATTATCAGCACCATATTACTCAGATCCCTTTTTGTTTCTATGATTGTATCTAATCTCCTGTTTCTAATTGTGGCACCTGCTTCTAATGTGCACCCACCACATTTTACCATTCACTCTCCCCAGATTACTTTCAACTTCCTGATATAATGTACACCCTTGTACACGTTCTCTATGATTTCCAAATCCTGACCTCTTTCTCTTTCCTAAACTTCAGTTCTATATTAGCAACATTTTCTGACTGCCCTGGCAGCACCTTGAATTCAGCATGTTCAAAATCACTCATGTACATCAAAGTGTTTTTCAAAAAGTAAGTTATTATTAATTATTTCTCTTCATGTTTCCAGCCCAAACAGGTCAAGTTTTCTGACTTTTCACCCCATCAGTAGTACCACAATTTTTTCAGTAGTCTGAATTTGAAATTCAGAAACCTCAGTCATGCTATTGATTTATTCATTCTTCTCATTCATATTTCTCACTAACCTAGAAATTATTTCTTTATGATATATCTTGCATACAGTTTATTATTGCTACTTCCTATTCTTATTCCTCACTCATATAAGAATCTCCAGTTTGGTCTGTCCATCTCTGGTTGCTACCCAGTCATATTTATTCTCTCCTGCTAACACACAGCCAAACCAAGATATTTAAAATTTTGCTATCAGATTAGTTGTTATCATGTCATATCTGTTTAACAATCTCTGGTGGTTCCACTTTGCCTATACATCAAATTCAAACCCCTTACCTTGGAATTTAAAGCTATCTACAAGAATTCCTAATACTATATAGGACTTACTATGTGCTAGGTATTGTTCTTATCTGATGAGTTTATCCCTGATTTAAAACAACAACAACAAAAAAAAACCTTGTCCAACATATGTCTAATAAGTAGTTTTGTTGATGTCCAAATTCAAGCAATAGCACTCCTGTGTCCATGTTATTAACTACTATGCTATACTGATCCCTTTTGATCATTATCTGCTAAGACTTTTTTACACATAGAAAATAAAAAGATAAAGGTCATTGATCATTGTCAATGATGTTTGCTTTAAATTTGTGGGGAGGTTGTGAGTTTTTCCGTTTTGTCTTTTGTCTTTATTCACATCTCCCCCACCCCTGTAAAACCTTATTCCTTCTCCTTGACATCCACCTGTACTTCAAAGACCAATTCAAGTCCCAAATAAGGTCAACCTCCTCCTATTTTTTTATTAAACTTGAAAATCTTGGATTTTTTTTTTAAAACTCATATGGCTTTCTACTCCTTAACATAACAGTAATAGTAGTAATATATGAGCTATACTAAAAATAGCTAACATTTACGAAGCACTTACTGTATACCAGTTCTCTTCTGATCCCTTTTCATGTGATCACTCAATTAATTATTTGTAACAATGTAATGAGGTCAGTTCCACAAACTCATCCACTTTTTCATGTTCACATGCCTCAAACTTATGATTCCTTCTGCTTGAAATGCCTTGTTTACTCTAACCACCCCAAGCTCCTGGTCCCTCCTTGTGAAATAATATAATATAGTGGCTTTGGGCAGTTCTGAATTGAATCCCAGGTCTGCTATTTACTAGCTGAGTAATTTTTTTGTATGGGGGATGGGGATTGAACCCAGGGCCTTGAGAATGTGAGGCAAGCACTCATATATCCCTGGCCCCTAGCTGAGTAATTTTAGGCAAACTGTTTTTTTTTTTCTCTGAGCCTCAATTTCCTTTCCAGAAAATGAATACAATAAAATACCCTAATTAATAAGATGAGAAAATTATATTTAAGGCAAATAAAGTACTTAACACACCACCTGGCATATCATAAATGCTTAACAGATGGTAGGTTACATTAGTTTCCTTAGCTTGTCTCAGGAAAAGCAATAAAAGATTGCTTTTCACTGAATTGATTATGGCAAAAGAAGTCTCATAGTGATCCACTGAAATCCTGCTAAAATGAAATATCCTAACTTTTCACCCCATTCTTTTATATTCATTATCACTGCAGTTTATAAGTATCTCTATTGGAGAATTTATCAGCCCATACTAGAACTAGAACTGTTTATTTATTTATCTGTTTGGGCCTAAGGCAATAAAGTCATCTTTTTAAAAGATTTATTTTTTAGTTGTAGGTGGACACAATACCTTTTATTTTATTTTTATGTGGTGCTGAGGATCGAACCCAGTGCCTCATGCATGCCAGGCAAGCACTCTGCCACTGATCTATAGCCCCAGCCCACAAAGTAATCTTTTTTTTTTTTTTAAGATGTTGGTAATTCTAGAGACCTTAATTGTCAGAAGCAACTGGGCACATTTTTAAAAATTTATTTTTAAGTTTTAGGTGGACATAATATCTTTATTTTACATTTATGTGGTGCTGAGGATTGAACCCAGAGCCTCATGCATGCTAGGCGAGCACTCTACTACTGAGCCACAACCCCAGCCCCACAAAGTAATCTTAATTTAAACTTCCGCATTCCCAGCAGAGTCTGGTGATTAGCAAGCCTGTGGTAAATAATTATTGAATGATGAGTAAATCACCAACAAACAAATGTAACACTAAATCACACTAAAATGTGACATTATTTTCACAATCCCACAGTATATGAGTAGAATTCCATTTAGAAGTTGGTTCGGTGGTGCATGCCTATAATCCCAGCAGCTCAGAAGGCTGAGGCAGGAGGATCACAAGTTCAAAGTCAGCCTTATCAACTTAGCGAGGCACTTAGCAACTCAGTGAGACCCTGTCTCTAAAAAAAATATCAAAAAAGGGCTGGGGATGTGGCTCAGTGGCTAAGCAACCCTGGGTTCAATCCTCAGTATCAAAAAAAAGGAAACAAAAAGGAAATCCATTTATAGAAATTCATTTTGAATACACATTTAAGAACAAGAAATGTACATATATTAGATTTTGCAGGCTTCTGAATACAAAAGAGGTCTTATTTATTTCTTCCAAAAACAATGACAAGGGTTGGGGATGTGGCTCAAGCGTAGCTTACTCGCCTGGCATGCATGCGGCCTGGGTTCGATCCTCAGCACCACATACAAACAAAGATGTTGTGTCCGCCAAGAACTAAAAAAGAAATATTAAAAAAAAATTCTCTCTCTCTCTTTAAAAAAAAATGACAAAAGTCCCAAATGCTTTTCCCCATTTTACAATAAAGCAGATCATTTTATAGCACAAATTAGCATTTGAAAAACAGTAGTGAAATTTTATTATTTGCTTTTCTTTCTTGTTGCTTTGAAGAGACTTCTGCCCAGGTCAACTAGTAGTTTAAAATCCTATAAGTGAGAGTCACATTCAATTTGAGGAGTCAAGCTGGGTATTAGATTTTGCCTCTTACATTAAGTACAGAATTTTTAGCTGAATTCTAATGACCCAGCCTTTGTTTCTGGAGGAAGAAGTCAGAAGAAGAAAAGTTAAACCTAGAGCTGTATGGGACTTTTAACTGCTTCCTCTCTTTGGTACAATCACAAATATGTTTTCAAACACAAATATAATTTTTCTCTGAGAAATTTTACACTGAAAGCTAGAATCTGAGAAGAGTTTTTTTTTTTTTTTAAGAAATAAAAATGGAGGTAGTTCCCTCACTAATGAAAAAAGTCTAATTCGAAAGAGCCCCTGGAATATTATCATAACATGAAGTCAAGAAGGGCATACTTCCCAAATAGAAACATTATTATTTGTTTGCATGTATTTGCAATTCGCACATAAAAATCTTTTAATATTCTTCCTTTTCCTTTCTTAGTATTTTCTGTTCAACTGGTTTTGCTCCCAAGGAAGCAAAAAGCAATTCATTCAAATCTAACCATCCATCAATTTTTGAAATGCTTGCTTGGCAAATGCTTTTTAAGGAATCTTGAAATGTCTCATTTATGGTCTTGTGTATAAATCAGAGGTTGATAAGGATTTGTGGTTATTTGCCTCAGCAAATCAAAGAAATAAAAGTCTCTGTAAAGGAGGAAGTAAATGAGACAATGTGTAAAGTAATGATTTAAACCAGATGAAAAAAAATAAAAAGTCCTTAAACCCAGCTGTATACTGCAAGCCCAGAAGAACTGAGCTTTACACTTCAATGTTTCAAAGGCACTGAGCAAAGTAGCAAGTTCATCCTTCCCTTTCTACAGTCAAATAATCTTCTTAATTGTAGTACTTATAACCAAGATCCACTGTTTCTAAAGGAAAAAAATGTCAAATATATGAAAACAAACTGTAGTATTATCTCTCTTAAGATGTCTGATTTCTTCCTGAAAATGTAAAGAGTTTTCTAAGGAAATCAGACAATTTATAAATGACCAACTTCCAATTTTATTAAATCTGAAATCCTTCTGTCTTAATCTCTTCCCCCTCTCTCCCTTTTTTCTCCTCTCCCTCCTCTTCCTTCTTTGCCCTCCGTTCCTCTCTCTCTCTCTCCCCTCTCTGACCAGTTTGTCTGAAATATACACTCACTTATAAAATGAATCCACCAATTTTAAATGTGGTTCCCACCTTTTCTGTTGCTTCAATTAAGAGATACAAAAAATCAGAGTAGATAACAGCTGAACTGGAAGTGTAAACAAAAGGAGAAAACAACTTTAAGAAATAAGAAATAGTTTTTCCTCTACTTGCAGGAGAAAATCCTCAGTAGCATTCCCTTCCTTTTCCAATTAGTTTATACTTATGGCTTTTAGCCCGCTCATAAAAATGAAATGCCAGTACCCAGGTGCTTAAAAACAAACAAAAATTTTACTTTTCAATTAACCAAATGATAAAAGGCAATCTGAGTTTTCAGAATTGCCCTGCAGAAAGAGCCTCCCCTATTTTTGGATCTGTAGCCTGCTTTCCAATCAGCAGGTTTAACATGCAGTCCTCTCTCCGTACAGAGAAAGGACAAACAGAGACATGCGCATCCCCAGCTCAAATGCAGAAGCTCCTGAATTCCAGAAGCAGTTTACTGGAAAGGAAAAACAAGGAGATCAATGGAGTAGTTACCTTGAATCTCTAGTTTCTGCGATATTCTTAAGCAGTCTCAGTCCCTGTGTGTCTTGCTGCCTTGCCAGCTCAGCTCTGCTTGTGAAATGACTTCCTGCTCGCCTTCCTTTCTCTGGCTGTGCGCTTTGGCGCTTGAGCAGAGTTTTCCCTTTTAATACTAGCAAGGCTGTAGACCCTCCTCCTCTTCTGTGACAAACTCGGTTCCCTCCGCTGCCCGCCTCCCAGATAGAAAACGGCAAGCTCTTCCTTCTGCAGTTTGAGGAGAAAGCAAAGGAGAGAGAATAAGATAACCATGGTGGTGATGTTAAAGGAGTCGAATTTGGAGGTAAAAGAGAATTTTTGCTCATCATTTTCTTGGTTCCAGCAAAACAAATAAACATTTAGCACATGCAAATTACCTGAATGTTTTTTTTTTTTTTTACTAAAGTGTTGGCTGGATTCTAAAATTGAATGTATAGGTATGATTAACAACTTTATTGTGATAATAACTCAAATGGTCTCTATTGTTCAAATAAATAATTTACTAAGTGTCCTGTATGCTAGGTAATATTAAATGCTGAGGATAAAGAAATAAATTAAACACATTTTTCATTCATAAGACTCTTACTGTTTAGTCCAAGAGAACAAATGACTATAAAATGTTAAGTGTCATGGAAATAACTAAGCATACAGTGTTGAAAGGACACAAAGGAAAGACCCCCTAGGCCATTAGGGACTCCTGAAGGGTTCCTGGAGGATGTGACTAAACAATTTTACCAAATAAATAAGAATTGGTAGAAGAAAAGCAGGAAGTGTATTCCAGGCAGAAAGAACAGATCAATGAAGATGGTTGTGGGGGAAAAAAACATGTTATCTACAAGGAACTAAATTAAATGTTTTAAATGCTGGAGTCAAGAAAGGCAGATTATTTAATTCCCAAAACCTAAATTAATTTTCTTCAGATTGTCTACATAGTCTAAGTAAAGAATGAACCTATTATCTTGTATGAAAATCTGTAAAATAAATTATTTCATTTCAGAAGCAATTTCTCTTTTTATCTTCTAATTTAGTCTTTGAAATAAAATGTGACTTTTTCAGCCAGATATAGTAGCACACACTTTTTAAATCTCAGCTACTCAGAAGGTTGAGGAAGGGGGATCCCAAATTCAAAGCCAGCTTCAGCAATTTAGACAGACCTGGTCTCAAAATAAAAGATAAAAAGGGCCTGAAATGTAACTCAGTGGTAGAGCTCCCCTAGTTTCAATCCCCAGTACTGCAAAAACAAATAAATAATAAAATGAGGATTTTTCAAAAAGGAAGTGGAATGTTGTGATAGCCACGTCTCTCTGAACTTGAAACTTCTGTCAGTCAAATAGATTTCAGAGAGATAGTGTTAGCAATGTTATGGTTTTAAAAAACAAAATTACATCATTTGCAGGAACGTGAATAGAACTAGAGAACAACAAGCTAAGTGAAACAATCCAGATTATGTTACCTGCATATATAAATATATCTCAACAAATTCCACTATTATGTATAATTATAAGGTACCAATTTTAAAAAGAAGTAACAAATCAGCAAAATTACAGGGAACAAAATTATGCAAAAATCAATTGTATTTCCACACACTGAATAATTTAAAAATGAGCAAAATAATTCTATTTAAAATAGCATCAAAAAGGGAAAACCTGCTATCAGTTCTCCTCACTGTGAGAGTTCTGTTCTTGTTTTATTTTTCAATGAATTCTACTCTTTTTTAAAAAATATATTTTTATTTGTGAATGGACACAATATCTTTATTTTATTTATTTTTATGTGGTGCTGATGATTGAATCCAGTGCCTCATGCGTGCAAGACAAGTGCTCTACCACTGAGCTATAACCCCAACACCTAAATTCTACTCTTACCACTCATAAAAAAGCAGCAAAAAAAAAAAACCTTAGAAATTAACTTAAACAAGCCGTACGCTTGAAAACTACAAAATTTTGCTGAAACAAATTAAAGACACAAATAGAAAGATATCCTATGCTCATGTCTTTAAAAACTTAATATCATTAAGCTGTCAATAATATCAAAAGTGATCTACAGATTCAATGCAATCCTATTAAAATCCCAGGGGCAGTTTTTGTAGAAATAGATTAATCCATCATATAATTCATATGGGACTCCAAATAACCAAACAATCTTGAAAAAGAACAAAATTAGACATCTCTACTTCCTGATTTCAAAGCTTATTACAAGGCTAAGTAATCAAAACAGTGTGATACTGGCATTAAGACAGATATACAGACCAACAGATTAGAAAATCCAGACATAAACTCTTGCATAAGTGGGCTCCGTGGTGCAAGCCTATAATCCCAGCGGCTAGGGAGGTGAGGCCCTAAACAACTCAGAGAGATCCTGTCAATATTTGTGCACCTATGTTCACTGCAGCATTATAGCATTATTCATAATAGCCAAAGGTGGAAGCAACACAGTATCTTCAAATGGATGAAGAAATAAACAAAATATGATTATATATTTAGTTTTTTTCTTTAGTATATTGTTCTCCTTTTTATTTATTTATTTATTTTTTGATTATGCTGACTTTTTCCTTGATATCTTTTTGTGTGTGTGTGAGGTGCTGGGGATTGAACCCAGGGCCTTGTGCATGCAAGGCAAGCACTCTACCAATTGAGCTATATCCCCACTCTGATACCTTTTTTTTTTTTTTTAAATCAGAGCTTTTCAGTTATACATACAAGTTGGGTTCATCCCAACAAGCACACACCTGCATGGAATTTGATCTTGTTTCATGATGCCTCCGTTTTCTGTCCCTCTCTCTCCTCTTCCATTCTTCTTCCTGTATTCTACTAGACTTCCTTTCACACATCTATTTATTTATATTTGATTAGTTCTTTTTACTTATGCACAAAGGTGAAATTCCCTGTGATATATTTATATATGTACATGATTTTAAAAAGAATTATTTCTGCATTGCCTCCCCTTACCCATCCCTCCATTCTGTCTCTCCATTTCCTTCTTCTGTATTATATTTAGTTTTGAAAAGGAAGGAAATTTTGAGATATGATACAAATAATGAATGAATCTTGAGGATATTATGCTAACTGAAATAGTCCAGACATGAAAAGACAAATACCATTATGATTCTACTAATATGGATTACCTACAAAAGTCAACTTTCTTTGTGTGGCACAGGGGGCTGAACCCATCACCTTGCAGCATACTAGGCAAGCACTCTACCATTGAAACAACTCTAGCACAGCAGTCAAACTTTTTGACTGCTCAGTAGAATGGTGGTTGCTCAGGCCTGGGAAGAAGGGATGGAGAATGAGGAGTATGCATTTAATGGGCATAAAGTTTCAGTTTTACAAGATTAAAAGTTCAGAGACTAGGGTTGTAGCTCATGCATACAGTGCCTGCTTACTATTCGTGAGGCCCTGTATTCAAATCCAAGAATTAAAAGAAGTTCTGGACATGGATGCACAACTGTGTAGATACTAGTGAAATGTACACTTGAAAACAGTTAAGATGGTAAATTTTATAATGTATATTCCACCACAGTAAAATAAAACAAAAAGGAATGAAGTGCTGTTACATCATGATATCTGGATCTTCATAACATCATGAGCCTTGTATATATATTATATTAGACCATATATTGTGTGATTCTATTTATATGAAAAATCCAGAATGGACAAATCCATAGAGAAAGCAAGCCTATTAGTATTGCCAAGGCCTGGGTCTCTTGGGGTATTGTGAGTGGTTGATTACATAGTAATTTTTTTGGCAATCACCTTTTTTTCTTTATTGGTGGTGACAAGGATTCTCTAGGAATCTAGGATTAAATAGTGGTGATGGATACACAAACTGGTAAATATACTTTAAAATGCTCAGTTGTTCAGGATGTGAGGGAAAGGGAACCTTTGTACAGTGCTGGTGGTGATATAAATTAGTACAGCCCCTATGGCAATCAGTACAGAGGTTACTCAAAAAACTTAAAAATGGCAGGGTAGTGCATTGCCTGTGATCCCAGAAGCTTGAGAGCCTGAAGCAGGAGGATTGGGAGTTCACAGTCAGCCTCCACAACTTAGCAAGTCTCTAAGCAACTTAGTGAGACCCTGTCTCAAAATTAAATATAAAAAGGGCTGGTGTGTGCTTGTTGGGATGAACCCAACTTGTATGTATAACTGAAAAGCTCTAATTTTAAAAAAGGTATCAGGGTGGGGATATAGTTCAGTTGGTAGAGTGCTTGCCTTGCATGCACAGCTCAGTGGCAGAGTGCTTGCCTTGTATGTGTGAGGCACTGGGTTTAATTCTCAGCACAGCATAAAAAAATAAACAAATAAAATAAAGGCATGCTGTCTATCTATAAATAAATAAATGGGCTGGGGATGTGAGCTGGGGTTGTGGCTCAGTGGTAGAGCTCTTGCCTCACATGTGTGAGGCACTGAATTTGATCATCAGCACCAAATAAAAATAAATAAATAAAGGTACTGTGCCCATCCACAACTAAAAAATATTTTTAAAAAAGGGCTGGGGATGTGGCTCAGTGGTTAAGGCCCTTGGGTTCAATTCTTGGTATCAATACACACACATACACAAATACACAAAACAACAACAACAACAACAACTAAAAAATGGCTGTAATTCCAGTGACTGGGCAGGAGAACCTCAAGTTTGAGGCCAGACTCAGCAACTTTGTGAGACTCACTAAATACCTTATGAGACTCTGATTCAAAATAAAAGATACTGGGGATCTGGGGATATTAGCTCAGTTGGTAGAGTGCTTGCCTCACATGCACAATGCCCTGGGTTCAATCCCCAGCAGCACACAAAAAAGGGGGCGGGGGCTGGGGATCCAGCTCAGTACTAAAGTGACCCTTTGTTCAATTTCCAGTACCAGAGACAAAACAACAACCACAAACCAACTACAAATGGAACTATCACGTGATACAGTTATACCATCCTCAGCATCTACCCAAAAGAATTAGAGACAGCATGCTTTGGAGATACATGCACTCCCACATTTACAATAGTACAATTCATAATAGCCAAGTTATGGAACAAGTGTAGGTGTCCATCAGCAGATATGAATAAGGAAAATGTGGTGTATATACACAACGGAGTTTTACTCAGCCATAAAGAAGGATAAAATTATGTCATTTTCAGGAAAATTTGGATGGAATTATGTTCAGCGAAATAAGTCACTCAGAAACATAAATGCCATGTTTTCTTTCATATGTGGAAGCTAGACAGAAAAAAAAGGGGAAAATGGGAGCCCATGAAAATAAATCCTCAATAGGGTAAATAAGGAGGTCAGGGGGAGGGATGGGCAAGGGGAGGTATTGGAGAGTTAAATTGATCAAATGATGTTTCATGTATGAATTGAATATGTAACAATGAAACCCACTATTCTGTATAATCAATATGCAACAGTTAAAAATTTTAAAAAGAAAATATTCAAAGAAATGAAAAATAAATAAAATACTCAGTTGTGTACTATAATAAAGATGAAATTTATGGTACATGAATTGATTTTCAGTAAAAAAAAAAACTGGAAATAACCTAAATGTTCTCAGATGTCCATGGAAAATTAAATTTAAAAATATGGTAAATTCACACAATGGTATTATATATAGCCATTAAAGAAATATTGAGAAGTGAGGAAAAATGCCAAGTTATTTCATTAAGTTAAAAACAACATTTGTTATGATTTGAGAAATAAAAGGTAATACATATACAGGTAGATGAAGTTCACATTAGTGTGTATGTGCATGCACACATATACCCCTCATACTTTTATTTTTAAAAAGCAATCATAATGATCAGCTTTAGAGATTTAGTTTTTCCTAACCTTATATCTTTAATTTATTTATTTTCTTGAATGTTTTTAGAGGTTATCCAGGCAGAGAAACATGGGCCTTTTGTTATCTTCTTTGTATATCTTTGTATTCTCAAATATTCCTAGTGAAATTTGGTTTAATAAAATAAAACAAAAATTGTATACAGTCTCCCTCCAAAGCATTCTTATTTTTTATTTTAGAAAAATTTTACAGGAACTTGATGATTCTTGTCCTTAAATTTGTACTTAAAAATCAATGAACAGAAACAGAAATCTTTTATATATAAGAGAAAACTCCATTCACTTGAAATAAAAAGCTAATTTTCAAAAGAAATCATAATGAATTAGCCAATTTCTCATTTTAAAAAATACTAAATGAAAACAGGTGACTATTACCCAGAAGTGAGTTTAGTTTTGCTCTTTGTTGTCATCCTTTGAGCACCATAAATTATGAAAGGAATTTGGGTCCATACCATTTCTCACATCTGGCTTGATATTTCTTCAATCTAACAGTGCCTCTTCTGGTCTCATGATTCACATTCAGCTGGTTCACTGATGTTGGAAGAAAGCTTAACTTGGAGAAGATATAGGAAAATATTCATTTTGAAATGTGGAAGGAAAAGGCTTTAGTTCACCTTTCTTTTTTAATATTTATTTTTTTAGTTGTAGTTGGACACAATACCTTTATTCCATTCATTTATTTATATGTGGTGCTGAGGATCGAACCCAGGGCCCCGCACATGCTAAGCGAGCGCTCTACCTCTAAGCCACAATCCCAGCCCTCAACTTTCTTTTTAAAAAAAAAAAAAAAATTTAGTTGCAGATGGAGGCAATATCTTTCTTTCTTCCTTCCTTCCTTCCTTCCTTCCTTTGGTGCTGAGGATTGACCCCAGTGCCTCACGTACCTGAGGCAAGCACTCAACCACTGAGCTACAACCCCAGCCCTTTAGTACACCTTTCTAATATAACAGAAAGAAACAAATTAAAAAATAGTTGTGAGCGGGGGCTGGAATTGTGGCTCAGGGGTAGAATGCTCGCCTAGCACATGTGAGGCCCTGGGTTTGATCCTCAGCATCACATAAAAATAAATAAAATAGAGGTATTGTGTCCAACTGCAACTAAAAAATTAAAAAAATAGTTGTGAGTATGATGATTATTACCAGAAGCTATAGGTGGGATGAAGACTTGAGTTTAATAAGTATGAAAAAGTTCTGGAGATTGGTCATATAATCATATGAATGTACATAACATTTCTAACCTGTATATTCAGAAATGGTTAAAATACTAAAATTTATGCTAAGTACATTTTACCACAATAAAAATAATTAAATAAATCTAGTTGTAGTGTAAATAGTCCAGGTTAGTGGCAACAGATTTGAGACCATTTTTACCTCAAGTCAAATGTTTATCATAAATCAGACCCACCTGGATTTGATATAAACTTTAATTTCTGTCACTTCCCACAGCGAGCACATGTCTCTTAATTTAGTAAAACTATAGCTGTAGAACAACTTAATTTCAACTTTTAATATCATTGGTTTTGCATATTTAGAGATCGATGTAAAAAGATTGTGAAAATGTTCTTCAAAAAATAAAGACTACATAATTTCATTTTACAAATACACTAAGTGGAGAGCATCAAATTTCCTGAGATGACAATTAAAAAAGGAACAGATATGGAGGATTAGAAATAGACCAATTATTCCCAAGGTGGGGCTTGTCCTTCCAGAAGAAATTTGGTAACTTCTGAAGATATTTTTGGTCATCACAACTGGGAGGTGTAGGGAAAGAAACTAGCATATGGTATGGGTAGAACCTTGTTTTAGGATACTGCTAACCATCTTACAATGCACTGGACAGGTCACTATCAGAAAGAATGATCTATCCTCAAATGTCAATAGCACCAAGGTTGAGAATTCCTGCATTTGAGTTCTTGTCTCTAACTTTGGCCACTCTTACTCCACCTTTGCTACAGCCTTCTCTTCTTCTGTCACTAGCTATTCAAGATTCTGATTTTCAAATAAATGAAAAGAAAGGGGGATGGAAAGTTGCATCAAAATAGAAGACCAGTGGAGTAGAGGAACGGGTTTGAGGTTGGGGAGTGAGAGATGGGATAAGGGAAGAACAGTGGAATGAATCTGACCTAACATTCCTGTGTACATATGTGAATATACCACAGTGAATTTCCCCATTGTGTATATTCACAAGGCACTACTTTAAAAAGACAAATAGCAGAAATCTCAGTAGAGTGGAGGAAAGGGAACAGGTGGAGGGAGGAGGAGAAGGAAAGAGGAAGTACTAAGGACTGAATTAGAGCAAATTATATTCTATGCTTTGATAATTATATCAAAATGAATCCTAATGTTATGTGTAACTAAAAAGAACCAATAAAATTTTTGAAAAAAAAAAAGATTCTGTTTTTAGCCCATTTCTCTTTTCTCTTAGGGATATCATCCATAACCATGACTTCAACTACCAACTCTACATCGCTGACTCCCATATCATTATGTGTTGTACCGACTATTCTTCTAGCAATCACTATCTCAATATTTCTTCACATCTTTTCATTAGGCTACTGCTATACCTGATTTTTGTGTCTTTATTAGTAGCATCTGATACAAAACAGTAGGGTTATTTATTTCCCAAACATTTACTGAGTACATAATTTGTGTAAAGGGCTGTGGTGGGTACTTGGATGAAGGTAGCAATGATGGAAATGGGAGGTAGTTATGATAGTGAGTGATTTTAATGTATTATCCCTAATTATGGCAACAGATTTGCAAGAAGAGATTATTATGCTCTGGAAACCAAAACTTGAAGAATTTAATTAATTACTTAAAGACCACGGAGCTTGTAAAGGGCACAATTTTATTTCCAGTTCTCTTTTGATATTGAGTATTGAAATCTGTCATTTAAAAAAAATCAAAGGTGGTGCTGGAAAAGTATGGTCTAAAAAAAGTGGACTCGGAACTGGGCTATTTGAATGATGAAGGTCTAAATCCAGAAGCCTTTTCTTTTAAGACACACTGTACCTTCTTTTAGTTAAGACTTATCATATATACGGCGTACCACCTATAGTAAGATAGTCATTATTTTCCATGGCTTTAAGAAAGAAAAAATATTGCCAATTAAAGTATGGAATGCTATCAATTGTCAAGTCTCAAGAGAGTTCCCAGTTATTGAAACGTGGAAAACAATATAGTAAGCCTTCAAAGCTTACACATTTGTTAAAATATAAAGAAAAAGCGATTTTGGATTCTGTGATATGGTGACTTTATTTCATATATCCATTTTCCATGATCAATGTGCTGTTTTGCACTCTAGTCAACCAGTCAACATGTATGTATACTGCTTTTTAAATGGTTGTAATTTTATGGCTCTGTGATGTGCATCCGCAGCTGGATTGTAAAGCTCTAAAGTAAATCTGCGTGACGCTCTCACACACAGACATCGATAAACCATGCAGAATTTTCCACTTAGAGGCAAATCTGAGCTTCTCGCATAGATTGTATAGTTACATTTGGAGGCGCTAGGGTAAAACATCATATTAAAACATACGCAGTTTTTTAAGTCTCTTCCTGGTAGAAACGTTAAAGTGGGGTGGGGTACGTAGCGGGGTGGAGGTGCGGGGGCGGAGAAGGGATATACGTCTCAGGATACAGGAAATACGGTAAGAGGAAAAACGGGGAGGAAGCCAGCTGGTTCCTGAAGGGGATCCGCCGCCATCTCAGGTCTCTCAGCTTTGCCTGGGCCCATCGGAGAAAACTGTCGCTCGGGTCCTATAACACTTATGGGGGACCAACCTTGTGCCTCCGGGAGATCCACACTCCCACCCGGGAACACGCGGGAAGCCAAGCCTCCCAAAAAGCGCTGCCTTCTCGCTCCGCGGTGGGATTATCCGGAAGGAACTCCCAACGGCGGTAGTACCGATCTTCCCTCCGCACCTCCTCCCGCATCTGCCGGCCTGAAGTCGCACCCTCTTCCTCCGGAGAAGTAGTGAGATACACATTTCCCACCCGAAACCAGGTCAGAGTCTTTCGTTTTCATCTGGGTCACCCAGGCTCTCCGAAGCTTAATTACGTATTTCCATGTTCTTTCCGCAATTTCAAAATAGAAGAAAGAACATGCAGGCACTGAAAAGCCCTTTCACAAGATATGTTTGTATGAAGTGATGGATATTTGATGGCATTTAGTAGGTATTTTTAATATTTTATTTATTTATTTAAGTTTTAGATGGACACAATATGTTTATCTTTATTTATTTATTTTTAATGTGGTGCCGAGGATCGAACCCACGGCCTCACGCTTGCGAGACAAGCGCTCTACCATTGAACTACAACCCCAGTCCTATTTTTAATATTTTAGATGTGATAATTATAATGTTTTAAAGAAATAGGCTTGAATATTTTGATTTGCTTGAAAGTAATTCAGTGGGGTTAAGGTGTGGGGGCGGAGGATGAACAAAATTTTCTTGAGTTGATAAATTAAGCAGGATGATGTCTATATGGGGACTTATTATACTGTTGTCTCTGCTTATGTATGTTTTTTCAAAATTTTCCGTTTAAAAAGAACCTAGTTCAAAATAAAATTACAAGACTGTATTGAAGGCCTAATGCCTATGCCCTGCACTGTGCTAAAAAGAGAGGATTGTAAGGTGAGCCTTCAGAAGTATGTCTTTCTGTGTGTAAGGTGAGAGAATTTAATAAGGAAAAAAAGTCACAATATGATGTACAAACCCAAGTGCCATAATGTTTGCTTGTTCAAGATATTCAGGAAGTATGGAGGATGGGTCAAGTCAGTCTTTCTGGTAGTAATAGTGAGCCATCAAAGAGGAAGGGTGAGCTTTGGGTGGGCCTTAAAGGGTGAGTGACATCTGCCATGTGAAGGGAGATAGAATGCTTTTTAGGCCTAGGGTTTCCAGAACAAAAGCCTCAAGGTATGCTTGTTCTGGGAATAGCTTGGCTGTAATTGTGACTCTAAGAAGGACTAGCAGGTGAAGACAAGGCCCTAGGGCCTTGAACATGCTAAGGAAATAAGTATGTTTATTCCATAAACAGTGGAAACCACAGAATATTTTCAAGCAAGTGTTATGATTTGTATTTTAGGAATTTAGTTCTTACTATCAGAAAAGCAGTCTCCTATTTAAATGAGTTTTGTAGAATGCAAAATATAAAACCAATTTTGACCCAAGTCTCAGAGGTCCTTATAATCCAAAGGAGAGAAGCATCATTCCTCATCTATACAGTAAACCTTTGTGGAACATTTGCATTGCATAGGTATCGTGCTGGGAATTTATTTATTTATTTATTTATTTATTATTTATTTATTTATTTTATAGTTGGACACAATACCTTTATTTCACTCATTTATTTTTTTATGTGGTGCTGAGGATCGAACCCAGGGTCCCCACGTGTGAAACAAAAGCTGTACCGCTGAGCCACAACCCCAGCCCTGTGCTGGGAATTTTAAGAGGATGGATGACCAAGGCATAATGGCTGGTGCATAGCTGGAGTGAAACAAGATATTTGAGTAAATAAGTCAATGAATAAGGGGATAACTGACAACCATGGAGGCTCTAGACATGAGGTGTGGTTGTAGAGCATAGAAAAGAATGAGCTCTGTTTCACTTTTGACAGCATCTGATGTCATTCCATAGTTTTACTTCCCTCATTTTCACCTCAGTCCAGAGGGGTAATGAGGTACCATAGAATAGGCTATAGGGAGAGCAGTGCTCAGCTAGAAAACAAAGGAAGATGTGTAGACAAGAATTGCAGGAGCTACATAATTTCCCCTTAGTGATTCAAATTATTGAAAATTATAATAGTATTTGCTGAAGTTTTTATGGGCCATAAATAAGGGCTTTGCATATTTTAATTTGTTTAATCACAAGAACTCCACTAAGGAGATTTGTATAGGTCAAAGGAAGTTTGTAACTTGCCAGAAGTTATATAGCACTAAGTAGCTGAGCTGGGATTTGAACTCAGAATGTTTGGTTATAGTCTGTGCCCTAAACTGCTGTGGAATATATGCCTTCGGATACTCAGCAGAGAAACTGTTTTGTAGGAATATATCATTGAAATGTGGCCACAATGAAACTTAAGGAATCGAGGAGGCTACAGAAAAAAAGAAGTGGACAGTAATTGAAGTGATTTCACCTTAATTTTACTATTTTTCAGTCTTTGAAGGATTGCAGTATGACTCCATTTCCTTGGTGCATTCATAAAATAGTTCACCCAATGAAGACAATGAAGATTATTTACACTGCTACCCTGCTTTTTCTGATGTTCTGCACCTGGCAGTTGTGATTTCTAAGGTAATCTATTTACTATAAATTTATTAAGTAAAGGAGGAAAAAGAGTTGATTTTGACACATTAAAAATAACTACCCACCTGGGTGTGGCACACACCTGTAATCTCATTTGTTTGGAAGGCTGAGGCAGGAGGATTGAAAATTCAAAGTAAGCCTCAGCAAGTTAGCAAGGTCCTAAGCAACTTAGTGAGACCCTGTCTCTAAATAAAATATAAAAAGGGGCTGGGGATGTGGTTCAATGGTTAGGTGCCTCTGGGTTCAATCCCCAGTACTAAAAAACGAAAACCAGCCAAGTGAAAACCAAAAAGCTGGCTCCAGTGATAAAATTTAAACCATTTTCTACATTATATGAAGCGATATATACCTAATAATAATAATGTAGTCTGCAAGGGTTTTTTTCTTTTAGTTTTACTCCTAATTACAGTTTCTGTTGTTGCTGCAAAATGAATATTTTAACCATATTTTAAAATTTGTTATAAATGGGAACGTGATTGATATTTTCATATATTGATTTTATATGCTGAAGCTTTTCTGAGTTGTATTTGTACTAATTATTTATAGATTTTTAGATTATCTTTTAACTATAATGTGAATAATGGCAGTTTCTTCCTTTCCATTTTTTTTTAGCTTGATTTACTATGCTAGCCAGGATCTTTAATACAAGGAAAAATAAAAGCAGTGTAGAGTTTTGTTGCCTTGGTCTTGAGAATTTTATGAAAGTTTCACCCTTTTCAGTAGATTTTCTTTTTTGTGTTAAGAAAGTTTCTATTCCTAGCTTACTAAGAGTTTTAATTATGAATGGTTATGGGGTTTTTAGCCATGTGCTTTGTCTGTATCTACTTCCATAATTATGTTTTTTCCTCCATCAATATGATCATGTAATAATGTGATAAATTACAATAATCAAATTTCTCATGTATTTCCTGCTTTTGATTAAAACAATACTCACCATTGAGTATTTTGTTTTCTATTTTAATAATTTTTGCTTTTTATATTTCTCTTCTAGTTTCTTTTTGTTTTTTCTTTAATTTAAAAAATTTGACCTGTAGCTCATTAATTTTCTCTTAATTTCTAAAATAAGAAGTTAGGACTAAATTTTCGTCTACCACTTTAGAAGAATTTCACGTTACTATGTGTAGTATTTTTAATCATTCAATATTTGTTACTTTCTACCCTCTCTAATGATTTCTTCTTTGACCTATGAGGTATTTTTAAAAAATTTCTAAACATAGGTTCCTTTTTAATAAATTTTATTAATGATTTAAAAAATCATTAAACTCAATTTTTTTCTGCTTTAAAATTTTTTTTAATGTTGAAAACAACAACAAAGTATACACTGGCTGCTTATCCAATAGAATTTGTCGATATATAACTTTTATTTTCATTAAGTACATAGAAAAAGCATGGGCATGATATTTACTAATGGCATTCATTATTGCTGATTTTGATGCTTGTGTTTTAAACTTTTTATTTTGATTTAATTCCACACTTTAAAAACTATGAGAGGTCTGAGGATGTAGCTCAGTGGTAGAGTGCTTGTGTAATATGTGTGAGGCTCTAAATTTCAATCCCTAGCCCAGCAAAAAAATAAATAAAGCCTCTGAGAATATTGCAGAGGCTGGGTATGGTGGCACATACTTAGAATCCCATCAACTGGGAAGGCTAAGGCAGGACAGTTTCAAGTTTAAAACTGGTCTTATCAGTTTAGTGAGACTGTCAGCAAACTTAGTGAGACCCTGTCTTAAAACAAAAAAATAAGGAGGACTGGGGATGTAGCTCAGTGGTAAAGAGCCCCTGGGTTCAAGAGAATATTCCAAAGAACTCCCATAGATACCCTTTACCCAGGTTCACCAATTAACATTTTGCCACATTTGCTTTATCATTATTGTTTTCACCCTCATTCCCTCTCCCATTTTCATAGTAAGTTGCAGATATCCTTCCCCTTTACCTGTTAGTACTTCATTATGTGTTTTCTCAGAATGATGACTTTCTTATATGTAACCTTGGTACATGTGTCATAAACAAGAAATTTTACATTGTTCCAGTATTATTATCTATGTCATACTTTAATTTTACAATTATTCAAAAAATGTCTTTTATAACTATTTTCTTTTCTTGGTAGAAGTTACAATCTAGGATGATAATATCGTATTCAGTTTTTATCTTTCCAGTTCTTAATCTGGAATAGTCCTTCAATTTTTTTTCTTTCATGATACTGGCAATTTTTAAAATACAGGACAATCATTTGGTAGAATGTTCTTCAATTTAAGTTTGTTACATAAATTGCTTCTTATCCCAATATAATTTGTTAATATATAACTCTTATTTTCCTTAAGTACATAGAAAAAGCATGGGTATGGTATTTATTGATGGCATTATTGTTGATTTTGATTCTTATGTTTTAAACTTTTTGATTGAATTTCACAGTTTAAAAACTTGTGAGAGGTCTGAGGATGTAGATCAGTGGTAGATGAATAATATAGACATAATATTTAATATGTAATCTATTTAATATAGTAATATTAATAATATGATAATAATCATTGTTGGGAGGAATACTACAGAAATAATATTGTGTTGTTCTCAGGCCATCATATTGGTGGCACATGATGCTGGTGTGACCCCTTAGGAGTAACTTAACTTTGATTATTTAAGGTGTTGGGTGTTTTCCAGATTAACCCACTCTAAAGTTGCCATTTTTCTTTTTGTAGTTAGTAATTTTGCTGGGAATACTTTGAGACTATGTGAATATCCTGTTCCTCATCAAACTATTTTCCACTAGCTTTTGCATCCATTGCTAATTCTTGACTGAATTAGTTATTACCATGATGACTACAAAAATGATAATATTCAAACTCCATCTTTTTTACTACATTACTAGTTTAAATACTACTTCAAGGAAGAGCTTTTTTCTCCATGTATTTATTCATTTCTTTGAGCACAGATATTTAGTTTATTTCTCAAATAGGAATGTTGCTATCATTATTTACTTTAATGCTCAATTGGCCCAAATTAAGCCATTGACTGCCCATTCAAATTGTTTCCTCTGTCCTTTTGACATGTCCTATCATTTCATAGATATTTTAACTTACTTTAACATTTCTTTTCTTCCTTACTTTCAGGCTCATCTTGTATTTTCTACTCCATTGACCATTTCTCTATGGGACTCTGGTACTAAGAGATGGTATTTAGAAACTGAGGCATGGGTATATGGATCTTTTTATCTTAACATTTTGTTGTTGTTTCTCATTTTAATTTCGCTGAGTACAAACATTATTTAGTATTTGTTGAAATGTTTGCCTTATGTCCTTGAGAACATGATCAGTTATTTCATGTGTACCTGAAAATATTTTGTATATTCTGTTATATGTAGGGTTATATAAATATTCATTAAACTTGTTAATTGTGTTGTTTAAATCTATATCTCTACTATTTTTTTGTGCTAAATCTATCAGTTATCAAGAGAGGTAGATTTAAAATCTCCCACTGTGATTGTGAATTTGTCAACTTCTTGTAGTTCTGTCAATTTTTGTTTTGTGGAATTAAGGCTTTGTTGTTATGTGCATACAAGTCTAGAAAAGACAAGTCTTTTATTATTTTTAAGTGATGCTTTTATCTTCTTGCATTTAAAATCCAGTTTGTTTGCTACTAATATACTTTCACCAGCTTTCCTTTGTTTGGTTGCTTCTTTTTCAGTTCTCTTACTTACTTACTTTTTTGTCTTTCTTGTATTTTTCAGAAAATGTTCTGCCAAAAATGTCAATGCATTGCTTTGTTTCTAAATTTACTAGTAAGATTTATAATTATCATTAAGGTTAAGTTTATGTATCCAAATAATACTTTTCTTCACTAATTTTTTACTTCATAAAATTTCAACCCAATGGAAAAGTGGAAAGATATCATCAGTGTAGATTTATCAATTACTTGCTTTTTGCTGTATGGGTTTTCTCTTTCTGAATACACACACACACTTTTTTTGCTGAACCCTTTGGAAGTAACTTGCAGTTATTATGATACTTATCCCTAAATACTTCATCATGTCTCTTATAAAAACATGCATTTCTGTTATTGCACCTGAAGAAATTTGACATTGATACAATGCTACTATCTAATACATTGTCCACGTCAAATTTTCCTAGTAATATTTTTATAGCTTTTCATTTGTTCTGATCTAGTCAAAGATCATACATTTTGTTTAGTTATTGTGATTGTTGAGTCTTTTAAAATCTAGAATAGCATTCTTCAGTGTTTTGCTTTTAATTTTTCATGATATTGGCATTTCTGATGAGTCCAGGCAGTTGTCCTATATATGTCCACAATATGAACTTATCTGATTGATTTGTTACCACAACATCAATTTAAACATTTCTTTTTTTCTTTTTTTTTTTTTTTGATTCTGGGGATTGAACCCAGGAATGCTTAACCACTAAGCCACATCCCCAGTCCTTTTTAATATTTTATTTAGAGACAGGGTTTCACTGAGTTGCTTAGGGCCTCACTGAGTTTCTGAGGCTGGCTTTGAACTCGTGATCTTCTAATCTACTTCTTTTTTTTTTTTTTTTTTCTGTGGTGCTGGGGTTCAAACCCAGGACCTTGTGCAGGCAAGGCAAGCACTCTATTGACTGAGCTATATCTCCAGCCCATAGGTTGATAATTTTTAAGAGGCAAGTATGATCAAGTTCCTTTCCTAGTAATCTTGCTTCTTTGACCTGCTGGCATATCATTTTAATTCCTTCCATATTTTCTTGTATGTATTCTGTATTAGTTTTCTATTGCTATTATATCAAGTTTATCACAAATTTTGGAGCTCAAAACAGTACATTTATTATCTTATAATAGGTGAGAAGTCTGGTGTAAGTTTAATCAGAATGAAGTCAAGGTGTTGACCAGCTGTGTTCCTTTCTGGAAGCTCTAGGGGAGAATCTGTATCCTGCCTATTCAGTTGTTGGCAGATCCCAGTTCCTTGCAACTATAGATCCGGATGCTGTTTCTTTGCTGGTTGTCAGCTGAGGGTTGTTCCTGTCTTCTAGAGGCCACCTGCATTCCTTGGTTTATGGACCCTTTTCACCATCTTCAAAGCCAACTATAACAGGTTGAGTCCCTCTCACACTTAGACTTTCTCCATTTTCTTCTTTCATCATCTGTCTCTGACTCAGGTAGGAAAAGGTCATTTGTACCCATGGAATTAGATCACACCACCTATATAATCTAGAATAATCTCTAAAAAAATCCTTCACCTAATCACATCAACAAAGTTGCTTTTCCCTCTTAAAACAACATAGTCATGGTTTCTGGGAATTATGGTGTGGACATCTTTGGGTAGCCAGTATTCTGTCTACCATGGATTCCATTATAACAGCTAGCCATAACCTAACACCCAGTGTTTGAACCATTCATTCTTTCATTCAATCAACAAAAAATATGAAAGAACATCTATTAATTTGAGTATCTCTTAAATTTCAGGCATTGTTATAGGTGCCAAGGTTCCAAAAATAATGTATTTAATTCTCCCAAGAAGTCCATAAATGGTTTGCTTAAGTTCTGCAGATAGAGATTAGCATAACAATAAGAGTGTGTACAGGGCCATACCACCTAGATTAGAAGTATCCAGGATAGCCTCTTGTGTAGATCAGTTTCTCAGCTGAGTCTAAGAAAGGGGTCTAAGTATTAAATAAGGATAAGTAATGGTAAAGGGGCAAATAGAACTTTAAGTAGTGAGAATATAATGACCAAATATATAGAGCTCAAGATAGACTGTTCTTTTGGTGGGGGAGGGTTGGTAGAGGTGATGGTAGTTAAATCTACTAGTCATGTAGTTTCCTGCAATGTATTGACTTCTAGGCTTTGGTTAGGTGAGTTTGAAATCCATAGAGTAGGCTCTCAGGAAGGGCCCGGGCTGAACTCAGGTGAAGACTGAAACTGAAGTTCACAAATGGAATTTCTTCTTTTTTAGGGAAGTCTTAACTACGTTCTTAAAGCTTACCAACTGATTGAATCAGATCCACCTCGGTTATCTAGGAGAATCTCATTTAAGTCAACTGATATAGATGTTAATCACATCTACAAAATACCTTCACAGAAACACCTAGATCAGTTTGATTGAATAACTGGGAACTCTAGCCAAGCCAGATTGACATGCCAAAACCTGGAATGATTCTCAGGTTTCTGGCATCAGTATCAATTGAAATCACTATCTGAAATACAGAATAGAATAGAAGGAGCAGGTTTTCAATATGGTCGGTAAGATAGCTAGGTCGAAATTCCTGGCAGGCAGGTAAAAGGTCACAAGAAAGGTAAAAGATCAAGAGTTTTGATCATATAAATAGGCTAAGAAGCAGTCAGTATAAAGATGAAAGTTAAAACCAGAAGTGTAAATTAGATACTCTAAAAGAAGATATATGTATATAGAACAAAATTATGAGTTATGGAGAAAATTCTGGTGACCACCACCATTTAAAAATTATATAGAAGGTGGGCTTGGTGGTGCACGCCTGTAATCCCAGTGGCTCAGGAGGCTGAGGCAAGAGGATCACAAGTTTGAGGCCAGCCTCAGCAACTTAGGGATACCGTGTCTGTAAATAAAAAAACATAAAATGTGACTCAGTCATTAAGTGCCCCTTGGTCAGTCCCTGGTACCCCCAAAAAATTATATAGAAAAAGATGAATAGATTAAGGAGAAGTAGGATAATGGGAGAACCTGGGAAAGTTTGCTGCTTGAATTTAAAAAAAATGAATAACAGTGTTGTAAATGGTAGAGAATCAGTATTGAAGAATATTCATTAATTTGTAAGTTAAATTCATTGGTGAATTAAGCATGAATAATTTCTGTGCTGTTGTGAGAACAGAAGCCAAATTGCAGTGGGTTGAAAAATTATTAGGAGGTGCCAAATTGAGGCTAGGTGGTATAGATCACTCTTCGGAGAATATTTAGAGGAGAAGGAAAAATAAAAATTGGATGAGATTTAAAAAGTGAATTGGGGCTGTGGTTCTGGCTCAGAAGTAGAGCACTTGCCTAGCCTGTGTGAGGCACTGGGTTCGATCCTTGGCACCACGTAAAAATGAATAAATACAGTTATAAAAAAAAGTCTTGTATCTGTTTAAATTTTTTTAAAAAATATGAATTATAACTAAAAGAATTAAGAGAATATAAAAATAATGGTAGAAACTTGCTCAGGTTTTTTAGCTGAAAGTAATAAGAGGAAGAGAGTGATGATACAAGAGAAAACTATTCATAACTGAGAAAGAGGAAATAGGCCTGGTTGTTAGAGGGAGATGCAGTTACAACAGAAGAACTTAATTTCTTCTTTGGATGAGACTAGAGTAATTGTTCTTAATGAATGAAGGTGGTATAATCCTGAGAGGATGGTTTGAAAGTTTGTGAAAAGTGTTCAAGATCATCATAATGATTGGAAGACTTTCTGGCATATTGTGGGTAGGATCAAGATTGCTAAATGGCCTGCAATATGCAAGAGAGCCTGTACAAAGATTTTTCTACATCCCATAAAACCTTTGAATATCCTGTTTGATGTTCACGTAGGTGAAAATCCTATTTATATTAAATTAGGCCTTGAATTGAATGTCATGTCATCTAGAAACATTTTTAATATACACTGACTTTTCCAGGAGTGCAACTATAATATAAACCAAAATAAGATCTTACTTTGTTTTGTTCAGTATCTTACCAAGAATGTTGATCATTTTGAAAATCTACCCAAAATGCTGCTCTTGGATATTTAAGACATTAATAACAATACATCTACATCAGTCAGCATTTGTAGTTGCCACATTTTACAGACATTGAATTTATATATTGAAATACATTTTATCTCATTATAAATTATATGTCTTTTTCATTTTATAAATATAGATTTTTAAATTATTTTTTGAGTTTTACTTTAGTACAGTAAAATAGGTATTAAAATATTTCAAAAAGGGAGTGAGATAGGATTGAAAAACATTGACCCAGACAAAAGAATGAATGAAAATTCTGGTAAGTTTTAAGTAGAAATGCAGAGATTTATGAGAATGGCTTATATATCAGGCTTTGTGTTAGAGGTTGCCGTAACTAATTCTCAAACCCACCAAATACATTTCAGTCCTAATCGCAATCAACCCTTTTGTAACATTTAAAATTCTCTTTTCTATAACGTCCTTCTCTTCTAAGCTCTCTTTTTACATATTTGGCCATTGTTTCTCAATTTTCTTTCCTAAATAATTCTTCTCTTCTTGGATCCTTGGATTTGTGGATCCTGAATCTCCCTGTTTTAATACTTACTTCTGCTTGGCAGTATCACTCACTGTCTTGAGTTAAATTAAATGTATATGTGCAGATAATCCCCAAATTTGTATCTCTAACACAAGACTTTACACCAAGCTTCAGACTCATGTAAATTGCAAACTCTACACATGCTTCCTCAGCACCTCAATGGAACATGGACAACAAACAGTGAACTCTTCACCATACCAGCAGGACTATACACCTCTTCCTTATTCATGATACTAGGACACATATCATGTTTCTGCTCTTACTGCCATCATTTAATCTGTCATCAGGTTATAATGAATATTCCCTCAAAATTTCTCATGAAGTTGTCATTTCTATTCCATTTCCCAAATACTGGATTAGACCCTCACTATTTCTTCTTAAATGTGAATAATAATTTGTTAATTGCTTTCCTGCCTATACTACTGCCTATTGACTCTTGGCACCACCTCTGGAATGAATTCTTTAAAATAAATATCTAACCCTGTAATTTTCCTACTTAAAATACCTTGAAGATTTCCTGTTTTCTTTTTTTTAATATTTATTTATTTTTTAGTTATAGTCAGACACAATACCTTTATTTTATTTATTTATATTTATGTGGTGCTGAGGATCGAACCCAGGGCCTTGCATGTGCTAGGCAAGCGCTCTACTGCTGAGTCACAACCCCAGCCTGAAGATTTCCTGTTTTCTATGAAAAAGTCTCAGTATACCTGAAAAAATTCTTCATGGCACAGCTCAAATTCCATCCCAAATGTATGTAAACTTTTTAATATGAGTGCCTCTGAGGATATATTGAAGTTACTCTTATTTCATGCCCATTTATTCATAGAGATACCAGTGCCTCACATCTTTACCCACAAGTATACCAAATGTACATAATTATTTAGTCCTCCTCATCTATTATACTTTCAGGAAATTATACCTTGATATCATATCCTCTGATTCTAGAATAGCTTCCTCTTTGGTACTTCTGTGCATATTATTTGTACCTGTTTCCACAGAGAAAGTAACAAAATGGTGGATGCAAATTATTTATAATAATACCCTAATTCCAACTTGCTAATTGTGGATGTGAAAGAGAAGTAGAATTCTCATAGAACATGGTAGGTTTGTTTCTTCATTTCTGCTTTTTTTTTCTTTTTAGTACTGGGGATTGAACTCAGGGGCACTTGACCACTGAGTCACATCCCCAGCCCTATTTTGTATTTTATTTAGAAACAGGTTCTCACTGAGTTGCTTAGTGCCTCACCGTTGTTAAGGCTGGGTTTGAACTCGTGATCCTCCTGTCTCAGCCTCCCATTGGGATTATAGGCGTAAGCCACCACACCTGGCCATTTTTGAATTTTTACCACAATGGTTGTACATGAGAATGTGGATATCTTTCATAATTGGAAGTGTGCACATAACAGCAGGATCATGGTTCACAGTCTCCCTTTCTTATGGATAGGTCCTACAGGCATATTCTGGGGGGCATCCCATCAACAAGAGCTTTGTGAGTGGTGTGTTCTTTCTCTGAGAAGGAGGCTGCTTGTGTTGCCCTGCAACTCGAAGTGTTGATTACCACCCTGTGAAGGATTCCTGCACTAGATCCTTGAAAGCAGCCCAAGTGGAGAGAGGATATATATTCTCCTAGTCCTCCTTTTCCTCCTCGCATACACCCTCCTTTTTGCTTTGCCTCTCACTTCCTACTGTTAACCAGTTCATGGCTCTTGTTCTGTTGAAGAAAGCAAGTATCCTTTCTCTGCTTGTTTCTTTTGGGAAAATGCACCATGCTAGCATGATGGGGACACTCCACCCTTTCTTGAAATAAAGCAGAGTTAAGTAGAGACTACTTTTTTCCTACAAAAAATTCATCCATGTTACTTGCAAATGTAGAAGGTCCCTGGACATACTACCAGCAAAAGACCTGAAGGCTTTCAAATTCCTGCCAGGTGTGCCCTGTAACCTTTTCTTGACTTCCAATCCTGTGCACACAACAGTTTGAAATTGTGTGTACCTGCATACTATCTCTGCCATTTCCTCATGAACTCTTGTCATTTATTTCCACATGAACTCTCCCAGACACCCACCCACAGATACACCTGTAGGCACATGGGTTTCCCCTCCCACAAACTAAACCATCCCTACTGGCACCACACACCTAAAGACACACTGGGGCATGGCTTGGAACACCCCTTCCCCCTGCTTATATATCTAGACACACACTCCCATCACCCATTTGGTGTCTGAGAAAAGGTCAGGCCACCATTCTCTAGTTGAACCCTGGGCTTCTATGTAGCAACGTGGTCTCTTCTTACAAATGAAAAAAAGGAAGTTATCAACTAGGCCTAAAGAACGGGTAGAAAAGGTAAAAAGTTTAACAGCACTCCCCCCCCACCTCCAGTAAGGACCGTAAGGAGTCCTCTGCTGAGGCCCTGTTCCTTTGATGTGACCATCTCCAGCTCAGGTCAGCCTGCCCAGTCAGACTGGATTCAGTTGTTAGTTTCCTCATCCTAAGGAAGTTCCTCCCTCACAACCTGTGGCTTCAGGTTGCAGTGGCCTTTCCTGCCTGCATTGGCCTAGCCAGCTCAAGTTGCCTTCAGACCTTATCAAGGAATCCAGAGCGGTAGGGAAACCTTGAGCCAGGCAGCACTGTGACCAGAACTCGGCACTGTTCGAGCCGGCCTAGCATTTGAATCCTGGAGTGGAGTCACAGTGAGCCCCAGGATGTGTTAATTCTCTTTTCCTTCTTGCAAGCACAGGATTTAAGGAAGATGGAAAGGTGGGTGGGGGTGGGGGAAGCTGCTGGAACGGGGATTCCTGCAGTGTCTCCAGCCTCTGGTTTGTGGTGAGTTGGTTTTGGTTCTGATTTTGGGGAATGGGTGGGAGAGCTTGGTGGCCAGTTTTTTCATTCTCCTTCCCCCCCCCCCCCCCCCCCCGTTTTTAGATTACTTTTTTTTTTGAGATGGAAAGGGCGGGGGAGCATAATATTTGAAATTTGTGGAGCCATACTGCCATCAAGCGGAATGTGTTTCTGGAAAGTGGAGCTACCAGGAACACGCAGGAGACCAAGAGCTGACCCACCTCCACCGAGGGCGAACTTGCTCTGTGCTCATTCCCAGGAGTAAGGGCGCCCTGGCTCCTCTGCTAGGGAACACCCAGGAAGAAAAGGCTGGCAGTGGAAGGCCCACCATGGCTGCTACAGGCAGTGGCCAGGGACAGCTTAGCGTAAACCACGGGGTCCCCAAAACCTCCAGGTTGCTGTGTACCCAGCAAGGAAAGGGGTCTCCTGAAGTCAGTGCAGGGGCACCTGCAACTTCTCAGACGCCAGAGCCCACCGCCAGACTCAAGCTCGCACAGCAACCAGCAACTTCTCCTGGACCTGCCCTAAAATGGCGCTGCAGGAAGCTCCGCCCCCTGGGCTGGTTAGTGCAGCGTTGCTGCCTGCAGGGTCCCAGGGCCCCTGGACCTGCTGCTTTTCCTGGCTACAGCCCTGAGGGCAGGCAGGCTTCCCCCTGTTTTGGACCCCTGGTGGGGAGACCCTTGCTTGGCCAGAGTATGCTCGCTCCGGTCCTTGCTCTAACATGCCCTATCCACACCATTCAGGTGCCAGGCTGTTGGCACAAGGCAAGTGTCCTTTGTGCCTGGGCTTTTCAGAAACTATTTCCCAGAAATGGTACTGTATTAACACAACCAAGTCTCACCTTTCCATACCCCACCTTACCTTCATCTTTCTACCTTTGTAGCCTGAAAAACACCAAACATGGGACTAAGGTCACTTTCAGCCAGGCTTTCGGCCTGTCACTCTAGGCTATTTTGGGAATAAACCAGCCTTTCCTCTTTGTTAACTTTGGATTCACCACTAGCTTGGTATGTAGTCTTGGTGGAGTTTGTGTGCATGGCCAAACACCTCTTCCATTGGCCTGATCTGTCCTACCTGCATGCACCAAACCCCCTCCACTGGTTCTGCAGGATGTGGAGGTAAGAGAAAATAGACCTACACATTCCCCTAGGAAGCTGCATGTCCCTCCTGTACAGGAACCAGAGCATCTTGTTTGTGTTGCACTTCCCTTCTGGGTAGGAAACTCATTTTGGTCCAGGGACCATGAGTCTTAGGCCAAGGCTGTCAGGTGCAAGAATGGCTGCCAAGAATGAGTACACCATGCCAGGGAACCTGATGGGACAAGAAGGTCAGAAGGGGTACTCTCCCTGTGCCTCAATTCACCTCCCTCATAGGACCCCAGTCACTCCTTTGTACTCCTGGGGAGGTTGGACTCCTGGGATGGGTGGCAATTCATGGAAGGCTACAGGTATGCTCAGTACAATGCATTCTTTAACTGGCTGGGATAAAAGCATCCCTGGACACAGGCATGGGTAGCCATGCTGGCCTGCTTCAATTCCACACCAGGAGCAGATACTTGATTTGTGCTCAGTGGTTCTAGATCTACTCTGATTTATCTTTGGGGTAAGATGTAGGTGGTGGAAGAGGTAGGGTGATAGGCTAGATACAAGAAGCCCTGTGTCTTTAGAAGTGCTGGTGTTCTAGAGGCCTGTGAGTTATCCCCATTACACAGACCTCTCCTCTTTGAACCTGAGATGTAGGGCCTGCTGATTATTCACCCTGTAAATTAAATGAAAAGAGAAGGTGGTAGATAATGGAATAGGGATGTGAGTGGGTGGGTGTGTTTATGCAAGTATGCCTGTATGCCTGTGTGTGTGTGTGTGTGTGTGTAGAGAAGTCAGACCACAAGTTCAAAGATTTTCATATAGATAGGCCAGCTCAAGCAGTAGGACATGTATGAAGGGCTGGTTTGAATGACAGGCCCTGATCATCTTGTTCTGAGAGTTCCTTCAACTAACATCAATGCTCAGTTCCTGAAGATCAGTGTGCCTGGTGCATCATTCCCCAGCATGCCAAATATCTGCTCTATTCTTAGAGGTGTAGACCACAGAGGGAAGGCAGTGATCTCAACAAAGTAAGCTAGACATCCCAGAACATTAGAGTGCCCGGAGTATCCTGCAAACACTTCCAAGTGTGTATTCAAATTTTTGTCCATGCTTCTACTCTAAGATGCTGCTGGAACTATAGCAACATTTATATATAGGAAAAGAACCAAAAAGCCAGCAGCAAACACATCTGAAACAGCAGCCACATTTAAACAAGGTTCTGTCACCTCTCAACTACTGCGGACCTTGTCCTGTTCTATAATAATCAGAAGGCTGCCTCTCACACCTGCTTAGAGAAAAGTTGGGGAGAGAGAAATGCAGGAACCTAAACACACCAGTGATGGGATACCCCTTCTCAGGGTCACAGGTCTTTGTTTCACATTGAGCTGCACTTACTTCTCACCCTAAGCATGTCTATGTCCTCTGTTTATGCATGCATGTTTAAGCTGAGGAGAGCAGGTCCATGTACCCATGCTCCCATACTCAATCATAGGATATTCACCAATGGACCACTTGACTTGTCTATTCCTTCTATTGCTGCCCTTACTTGCCACTGACTGCTTGTTTTCTACTTCAATTTGGGGGAATATGTGGAGTAGACAACAACATCATGGGACAACAGGCCTCTATCTGGACAGGGTTAATACCCTGGCGAACCCAGGGCTGACTACTCAGCCCTGGCTAGTGGCTTTCTTCATCTCTGAAGCCACTGTAAGCCCCTGAGAGTACCACCTGTCCACTTATGACTCAAGGTATTCCAGGTCATTCTCTTGCCTTCTGCTTCACTATATTCTCTCCATTTTCCACTTGTTCCTCCTGAGGCTTTTCCTTCCTGTTCTGATTTTCCAATTCTTGCTTTGTAGAGATTGGGATCTGGCAGGAAGAGGCCATGGGACAAAGCAGGAGGATCCGGATAGAGAATTGAATGACTTCTGTGGAAATTATGATGACCCTTGTGGAATGGGGGAGGGAGGGGCCTCCTCCCTTCTAGCTGCCCTTGATTACCCTCCAGGAGGATCTTGTACCCCTTGTGTCCAGTTTATCCCCACTTCATGTTTCTTGTATTCCTGAGTATAACTATGTCCTTGCCCTGTGGAAGATGCAGGTGCAGTGAAGAGGGTCACTCTTTGGTCTATTGGGCAGCTGGAATGTGCTGATGACTTAGCCAGCTCATGGTTTCCACTGTGTCTTTGCAAAGTTCCTACATGCACACTCATGGGACATCTCTTGGACAACAGCATTGCAGGTGATGTGTTTTATTGCTAGCCAGGCCCAGACCAGTGTTCAGTGGAAAAAGGCTTGTTGGATATGGAGGGATGCACCATGCTAGCCTGTGTGGTATACTCCACCTTGTCTTGAAATTGAGCAGGGTTGAAGGACACAAGAGGCATCTCTCTTGTCTTACAAAAATAAAAAAAAAAAAATCTACTCACATGTTACATGTGAATGATAGAGGACCCTGGACACCCTGCCAGCAAAAGACCTCAAGGCTTTGCTCTTCTTGCAAGCCTTCTTTGGGAAGCTGGAGAAAGTTGCAAAGTCTGGCCAGGACTCACCAGTTCAGGGGGTGCACTGGGGCCTTTGCCTCCAGTCCAGTCCTATGCATATAACACTAAGAAATTCAGTTTGTACCTGCATGGTGTCTCTGCCATTTTCCACATGAATGCTCGCATTCTGATAGGCAGTCCCACACATATACGGACACCCATGGACAAACCTGCTCACATATGGACTTACCCTCCCATAGGCTCGACTGTCCCTACTGGCACAAGTACCCAAAGTTGCACAGGAGCCCAGAAACCCAGGGCCTGGGTTGCCTAGTCTCACACACACACACACACACACACACACACACACACTCTCTCTCTCTCTCCCATGACCCAGCTGGTATCTGAAAAATGGTCAAGCCACCATTTTGTGCACCAAGTCTTGGCAACAATGTAACTCATGGGACAACTCTGGCCTCCTCTTACGACACCTAGGCTCAAGGAGCTGGAGTAAAAGGGAAGTGTACTCAGTAGTCCTGCTTAACCAGCTACCCTGCAACTGCTCCTAATGGCTGTAGAGACAGAGGGAGTTCTCTCTTGAGAGGGCCTCTTCTGCTGGTCCCATAGTGAATTCTAGTGAAAGCCAGGCCAGCCTGTCCACTCAGATGGGTGAATTGCTAGATACTCCTCCCATGGAAGCTCCTGCCTCCCAATCTGTGGCTGTAGGTTGTACTTGGCCTTTCCTGGTTGCATTGGCTGGACCACCCTAAGACAGAGTGGTCAGTACCTCAATTTCCAAGTCTTGGTGAAAAAAACCCGAATAGGGTTTTGTTAAAAATATGAGCCAGAAAAATAGAAAATAGAGCTGAGGATGTGGCTCAGTGGTTGACTACTCCTGAGTTTAATCCCCAGTACCCCAACCACCACCACCACCACCACCATCAAAAAATAAGTAAATAAAGGCAATTGGTGGGCTCTCTGTGGTGATGTTCTTTATTTTATATCTTGATTTTATTAATGTCAATTCTTTTTTTTTTTCTTTTTGGTACAGGGTACTCTATACAGGGGTGCTTAACCAGTGAGCCACATACCCAGCCCCCCCACCCCTTGTTTTTTTTTACATTTTATTTGGAGACAGGGCCTCACTAAGGTGCTTGGGGCCTCCTGTCTCAGCCTCCAGAGGCACTGGGAATACAGATGGGCTCCACTACTTGAATGTCAGTAGCTTAACTGTGATATTGAACTGCAATTTTGTGAGATGTTACCACTGGGGAAAACTAAATAAACAAAACCTGGAATCTCAAAAAAAAAAAAAAAAAAAAGCCAGTCAGCACTGACCTGCACCTGGTACTGCTGGAAACCAGCAAGCATTTGAATCCTGGAGTGGAGTCACAATGAACCCCAGAATGTGTCACTTCCCTTTTCCTTCTTGCAAGCACAGGAGTTAAGGCAAATGGAGAGGTCCCAAGAAAGGGGGGGAAACAGAGGGCTGACTTGACT
The DNA here is from genome assembly GCF_048772815.1 of Callospermophilus lateralis. NCBI lineage: Eukaryota > Metazoa > Chordata > Mammalia > Rodentia > Sciuridae > Callospermophilus > Callospermophilus lateralis. Next base: position 40,882,052 of record NC_135325.1, read on the forward strand.
GCTAGCTCAGGATTTCTGTAGCTTCTGCATCTCCCTGGTTCTTGGTCAGTTCCTCTAGTAGGTTTGCAGATCCAGGATGGGGTACGGAGATTCTTTCTTGTTTTTTCCTTCTCATTCCGAGGTTTTAGACTGCTTTTTTTAAGCCGCAAAGGGCGGGGGGAGAGTGGAGTGGAGCGGCAGGTGGCGTCACGTTTGAGAAGTGTAGTGCTCTACCGCCATCAAGTGGAATGAGTTTCTGGTGAGTGGAGCCGAGTGGACACCAGAGCCCAGTCCAGCCGAGCTCCGTGCAGGAATCAGGGCCGGGCCGCGATCCACCACCGCCACTTGCCATCAACCCATGGCCACCGCGAACCAAGGTGGACGGTTACGCCCTGGCTGGCACTTGCCCCAGCTCATTCCAAGCACAAGGGACACCCTGACTCTTCCGCCAGGGAGCACGGAGGAAGAAAAGGCTGACAGTGGGCGGCCCTCCATAGCTGCCACAGATTGCTGTCTTGCCGGGAAGGAAAGGGGCCTCCTGGCCTCAGCGTGTGGTGACCTCAGGCAGGAACACCTGCAACTCTTGACCTAAGACCCCAGACCCCAAAGCCAGAACGGAGCCAGAACGGAGCTCAGTCAGCGGCCAGCGGCTTCTCCTGGGCCCGTCCTAAAATGGCGTTGCAGGAAGCTCCGCCCCCTGTGCTGGTTGGTGCGGCACTGCTGCCTGCAGGGTCCCAGGGCCCCTGGGTAGGGTCCCGAGGGCAGGCAGGCTTCCCCCTGTGCTTTGGACCCCTGGTGGGGAGATTGTCCTCGGCTAGAATACACTCATCCCAGTCTCACATCCCCATTGCACACCACCCTGGGCACCTGAGTACTGGAGCAAGTGTCCCTTCGCCCTGGGGTTTTCAGAAACTGTTTCCGCTAGATGGCACTGTGGTTCCACAAATGACAGTTACTCCTTTCCCTGCCCCCATCTAGGCTTTCTCTCACTCCTTTTGTAAGGTCACTTTCATTCAGGCTGCTTGCCTGTCCTCCCCTTTTTCCTTTCTCTCTGAATTCACCTTTTAGTAAGGGTACCTATGAACACTTGACCATCTATCCCCGTGTGTATCACCCCTGCCCCAACTCTTCTCGCTCTCCTGCCTGTATGTATCACCTCCCCCACCCCCACCCCCAGGTTCTGCAGGATGTAGAGGTCAGGGTGAGGGGACATACACATTCCCCAGGAAAGCTGCATGTCCTTCCTGCACAGGAACCTGGTCCTCCCATTTGTGTGCACTTCACTTGTCCTTGAGTAGTAAACTCCCTTGTGGCCAAGGGGGCTATGGGTCTGGGAACAAAACTGTCAGATCCAAGGACTGCTGAAATGGACACACCATGTGGCAAAACCTGGTAGGGCAGAGGTTAGGAGGCCTTCCCTTTACCCACCTTTTAGGTTCTAGGATTACTCAGTGATGTAACTTTGGGGTGGGATGCAAGTTGTAAAAAGGGGAGATAGGAGGCTGGATACAGGGAACAGGGGACCTCTAGTGAAAGTGTGGTAGGCAGGAGGCCTGTGAATTACCCCCACAAACAGTCCTCTTCCCTTTGAATCTGAGATGTGAAGACTGCTGATTATTCAACTTGTAAATCAAGTGAGAAGTGAAAGTGGTAAGAGGGTGGGAATAGGGTGAGTTATCTTTGTGCAAGTGTGCCTGTGTACTTCTGTGTACTTGTGTGTTTCTGTAGAGAAGTTAGACGACCAGTTCAATGGTTTTCGAGTAGACAGGCCAGCTCATGCATAGGAACTGAACGAAGGGCTGGTTTGAATGACAGACCCTGGTCATCTTGTTCTGAGAGTTTCTTCAACTAACTTCAATGCTCATCATTCGCCAGTGTGCCAAGGATCTGCTCTCTTCCTGGAAGTGTAAGTCACAGTGGCAAAGTAGTGATCTCTCAACAAAGTAAGCTTGACATCCCAAAACATAAGAGTGCCCGGCATATCCTGCAAACACTTCCAAGTGTGTATTCAATTTTTTTTTTTTTTTTTTTTAGAGAGAGAGAGAGGGAGAGAGAAAGAGAGAGAGAGAGAGAGAATTTTAATATTTATTTTCAGTTTTTCGGTGGACACAACATCTTTGTTTGTATGTGGTGCTGGGGATCGAACCCGGGCTGCACACATGCCAGGCAAGCGCGCTACCGCTTGAGCCACATCCCCAGCCCATGTATTCAAATTTTTGTCCATGCTTCTACTGTAGGATGCTGCTGGAACTATAGCAACATTTATTATGGGCAAAGAACCAAAAAGCCCGCAGCAAACTCGCCTGAGAACAGCAGCCGCATTTATAAGGTTCTGTCAGCTCTCAACTACAGCAGACCTTGTCCTGTTCTGTATAATCAGAAGGCTGCCTCTTACACCTGCTTAGAGAAAAGCTGGGGAGAGAGAAATGCACTAACCTTGATTACCAGTGATGGGATACCCCCTCTCTGGGTCCCAGGTCTTTGTTTCACATTGAGCTGCACTCACTTCTCACCCTTTGGCACAGTCGAGTTTGTGTATGACCTCAGTTACACACATCTCTGTTTAAGTAGAGATGTGCAGGTCTGTGCACTCACATGTGATCCACAAGCAAGGCTCGGTGGGCCAGACATTCTGTGTACCTGTTGCATCTGTTGTACCCTCCCTTGCCACTGGCTGCCTTTCCCACTTTAGCCTGGAAAACTTCAAGAAGGAAGTACCATCATCATAGTACAACAGGCCCTTGTATGGACAAAGTTCAACTGGGAAGCCACTGGATGCCCCTAGGGGTACCACCTGTCCACTTATGACTCAAGGTATTCCAGGTCATTCTCCTGCCTTCTCCTTCACTACTATTCTCCATTTTTCACCTGTTTCTCCCCAGGCTTTCCTTCCTGTCACTTCTGATTTTCCAATTCTTGCTTTGTAGAGGTTGGGTTCTGGCAGGAAGAGGCCATGGGAGAAAGGATCCGGATAGAGAATTGAATTCCTTCTGTGGAAATTATGATGACCCTTATGGAATGGGGGAGAGAGGGGCCTCCCCATTCTATCTCCCCTTGATTACCCTCCAGGAGGATCTTGTACCCCTTGTGTCCAGTTTGTCCCCACTTCATGTTTCTTGTGTTCCTGAGCATAACCATGTTCTTGTTCTGTGGAAGATGCAGGTGCAGTGAAGAAGTTCACTCTCTGATCTATTGGGCAGCTGGAATGTGCTGATGGCAGCCAGCTCATGGTTCACACTCTGTCTTTGCCAATGAAAGATCCTACACATTCATTTGGCATCCCATGGACAATAGCATTCTGGATGGTGTATTCTTTCCCTGGGAAGTAAGCACTTGTGTCACCCTGCCACTCTGTGTGTTAAGTACCAGCCTGTGTAGAGTTCCTGAGCTAGATCTTTGAATACCTGGGTTGGAATGAGAGTACTTAGTCTCTTCCTCCTCCTCCTCCTCCTCCTCTCATGGTAAAACTTTTCTTTACCCTTCACTTTCTTCTGCTAGCCTGGCCAGGGACAGTGTTCTGTGGAATAAGGAAAGTATCTTTCCTCTGCTTGTTGTTAATGGGTAGATGCACCATCCTAGCCCAAGGCCATGAGGAACACTGGACCCTTTCTTGAAATGGATCAGGGTTAAGGTCAATAGTAGAATTACTCTCATCCTGCAAAAAAATATCTATCCAGCCTGCCCAGAATCAGATTGGAGTAATTTCCTAGATATCTCCTCCCAGGGAAGCTCCTACCTCCCAACCAGTGGCTGCAGGTTGCACCTGGCTTTTCCTTGTTGCAGGCTGGGCCAGCCCAAGATAGTGTGGTCTATATCTCAATTTCCAAGCCTTGGTGAAAAAACCTAGGGTTGCTGTAAAAACATGAGCCAAGCAGCACTGTTACCAACACTTAGCACTGTGGAAGCCGCCTAGCATTTGAATTCTTGAATGGAATCACAGTCCCTTTTCCTTCTAGCAAGCACAGGCGTTAAGGCAAACTGAGAGGTCCCAAAAAAGGGGGAAAGGCAGGCTGCTGTCGGGCTGCTGGAATAGGATTCCTGCAGGGTCTTCAGCTCCTTGGTTCCTGGCAAATTTGGAGACTGGGGGGAGAGGTTCCTGGCCAGTTTCTTGCTTTCTCTCTCTTTTTCGCAGATTTCAGACTTTTTTTTTTTAAGACGGAAAGGGCGGGGGAGCATCATATTTGAAATTTGTGGAGCCATACTGCCACCAAGTGGAATATTTCTTTCTGGTGAGTGGAACCACTAAAACTAGAGTGAGGTTATAATCAGCTCTGCGCAGGAGAGGGAATGTATTTCTGAAGAGTGCAGTCCATCAGGATCACTAAAGCTGGATGGACACCAGCAATATGCAGGAGACCGGGAGCTGACCTATCACCACCCAGAGTGAACGTGGATGGTTATGCCCTGGCTGGCACTTGCCCTGGGCTCACCCAAGGCGCCCTGGCTCCTCCGCCTGGGAACACAACTGGAAGAAAAGGCTAGCAGTGGAAGGCCCGTCATTGCTGCTACAGGAAGTGGCCAGGGAAAGCTTAGTGTAAACCGTGCCATCTCCAGAACCTCCAGGTTACTGTGCTCTCCGCAACGAAAGGGGTCTCTCAGCCTCGGCCTCAGCATTGTGGCTACCCCAGGCAAAAGCACCCGCAGCTCCTTAGCAACTCCTCATGCAGGTCACCAGAACCCAAGGGCAGACCTGAGATTAGTCAACTTCCAGCACTGGGCCCGCCCCAAAATGTCGCCAAGGGTAGCTCCTCCCCCTTGGTTGGTTGGCACAGGGTTGCTGCCTGCAAGGTTCTGAGAGCTGGCAGGCTTCCCCCTGTTGTTTGGATCTCTGGGGGTCGGGGGGTGGGGGACCCTGGCTTGACCAGTGTGCTCTAGGCTCAGTCTGTCCTTACTGTCACATCCCTGTCCCACACTGTGGGGTACCAGGCTGATGGCTTGGGGCCTGTCTGTGCTTCTTGCGCTTTTCAGAACTTATTTCCCCTAGATGGCACTCCACAAATGACAATCATTCCTCTCCCTCCATTTGTTATCTGAAAAACACTCAGGTTCTTTTAGGCCAGACTACTGACTTACCTCAGGAAACCAGTTTGGAGGGAAACCAGGTTCTCTTGTTCTTCCTTCCCTTTTAAGTTATATCTTGTTAGGGGTCCCTGTGGACTGGGACTGTCCTTTTTCTTGTACATTGCCAAACCACACTCCACAGTCTCCTGGGTGCCTGGGTTGGGGTGGTAGGGTGAACAAGGGTATTGCCCTAGGAAGGTGCATGTCCTGTCTGGACAGCCACCAGGGCCCAGCCATTTGTGTGCAACTTCACTTCTCTCTGGGTAGCAGACTTCCTTGTGGACAAAGGACCAAAAATTGGGGACAAAGCTGTCAGGTCTAAGAAGGGATGCTGACATGGTTACACCATGCTACAGAACCTAGCAGACAGGGAGGTCAGGAGGGGCTCCCACATTTACAGGACTGGGGCCTTCTGGGAAACTGAGACAGTCTGAAGACACTCCTCCTTCAAACCCCAATTCTTGCAATCAAATCAGAAAGATATCAGACATGTTGCTCAGAGTAACAGGTATGAGTTTATTAGAAGGGATGGGAAAAGGAATGTTCTCAAGGGAGAGAATGAGTCCTTCTAGAGAGGAGAGGGACAGTATGTCTCTCCTGCACTCCAATTTTATTGGGGAAATACCAGAAAAGTTTCCAGAGTTTCACCCAGTTCCATCCATCTCCTGATTTTCGACTGGCAGGATATCACACTGTCAAGGCCCCACTGCCATGACAACTCTGTATGTCACTTTGGCTTGTGCTGACTGATTCTAATTGGATTCTTAACCACAAATTCTTACAGATTTTATGGTTAGGAGGAATTATCCTTATCTCCCTGAGTTTCAGGGTCTGGTCTGTGAAAAGGGTCACAAAAGTCTCCCCCTTCGAGGTAATTTAGATTCCACTTATGAACATTATTTGGGGCCTGCATTTCTCTGGCAGATAGCAGGTAGTTTGCCAAGGAATATGACATATCCTGTCCACTTAAGCCAGGTAGGACTTCAGTTAAATTGTTTCTTGGCAAAGGAAGCATGTGGGGATCAGCATAATGGGCCCATTTTATTGAATTATTCCCTAAACCTTATGCTCTCACCATTCACATTCATCTGTCCCCTATCATGGCCACCTCAGACCTTCTCCTTCACATGACCCCAAGAACTCCTCTGTACCCTTGGTGGTTAGAACTCTGAAAGCAAATGAAAGAATACAAAAAGAAAAAGAAAGGGAGACAGACCTCAATGGCTCAACAATGCTTTATTAAGCAGTGGAGGGGCATATTTTCAAGGGGAAAATGGCAACTGGCTAAAAATATGGTCTTTTTTAGTATTTATTTTTTGTAGTTGTAGTCGGACACAACAACTTTATTTATTTATTTATTTTTATGTGGTGCTGAGGATCAAACCCAGGGTCTTGCATGTGTGAGGCGAGTGCTGTGCCGCTGAGCCATAACCCCAGCCCCTGGTCTGAGTTTTATAGGGTTTAGCAGGGCCAGGTCATGGGAGGAGTTGGTTAGTTATTCTTGGTGGGCTTACTTTCCATGGGCAGGGGGATTCGGGCAGTTAAAGGAGATTGCTACAGGTCAGATTCCTGAGCTCCCTTTTTCCTGAGGGTTTTGTAAATCTCTTATTTCCTTCATTCCAGACTCTCAAATGGGTATAATGAGTTGGGTGACATCATCATATCTGCTACTTCCTGCTGAGAAGGGGCATCACTGGGACATGTTTTGGAGTCTGAAGGAAGAACAGAGCTTTCACATGTTCTTGGGTGGTGGCCTTGGAGATGACAGAGACACATTCTGTTAGAAACCTCTGAAAAGATTAGTGAAACATGGGCTGGGGATGTGGCTCAAGCGGTAGCGTGCTCGCCTGGCATGTGCGGGGCTGAGTTCGATCCTCAGCACCACATGAAAAACTAAAATAAAGATGTTGTGTCCACTGAAAACTAAATATTAAAAAATTCTCTCTCTCTCTCTCTCTCTCTCAAAAAAAAAAAAAAAAGATTAGTGAAACATGGAAGAGGGGAGAGAAATAAGATAATCAGGAGGATGGGGGTCAAAAGAGCCAAATCCAGGTAGGGAGTCCTCCCCACCACCCAGGGGTGGAGGAAATGGTTGCTAGGTTAGTGGCTTATTCCTTTAGCTTGCTCATCTTATCCCTTACTATTCCTGACTTATTAACAGAGTAGAAACATTCTTCCCTGAGGAAGAGACAGAGGCCACCTCGTTCTGCAGTAAGGATATCTAGACCCTGATGATTTTGCAGGATGACAGATACCAGGGAATCCAATTGATTTTGTAAAGTCAGTACTGAATCAGTGACCTATTGGATATTTTCAGTAACCTGTACTGACAATTTTTTTTTTTTTTTTTTTGTACCGGGGATTGAACTCAGGGGCACTTGACCACTGAACCACATCCCTAGCCCTACTTGGTATTTTATTTAGAGACAGGGTATCATTGAGTTGCTTAGCACCTTGCTTTTGCTGAGGCTGACTTTGAACTCAACACCCTCCTGTCTCAGCCTCCCAAGCCACGGGATTAGAGGAATACACCACCGTGCCCAACTCTGACAATTTTTTTTATAGTAGTGAATAGAGATTTCTAATACCACTGCTCTTGTGCCCATCCTGGAGGATATCTCTAGCACTGTGAAGGGCTCCCTTGCATCTCGTACACACCATTATTGGGATAGGCAAACTTTGGTTGTTAGGTAAAACATCAGTTTGAGGAGTACAGAAGACCAAGGTAGAGTGGCCAGTCCAATTTTTTTGGTAGACGGGTAAATATGAGCCTTGCAAAGGAAAATGCCTCAGAATTTTAGGGGGCACCAGGACTATGTGGCTGATACAAGTGAACGTCTTAAGTTCTATCCAAAGTATGGTTGTACTTTAGTTATAACTTTTTTGCTAGGTGTTTAAGACCGAGCTGGTCAAATTGACCTTGTTCCTATTTATTGCTAAAAGTCAGCTGAGTTTCCTCAGGGGACCACTTTTGGGAACTTGAGAGAAGCCTCTTAGCTCCTTTAGTGCCATCTGTCAGAATGGGTTAGGGTCTTCTTGACCATGTGGCTTCCTTTGGAAGCATCAGGGATGTTTCCTTCTCCAATGACCCTCCTTTTTGAAGCATGTGCACTGGTTGGCTTTTTGTTCTTCAGGGTCTCATTGATTTCCCTGATTGGGAGGTCATGTGGTCCAGAGTTGCAAAGCCCTTAGAGAAGTTTCCTTGTTCCCTGAGTTCAAGCTGACTCAGAGGGCAAAAGCCAAATATAGGCTATTTTCTCTTTTTTGGCCCTTTTATTTCCTTAACTTTAGTTTCTAAGTGTCTGCCATGGCCCATGCAGCGAATGAACAGTTCACTGAATGCAGGCTGTGAATCGGATTGAGAAAATTATAAATTATAGAAAGACAAAGTGAAAACAAGACTCAGTGGGTGAACCAACTCTGATAGGGTAGCTCTAACAATGAATGAGAGTCTGTGTGTTTATTTATATAGGTATGAACATCAAAGGGACCCACTGTGAACAGGCTTCACCACGAAAGGGCTTCTTCTTGAGGTAAACAGGATGAAGTTGAACAAAGCTCTATCAACAGGAGTCACCTTGCAAATGGGTGTTCCCTAGGCACTCTTGCATGGAAAATTTCCCAGAAGCAGTGTCTCAATGTCCAGGCTTATATAGTTCAAAGAAATGATTTATTTACTGCTCACAACATCCAAGCTTTGGTCCTAAACATCCAGTAAGCCAGTTTCACCAGTCTTAAAGTAAGAGTACTGGATTTTAACTTTAATGTTTATAGCTTTATAGTTATTTACCCCTTCTATTTAATTGTGGTCAGTATTAGTACTGGAAGTTAGCCTTACATAATCCTGTAGGTGATGGCCTGTTATCTAAAATTAACTTAGGTTGTTAGATTAGAAGTTATACTTCTGTAAGGCACTAACAAATAACAGTTAAGATTTACAAGGAAAATACAAAATTAAATTAGCAAGAATAAAAACATACTTGGTTTGTATAATAGCTAAGAACCAAGAAACATAATTTTTATAATCCCAAACCTTTACTTTAAACTTTAGTTTGAAGAACATCAGCTTGATAAAATGTTCTTCTAAACTTTATACTTTAAAGACTTATATACTTGGAGGATATGACAAAGAAGCCAGTGACAGTCCCATGATTACACTGATGTTCTTATATTAACCAAGTTTAGCTTTCAAAGAAAAGTTCAGAATTTTTAATGTAGTGTAATTACTCTAAAATAACAGTTGTTGTTTAACCAGAATTGTACAAAACCTAATTCCTTTAAAACTAGTCTCTAAGGAATAAAACTTGACAGAAGAAATTATCTTGATAAGAACAGATTATTGTTTTAAGAAATACTTGTTACTTCAGTCCATAGAGTATTAAACTTTGGTTTCTATCAGTACATTAATATTTGACCTTAGGGGAAAACCTTGAATAATTTTAACTCATTGTGCTAATTACATGTAACCAATTTAGTTACACACAAACTTATCGAAATTTACCTTCCACAAACTTTCTGTAGCTTACTTAGACATTCTACAACTTTTTCTTTTTCTTTCTATTTTTATACTAAAACATATTTCCATGCCTAGAACATCTCTTTTCTAGCCGTTGTTCACTTTTAAAATTCACATTCTGCAACAATTCTATGAAATTTCTGAATTTTTCCAATTACTCCTCTTAATAAGATGAACTATTTTATGCTATTTATAGTACTTTAATTGAAACACAGCTGAAACTTTTGGATTCTTTGCATAGAATTACACCTGTTAGAACTTTAACTCTTAGTAGCTTTGCTTTAGTGAAGACCCAGAAACAAAGCAATCTTTGACTTTTTTTTCAATTTATCAATTTACAAAAACACATTAATGTTTAAATATATCACCTTATGGAATTTAAGAATCAGTCGATGTTTAGCATTTTGACTTTGTAAATTAATCACGTCTCCTCTAACAAACACATTTATGATTAATCCCATTGATGTTTATGTTAAATCTAATTTACTCATTTTTAACTGTAAAAACCAAGATACCAGCACAGTAAACAGTACTAGCTATCTCTTCCCTGTTGAAGAAAAATCCTAGAAACAATGGATACTTCTAGACATTTTATGGAAACTAATACTCTGTTAATTGTCTGATCACCTAGAAAAACTTGAGTTAGTAATTTAAAGATATCTTTATTCTCATCTGTTTACCTAATTTAAATTGAACTTTTTTAAGTCATGTGAACAAAAAGGTATTTGGATGCATTTCTCATTTAAATTTTAATTCATGAGTGCTCATTTATATCTGCCAATTTTCATATCATGTACATGATATATGGACACAAGCACATATGTAGACATAACAATACAGTACACAAGGGTACACAAATACACAAAACAGACAAGAAAGAAAGATTTTGTAGCTTTTTATAGGATTTTTGTAAGAGGAAATTTTCTTAACATGTTTTAAAGCTAACCCTTGAAAATTGACCTCTGAACAAAAACAGAGTGTAAAAACCTCTATAGTTAGAGAAAATAAGACTGATCAGAAAAGATATTAATTTAGGCACACAGGATCAAATGTGAAATCACCATAAAAACATGAGCTCAAAAATATAGCATAAAAAAACAGGAATCTAATAAATAAATAAATAAACAAACAAAACAACATGGCTGTAATTGGTAAAGGAGTATGCAGAACATCTTTATCAGATCAGAATGCACTTTTGGGTCAGATTATTGTCAGTTTAGAATTGAAAGAATGAGAAAGCCCTGAAATTCTTAGGTAAATATTCTCAAAGTAGGGCTGGGGTTGTGGCTCAGTTGGAGAGCGTTTGCCTAGCATTTGTGAGGCATTGGGTTCGATTCTCAGCACCATGTATCAATAAATATAATAAAGGTCCATTGACAACTAAAAAAATATTAAAAAAAAAAGATTCTCAAAGCAGACTTGATCATTCCATTTTCCCTCCCTGCTCTAGTGTTTAGGGAGTAACTTGTTAAGAAAGCAGGTGATAGAATGCAAGAGTAGATAAGATAGCCAGCCATTTAGGCTTGCATTTAAAAGTGACACTTTATTTTCTTTTGGTGTCAGACTGGTTTTGGGCAATCTGCAAGCTTTGTAAGCCTTGGGGAGATAGAGATCTGGCAGAAGCTAAGAAGTAAGAGAAGCTGCTGTCTTGAACTAGAGAGGCAAAACTTCATACATAGGGCATTTTAACCATTTTTTCTTTTGTAAAATTAGTCTCTTAGGGTGTGGTCCTATAGTTTATGTTTCCTCCAGAGATCCTTTTTAATATCCTCAGTTGGTAATCAGACCAGATTGGATGTAGAAAATTTTTAGGCATCTCCTTTATCTCAACTGTGATTAGGTCAACCCCTGCTATTACTTTTGAGGACAAATAAAATAAAATAGAACATGGGTGCCTGTGCCTAGAATACTGTCTCTTTGGGTAGGGGACATCTCCCCTATCCTTGAGCCTCTAGGGGTCAGCAATTTCTGTTTTTTCTTCTATGACTTTTGGCTGGAGCCTCACTCAGAATGGAGAATACTAACTTCTTGATAACTATTTTAATTTAAGGGACCATATTTGCCAGCTAGTTGTACCCTTAAAATTTCTTACATGCTCCCTTTGTCCTTTTAGGCCCTCATACTTACAGGACTATGATTTCATATTATGCTCCTCAATTTGAAGTGGGAGGCAAGCCTGTTAGTAATCTTGGTGATGTCTCCACTAGAGAAAATAAATAATTTGGACTCCTGAACTAGGACAGGTGAGGGGTAGTTTAACTTTTAACTAATGGAGACAAATTTTCTGGTTGTTTTCTTGCCAGATAAGGGGAGTACAGAACAAAATGTGTCTTATGAGAGTCTATAGAGAGGGTAGTCTGATTTTGAAGCTACAGGAGCTCTATCTTGAGAATCTCTGTTTAAGAGGCAGACAGTATGGACAGAATTGTGTAGAAGCATTTCCTTTTTTTAATATTTATTTTTTAAGTAGTTGGATACAATACCTTTATTTTATTTATTTATTTTTATGTGGTGCTGAGGATCAAACCCAGGTCCTCGTACATGCTAGGCAAGTGCTCTACCACTGAGCCACAACCCTAGCCCAGGGAGAAGCATTTCTGAAGAGGAAGAGATTGCTTGGCTCATATTCTGGAGATAAATGGGTTACCTCTTTCCCAAAGACCTCAAATCAGACAAAGATTTTATCTAAGGATCCAAAATTTATTGAGTGAGGTGCCCTCTACCACTGGGTCAAGTCAGTCAGAAACAGAGAGACAGAGGTTGATATTTGGTACCCCTAAGGGCTGTCAGATTAGATTCAGGACATGAGACCTTCATGCAGTACCAGAGAGTGGCCCCAGCCAACTGCCTTCAATTGTCTCAAGCCTTCCTCCATCCCATGCATTCTCATACAGAAAAGAAACTGAAGCAAGTCAGAACTGACATTCCCAATACCTGGATGAAGGGGGATCTAACACACCTCTTGGCTTTTGACTGACAGCAGGGTGACAGCAGATTTTCAAGTCCCCACTGTCATGGCAACTCTAAGTCACCTTGGCCTATGCTGACCAGTTCTAATTGGATTTCTAACCATACATTCTTACAGGCTTTATCTCCTAGAGTTTTAGGATCTGGTCACAAAGGTCTCCTCCAGGGAAACTTGAGTTCTTCTTTGGGCCTGCATTTCTTCTGCAGTGAACAAGTAGTTTGCTAAGGAATGTGACATCACAGAGGCCAGGCAGGACTGCAGGTAAATTGCTTCTTGGAAAAGCTTCCTGAAAAGGCTGTGGGAGTCAGCACAGTGGGCCTATTTGATAGAATGATTATACACAACATTTAGCTTTTATAATGTCACAAATATCCTCATGAGCTGTAGTTAAGATGTCTAATGCCATTTGATTTTTGTAAAATACTTTTCCTTTGACATTACCTCTGTGTTAAGTAGAGATCCCTTTATCTGTGTCAGTTAGGGCTTTCTTAATTAAGTTGGTTAGGACTTTCCTAAGTTTGTTAGGACTTTTATATGCCACATTACATCTTTTAGACCAATATGAGGAATAAATATTGGGGCTACATAATTGTACTAGCAAACACAGAGACATAGATAAAGCCTGCCTATTTAGGAGGTTAGGAAGCTTTTTAGGTCTCAAACTGACTCAGAAAAAAGCTTGTGACTCTGACAGTCTCCTTTGATAATTATCAGGCATTCCCTTCTATGAAACTTTCCTTTATAACCTCCAGGTTTACTTACTTTTAGTGGGGGTTCATCTGCTATTTCAGGGGCAGTAAATGAAGAAGAGGGCTGAGGATCAGAACCTGATTCAGGGTGTTTATGGAGTGGGGACTCAGCGAGAATAAATTGTATAGCAGAGCAAGGTTGGCATGAGGGCTTTGAGTGAAGGTAAAAGAAAACTTGGACGTACGGAACCTGAGGGCATTTGACATTTCATTGGAGGAAACTGTCTAGTCTTGGAGGGTTTGGGTGTCAAAGGTCCTAAATTCCAAATTCAGGCAATTGACTTAGGTTGTATAATTTAGATTGCAGCAAGATCTGGGTACTCAGCCTAATAAGGTATTTGATTTGAGGTCAGGTTGGAGGTGGAGGATTTTGAAATTTTTAATGAGATAACATAAGGGCAGTCCTGTGGGACAGACTGGTTAGTCCCATATTGGGGAGGTTTGACCAGGGTGATGGTCAAGATCAAAAAGCATTCCTTGATGTCTCCCATTATTGGACAGAATTCAACTGGAGAATGAGAGGGTGTCCCCTTCTTCAATCTCAACAATGGAGGACCCTTGGGGTCTGAATACGCTAAAAGATGAGGGTCTCAGGCAGGGTTCCTCTGCGAGGGACTGGAAGGGATCTTACCTTTCTGAAGAATGAGAATGCCCATGTTCCATGTGGGAACAAAATGGCAGAAAGTAGCTTCTGATCTAGAGGTCTGAATACATAAGTGAAGGAAGGAATCAGAGATGATAGAGTTAGAAGGAGGATGCCTCCAATATTAATAAAGGACCTGATACAGAGCCTTGCTCCATCTATATGATGATAAGGCAGCAAAAATCTAGCCCAGGACTGAGATCAATTTTGGGTTGTGTACTGGTTACCACTGCACAATAGTGAACTTGGAGAGCATGAAGGGCCTCCTTCTATCAAGAGAAAAGATGGAAAGAAATGGAAGGGAGATGAGAAGAGAAAAGATAGAAGTTTGTTAGGGCAGGGAGGGGTAGAGAGCTCCAAACCCCTACCTGGGCTTCAGCACCAAATGAAAGCATATGAAAGAGAATACAAAAAGAAAGAGAGAAGGAGACAGACCTCAACGGATCAGCGGTGCTTTATTAAGCAACAGAGGGGCACATTTTCAAGGGGAAAATGGCAACATGCTATAAGAAGGGTCTGAGTTTTATAGGGCCAAGTCATGGGAGGAGTTGGTCAGTTAGTTTTGGTGGACTTACTTTCAGTGGGCAGGGGGATTTTGACAGATAAGGGAGATTGCAACAGGTCAGATTTCTGAGCTCCCTTTTTCCCTGAGGATTTTGTAAGTCACCATTTCCTTCCACCTCCAGAGATGAGTTTTCTTTGTGACTTTCCTTGGAAGTCCACTAGTGTGATCAGTAGAATGCGTTGTCTCAATGTTTAGGATCTACATGGCCCTGGTCATAGGAATGGGAAGCCCCAATGGCAGGTTCCAGTTTCATACTTGAGAAGGTGCCTGTATCATGCTGTATCATGCTCAGTGTTTCTAGGTCCCCTGTGTTTTATCCTTTAGATGGGTTAGAGGTTGTGGGGGAGTAGAGGTGGGAGGATGGATGCAGGGACTCAGTTATCTTCAGTGAACATGGGTGGGGGGTCAGAAGGCCTATGAGTTATCCCTCATAACCACTTGATTTGCCTTTTCCCTCCATTGTCCCCCGTTACTTGCCACTGCCTACTGTTTGTCCACTTCAACCTGGGGGACTGCAAGGAGGAAGACAGCAGCATAATGGCACAATAGGTCTCTGCTCATACATGGACCTTCTTTCTGAACTAGATCTCTGAGTTGACAGATTATTCCCCCTTGAAATTGAGCAGGGTAGGAATGAGCAGCAGGGGTGTGTTTTGGTGCAAGTGTATCTCTGTTCCTCTGTGTGTGTGTATGTGTGTGTGTGTGTGTGATGTTAGACCACCAGTAGAAGGGTTTCCGTGCAGACAGGACAGCTCCAGTAGTATAGACTTTATGCATGGTCTGTTTGAAGTTAAGCTCTGGCTACCTTGTTGTGAGGGTTCCTTAGGCTCCTCTCAATGTTCAGTGCTTGAAGAGCAGCCTGGTGTATCATTATCCGTTATGCCAAATATTTCCTCTTTCTGGAAGTATAGCTAATAGTGGGAACTCACAGATTCATGAGTAAAGTCACCTTGACTTCACAGAACATCGCAGCACCCAAGAATATCCTGAAAACACTACCAATTGTGAATTCAAACTTCTGTCCATGCATACTACTACTACTTTACTGGACCTAAAGCAACATTTAAATGTGGGAAAAGAAACAAAAAGCCAGCAGTATACACACCTATGAACAGGAGCCACCTCCATCCATTGTCCTACTGTGGATCTGTCCTGCTCTGTAGTAATCACAAGGTCAAGGTCACCTATAGCACCTGTTTATAGAGAAAAGCTATGGAGAAAAAAATACAGGGAGGTGGACATGCAGGTGGTAGAATTCTCCCTCTCTATGTCACAGGTCACCTTTTTTTTTTTTTTTTTTTTTTCACACTGAGCTGCATTCACTTCTCACACTTGGAGATAGCTGAACTTGTCCATGTCCTCAGTTACACACATCCTCATTTAAGCTGAGGTGAGCAGGTCTGTGCACCCATACGCCCTCATTCACATACAGGCATTCCACAAGCCAGGGCTCAGTGGGCTGGACCGCTCAACTTGACTGCTCCCTCACTTGCCACTGTGTGCCTGTTTTCCCAGTTCAGCCTTGGGGACTGCAAGGAGGAGGCAGCAGCATAATGGCACAACTGGCCTTTAACTGGACAAGGTTCATACCTTGGCCCCCTCTGCTTGTTGCTTATGGAAGATACACCATCATAGCATGACTGGGACACTGGACCCTTTTTTGAAATGGAACAGGGTGAAGAGTCACCAGTAGAGATCCTCCTACCCTGCCCAAAACACTTCTTCCATGGTACTTTTATTAAAGAAAGCAGTTCCCTGCACACAGGGCCAGCAAAAGACCTCAGGGCTTTATTTTTCTTTCAAGTCTCCTCCCCAGGGAAGCTGGAAAATTGCAAAGCCCAGCTAGGAGGCACCACTTCAAAGTGTGCCCTGTGGCCTTTTCTTCCTTCCAATCCTGCACATACAACAACATGGAATTCAGTTTGCATCTGCACACTGTTTCTGCTATTTTCACATGAACATTCCCACTCAGGCAGGCACCCACAAACACAGACACCCATAGATACACCTGTACTCATACTGGCTTCCCCTCCCACAGACTCCACAATCTCCACAGGTGAACAGACCCAAAGACACACTGTAGCACAGAAGCCCAAAGCCTGGGGCACCCCCTTTCCTGCACACACATCTCTCTTTCTCTTTCTCTCTCAACATACAAAGTGGTATGGCCTCCACCCGAATCCTCCTCAGGCCTTGGTGGAAAAACAAAACAGGGTTGCTCTAAAAACATGAGCCAAGCAGCATTGTGACCAGCACTTGGCACTGTGGGAGCCAGCTTGGCATTTGAATCCTGGAGTGGAGTCACAATGAGCCCCAGGATGTATCACTTTCCTTTTCTTTCTTGTAAGCATAGGAGTTAAGGCAAATGAATAGGTCCCAAGGAAGGGGGAAAGGCAGGGTTGCCTCAGATAGGGGTGTGTGTGTGTGTAGAGGGTGGGGGAGACTGCTGGAACAGGATTCTCTCAGGATTTCCAGCCCGCTGGTTCCAGTTTGGAGATGGGGGTAGAGCTCATTGGCCTGTTTCCTGCTTTCTCTTTCTCCTTCACAGGCTTTAGATTTCTTTTTTTAAGACCCAAAGGGCGTGGGGAGCATTTTATTTCCGATTTGTGGAGCCATACCACCATCAAGCGGAATGTTTCTAGAGCTTGGAATCCACCAGGGCAGCAGAGCTGGGTCTACACACCCAACATGCAGGAGACTAGGAGCCGAACGTGGACAATTATTCTCTGGCCGGCACTTGCCCTGGACCCATCCAAGGCGCCCTGACTCCTCTGCCAGGGAACACACAGGAAGAAAAGGCTGGCAGTGGAAGACCCACCATGGCTCCTACAGGCAGTGGACAGGTTTACAGTTTAGCATAAACCACACGGTCCCCAAAACCTTCAGGTTGCTGTGTTCTCAATAAGGAAAGGGGCCTCCCGGTCTCAGCATAGTGGCTACCCCAGGCAGGGGCACCAGAGCTCCTCAGATGCCAGACCCCAAGGCCAGAACCAAGCTCAGTCAGCAGCCAGCAGCTTCTCCTGGGCCCGCCCTAGGCACCCTAAAATGGCGCCCTAACTAAAATGGTGCCCTAAAATTACAGCTCCACCGCCTGGGCTGGCTGGTGCAGCTCTGCTGCCTGTAGCTTCTCAGGCCGCCCCCCACACCCCCCCATCAGGTGCTTTGCATCACTGGTAGGGAGACCCTTGTTTCCCCAGAGTATGTTCACTCCAGTCCTTGTTTTCACATCCCCATTACACACCACCCAGGGCACCTGAGTACTGGAGCAAGTGTCCCTTCTGCCTGGGGTTTTCAGAAACTGTTTCCGCTAGATGGCACTGTGGTTCCACAAATGACAGTTACTCCTTTCCCTGCCCCCATCTAGGCTTTCTCTCACTCCTTTTGTAAGGTCACTTTCATTCAGGCTGCTTGCCTGTCCTCCCCTTTTTCCTTTCTCTCTGAATTCACCTTTTAGTAAGGGTACCTATGAACACTTGACCATCTATCCCCGTGTGTATCACCCCTGCCCCAACTCTTCTCGCTCTCCTGCCTGTATGTATCACCTCCCCCACCCCCACCCCCAGGTTCTGCAGGATGTAGAGGTCAGGGTGAGGGGACATACACATTCCCCAGGAAAGCTGCATGTCCTTCCTGCACAGGAACCTGGTCCTCCCATTTGTGTGCACTTCACTTGTCCTTGAGTAGTAAACTCCCTTGTGGCCAAGGGGGCTATGGGTCTGGGAACAAAACTGTCAGATCCAAGGACTGCTGAAATGGACACACCATGTGGCAAAACCTGGTAGGGCAGAGGTTAGGAGGCCTTCCCTTTACCCACCTTTTAGGTTCTAGGATTACTCAGTGATGTAACTTTGGGGTGGGATGCAAGTTGTAAAAAGGGGAGATAGGAGGCTGGATACAGGGAACAGGGGACCTCTAGTGAAAGTGTGGTAGGCAGGAGGCCTGTGAATTACCCCCACAAACAGTCCTCTTCCCTTTGAATCTGAGATGTGAGGACTGCTGATTATTCAACTTGTAAATCAAGTGAGAAGTGAAAGTGGTAAGAGGGTGGGAATAGGGTGAGTTATCTTTGTGCAAGTGTGCCTGTGTACCTCTGTGTACTTGTGTGTTTGAGTACAGAAGTTAGAATGAATGAAGGGCTGGTTTGAATAACATACCCTGGTCACCTTGTTCTGAGTTTCTTCAACTAACTTCAGTGCTCATCATTCTCCAGTGTGCCAAAGGATCTGCTCTCTTCCTGAAGTGTAAGTCACAGTGGGAAAGTAGTGATCTCTCAACAAAGTAAGCTTGACATCACAAAACATCAGAGTGCCTGGCGTATCCTGCAAACACTTCCAAGTGTATTTTAAACTTTTCTCCATGCTTCTACTGTAGGATGCTGCTGGAACTATAGTAACATTTATATATGGGAAAAGAACCAAAAAGCCTGCAGCAAACACGCCTGAGAACAGCAGCCACATTTATAAAAGGTTCTGTCAGCTCTCAACTACAGCAGACCTTGTCCTGTTCTGTAGTAATCAGAAGGCTGCCTCTCACACCTGCTTAGAGAAAAGCTGGGGAGAGAGAAATGCACTAACCTTGATTACCAGTGATGGGATACCCCCTCTCTGGGTCCCAGGTCTTTGTTTCACATTGAGCTGCACTCACTTCTCACCCTTTGGCACAGTCGAGTTTGTGTATGACCTCAGTTACACGCATCTCTGTTTAAGTAGAGATGTGCAGCTCTGTGCACTCACATGTGATCCACAAGCAAGGCTCGGTGGGCCAGACATTCTGTGTACCTGTTGCATCTGTTGTACCCTCCCTTGCCACTGGCTGCCTTTCCCACTTTAGCCTGGAAAACTTCAAGAAGGAAGTACCATCATCATAGTACAACAGGCCCTTGTATGGACAAAGTTCAACTGGGAAGCCACTGGATGCCCCTAGGGGTACCACCTGTCCACTTATGACTCAAGGTATTCCAGGTCATTCTCCTGCCTTCTCCTTCACTACTATTCTCCATTTTTCACCTGTTTCTCCCCAGGCTTTCCTTCCTGTCACTTCTGATTTTCCAATTCTTGCTTTGTAGAGGTTGGGTTCTGGCAGGAAGAGGCCATGGGAGAAAGGATCCGGATAGAGAATTGAATTCCTTCTGTGGAAATTATGATGACCCTTATGGAATGGGGGAGAGAGGGGCCTCCCCATTCTATCTCCCCTTGATTACCCTCCAGGAGGATCTTGTACCCCTTGTGTCCAGTTTGTCCCCACTTCATGTTTCTTGTGTTCCTGAGTATAACTATGTCCTTGCACTGTGGAAGATGCAGGTGCAGTGAAGAGGGTCACTCTTTGTTCTATTGGGCAGCTGGAATGTGCTGATGACTTAGCCAGCTCATGGTTCCCACTGTGTCTTTGCAAAGTTCCTACATGCACACTCATGGGACATCTCATGGACAACAGCATTGCAGGTGATGTGTTTTATTGCTAGCCAGGCCCAGACCAGTGTTCAGTGGAAAAAGGCTTGTTGGATATGGAGGGATGCACCATGCTAGCCTGTGTGGTATACTCCACCTTGTCTTGAAATTGAGCAGGGTTGAAGGACACAAGAGGCATCTCTCTTGTCTTACAAAAATAATAATAAAAAAAAATCCACTCACATGTTACATGTGAATGATAGAGGACCCTGGACACCCTGCCAGCAAAAGACCTCAAGGCTTTGCTCTTCTTGCAAGCCTTCTTTGGGAAGCTGGAGAAAGTTGCAAAGTCTGGCCAGGACTCACCAGTTCAGGGGGTGCACTGGGGCCTTTGCCTCCAGTCCAGTCCTATGCATATAACACTAAGAAATTCAGTTTGTACCTGCATGGTGTCTCTGCCATTTTCCACATGAATGCTCGCATTCTGATAGACAGTCCCACACATACACGGACACCCATGGACAAACCTGCTCACATATGGACTTACCCTCCCATAGGCTCGACTGTCCCTACTGGCACAAGTACCCAAAGTTGCACAGGAGCCCAGAAACCCAGGGCCTGGGTTGCCTAGTCACACACACACACACACACACACACACACACACACACACTCTCTCTCTCTCTCTCCCATGACCCAGCTGGTATCTGAAAAATGGTCAAGCCACCATTTTGTGCACCAAGTCTTGGCAACAATGTAACTCATGGGACAACTCTGGCCTCCTCTTACTACACCTAGGCTCAAGGAGCTAGAGTGAAAGGGAAGTGTACTCAGTAGTCCTGCTTAACCAGCTACCCTGCAACTGCTCCTAATGGCTGTAGAGACAGAGGGAGCTCTCTCTTGAGAGGGCCTCTTTTGCTGGTCCCATAGTGAATTCTAGTGAAAGCCAGGCCAGCCTGTCCACTCAGATGGGTGAATTGCTAGATACTCCTCCCATGGAAGCTCCTGCCTCCCAATCTGTGGCTGTAGGTTGTACTTGGCCTTTCCTGGTTGCATTGGCTGGACCACCCTAAGACAGAGTGGTCAGTACCTCAATTTCCAAGTCTTGGTGAAAAAAACCCGAATAGGGTTTTGTTAAAAATATGAGCCAGAAAAATAGAAAATAGAGCTGAGGATGTGGCTCAGTGGTTGACTGCTCCTGAGTTTAATCCCCAGTACCCCAACCACCACCACCACCACCACCATCAAAAAATAAATAAGTAAATAAAGGCAATTGGTGGGCTCTCTGTGGTGATGTTCTTTATTTTATATCTTGATTTTATTAATGTCAATTCTTTTTTTTTTTTTTTTTTGGTACAGAGTACTCTATACAGGGGTGCTTAACCAGTGAGCCACATACCCAGCCCCCCCACCCCTTGTTTTTTTTTACATTTTATTTGGAGACAGGGCCTCACTAAGGTGCTTGGGGCCTCCTGTCTCAGCCTCCAGAGGCACTGGGAATACAGATGGGCTCCACTACTTGAATGTCAGTAGCTTAACTGTGATATTGAACTGCAATTTTGTGAGATGTTACCACTGGGGAAAACTAAATAAACAAAACCTGGAATCTCAAAAAAAAAAAAAAAAAAAAAAGCCAGTCAGCACTGACCTGCACCTGGTACTGCTGGAAACCAGCAAGCATTTGAATCCTGGAGTGGAGTCACAATGAACCCCAGAATGTGTCACTTCCCTTTTCCTTCTTGCAAGCACAGGAGTTAAGGCAAATGGAGAGGTCCCAAGAAAGGGGGGGAAACAGAGGGCTGACTTGACTGCTAGCTCAGGATTTCTGTAGCTTCTGCATCTCCCTGGTTCTTGGTCAGTTCCTCTAGTAGGTTTGCAGATCCAGGATGGGGTACGGAGATTCTTTCTTGTTTTTTCCTTCTCATTCCGAGGTTTTAGACTGCTTTTTTTAAGCCGCAAAGGGCGGGGGGAGAGTGGAGTGGAGCGGCAGGTGGCGTCACGTTTGAGAAGTGTAGTGCTCTACCGCCATCAAGTGGAATGAGTTTCTGGTGAGTGGAGCCGAGTGGACACCAGAGCCCAGTCCAGCCGAGCTCCGTGCAGGAATCAGGGCCGGGCCGCGATCCACCACCGCCACTTGCCATCAACCCATGGCCACCGCGAACCAAGGTGGACGGTTACGCCCTGGCTGGCACTTGCCCCAGCTCATTCCAAGCACAAGGGACACCCTGACTCTTCCGCCAGGGAGCACGGAGGAAGAAAAGGCTGACAGTGGGCGGCCCTCCATAGCTGCCACAGATTGCTGTCTTGCCGGGAAGGAAAGGGGCCTCCTGGCCTCAGCGTGTGGTGACCTCAGGCAGGAACACCTGCAACTCTTGACCTAAGACCCCAGACCCCAAAGCCAGAACGGAGCCAGAACGGAGCTCAGTCAGCGGCCAGCGGCTTCTCCTGGGCCCGTCCTAAAATGGCGCTGCAGGAAGCTCCGCCCCCTGTGCTGGTTGGTGCGGCACTGCTGCCTGCAGGGTCCCAGGGCCCCTGGGTAGGGTCCCGAGGGCAGGCAGGCTTCCCCCTGTGCTTTGGACCCCTGGTGGGGAGATTGTCCTCGGCTAGAATACACTCATCCCAGTCTCACATCCCCATTGCACACCACCCTGGGCACCTGAGTACTGGAGCAAGTGTCCCTTCGCCCTGGGGTTTTCAGAAACTGTTTCCGCTAGATGGCACTGTGGTTCCACAAATGACAGTCACCCCTTTCCCTGCCCCCCTTACATTCATTTCTCTACCTTTGTGGAGTGATAAACACCAAACATAGGGCGTGAAAGTCCACTTGGCCAATTTTAGAGGCAAATCTGGCTCTCCTTTCTTTTGGATTCACCCATTGGGTCCCTATGGAAATAGACTTCCTGTCTTAGTGTGTTACCCAATACTCCTTTTGCTGTGCTGACCTGTCCTGTGAGCATTCTTCAAATGCCCCTCCATAGGTTCTCTTTGGCTATGGAAGGCAGACAGAATGGATACACACATTCCTCTGGGAAGGTGTATGTCCCTCGGAACAGGAACCTGACCCTTCTGTTTAAACTTCATTTTGTCTCTGGTCTAACTCTCTTGTGGCCAAGGGGTGACCCACTGGATTCAAAGCTATCAGATAGAAGAAAGGCTGCTGAAATAGTTACACCGTATCACAGAACCTGGCAGACAGAGAGATGAGGTGGGACTCCCTCTGCCTCTGGTTACCCTGTCACAGGACCCCACTGTACTCCTCTGGGCTCCAGATGGTTGGGTCCCCTGAAATGGGTTTCACAGGTGGTTCTACATGTAAGGCCATTGGTGTGCTCAGGACGATGCATTGGCTCATTGTTAGAATTGTGGTATCTCTGGATACAGACATTAGTAGCCAGGCTAGAAGGATTCAGGCACCAGAAGCAGGTACCTATATCACACTCAATGGTTTTAGGACCCCTCTGTGTTTTATCCTTTCTGGCAGGGTGTAGGATGTGGAGAAGGGGAGGTGACAGGTTGGATGCGGGAAGCCATGTACAATTTAGAGATGCTGTGGGGACAGAAGGTCTATGAGTTATTCCCATTACATAGACATCTCCCCTCAGAAACCCAGCTTTGGGGTCTACTGATTATTCTCCCTGGAAATTAAGTGAGAAGTGGAGGTATTTTCCCACTTCAGCCTAGGGGACTGCAAGGAGGAGGCAGCAGCATAATTGTACAAGAGGCCTGTGTCTGAACAAGGTTTACACTGTAGCCCCATGGGGGCTAACAATGCAGTCGTGGCTGGTGGTGCTCTTCCCCTATGCGGACAGGGGATGCGACTCCATGGGACACTTGTCCACTTGAGACTAAAGGTATTCAGGTTTACTCTCCTACCTTCTGCTTCACTACAATTCTCCCTTTATTTTCTACCTATTTCTCCCCTTGGCTTTCCCTTCCTATCACTTCTGGTTTTCCAATTGTTGCTTTGTGGAGATTGGGTTCTGATAGGAACCTTGGGATAGGGACTTGGGAGAAGGTGGTGTTACAGAGCCGGGACTTCTGCGAAACTGAGGCAATGTGAAGATCTCCTCTTCAAATCCCAATTCTTGTGACCAAGTCGGAAAGATTTTAGACATGATGCTCAGAGTAACAGGATAAGTTTATTGAAGGGGTAGGGAAAGGAAAAAGGGATACTCCTTTTATATATATATATATTTTAGTTGTGGATGTACCTTTATTTTTTATTTACTTATATGTGGTGCTGAGGATCAAACCCAGTGCCTCACACGTGCTAGGCAAGTGCTCTATCACTGAGCCACAACCCCAGCCCCCCCAAAAGGCATACTCTTAAAGGAGAGGGTCTGTGGGTTTTCTCAGAGGGAAGAGGGACAATGTGCCTCTCCTGCATTTCAGTTTTATTGGGGATTCCAGAAATTCCCACCTTCGTCTACCTATTGACTTGACTAACAGCAGGATGGCAGACTTTCAAGTTCTCATTGCCATGCCAACTCTGTGTTACCTTGGCCCATGCTGACTGGTTCTAGTTGGATTCTTAATCATTTTTATAGGTTTTATGGTTAGGAAGAATTATTCTTATCTTCTGGCATCTGGTCTGTGGAAAAGGGCACAAATGTCTCTCACTTCAAAGTAACTCCACCTCTGCCATGTCCAGGAACACTCCCATTCACACAGGCAGGCACCTAGACACACACATCCCCGGATATACCCCCACACAATCATGCTCCTATAGACTTGAGCATCTGCAGTGGTGCACATACCCAAACACACTGGAGTACTGAAGCCTAAGATGTAGATCATCTCCTGCTCTTGTATACCTATCTCCCACCCCCAGGAATAGACATACACATCCATCTCATTCGTTTTCTGAGAAAAGGTCAGGTTACCATTCTCTGCTCCAACCTTAACAACTTGTGTGAGAAATAGAAAGTCAGGTGGTTAATTTTCAAAATCTACTATTCAGCCATAATTGGATTCAATTACAACACTTCCCTTTTGCCCATCTTAATTCTAATATTAGTTAATCACATAGATTATACCCCTGTGTACCCCTCTTTAGGGATAAATGTTGGAGGACTGCCCACCTAGGTATGCTTGCTCACAGGATTCCCTTTGGGAGCACATCCTTCTGCAGAAGTAAAGGTTTGCTTTGCCCACCTATTTTGGAGCATGTGTTGGATTTCTTGCTTCACCTCATTGTATCTAACAATTTTGGTGCCCATTGTGGGGCTCCATGTCACTTAGGGGTCACAGGGACCCTCCCCCTCAGAGAGACATGTCCTATTGACTTGTTTTAGTGGCCTTGCGGGGAGGGGGAGGAAACTGCGGTCCTTGAAGCTGATGAAAGGACCCAAAATCCAAAGAGGATTGAACGTAGATCCTAAATGCAGGCAAAGGGCCCAGGCAAGTACCAAGGCAACCAGGGAAACACTATGCACAGATGGAGGTAGGAAAATCTATTCTCTGGCTTGAGGAAGAAGTACTACTTTGGCTGATTGGGCCATCCCAGTGATACCACTGGTTATCAGTGATGAGTTCTGCTTCCTCAAATGTTGAAGTTTGAACATTGGAGAAGTACACCAAGGCAAGTGTCGAAAGCAGGTTTTATTTTAAAAATAGCAACACAGACCTCTCTCAGGAGGGAGAAGAGGGCCATAGCTGATATCCTGGTATCCTAAGAAGTGGGAACATCCTGCCCCTTTTATACATTTTAAGTTTTATTTGTTCTCCTGCTCTCTTCCCCCTTATCTCTCTCCTAGTGTACCTGACTAGGTCCAGGGGATGCCAGTGGGATGGCCAAAAGGTAAGAAGCAGGTGAGCAGGGGGAAGGGCCAAATGGAGTGATTCAGGCAGGCAGCAGCCCAGGAGGCATTAATTAACAATTTTTACAACAACTCCCTGGCAAGGAGGGACAATTCCTGGGACAGGTTACCTTAGCAATTGGTTCAGCCTGCATCTGACCCAATTACCTATCTACACTAACTGCCTGTCTTTAATTCTTGTTTCACCAGGGTTAGGAAAACTGGATGGGGTATGTAAGAAATCTCTATTAATGGGATTGAGCATACAGGGACCTGAGATATGCAATAAATCCCCCAAAAGGGGGGGTGGGACATATGGCAAAGCCCCAGTGTGTGCAAGAAATCCCCCAGAACAGGGATTGAATACAGGGTGTGTGTGTGGGGGGGGGGGGAATTAAATACACAAGGGAAAATTCAATTATAGGGAACTACTAAAAATGGGGAATAAAAATTCTAGGGCTAGGGATGGTTAAGAACAATGGAATTGTTACTGAAAGCTCAGACCTTGTGTTAAACCAAGACACAAAGAAAAGACCACCGACTCCAATTTTAAATCAAATTAAAGCAAGCTTGTAATTGTGCCCAGCACTGTCTCTCCCCAAAACCCTGGGCTAGAGAACAGTATCCCAGCTCTCTAGGAGCATAGTTTTCTAGCACAAAAAGTTGCAAAGGGATTGGAGAACTTACAGATAACATCATTTTGAAAAGCATAATACAAAGGCAGATAGTAGGTTAATGATCTACATGGCTTAACATTTCAAGGTAGGGAATTTAGATCCCAACATCAGAATTTATGAGGTGCCATTGAAGTTTCAGAAAGGGTCAGGGGGAGCCAGGATTTATGAGGCGCCACTAAGGTATTAGAGAGGGTTGTTATCTGGGCAGGGAAAGCCAGGCATGGGTGAGTTCAAGGCACAGGCAGGAATTCCAAACAAATTTAGAAATTTCAGTAATTTATAGTAAAACAGAAATTAACTTTTCATGACTTTGTGATGAGATGGCTCCCAATCTTAAGGTGGAATTAGGCTGGGTTCATCACCTTGTCTCTGCTGATGTCAATTCATGTCAATTTAATAATAAATAAAGACATGGTTTTGAGAAAAAGGAAAAAAAGGTTTATTGCTTTGCTAGCAAAGGAGAAACACAGGGGACTCCAGTCTCAGAGGCTGTGGTTCTGACCATCAGGGAAAACAGAGGACTTTTAAAGAAGCTATCCAAAGGCTACATTCCAGGTGGGGGGTGGAGTGAGGGGTGTGATATGGGGGGGGGAGAAGGTGGGGGTTGGGGGTGTTCCAGATGTCCAGATGGTGTGTTGAAATTTACTTGTTAATCTGACATCTCCTTCCTGTGGAGGACAGATAACTCAAGGTAATCTTGTTCCCTGCAGCAGCCCAGGAGGCATTAATTAACAATTTTTAAAACGACTCCCTGGCAAGGAGGGACAATTCCTGGGACAGGTTACCTTAGCAATTGGTTAGGCCTCCAGGTTAGGGAGGGGGGAAGGGAGAAGAGAAAAAGAAAAATTTTGTCCCTTTTAAAATAAGTAGCAAGTGCCATGTTCAAAAGGTGAAGTGGACCACTCTTACAGAAAGAGCCCATATGTACAAATCTTTTCCTTTAATATGAAATTTGACCAAGGAAATAAACAGTGGTGATGAGATGGCAAAGCTAGACCCAGTTGTAAAATGAAACTACAAGAGTGTTATCCTCAGGGAAAGGTTTAGTTCCCCTCCCTGTCTGTCTCCTTTCTTCAGCAAACCTGCCTTTTGGATTGTAAATAACCATCTCTGGGAGTCTGACTACATATTTGAAATATAAACACTCCTCTGGAAGGTTAGAGATTTAACAGAAGCCTGTAAAAAGAGACTTTTCTTCTTATCTGTTTCTGTAAACATGCTTTATGTTAGAGATCCCACACAAGGTCTTCAGTCACTTAGATTAGGAATTTAAACAAACAAACAAACAAACAACAACAACAACAAAAATGATAGGACAGGTCTAAGATGACACCAAATAAACTATAAATGTTGTGAGAAACTGTGGATCAGGGCTCAGAATTTGGAGTTTGTTCTCTGGGCCTGTTCTCTGTTTGGAGTTTTCTCTTTGAGTGAATGCTGCTTGCTGCATCTAAACTGGTCTGTTTCCCATAACAATGATAATGGGAGTAAATCTGCCCTATGAAGGAAGAATAGCCACCTGAACCTTTGATTTCTGAGTCCACCATGGCTGGCAGATTCTACTTCTAATGTTACCAACTGCATAGTCCTTTTTCATGTCTGGGTCATACTGTGAAAATCTGTGATAGTATTATTGAAAGCTTGTCACTTGTCCCTGATGCCAATCCAAGAATGAGAACATAGTTTTGAGAAAAAAGAAAAGGAAGTTTTATTGCTTTGCTAGCAAAGGAGAAACACAGAGGACTCCTATCCAGAGGCTGTGATTCTGCCCATCAGCAGGAAAAGAGGGATTTTTTTTTTTTTTTTGTGGTACTGGGGATTAAACTCAGGGGCACTCACCACTGACCCACATGTCCAGCTCTTTTAAATTTGATTTAGAGACAGGGTCTTACTGAGTTGCTTAGCGCCTCACTTTTGCTGAGGCTAGCTTTAAACTTATGATACTCCTGCCTCAGCCTTCCATGCCCAGTGGGACAGCGAGCTTTTAAAGAGATGATTCAAAGGCTACATTCTATGTGTTCTCTGTTGGAGTTGTAATTCACTTATTAATTTGGGAATTAGTCATTTCTGAGATCTTCTCTTACCATCCCCAAAGTCTGGATTACTTTGTTCTAAAGGTGGGTCTGCAATCAAGGACAGATAAATCTGTCTAAAATGGGGAAGAAAGGTAATCCTGTTTCCCTTGAGTTTAGAGAGGGGGAGAGATTAGTGAGGAGCAGGGAGAGAGAAAGAGAAAGAGAAAGAAAAATGTCTGTTTTGAAAATAAGTTGCAGTGACAGAGCTGCAAGGGACAAAGCATAAAGTGGACCACTGTTACACTGGTGTTCTCCAAACTAAAACTGTCTATATCAGTAGTCTCTTTCAGCCATATATAGAAACAACAAATTTAATTGGGGACTTATTTATGTTATTTAATATTTTGTAATTGGATAAAAATGACCTGTCATCAATAAGTGATATATAAAATTTTGTGTTTCTCTTTACACTGGGATGAAAATTTAAATGTATTTTTGGAGGGCAAAAGGGAGAGCCTAATTAATTTAAAGGTTAACAATATGGAACATGAAAACATTTTGCCACTTTTAAAATTTTTTCACAAAAAGAAAGATAAAAGCTCTAGTTTTTGTTTGATCCATGTTTCAGATATAATCTTTATTGTGTCAAGAGCCCCATCTTACTTGAGATAAGTTCGCCTCTCACACTACTCAATGTTAGGATGGCTCTAAAGTAGGCCAAATTTAAGCTTATTTAAAGTTGGGTTCAAAAGATGGATTTTTATTGTAACATTACTATGATCTCAAAATAACCTGGAGATATAATACAAAGCTACATAAAGGTTTTTGTAAATTATAAAAGACTATAACATTCTAAGAGATTTTGTTTGTTTGTTTGTCTTTGTGGTGCTGGGGATCAGAACCCAGGGCCTTGTGCAGGCAAGGCAAGCACTCTTGTCAACTGAGCTATATCTCCAGACCTGTAAGAGATTTTTTAAAAGTAAAATTTGTAAGGGGTTAACTAATTTTTTAAATTTGTTCTAATTAGTTATACACTACAGCAGAATGCATTTCATCTCATGTAATTGAGTTGAGAAATTTATGGATATTTGTGGAGGCAAAATAGATATCAAAGATCTATATTAGTGTTATTATAAAATTGTGTTTCTTGGGCTGGGGCTGTAGCTCAGTGGAAGAGCGCTTGCCTCACGTGTGAGGCACCAGGTTTAAGTCTCAGTACCACATGCAAATAAATAAAATAAAGGTCCATCAATAACAAAAAAAAATTTTTAAAATAAATAAATAAAATTATGTTTCTTTGTCCAAAACTATTATATAAACTGAATGTTTTTGTTAATTTCATTTTGTATTTTCCTTGTAGAACTTTATAACTTTTTCTTATTAGTGTTTTTAAAAAGTATATTTTAAAAGTATATATTTAAAGTATATTTTGAAATAAGTCATCACAAATAGGACTCCAACTTTAAGACTGAAACAAAAACTAGGGCCAAGGAAAAAGCAGCCAACATTTTGGGCCTTGCCCTCTAAGGTCAGTCAGGACCCAGAGAATGATGGGCCCTCTCTGGGCCCTGCAACTCTGGTGAGTCACCCAATCTGTGGATCAGAGAGATGGAGAGGACATGAACAGGAAGCCAACCAGTGCACATTCTGCAAAAAAGAGGGTAATTGGATAGGGAAATGTCTCTAATCCTTCCAGGGGAAGTCACATATGGTCAGTAGGACTCTGATCCATCCTAGCAGATGGCACAGCTGGTAGAGGAAGACAAAAGAAATCAAGAGGCTTTGCACACATTCCCGAGATTGATCTCTAAGAAATCTTAGCTGACTCTTAACAGTAGATAGGAACAAGGTCTGTTTTGACCAATTTGATTTTAAATACGTGGTAGGACAATATAACCAAAATTATAGTCCTACATGGACGTTTAAAAGAAAGGGCATGGGGCTGGGTTTGTGGTTCAGTGGTACAGTGCTCGCCTAGCATGGACGAGGCACTGGGTTCTATCCTCAGCACTACATAAATGTAAAATAAAGATATTGTATCCACCTAAAACTTAAGAACAAATATTAAAAAAGGGCAATAATTCTTTTAATGTAACTGGAGATGTACATTTATGTCAGACCTCCCAAGAGTAAGTAAACCTGGAAGATATAAAGAAAGTTTTTTTTTTTTTATACAGGAATGCCTGATGGATATGTTTATTCTGACTCAGTTTAAGAAAGTCTTCCTAACCTCCTATGATTATTATAAACTGCTTCTCAGACTTCCTTTCTCAAATTTGCAGTTCCTCACTTCCATCCTGGCGACTTGATTTTTTTAATATTTATTTTTTTATTTGTTCTTTTTAGATATACATGACTGTAGAGTGTATTTTGACATATTATACATACATGGAGTTGACAACTTGATTTTAATCAAGACCTGGAGAAGAGATAGTCTGCAATCAAGCTGGAAAGGACCTTACCAAGTGCTCCTGATCACTGGGATGGCTATCTGAACTGCTAAAAAGGGGAAAACTTATTACCAGGTGTGATTTCCAACTCTAAAAGTTTATGTACAGGATAGATGACAATACTTTTGGTGAAATGAAAATGAAACCAAAAGGTATAAAAAGAAAAACGGGATTTGTGAGAAATAGTCTGGTGGTTCATTTTCCAAATGTACTATTTAGCCTTAATTGGATTCAATCGTAGACTTCCCTTTTGTCTGCCCTAATTCTATTATTAGCTAATCAAGTAGATTGTACCTTTGAGTTCTTCCTATCAGGATTGAGAGGCAGTACCTGATTGGGGATAAATCACACACTAGGAACAGAAATACTGTATTTCTGTTCCAGGTGTGCTTGCTTGCAGAATTCCCTTTAAGAGCGCACCATTCTGCAGAAATCACTTTGCCTGATCTACCCACTTTTGATCATGTGTTTGTTTTCTTATGGTACCTCATTATTTCTAACATATGTCATTTATGGAGCTACTCTGTTTTCCTACTACAAATGAAGTTATCACCCAGGCCTGAGGAGAAGGTGTGAAGGCGGGGGGCCTTACTCTGTAGTCCTGGGTAAACAGCCCACCCCCCACCTCTCCCACATGTAGTAAGGACAGGAAGAATCCTCTTCATTAGCCTCTGTTCCCTAGTTCCCTAGCCTAGTTCCCTAGCCTAATGCAGGTCCCCTGGTGAAAGTCAGGCCAACTTTACAGGAGTCAGACTGGAGTAAGTTGCTAGCTGCCTGCTCCCAGGGTAACTCCTATCTCTCACCCTGTACCTAGAGGTTTGCAGTGGTCTTTTATGGATGCTTTGGCTGGGCTAGCCCAAGGTGGTGTGGACACCCCTTAAGCCCCAGGTCTTGGTGAAAAAAATCCAGAGTTGCAGAGCTGCAGGAAAACCATAAGCCAGGTAGCACTGTTGTCCAGTAGTGTTGCCCCCCCACCCCCCCTTGAGGATTAAAAACCTGAGAATGTGGAGGCAAGCATAGAAAGCAAGTTTTATTTACGAGAGAGAACAGAAGACCTCTAGAAAGAAGCCAGGACCCAGAGCTGGTGCCCCCAGGAGTGGGGGAGTCTTGTCTTCTTATAGACCCCCACCCTCTCTTTTCAGTGCACTGCCCCAAAAGAGCTACTTGGGTAATTGCTCCTGTTGGGAAATATGATCCTTCCTATTCCCTGGAGGTGTTAGCAACTGGTTGATGGGAAGCGCAATCTACCCATTTCCTTTTCTTTGATAATCAGCTATCTGCCCTTTGCCCAGGACACCAAGACAAACATCTGGCAATGTGGGAGCCAGCCTACCATTTGATCCTGGAGTGGAGTCACAGTGAGTCCCAGGATGTGTCCCTGCCCTTTTCCTTCTTGCAACAGCAGGAGTTAAACCAAATACTCTCCTCCCAAGAAAGGGGGAAATGCAAGTGGCTGCCAAGCTGCTGGAAAATAATTCCTGCAGGGTCTCCACCTCTCTGGTTCATGGTCAATAGATAGTCTGAAATTGGAGGTTCAGTATGGGGCTTGTTGGCCCATTTCTTGATGAGTATTTCTGTTCCTAGGCTTTTTTTTTAAGACACAAAGGGCGGGGTAGCGTGGGAGGGACAAGGATAGAGTTATATTTGAGATTCATGGAGTCATACCGCCATCAAGCGGAATATGTTTCTGGTGATTAGAGCCCAGCAGTGGGCAAAAGTCAAGGTACTGATATAGCCACCGCCATCACTCCACAGTCATCCAGCGTGAAGGTGGACGGTTACACCCTGGCTGGCACTTGTCTAGAGCTCCTTCTGAGGTCGAAGGGAACCCTGGCTCCTCCACCAGGGTACACAGTCTGGCAGTAGGAGGCCCGCCATGGCTGCCACAGGCTGCTGTCTTCCCAACGAGGAAAGGGGCCTCAGCGACACAGGCTACCCCAGGCAGGGGCACCTGCAACTCCTCAAACAGACCCCAGACCCCAAGGCCAGACCTGAGCTCAGTCAGCAGCCAGCGGCTTCTCCTGGGCCCTCCCTAAAATGGCGCTGCGGGAAGCTCCGCCCCCTGGGCTGGTTGGTGCGGCACAGCTGCCTGCAGGGTCCCAGGGCTCCTGGACCTGTTGCTTTCCCGGGTAGGGTCCCGAGGGCATGCAGTCTTCTCCCTATATTTTGGACCCCTGGTCAGGTAGACTTTGCTAGGCCTAAGTCTAGCCTTCCCAGACCGTCCTTGCTCTCACATTCCCATCTCACACCAACTTGGTGCTAGGCTGCTGGCACAAGGTAAGTGTCCCTTGTGCCTGGGCTTTTCAGAAACCATTTCTGCTAGATGGAACCGTGGTTCTACAAATGACAGTCACTATTTACCTTACTTCCCATCGCAGCTCCTCTCCTCCATTCGTGGCTTGAAAAGCACCAGACACAGGACCCCCCCCCCCTTTTGCCCCCACCCCCACCCCTTCATCAGGGTTGCTGATATCCTGCAGTTTGGCCCATTTGGGGCTTAACAAGGCTGTCCCCTTCTTCCTTCCCTCTGGATTCACCCCTTGGTAGGGGTCCCTTTTTTCATGTATTTTCCAAATGTCCTCCACTGGCTCCTGGAGGTGCCAGGGTGGTTGGGGGATGTGTGTGTGTGTGTGTGTGTGTGTGTGTGTGTATGTGTGTGTGTGTGTTGGGGGTGTGAGCATTTACATTCCCTTAGGAAGCTACATGTCCCACCTGTACAGGAACCTGGGCCTCCTTTTCTTTCGTATGGGCACTTCACTTCTCCCTGGGTAGAAACTCCCTGTAACCAAAGGAACAGGGATCTAGGGCCAAAGCTGTTAAGTCCAGGAAGGGGTGTGGAAGTGATTACAACATGCCACAAAACCTCTCAGGTCAGGGTGGATAGAAGAGATTCCCTCTGCCCTCAGAATACCTCCCTGATAGGACCCCAGGCACTCCTCTGTGCCTCAGGTGGTTGTGTCCCCTGTGGTGGGTTTCATGATTTTGTTTGTTAATATAACACACTCTTAAATGTTCCCTAGGTGCTCCAAGGCTCAGGCATGGATAGCCAGGATGGCAGGCTTCAGTCCCATCAGGAGCAGGTGTCTGTATCATGCTCTGTGATTCTAGGTCCCCTCTGTGCTTTATCCCTTAGGGTGGGTGGAGGTTGTGTGGGGGGGTAGAAGTGGGAAGTTAGAGCAAGAAGCACAGTGCCTTCTATGAAAGTGGGGAGACTAGGGCCTATGAGTTATCCCCGTGCATAGATCTCTCCCTCTCTACCTGAGCACTAGGGACTCCTAATTATTCACCCTGGAAATTAAGTAAGAAGTGGAGGTGATAGATAGCAGAGTGGGAATGGGTAGGAGGGAGTGCAAGTATGCCTGTGTGTGTGTGTGTATGTGCATGTGTATGTGTGTGCACAGAGAAAGATAGACCCAGTTGAAGGGTTAAGTCAATTCTTGGTCACTTTGTGAGAGTTTCTTAAGCTCCACTCAACACTCAGTGCCTGGAAAGCAGTAGGCCTGGTGCATCATTTTCCAATATGCTGTAAGTCTCTTCTCTTCCTGGAAGTATAGGCTACAGTAAGAACAAACTGAACTCTAGGCAAAATAATATAACTTCTCAGAGTATCCCAGCATCCTGTAGTATCCTGTGGGTCCTTCCAAGAATGGATTCAAACTTTGGTTTATGCTTCTACTCTAAGATGTTGCTTAAAGTAGGGCAACATTAAATATGGGGAGAAGAAACAAAAATCCAGCAGCAGCCAGGTACGGTGGTGCACACTTGTAAACCCAGTGGCTCGGGAGGCTGAGGCAGGTGGATGGTGAGTTCAAAGCAGCCTCAGCAACAGCGAGGCACTAAGCAACTTGGTGAGATCCTGTCTCTAAATAAAATACAAAATAGGGCTGGGGATGTGGCTCAGTGGTTGAGTAATCCCCAGTACCCCCCATCCACCCCCAAAAAAGCCAGCAGCAAATGCACCTGAGAACAGGAGCCACCTCCATCTACTGTCCTGTCACCTCTCACCTACTGTGGATCTTGTCCTTCTCTGTAGTAATCATAAGGTCTCTATTGCACTTGCTTAGAGAAAAGCTGAGGAGAAAGAGATGCAGGGAGGTGGACATAGGTGGTGAGATGCCCCCTCTCAGTGTCACAGGTCATCTTTTTTTCTCATTGAGTTGCATGCACTCACTTTTCACCCTTGAGGACAGCTGAGCTTACCTATGTCCTCAGTTACATGCATCCCCATTTAATCTGAGGGGAGCAGGTCTGTGCATGCATGCACCCACATTCACACTCAGGCGATCCACAGTGAGGCTCGGTGGGCTGGAGCCCTCGACTGACTTGTCAGTTCCCTGTGTTTCCCCATCCCCCTCCTCCCTTGTTCCTTTCTGCCTTCCCACTTCAGCCAGGGGGACTGTGTGGAGGAAGCAGCAGCATCAGTGGCGCAACAGGTCTCTATCTGCACAAGGTTCACACCCTGGTCCTGTTTTGCTGAGAAGACAGCCTTGGCTGGTGGCTCTCTTCCCTGGGAGGACAAGGGATACCACTCAGTGGGACACCTGTGCATTGGAGATTCAAGGTATTTTGGTTCACTCTCTTGCCTTCTGCTTCAATATAATTCTCTCATTTTCCATCTGTTCTCTTCCTGTCACTTCTGGTTTTCCAGTTGTTGCTTTGTGGAGATTGGGTTCTGGTAGGAAGGAGGCCTTGAGAGGAAGCAGGAGGATCAGGAAGACAACAGAATGACTTCTGTGGAAATCATGATGACTCTTGTGTGCACTGGAGAGGGAGGGCTCTTCACTTTTCTTGACTTGAGCACCATCAGCGAGGATCTCCATTTTCCTTGTGCCAAGTTTGTCCCCATTTCTTGCACACTTGTGTTCCTGGGGTAGACTCTTGCTTTGGTCCTGGGGAACAGGTGGTGGGAGGATGGGGGTGAGGAGTTGGTAGGGTCACTCTCTGGCCCTCTGGCTGGTTAGAATGGACTGATGACATAACTAACTTATGGGTCACAATCTGCCTTTGCCCTGGAAAAGTCCTACATGCACACTCATGGGGCAGCATTCTGGGTGGTGAGTTCTTTTCCTAGCATTGTGAGCACTTGTCACTCCATATGTTGGTTACCGTCTTGTGAAGGGTTCCTGGACTAGATCTATGAAAATACCCTGGGTGGCACCCAACAGGGCTATGTGGTACATGAGGGCAGTGTCTGGGGCCACTTGCCTGCTCACACTGTAATGCATATGTGTCTTACTCTTCATCAGGCCAGGTCACACTGTGTTTGAAAGTCCACTAGAAGCAGCCTAACTCATCAATTATGAAATGGGATGATCAGGGGTTTTTTAATATTTAGTTTTTAGTTGTAGGTGGACACAGTATCTTTATTTTATTTTTATGTGGTGCTGAGGATCAAAACCAGTGCCTCATGCATGCTAGGCAAGCACTCTACCACTTGAGCCACAACCCCAGCTCCAAGGGGATGATCAGGTTTTAATTCATAACTGCAACTTTTTTTTAAAAGTTAGGAGTCAGTAATTTGTTTCACTAGAATGGAGATAAGATGTAAACAATTTTATCTTTTCAGCTTTTTATTTTTAAAAATATTTATTTTTTAATTATAGGTGAACACAATATCTTTATTTTTATGTGGTACTGACATATGCTAGGCAAGTGCTCTACCTCTGAGCCACAACCCAGCCCATATCCTTTAGGATTTTTATTCAATTATGTGAAAACCACAAATCGGGTACTGTATTTTAGTTAAATATTACTTTAATTGCAACAAAACAGCTTTTGTGGCTGTCAAATGAAATCTATAAATAGGAAGTGGAGGTTAAGCCATCCTGACTGAGCAGTTTTTAACTGCAGGCTCTAAAACTATGTCAAGAAGTGAAGAGAGGGGCTGGGGTTGTGGCTCAGGGGTAGAGTGCTCGCCTAGCATGTGCGAGGCCCTGGGTTCAATCCTCAGCACCATATAAAAATAAATAAATAAAACAAAGATATTGTGTCCAACCACAACTTAAAAAAAAAAAAAAGAGGTGAAGAGAATATAATGGACGCTGTTTATGATACAAAGTGTTTGAAAACAACTGTACTTTGGTGAGTCATGGAATATCCAGTTGTGGTTACATGGTCAGGGGAACATTCCTATTTCAGGTCTTTTCCCTCAGGGTTACTCGGACAAGTCACAGGTTACTTTGATCTTTATTCAAAGATCCCCGACTATCTATCCTGAGTTTCTTGAGATTGGAGCCAGGTGTGTATCCACAATGAGGATTTAGCCAGGGAAGAACATGACAAGTATGCAACAGAGGGCCTGTTGATCAGGTTTCCATGCCTTTGATTGAGGATTCCTACACAGTGGAGCTCTTGCTATTGTCCACTGACCCACCCCAAGGTGCTGAAATCACAGCCAAGGAGGCAGCTGATTAACACAGTACTTGGGGGTGTCATCTGGCACTTTACAGGGGTGAAGCTAGCCTTAGGCTTTTAGATTTTTTTTTTTAACAATAGGGAAGATTCAGTCATCTCTGTGGTATTTTAGAATCCCAAGGACATCAGATTGAAATATCAGTTGTCAGATTCTTTTAACAATATGTCTTCAAAGTTTTTGCTTTAATATCTAAAAAAGGATTCCTTTTTTTTTTCATTTCAAATCTTTAAGTATTTTGGGTGAGATAAATCATTCATTTGCCTATGACCTTTTAGAAAAGTCATTTTATGGAAATACTGTATGTATACTTAATCTAAATTTGAGTGGACTATCCTTTAGTGTATTTATAAATGATCAACTCAGTTTATGAAATTAAACTTTTTATTTGCAGTTTTTTAAAATGAAAAAAAGAAAATACCTGGGTGGAATAAGTATGCTCATTCTCCTCCTCATCATAGTTTTCCTTTTATGCCATCCCTCTTCTTCCTTGTTTTTCACTTTCTACTGATAGTCAGTCCAGGGCCAGTGTTTTGTGAAGGAAGGCAAGTGTCCATCCACTGCTTGTTGGTTATGGGGGCATTCACCATCCTAGCATGAGGTCATGGGGGGACATTCTACCTTCTTGAAATAAAGTATGGCTGAAGATCCCCAGAAGAGTCTCTTCTGTCCTGCAAACAATCAAACAGATAAACAAAAACATGCACATGTTACTTGTGAACAAATAGAACCCTCCCTGGGCACACTTCCAGCAAAAGACTTCAAGGCTTTTTTCTCCTTGCAAGTCTTCTCCCCACAGAATCTGAAAAGTTGCAAAGTTAGTCCAGGATGCATCACTTCAAGGTGTGCTCTGTTGCCTTTCCTCCCCTCCAAACCTATGTACACAACAGGATGGAATTTGGTGTGTACCTGCACTGTATCTCCACCATCTTCACATGAATGCTCCCACTTAGACAGGCAGAGGCACCCACACAGACACCCACATATACACTTGCATGCACGTGGGTCCCCCGTAGACTCCATTATCTACACTGGTACACACATCCAAAGATATACTGAAGCACAGAAGCTCAGGGCTCTGGGTCACCCCCTTCACACGCACATACACACACATACACACACACAATCCCACCTCCTGTTGTTACAGGGCTGGTGCCTTCTGGGAAACTGAGGCCATCCAAAAGCCCTTCCTCAAACCCTGACTCTTGTGATTAAGTCAGAAAAATTTCAGACATGTCACTCAGAGTAACATGGTAAGATTATTAGAAGGGATGGGAAAGGAGGAAAGGGGGCATTCTCAAGGGAGAGAGTGGTTCTCTGAGAGAGGAGAGGGAATGTGTGCCTCTCCTGTATTCCTATTTTATTTGGTATCTCAGAGAAGTTTCCAGAGTCCTGCCCAGGTCCACCTCTTAACTTTTTTTCCTTTTTTCTTTCTTTCTTTCTTTTTTTTTTTTTGGTGCTGGGGATTGAACCCAGGGCCTTGTGCATGCAAGACAAGTACTCTACCAACTGAGCTATATCCCCAGCCCCCACCTCTTGACTTTTGATTGATAGCAGTATGATATCAAACTTTAAAGTCCTCTATTGCACATGACAACTCTAGGTCATTTTGTCCATACTGATCAGTTCTAATTGGAACCTGTTCTTAAAAGTCTCTTATCCATATTATTTTAGGCCTGCATTTTTCCTGAAGATAGTAGATAGTAAGGGCTAGGGATATAGCTCAGCTGGTAGAGTGTTTGCCTGCAAACACTAATCCCCAGTACCACCACCAAAAAAAAAAAAAAAGATAGTAGGTAGTTTGCTGAGGAATGTGACATGTCTGTCTACTTAAGCCAGGCAGAACTGCATTTAAATTTCTTCTTGGCAAAGAAAGCATGCGGGGATCAGCACAGTGGGCCCATTTTATTGAATTATTCCCTTATACTCATGTCTGTCTGTTCCCTATCACTATCTGTTATCGGAGAAAAAGACTACCAGTTTCTGCTCTAAGCCTTAACAACCAGGTAATCCATGGAGAACTTCTGGCCTCTTCTTACGAATGAAAGAAGGGAGCTATCACCTAGGCCCAAGGAACAGGTATGAAAGTGGGGTATACTTTGTAGTCCTGGGTAAACAGCCCTCCCACACTAACCTCTCCCACTGGCAGTAAGGATAGGAGAATACTCAGGCCATGAGCCTCTCAGGAGATGTGTTTTTTGGCCTTTTGCCGGTCCCCTAGTGAATGCCAGGTCAGCCTGCCAGGAGTAAGACTGGAGTGAGTTGGCAAGTGCATTCTGGGGAAGCTGCTCCTCCCAACCTGTGGCTGGAGTTTGCTGTGGCCTTTCCTGGCTGCTTTGGCTGGGCTAGCCCAAGGTGGTGTTGCTACCACTGGTTATTGGTGACAAGTTCTGCTTCCTCACATGTTGAAGTATAACATTAGAGAAGCAGGCTGAGGCAAGCATATAAAGCAGGGTTTATTTAAAAAGGAGTAACACAGACTTCTCCCTGGAGGGAGAAGGGAGGGAATAGCTGGTATCCTAGTATCCCAAGAAGTGAGGGCATCCTGCCCCCTTTATACATCTAGACTTTCTTTGTTCTTCTGCCTTCTTCCCCATTCTCTCTCTCCTTCCTGTGTACCTGACTAGGCCCAGGTGATGCCAGTGGGGTAGCCAAAAGGTGAGAAGCAGATGGGCAGGGCTAAGGGCCAAATGGAGTGATTCAGGCAGGCAGCAGCCCAGGAGACATTAACTAATAACTTTTATAACTTCCTGTAGGGAGGGACAATTTATGGGACAGATTACCTTAGCAACAGGTTGGAGGAAGGGCAGGTTATCTCTTAAGGGTGGAGGGAGGGCTCTGAAGGCATTAACATTTCAATTCCTTTGGGGTGGTCTCCTACTTCCCAGACCCAAGATGGCCTCAGATTTCATATCTATACTGACTGCCTGTCTTTAATTCTGGCTTTAGTGCGGCCTCTATCTGAATCCCCAAGCCTTGATCAAGAAACCCAGGGCTGCAGGAAAACCATGAGCCAGGTAGCACTCTGATCAGGACCTGGTCTTCTGTGGAGCCAGCCTGGGATTTGAATCCTGGAATGGAGATACAGTGAGCCCCAGGATGTGTCCCTTCCCTAGTTAAGTCAACTGGAGAGAATGTTGTGTGAGGAATTACAGGTGCCCCTGCTGGGGGAAGAAGGAAGAAAGGCTGCCAGGAAAGTAGATTCCTACAGGTTGTCCAGCCCTTGGTTCTTGAGCAGTTGGTCCTGTGAGTTCCTGGATCAGAGTGGAAGTAAGGTGGCTATTTTCTTTTTCTATCCTTCAGTTTTTAGATTTTTTTTTCAAGACCCAAAGGGTGGGGGAGCTTGCTCTCTATATAACAACAGGTAGCATTATACTTGAGATTTATGGAGCTATACTGCCATCAAGCGGAATATGTTTCTGGTGAGCTGAGCCACAAGGCAGCAGAGCTGGGTGGAAATCAGCAACACGCAGAAGACCAGGAACGGATCCACCGCCACTGTAAGCGAAATTGGATGATTATGCCCTGGCTGGCTGGCACTTGCCCTGTGCTCATTCCGAGGAGTAAGGGCACCTGGCTCCTCCGCCAGGGAACACACAGGAAGAAAAGGCTGGCAGTGGAAGGCCCACCATGGCTGCTACAGACAGTGGCAAAGGACAGCTTAGCGTAAACCATGTGGTCCCCAAAACCTCCAGGTTGCTGTGTACCCAGCAAGGAAAGGGATCTCCCGGCCTCAGTATCATGGCGGCCTCCAGCAGGGGCACCTGTAATTCCTCACACAGACCCCAGATCCCAAGGTCATCGAGCTCAGTAAGCAGCCAGCTGCTTCTCCTGGGCCCGCCCCAAAATGGCGCCCTGGGCTGGTTGGTGCAGTGCTGCCGCCTGCAGGGTTCCAGGGCCCCTGGACCTGCTGCTTTCCCTGGATAGGGTCCTGAGGGCAGGCAGGCTTCCCCCTGTGCTTTTGACTCCTGATGGGGAGACCCTTGCTTGACCCCAGCATCCGCTCTTCTCAGCCTGTCCTTGCTCTCACACCCCCATCCCACACCACCCTGGTGCCTGGCGGTAAATTCCCCTTGTGTCTGGGCTTTTTAGAACCATTTCTGCTGGTTGGACCTGTGGTTCCACAAATGACAGTCACTACTTACCCCACCCCAGCTTGCACTGTCTCCCTCCCTTTGTGTTCTGAAAAGCACCAGACATAGGACACCCATATCACCTTCAGATAGGCTGT
Organism: Callospermophilus lateralis; assembly: GCF_048772815.1. Lineage (NCBI taxonomy): Eukaryota > Metazoa > Chordata > Mammalia > Rodentia > Sciuridae > Callospermophilus > Callospermophilus lateralis. The sequence goes on from NC_135325.1 coordinate 40,923,501, forward strand.
GGACCTGCCCTACTTGGCCACTCTGGGGGCAAACCAGGCTCTCCTTTTTTTTTTTTTAACCTCTGAATTCACCTATTGGTATGGGTTCTTGTGGACACAGACTGCCTGACCCAGTGTGCATCACCTAACTCCCTCCAATGGCCTTCCTTCATACACCCAACCACCATTCTCAGGGCAGAGGAGGACATAAACATTTCCCATGGAGCTGCATGTCCCTCCTGGACAGAAACTTGGGTCTCTTGTTTGTGTGCAACTCACTTTTCCTTGGGTAGGAAACTTCCTTGTGGCCACAGGGGCACAGGTTGGGGGATCAGAACTGTCAGATCCAAGGACAGCTGAAGTGGTTATAACATGCCAGAGAACCTGGCAGGACAAGGAGGTCATGGCACCTCCCTCAGAATCCAAGGCACTCCTTTGTGCCTGGGGAGGGGGGAGGTGATCTCTCTGAGGTGGGTTTCATGGGGGCCTCTCCTTGGAAGGCCTCCGTTGTGCTCAGCATACTGCATTGGCTCACTGGTTGGAATTTAGGTGTTCCTTGAGAGGCATGGGTAGACAGGCTGGCAGACTTCTATTCCACACCAGGAGTAGGTGCCTGTTCCATGCTCAGTAGTTCTAGATACCCTGAATATTTTATCTTCAGGTGGGGTTTAGATTCAGACAGAGGGGTGGTGGGAAGCTGAATGCAGGAAGTCCTGTGCCTTCAGAGATGCTGAGGGGGTGGGGTAGAAGGCCTGTGAATTATGCCTATACGCAGACCTGTGCACTTTGAACCAGAGCTCTGGTGCCTTCTGATTATTCACCCTGGATATTAAGTGAGAAGTGGAGGTGGTAGTAGCAGGGCGGGAATGTGGCAAGGGGGGCAGGTATGTTTGTTCAAGTATGTTTCTTGTGATTCTCTGTATTTGGGTGCGCATGTAGAGAAGTTAGACCACCATTTGAAAGTTTCCATGCAGATAGGCCACCTCAAGTAGCAGGACCTATATGAAGGGCTGGTTTGAAAGATATGTCCTGGTTACCTTATTGTGAAGGTTCCTTAGCCTAACTTCAATGCTCGTTCCTGGAGAGCAGTGGGCCTGGTGCATCATTCTCCCATGTGCCAAATGTCTGCTCTCTTTTCAGAGGTGTAGACCACAGTGGGAATGCAGCCATCTCTTGCCAAAGTAAGCTTGACATCCCAGATCAACACAGTGCAATGGGGATACTCCCAAGTGTGGATTCAACCACTTGTCTATCCTTCCACTCTAATATGATGCTGGAAATAGAGCAACATTTAAATATGGGGAGAAGAAACCAAAAGCAAAGAATGCATCTGTGAACAGGAACCACCTCTATCCACTCTCCTGTTACCTTTCAACTACTTTGAAGTTGTGTAGCAATCATAAGGTCATCTATTGCACCTGCTTAAAGCTGGGGAGAAAGAAATGCAGGGAGGACTTTCAGGTGGTAGAATGCTCCCTCTTTGTCACAGGTCATCTGTTTTTTTTTTTCACATTGAGCTTCACTCACTTCTCACTCTTGGAGATAGCTGAGCTTGTCTAGGTCTTCAGTTACATGCATCCGTATTTAAGCTGAGGTGAGCAGGTCTGTGCACCCACAAACCCACCATCATACACAGGCAATCCACAAGCCAGGCTCAGTGGGCTGGACCACTCGATTTGACTGTTCCCTCTGTTGCCCCCCTCACTTGACACTGTCTGCCTGTTTTTCCAGTTTAGCCTGGGGGACAAGGAGGAGGCAGTGCCATCATCGCACAAGAGACCTCTGGCTGGACAAGGCTTATACCATGGTCTCCAGGGGGTAAAAATGCAATCCTGGCTGGTGGTACTCTTTTCCTGTGAGAATAGTGGATGCCACTCCATGAACCACAAGTCCACTTGCTATTCAAGTTATTCTGGTTCATTCTCCTACCTTCTGCTTCACTACAATTCTCTGTTCATTTTCCACTTGTTCCTCCCATGGCTTTCCATTAGTGAGAGTCACTACCTCCATGTGTTGGTTACCACCCTATGAAGATTTCAGGCTCAAGATCCTTCAAAACACCCTAGGAAGAATGAGGGTGCTCATTTTCCCCATCCTCTTCCCCTTCTCATGACATCCATCTTGTTTGCATTGCCTTTCACTTTCTACTGCTAACCGGGTGAGGTATAGTGTTCTCTGGAAAAAGGCAAGTGTCCTTCCTTCCTCTGCTTGTAGGTTAGGGGTAGATGCACTATGGGTCCTTGGGAGACACTACATCCTTTATTGAAATTGATCAGGGTTGAGGGTCACCAGTAGTGTTCCTTTAGTCCTGCAAAAAAAATCCATCTGCATGTTACTTGTGAACAAATAGGTCCCCGGATGTATGATCAGCAAAAGACCTCAAGACTTTTCTCTACTTGCAAATCTTCTCCCCATGGAAGCTGGAAAGTTTCAAAGTTGGGCTAGGAGACACCACTTCAAGGTGTCCCCTGTGACCTTATCCTCCCCTCCAATTCCACAACAGCATGGTATTCAATGTGTGCCTGTAAACTGTCTCTGCCATTTCAACATGAACAGTCCCATTCACACAGGCAAGTACCCAGAGATATGGACACCTACCAATATACCAGGACACACTTATACTCCCCTTCCTGCAGACTTGACTATCAGTATATACCCAAAGTCACAGAAGCCCAAGGTTTAGGTCATCCTTTGCCTGTGTCCACTTTTCCCTTTCCCTCTCTCACCACCCTCCAACAGAGTAGACACACACTCCACATCACTCACTAATCTGGTATCAGAAAAGGTCAGAACTTCTCTTCTCCAAGCCTTGTTAGGCTTCTCTTCCCCAAGCCTTATCAACCAAGTAAATCATGGGGGCAACTCTGGCTTCCTCTTACAAATTAAGGGAAGGAAGCTATCACTTAGGCCCAAAGAGCAGGTGTGAAAGTGGAGCATACTCTGTATTCCTGGGTAAACTGTTCCCCTCCCAACCTCTTCTACTGACATTAAGGACCCAGGGAGTCCTCTGTTGAGAGGCCAGGAGCTTCTGATGTGTTCTTTGGCCTTTTGCAGGTCCCCTGTGAAGCCAGACCAGCTTACCAGGAGTCAGACTGGATTGAGTTGCTAGGTGCCTCTTCCCCAGGAATCTTCTGCCTCCCAACCTGTGGTTGGAAGTTGCCTGGCTTTTCCAGGCTGCTTTGCTTGGGCCATTTGAAGGTGTTTGTGGCCTCTCCCTAGGCCTTGGTCAAGAAGCCTGGGGTTTCAGGAAACACACACACACACACACACACACAAACCAATGAATCTGCCTCTGGTTTGTGACCAGCACCTGGTATGAGGAGCCAGCCTAGGATACAGATCCTGGAGTGGAGTCACAGTGATCCTCAGGACAAGTCCTTTCCCTGTTCCTTCTTGCCAGAGCAGGACGTGGGGAAGGCAAAAGAATGCCTCATCACTAGAACAGGATTCCTGCGGCCTCTGCACCTCCCTGGTTCTCCTTCAGTCGGTCCTGTGAGTTTGCAGGTCCAGTTGGGGCATGGTAGCCCCTTTTTTGCTTTCTGTTCTTCATCCCCACATTTTAGACTGCTATGTTTTTTTTTAAGACGCAAAGGGCGGGGGGAGAGTGGAGTGGAGAGGCAGGTGGCGTCACGTTTGAGAAGTGTAGTGCTCTACCGCCATCAAGTGGAATGAGTTTCCGATGAGTGGAGCCGAGTGGGCACCAGAGCCCAGTCCAGCCGAGCTCCGTGCAGGAATCAGGGCCGGGCCGCGATCCACCACCGCCACTTGCCATCAACCCATGGCCACCGCAAACCGAGGTGGACGGTTACGCCCTGGCTGGCACTTGCCCCCGCTCATTCCAAGCACAAGGGACACCCTGACTCTTCCAGCAGGGAGCACGGAGGAAGAAAAGGCTGACAGTGGGCGGCCCTCCATAGCTGCCACAGATTGCTGTCTTGCCGGGAAGGAAAGGGGCCTCCTGGCCTCAGCGTGTGGTGACCTCAGGCAGGAGCACCCGCAACTCTTGGCCAGAACGGAGGAGCTCAGTCAGCGGCCAGCGGCTTCTCCTGGGCCCGTCCTAAAACGGTGCTGCAGGAAGCTCCGCCCCCTGTGCTGGTTGGTGCAGCTCTAGTGCCTGCAGGGTCCCAGGGCCCCTGGACCGGTCACTTTTCCTGGGTAGGGTCCTGAGGGCAGGCAGGCTTCCCCCTGTGTTTTGGACCCCTGGCCGGGGGGAGACCCTTCCTTGGCCAGAGTACGCTTTCGCAGCCCTTCCTTGCTCTTACATTCCCATACCACACCACCCTGGTTCCAGGCTGCGGGCGCAAAGCAAGTGTCTCTTTTGCCTGGGTTTTTCAGAAATTATTTCCGCTAGATGTCACTGTGGTTCCACAAATGACAGTTACTCTTTTCCCCACCCCCACCTAGGCTTCCATTTCCTCCTTTTGTTATCTGAAAACACCAGAGAGGATGCCTGTGGCACCTTAAGTCAGGCTGTAGATCTTCCTTTCTTGGTCCCCTTCCTGGCATATCTGGCTCTCTGCTTCTTCCTTTTCTCTGGATTCACCTCTTCGTTTTTGTCCCTCTGGACACAGACCTACTTTTTCTCCCGTGCATTGCCCAATCTGCCTTCTATTGACTTGGGAAGGGGGTGGGGATGCACATTCCACATTTCCCTAGACAGCTGCTTGTCTCACCAGAGCAGGAACCAGGGCATCCTATTATGCATTTCACTTCTCCCTTGGTAGCCAAGTCCCTTGTGACCAAGGAGCCAAGGAGCCACTGCAAAGTATCAGGTCAAAGACACCTGCTAAAGAACCTGGTAGGACTGGGAGATAGGAAGGGGCCCTCATCTCCTCAGGCCGCCTTCCTCACAGGACCCCTCTGTACTCTCTGTGCCCCAGGTTTTTGTGCCCTACCTGAGATGTTTCATGAGTGCCTTTCTATGGAACGCTACTGGTGTGTTCATACAATGCATTGGCCCACTGGTTGGGATCTAGATGTCCCTGGCACAGGCATAGGTAAGCCAGGCTGGCAGGCTTCAGTACTACACTAAGAGCAGTGCTTGTATCAAGTTAAGAGGTTCTAGGTCCAGTTGGTGTTTAATCCCTTAGGGTGGGGATGAGGTTGTGGGAGAGGGAAGGTTGGAGGATGGATGTTGGAAGTGGCTTGCCCTAAGTGAAAGTGTGGGAGTGAGAAGGCCTATGAATAATCCCTATACATAGATATTTCCCCTCTGAATCTGAGCTCTTGGGCCTCCTGATAAGTCAGACATGGAGGTAGAAGGTAGCAGGGTGGGAATGGGCAGGAGGGCGATCTTTTAGTGCAAGTGTGCATGTGTGCCTCTGTGTGTGTGTTTGTGTGTGTGTGTGTGTGTGTGTTAGACCATCAGTTGAAAGGTTTCCATGGAGACAGGCCAGCTCAAGTAGCAGGGCCTTTATGCAGGGCTGGTTTGGATGCCAAACAGTGATCACTTTGCTGCGAGAGTTCTTTAAGGCTCCCTTTGACACTGCATGGAGAGCAGTGTGCCTGGTATACATATTCCAGTATGCCAAATATCTCCTGTATTTCCGGAGGTGTAGGTCATAGTGGGAATGCACCAATCTCTAGGGCAATGAATTGACCTCCCAGAATATCACAGTGCCCTGGAATATCATCCTGTGGACCTGTTTAAGTGTGGATTTAAGCTTTTGTCTATGCGTCTACTCTAAGATGTTGCTGAAAATAGAACAACATTTAAATATGTGGAGAAGAAACCAAAAGCCAGCAGCAAATGCCACAGGAGAACAGGAGCCACCTCCATCTACTGTCCTGCCACCTCTCACCTACTGTGGATCTTGTCCTTCTCTGTAGTAATCATAAGGTCTCTATTGCACCTGCTTAGAGAAAAGCTGAGGAGAAAGAGATGCAGGGAGGTGGACATAGGTGGTGAGATGCCCCCTCTCAGTGTCACAGGTCATCTTTTTTTCTCATTGAGTTGCATGCACTCACTTTTCACCCTTGAGGACAGCTGAGCTTACCTATGTCCTCAGTTACATGCATCCCCATTTAATCTGAGGGGAGCAGGTCTGTGCATGCATGCACCCACATTCACACTCAGGCGATTCACAGTGAGGCTCGGTGGGCTGGAGCCCTCGACTGACTTGTCAGTTCCCTGTGTTTCCCCATCCCCCTCCTCCCTTGTTCCTTTCTGCCTTCCCACTTCAGCCAGGGGGACTGTGTGGAGGAAGCAGCAGCATCAATGGCGCAACAGGTCTCTATCTGCACAAGGTTCACACCCTGGTCCTGTTTTGCTGAGAAGACAGCCTTGGCTGGTGGCTCTCTTCCCTGGGAGGATAGGGGATACCACTCAGTGGGACACCTGTGCATTTGTTACTTAAGGTATTCTAGTTGACTTCTGCCTTACTATAATTCTGTTTTTGTTTTTCACCTGTTCCTCCCCTGGCTTTCCATTTTTGCTTGTCTTTTCTTGTTTTTCAATTGTTTCTTTGTTGTTCTGACAGGAAGGGGACCTTGAAAGGAAGCAGGAGGATCAGACAGAGAATGAAATGACTTCATTGGAAATCATAATGACCCTTGTGGACTGGGGGAGTGAAGAGCTATCCCCTTGAGTACCATGCACACAGATCAAGTTGCCCTAGCCTCATCTGATTTTATCCATTTTGTGTCCATTGTGTTCCTGGTTTCTGCACCTATCTTGGTCCTTGGGAAGATGTGTGTGTGTGTGTGTGTGTGTGTGTGTGTGTGTGTGGAGGGGGGGATGCAGATGGGGGTTGGGGAGGGTCACTCTCTCCTTGCACCAGGAAAGTTCTACAGGTACACTCACTGGACATCCATCAACAAAAGCATTGCCAGTGGTATTTTCTTTCCCTGGGAAGGAGGCTGCTTGTGTCGCCCTGCCTCCATGTATTGGTTACCACCTTCTGTAGAGTTCCTGACCTAGATCCTTGAAAACACCCCAGATGGAGTGAGGGTTCTCATTCTCCTCCTAGTCCTCCTCCTCTCATGTCACTGCTTCTGCTTTGTGTTGCCTTTCACTTCCTCCTGCTAGGCAGTCCAGGGCCAGTGTTCTGTGGAAGAAGGAAAGTGTCCTTCCTCTCTTTGTTAGTTATAGAGTAATGTACCTTCCCAGCAGGAGACAATGTGGGATACTCCCTGTCTTGAAATCCAGCAGGGTTGAGGGTCACCAGAAGCATCCCTCTAGTCTTGAAAATTCATGCACATGTTACTTGTGAATGAGATAGGATCTGGACGCACAGCCAGGAAATAGACATCAAGGATTTCCTCTCTTTGTGAGTCTTCTCCCAATGGAAACTTGAAAGTTTCAGTCAGTCCAGGAGGTACCACTTCAAAGTATGCTCCTTGGCTTTTTCTTCCCCTCCAATCTTGTGTACACATCAATATGGAAGTCAGTGAGTACTTATACACAGATTCTGCAATTTCCACATCCATGCTCCCATTCAGACTAGCAGGCACACACACATACACAGATACATCTGCAATACATGGGCTGCCCTTCCACAGACTGGCCCACACATCTAAGGAACATTGGAGCACAGAAGCCCAGGTACTGTGTGATCCCCTTCTGGTACACACACATCTCTCTCTCTCACACACACACAACAGGGTAGAAACACACTCCCAACTCCTATATGGTGTCTAGAAAAGGTCAGTCAAGGGCTAGGGTTTTGGTTCGGTGGTAGAGTACTTGCCTAGCACGTGTGAGGCCCTCGGTTCAATCCTCAACACCATATAAAAATAAATAAAATTAAGGTATTTTGTCCATCTACAACTAAACAACAAAAAAAGTCAACCATTCTCTGTTCCAAGATTTAACAACTGTGGGGCAATTCTGGCCTCTTCTGACAAATGGAAGAAAGAAGTTATCACCCAGGTCCAAGGAGCAGGTGTTAAATTCACAGTAGACCAAAGACCTAGGAATTAGACCAGGAAACTTGTATATGCTAGAAGAAAATGTAGGCCCAACACTCCAATATATTGGTTCAGAAGCTGACTTCCTTAACAAGACCCCAAAATGTAAGAAGTAAAATAAAAATCTTTGCCACCCATACATCAGATAGGGTGGTTAATATCCAAGATATAAAAAAAACTCAAAAACCTAAGACCCCCCCCCCCAAAAAAGAGCGCACAATAATCCAATCAACAAATGGGCAAAGAAACTAAGTAGACCCTTCTCAAAAGAAGAAACATGAGTGGTCAACAAATATATGAAAACATGTTCAATACCTCTAACAATTAGAGAAGTACAAATTAAAACTGCACTGAGATTTCATCTCACTCCAGTCAGAATGGCATGTTATCAAGAATACAAGTAATAATAAATGTTGGCAAGGATGTAGGGAAAAAAGTGCACAATCATATATTGCTCATGGGACTGCAAATTGGTGCAACCACTCTGGAAAGCAGTATGGAGATTCCTCAAAAAACTAGGAATGGAACTACTATTTGACCAGCTATCCCACTCCTTGTTATATATCCAAAGGATTTAAAATCAGCATACTACAGTGGCACAGCCACCTCAATATTTATAGCAGCACAGTTCTCAATCAATAGCTAAGCTATGGAGCCAACCTAGGTGCCCTTCAGCAGATGAATGAATAAAGGAAATGTGGTACATATACACAATGGAATATTACTCAGCCATAAAGAAGAATGGCTTTTTGACTTGTGACAATAAATGTGTGGATCTGGAAACTATCATGCTAAGTGAAATAAGCTAATCTCCCCAAAGCAAAGGTTGAATATTTTTGCTGATATGTGGAAGTTGACCCACAATAAAAGGGGGGGATTTGTTCAGTGGAGTGGACAAAGGGAAATGAAGGGAAGGGAGGGGAATGGGAAAAGGAAAGACAGTAGAATGAATCTGACATAACTTTCCAACATACACATAAGAGTACACAGTGAATCTTGCAATCGTATACATCCACAAAAAAATTAATTTAGAAAACATGAACTGGAGGCTGGGGATATAGCTCAGTTGGTAGAGTGCTTGCCCCACAAGCACAAGGCCCTGGGTTCAATCCCCAGCAAAAAACAAAACCAAAACAAAATACCCAATGAATGAACTAAAGTGGCTGGGGTTGTGGCTCAGTGGTAGACCACTTGCCTGGTATGTGTGAGGCACTGGGTTCGATTCTCAGCACCACATAAAAATAAAGGTCTAACGACAACTTAAAAAAAAAAAACAAAAAAAACAACAAAACAACAATAAACCAAAAACATGAACTGGGAAAATGGGAGAAAGATTAATAGAAGGAAGGGAGAAATAAGGGAGAAGGGGGTAGGGAGAGGGAAGGAAAAAGAGAGGTACTGGAGTTTGCATTAGAACAAAATATAGTCCATGCTTGCATAATTATGTCAAAAAGGATTCTCCTCTCATGTATAACTAAAAGAACCAATTAAAAAAAAAAAAAAAAAAAAAAGTGGAGTTACACCAAACCAAGAGGTCCCAAGAAAGAGAAAGTCACAGAAATACCTGGATGCTGGAACAAGATTCCTATAATTCCTATAGATCTCAACCTACTGCTTCATGGTCAGTTGATCCTGTGAGTTTGCAGGTCTAGTTGGGGCATGGTGGCCTTTTTTTGCTTTCTTTTTTCTTGGTGGTGGTGGGGGGGCCAGATCTTCGGGAAGAATCAGATAGGAGCCTTTTTTGCTTTCCATTCCTCATTCTCACATTTTAGACTGCTGTGTTTTTTTTTTTTAAGCCGCAAAGGGCGGGGGGAGAGTGGAGTGGAGCGGCAGGTGGCGTCACGTTTGAGAAGTGTAGTGCTCTACCGCCATCAAGTGGAATGAGTTTCTGGTGAGTGGAGCCGAGTGGACACCAGAGCCCAGTCCAGCCGAGCTCCGTGCAGGAATCAGGGCCGGGCCGCGATCCACCACCGCCACTTGCCATCAACCCATGGCCACCGCGAACCAAGGTGGACGGTTACGCCCTGGCTGGCACTTGCCCCAGCTCATTCCAAGCACAAGGGACACCCTGACTCTTCCGCCAGGGAGCACGGAGGAAGAAAAGGCTGACAGTGGGCGGCCCTCCATAGCTGCCACAGATTGCTGTCTTGCCGGGAAGGAAAGGGGCCTCCTGGCCTCAGCGTGTGGTGACCTCAGGCAGGAACACCTGCAACTCTTGACCTAAGACCCCAGACCCCAAAGCCAGAACGGAGCCAGAACGGAGCTCAGTCAGCGGCCAGCGGCTTCTCCTGGGCCCGTCCTAAAATGGCGTTGCAGGAAGCTCCGCCCCCTGTGCTGGTTGGTGCGGCACTGCTGCCTGCAGGGTCCCAGGGCCCCTGGGTAGGGTCCCGAGGGCAGGCAGGCTTCCCCCTGTGCTTTGGACCCCTGGTGGGGAGATTGTCCTCGGCTAGAATACACTCATCCCAGTCTCACATCCCCATTGCACACCACCCTGGGCACCTGAGTACTGGAGCAAGTGTCCCTTCGCCCTGGGGTTTTCAGAAACTGTTTCCGCTAGACGGCACTGTGGTTCCACAAATGACAGTCACCCCTTTTCCTATGCGGCCTCCCCCGCAGCGTAGTTTTCCTCTCCTTTCCTTTTTAAGCTCCAGTCACTGGAAGTCCTTGGGACCTTCAGACGGGGTGTGGACCTGCTGTGCCTGGGCACCTTGGAGGCAAAACAGGCTGTTTGTGGGCAAACCTAACTCATTTTTCATTTACTCTGGATTCCCCTCTTGGTATGGGTCCCTTTGGACACAGACCTAGGTTTCTAGCATTCATCCCCCAACCCTTCCTTCACAGCTTCTCTCTCTCTCTCTCTCTCTTTTTTTCCCTTACACATTCTCTGTTTTTTCCATATTGTACTTCAATCACTATTTTTTCCTTTTTCTTTTTTTGTGATATAGCTGCTCTTTTTTCCATGACTTTTTTTTTTTTTTTTTTTTTAATATTGCGGTTCATTTTGACATGATCATACAAGCGTAGAATATAATTTACTCCAGTTCAGTCCCTAGTACTTCCCTCTTTCATCCCTCCTCCCTCTCCAGTTCCCTTTTCTCTACTGGGTTTTCCTTCTATTTATTTGTAGTTTTTTTTTTTTTAAATTAGTACTTTATAGATAAACATAAAGGTTAAATTCACTTTGATATATTCATATATGTACATAGGATAGTTTGGTCAGTTTTTATCCCACCATTTCTCTCTTTTCCTATCCCTCCTCTCTCCTGCAGTCTTTCCACTTCCTGTACCTTTTTTAGGGGGAGGGGGTACTGGAAATTTAACGCAGGGGCATTCCAAGATTGAGCCACATCCCCAGCCCTATTTTGTATTTTACTTAGAGACAGGGTCTCACTGAGTTGCTTAGTGCCTCACTTTTGCTGAGGCTGGCTTTGAACTCAGGATCCTCCTGCCTCAGCCTTCCTAGCCAGTAGGATTATAGGCATATACCTGGCCTGATCCATTACCTGTTTAAAAATTTTTAATTTATTTTTTAGTTGTTGATAGACCTTTTTTTAAAAAAAATTTATTTATATGTGGTGCTGAGAATCAAATCCAGTGCCTCACACATGCTAGGCAAGTGCGCTATCACTGAGCCACAGCCCCTGCCCCTGACCCATTAACTTTTAAGAAGCAAATTCCTTGGAGCTGAAAGTGAGGGAAGAAGTGTTTTAGTTAACTTTTTCACTGCTATGACTAAAAGACCTGATGAGAACAATTTTAAGGAGGAAAACTATTTTGGGACTCATGGTTTCAGATGTCTCAGTCCATAGACAGCTAGATCCATTCCTCTGGGTTCCAGGTGAGGCTCAACATCATGGTGGAAGAGTGTGGTCAGAGAGACAGACAGACAGACAGACAGACACAAACTGACTAAAATTGCCAGATACAAAATATATATACCCAAAAGGCACAGCCCCAATGAACCACCTCCTCCAGCCACACTCTACCTGACTTCAGATATCATTCAATCCCTATCAGAGGATGAATTCACTGACTGGGTTAAGGCTCTCGTAACCTAATAATTTCATCTCTAAACCTTCTTCCACTGTCTCACACATGAGATTTTCGGGAGCACCTCACATGCAAACCATGAAAAGAGTCCAGCCAAAGGCTTCTTGTATAGTACAGAACAGTGGAGCACAGGTGGGGAGAGTTTGTCCATCATTAGGTACCAAGAGGAGAAAGGGGTCTCATTCTGTGAGCTCAGAGACAGTGTAAGATACTTATACAAAGTGAATAAAAAGTACAGCCAGCATGAAAGCTGAATATCAAGGTAAATAATTGCATAAGTTTTTAAAATTTAAACAACAGCCTTGAATAATAAAAGATTTGGGAAGATCCTGTGGCTAGGAATAGATTTGCTATGACCATGAGGAACCATGAACCTCATGGTATGAATAAAAAGTAAGAACATCTAAGTATCATTGAACACATAAAATATGCTAAGCATTTTATTTTATTTTTTTATTTGTGCAGGTTTTTATTTTTATTTGTTCTTTTTACTTATATAAATTAGGATTAATTTTGACATTATGATATTTCTGTTCTTTGTCCCATTTCCCTCAATCACAGTGTAGCACAACTTACATTTTTTTTTTTTTTTACTATATCCTGCACTTTATTTGGGGAAGATAGTTAATCTTTTTACTGTGTTGAGAATTATTTTACTTGGCTGATTTATCAATATTTACTGTATGTCTTTGCCTTCTTATGACAGAAATGAGTGTTTTACCAATAAATTGAAACATATTTTTCTCATAGACTGTTGTTTTTTTCTTTTTTAGTTATTTTTTTTGTGGTGTGTCTTTGGGGATTATTGGTTTATGCCTATATAGGCTTTTTGGAAGACTGAATAAACTCAATATTTTTATATTTAAAATTATTTTCATGTGTTCAATTATTATTTCCTTTTTTGGAGTCATTTTAAAAACACATTTAAAAAGTTCTTTTGCAGTACTATGTGGTTCAATGCTATTTATTATTTATGTGACATTGTAGCTTTGTTATCAAATCTAGTAGCATAAAAATTATAAAAGACTATAGAACATAGAGTTCATAGAGTACAAAATATACATGGCCTGTAATGATCAATTTTGTTTACTTCACTCCTTTCCCATCATATTTGCAACAGTCAAATGTCTCCAGAATATCTATTATTTATAAATATAGTGTGAATTATGTGCTCTCCATGAAAGTGTAAAATTTTAATGTGTTTTAACAGCATTCTAAATGTAATGTTTGTGTATTTTGACTTATATTACACTTGTGGAGCTTATGAAAATGCTACCACTTATTAATAACTTCATTGTTTTTAATAAAAGTTGCAATCATGGTAAGTGACTTCAACAGAAGAATAATCCTATAAATTATGCTGATGTACAATGTAATATTATGAGGTAGTTGAAGTATTTTAGTAAATCAATGTTGATAAAGAAAAGTCATTAAGACCTTCTCATGTGGGTAAAGTAAAATTGTAGAGAAGAAGGTTTTGATGATATAATTTCTATTACATATTCTAAGTCATATTCTAAGTCTAAAACTTTATGTTATTGTAAGTACTATATATATCTACATTCAAATACATTGAAAATTATCTAGGAAGAACTGGTACTTATGTTTTAAAAATAATTTTTAGTTGTCAACGGATCTTTATTTTATTTATTTATATGCAGTGCTAAGAATCAAACCCAGTGCCTCACACATGCTAGGCAATCACTGGATCACTGAGCCAGAACCCCAGTCCCTAATACCTATGTTTTAATCTTGGACATAGAGGAGGACCAAGGAATGTTAAAAGTTTGGTGGCAATAGGACTTTTTTTTTTTCTTCTCCACAGCAATAGGACTTTCATATATATTATTTAGGTTATACATAGCTTGACTGCACTCATTTTTTATTTGTTTAAATAAGTATAATTTTTTTTAAAGAACATAAGAATGTGTAAAATGGTCATGGGCAAATATTGGGGCTGATTGATCAATGATGTAAAGCAAGAACCACAAAAGTGAAACATCGCAGCTATTTTCTGCTAAAAATATGCTTAGAGTGGTAGCAACCAATGATCCACCTAAAAGATAAATTTTCATTTTGCAGTCAAATATAATATCAGATATCAAGAAAGATTCAAGTTATTAGCATTCTGTGATTTTCATTGAATCAAAATCTTTATCAAGCTCTTTTTCAAGAGCTCTTCTAAAACTTTGCTTCTCATATAACTTGTTTAAAAGGGAAAGTGGGGTGTTGCTTGCTTGAATGATATATCTGTCCTGTATGATAATTGCATTTGTTATTACAAATTAATAAATTGTACTTTTGCATTGTTTAAAAATATTTCAGTCGTAGGATGTAATAAGTATGATTTCACTTCCTGAATTTGGATGAATTCTAGGACATATGTAAGATCAGGTTGTAGACTTTTCAGATTGAAGCCTGGGCCATGTGAACTCATCAAAGCAGATAACACCCATGATATTGTCTTGCAGTAACCAACCTGTGCTTTCTTTTGTTGACACCCAGTCCTTACTGTATACTTTAAAATTTCACAGGTCCAATAAGGTCCTTATAAATTTTGTTTCTCATTGCTGTTAGAGATATGTGACTAAAATCTAGTAAGTTGTGAATTTTAAGTAAATATTTCATAAGAAGTCCAAATATAATATAGTATCAAAATTAGTAGAAAAATTTGGCCTTTTTCCTACAAATGACTACTTTCCTTCACTGTACTGTGAATATATCAACAAAGGGAGACATGCCTAAAATCTTAAAAAGAATGAAGTTCCCAGTACATTTTCTTCAATTTACTGCCAATTTTTCTAGGGTGCTTGTATCATGTTACATAAATCCTTATCCCATGTTCTTCTACATCCTATTTGTTTGGTTAAGATGGTTCATTTGCTTTTCTAATATTCTACTTTACTTCTAAAATGCTCAGTATTACATAGGTTATCCTAATTAAAACATTTATAAAAATTATGGTGAAAAAATACAAGGATATTGAGAAAAATTTAGTTAAGATCTTTTCTTGGGGGGATGGGGTAGGGGTACCAGGGATTGAACTCAGTGGCACTAGACCACTGAGCCACATCCCCAGCCCTATTTTGTATTTTATTTAGAGACAGGGTCTCACTGAGTTGCTTAGTGCCTCCATTTTGCTGAGGTTGGCTTTGAACTCACAATCCTTTTGCTTCAGCCTCCAGAGCCACTGGGATTATAGGCATGTGCATCGAAGCCTGGTTAATGAAGATCTTAATAAGGGCTGGGTTGTGGCTCAATGGTAGAGTGTTTGCCTAACACGTGAGAGGCACCGGATTCAATCCTCAGTACCACATAAAAATAAAAAAATAAAATAAAGGTATTGTGTCAATCTACATTTAAAAAATAAAAACTTTAAGAAGATCTTAATAAAGTTCATGAATTGCTAGAGAATTTCCTTAGAGATTTATAGGTACATTTTGTAATGATTTTTACAGGGATGTAGAAGAGATAACATTATCATCTGAATTATAATAAAAATAAATGCATTTTTTCTAAGTATATAGTAAATCTGAAAATTCCATGTTATTATGGCTCATATATTAAAATATAAAATAATTCTATAATTTGTTCAATAAGTAGTTAAAGCAGATGTTGTGAAATAAATATTGAGAGGTCAGTCCCAGTGGCTCTTTGATCCAGACCTGCACTTGCAATCCTAGGCTCCAGACGAGACAATATGAATGCAATGGCCACAGCATCACACTGACCCCAAGTTCTAGGTCAGTCCTAGTTGAACTTGACTCCAGGGAGCACAGGGTCCAGACCTCCTGCAGGAGACCAGAGTCCAGGCCTATCCCCGTAGATTCCAGTGCTAGACTCCAGTTGTTTTGTTCCAGAAACAACTTTGTAGACCCAAGCTCCATGCCAGCCACTGTGGATCCAAGATATAGACCTGCCCCTGTAACTTTAAGTTATAAGCCAACCCACCCACCAGGCTAGCTCCTGTATACTCAGGCTCCAACCCCATTCAATTAACTCTGGTGTCAGAGTGCCTGTTCTGCCCCTGTAGACTCAAGCTCAATGCTTGCCTTAGCAGCTGGTCAGCGTATCTAGACCCAGTCTTGATGCTGCCTCCTGTGGATACAAGCTCCAAGTTTACACGCATTATACTCGGGTTCCAACTCATCCTTGAAAATCTCACCCTTGTTGAGGTCCATCCCAGTGAAGGGAGGCTTCATGCTCAATTCACGCTCACCACTGTATTGTGACAGATGGCCTGCCCAATCAAAGCAAGTCCGCAAGGACTAGAGTAAGTCCTTAATTCAGTTTTTTATTGGTTGTTCAAAACATTACAAAGCTCTTAACATATCATATTTCATACATTTGATTCAAGTGGGTTATGAACTCCCATTTTTACCCTGTATACAGACTGCAGAATCACATCCGTTACACATTCATGTTTTTACATATTGCCTTACTAGTGACTGTTGTATTCTGCTATCTTTCCTGTCCTCTACTATCCCCCCTCCCCTCCCCTCCCATCTTCTCTCTCTACCCCATCTGCTATAATTTAATTCTCTCCCTTGTTTTTTTCCCTTTCCCCTCACATCCTCTTGTATGTAATTTTGTATAACAATGAGGGTCTCCTTCCATTTCTATGCAATTTCCCTTCTCTCTCCCTTTCCCTCCCACCTCTCGTCCCTGTGTAAAGTTAATCTTTTCCTCATGCTCTTCCTCCCTGCTCTGTTTTTAGTTGCTTTCCTTATATCAAAGAAGACATTGGCATTTGTTTTTTAGGGATTGGCTAGCTTCACTTAGCATAATCTGCTCTAGTGCCATCCATTTCCTTGCAAATTCCATGATTTTGTCATTTTTTAGTGCTGAGTAATACTCCATTGTGTATAAATGCCACATTTTTTAATCCATTCATCTATTGAAGGGCATCTAAGTTGGTTCCACAGTCTAGCTATTGTGAATTGTGCTGCTATGAACATTGATGTAGCAGTATCCCTATAGTACGCTCTTTTAAGGTCTTCAGGGAATAGTCCGAGAAGGGCAATAGCTGGGTCAAATGGTGGTTCCATTCCCAGCTTTCCCAGGAATCTCCATACTGCTTTCCAAATTGGCCGCACCAATTTGCAGTCCCACCAGCAATGTACAAGTGTACCCTTTTCCCCACATCCTCGCCAGCACTTGTTGTTGTCTGACTTCCTAATGGCTGCCAATCTTACTGGAGTGAGATGGTATCTTAGGGTGGTTTTGATTTGCATTTCTCTGACTACTAGAGATGGTGAGCATTTTTTCATGTACTTGTTGATTGATTGTATGTCCTCCTCTGAGAAGTGTCTGTTCAGGTCTTTGGCCCATTTGTTGATTGGGTTATTTGTTTTCTTATTGTTTAATTTTTTGAGTTCTTTGTATACTCTGGATATTAGGGCTCTATCTGAAGTGTGAGGAGTAAAAATTTGTTCCCATGATGTAGGCTCCCTATTTACCTCTCTTATTGTTTCTCTTGCTGAGAAAAAACTTTTTAGTTTGAGTAAGTCCCATTTGTTGATTCTTGTTTTTAACTCTTGTGCTATGGGTGTCCTATTAAGAAATTTGGAGCCCGACCCCACAATATGTAGATAGGAGCCAACTTTTTCTTCTATCAGACGCAGAGTCTCTGATTTGATATCAAGCTCCTTGATCCATTTTGAGTTAACTTTTGTGCATGGTGAGACAAAGGGATTCAGTTTCATTTTGTTGCATATGGATTTCCAGTTTTCCCAACACCACTTGTTGAAGATGCTATCCTTCCTCCATTGCATGCTTTTAGCCCCTTTATCAAATACGATAGTTGTAATTTTGTGGATTGGTTTTTGTGTCCTCTATTCTGTACCATTGGTTCATCCACCTGTTTTGGTACCAGTACCACGCTGTTTTTGTTACTATTGCTCTGTAGTATAGTTTGAAATCTGGTATCGCTATGCCTCCTGATTCACACTTCCTGTTTAGAATTGCTTTTGCTATTCTGGGTCTTTTATTTTTCCATATGAATTTCATGATTGCTTTATCTATTTCTACAAGAAATGCCATTGGGATTTTGATTGGCATTGCATTGAACCTATAGAGAACTTTTGGTAATATCGCCATTTTGATGATGTTAGTTCTGCCTATCCATGAACAGGGTATATTTTTCCATCTTCTAAGATTTTCTTCTATTTCTCTCTTTAGGGTTCTGTAGTTTTTATTGTATAAATCTTTCACCTTTTTTGTTAGGTTGATTCCCAAGTATTTTATTTATTTATTTTTTTGGGGGATATTGTGAATGGGGTGGTTGTCCTCATTTCCATTTCAGAAGATTTGTCGCTGATATACAGGAATGCCTTTGATTTATGCATGTTGATTTTATATCCTGCCACTTTGCTAAATTCATTTATTAGCTCTAGTAGTTTCTTTGTAGACCCTTTTATGTCTTCTAGGTATAGGATCATATCATCGGAAATAGTGAGAATTTAAGTTCTTGTTTTCCTATCTTAATGTCTTTAATTTCTTTTGTCTGTCTAATTGCTCTGGCCAGTATTTCGAGAACTATATTGAATAGAAGTGGTGAGAGAGGGCATCCCTGTCTTGTTCCAGATTTTAGAGGGAATGCCTTCAGTTTTTCTCCATTCAGAATGATGCTAGCCTGAGGCTTAGCATATATAGCTTTTACAATATTGAGGTATGTTCCTGTTATCCCTAGTTTTTCTAGTGTTTTGAACATAAAGGGATGCTGTACTTTGTTGAATGCTTTTTCTGCGTCTATCGAGATGATCATATGGTTCTTATCTTTAAGTCTATTGATGTGGTGAATAACGTTTATTGATTTCCGTATATTGAACCAGCCTTGCATCCCAGGGATGAATCCTACTTGATCATGGTGCACGATCTTTTTGATATGTTTTTGTATTCGATTTGCCAGAATTTTATTGAGGATTTTTGCATCTAAATTTATTAGGGATATTGGTCTGTAGTTTTCTTTCTTTGAGGTGTCTTTATCTAGTTTGGGAATCAGGGTGATATTGGCCTCGTAGAATGAATTTGGAAGTTCTCCCTCTTTTTCTATCTCCTGAAAGAGATTGTAGAGTATTGGTATTAGTTCTTCTTTAAAGTTCTTGTGAAACTCTGCTGTATATCTGTCCGGTCCTGGGCTTTTCTTGGTTGGTATTCTTTTGATGGCTTCTTCTATTTCCTCACTTGATATTGGTCTGTTTATGTTGTTTATATCATCCTGACTCAATCTGGGTAGTTCATGTCTTAAGAAATTTATCGATGCCTTCACTCTCTTCTATTTTATTAGAGTATAGGGTTTCAAAATAATTTCTAATTATCTTCTGTATTTCTGAATTGTCTGTTGTGATGTTGCCTTTTTCATCCCGTAAGCTAGTAATTTGAGTTCTCTTTCTTCTTCTCTTCGTTAGCATGGCTAGTGGTCTATCAATCTTATTTATTTTTTCAAAGAACCAACTTTTAGTTTTGTCAATTTTTTCGATTGTTTCTTTTGTTTCAATTTCATTGCTTTCAGCTCTAATTTTAATTATTTCTTGCCTTCTACTGTATTTGCTGCTGATTTGTTCTTCTTTTTCTAAGGCTTCGAGGTGTAGTATGAGGTCATTTATTTGTTGGCTTTTCCTTCTTTTAAGGAATGAACTCCATGAAATGAATTTTTCTCTTAGTATTGCTTTCATAGTGTCCCAGAGATTTCGATATGTTGTGTCTGAGTTTTCATTTACCTCTAAGAATTTTTTAATTTCCTCTTTGATGTCTTCTGTAACCCTTTGTTCATTCAGTAGCATATTGTTTAATCTCCATGTGATGTAGGATTTTTCCTTTCTCATTTTATTATTGTTTTCCAATTTCATTCCATTATGATCAGATAAAATGCATGGTAGTATCTCTACTCCTTTGTAATTGCTAAGATTTGCCCTGTGACATAATATATGGTCTATTTTTGAGAAGGATCCATGTGCTGCTGAGAAGAAAGTGTATCCGCTTGATGTTGGGTGGTATATTCTGTATATATCAATTAAGTCTAAATTATTAATTGTATTATTGAGCTCTATGGTTTCTTTATTCAACTTTTGTTTGGAAGATCTGTCCATTGGTGAGAGAGGTGTGTTAAAATCTCCCATGATTATTGTGTTGTGGTCTATTTGACTCTTGAAATTGAGAAGAGTTTGTTTGATGAACGTAGTTGCACCATTGTTTGGGGCATATATATTAATGATCGTCAAGTCTTGTTAGTGTATGGTTCCCTTGAGCAGTATGTAGTGTCCTCTCTCATCCCTTTTGATTAACTTTGGCTTGAAGTCTATTTTATTTGATAACAAGTAAGGACACCCCTGCTTGCTTCCGGGGTCCGTATGAGTGATATGATTTTTCCCAACCTTTCACCTTCAGTCTGAGTATGTCTTTTCCTATCAGATGAATCTCCTGTAGGCAGCATGTTGTTGGTTCTTTTTTTTTTAATCCATTCTACTAGCCTATGTCTTTTGATTGGTGCATTTAAGCCATTAACATTTAGGGTTACTATTGAGATATGGTTTGTATTTCCAGCCATATTTACTTAACCTGATTTGTTTTTCCTCTATGATTAGTTTTTCCTTTACTGTACTACCTCCCGCTATTGGTTTTCATTGTTATTTTTCATTTCCTCTTCCTGTAATGTTTTGCCAAGGATGTCTTGAAGAGCTGGTTTTCTAGCTGCAAATTCTTTTAACTTTTGTTTATCATGGAAGATTTTTATTTCGTCTTCAATCCTGAAGCTTAATTTCGCTGGATACATGATTCTTGGTTGGAACTCTTTTTCTTTCAGCGTTTGAAATATGTTGTTCCAGGATCTTCTAGCTTTCAGAGTCTGTGTTGAAAGATCAGCCGTTATCCTGATTGGTTTACCCCTAAATGTAATGTGCTTCCTCTCTCTTGTGGCTTTTAAGATTCTCTCCTTATTCTGTATGTTGGGCATCTTCATTATTATGTGTCTTGGTGTGGATCTCTTATGATTTTGTACATTCAGTGTCGTGTAGGCTTCTAGTATTTGTATTTCTTTTTCATTATTTAAGTCTGGGAAGTTTTCTAGTATTATTTCATTGAATAGATTGCTCATTCCCTTGGTTTGGACCTCTATACCCTCTTGTATCCCAATAACTCTTAGGTTTGGTTTCTTTGTGTTATCCCATAATTATTGGATGTTCTGCTCATGATTTCTTAACATTCTTGCTGAGCTGTCTATGTTCTTTTCAAGTTGAAAAACTTTGTCTTTGTTGTCTGAAGCTCTATCTTCTAAGTGTTCTATTCTGCTGGTAATACTCTCATTTGAGTTTTAAATTTGGTTTATTGTTTCCTGCATTGCCAGGATTTCTGTTTGCTTGTTTTTTATATCCTCTATCGCCCTATAGAGTTGATCTTTTGCTTCTTGGATTTGTTTATGTAATTCATTGTCAAAGTGATCTTTCATTGTCTGAATTTGCTGTATAATGTCTTCCTTGAGACTCCAGATCATCTGAAGCATGTATATCCTGAACTCTTTGTCTGACATTCCATCAGCTGCAGATATTACCTCATCTAATGTTGAATTGACCTGTATTGTTTGTGGTCCTTTCTTTCCTTGTCTTTTCATACTGCTCATGATTCTTTCTAGCTTTGTGAAACTGTTGAGTTAATGTTTTTCCCCTTATATATTTGTATTGTTCTTGTATAGCTCCAAAATCTCTCTTTTGCAGAGAAAGACAGTGTTAACAGTTCCCAATATCAACAGTATATTATCTAAGCACAAGTTTTCATTATTAATACATTTATAGTTAGATTCT
Source organism: Callospermophilus lateralis (assembly GCF_048772815.1). Taxonomy (NCBI): domain Eukaryota; kingdom Metazoa; phylum Chordata; class Mammalia; order Rodentia; family Sciuridae; genus Callospermophilus; species Callospermophilus lateralis. The sequence goes on from NC_135325.1 coordinate 40,945,235, forward strand.
AAGTCTATAGATATTAGTTTTAATTATTACTTAAGAATATATTCATTAGTTTCATAAAAGGCATACCATATCTGGTGGTATATAGAAAACTTAATTTCAGACAAAGGATGTTATACTTAGAGGGAAAGGAGTGAGGGTATTAGGTTAAACTAACTTAGCACCTTTGGGGAACTCTAACCAATAGACTGGTAATTTATGGAAGAATGTATAGACTCAACGTCCTATCTGTATTTAGATAGTTACCCTATGTATAGATAGCAAAAGTTAGGAGATTGAAAGTGGGATAGAGAGAATACGAATGAAAAAAAGAAAGAAAATAACAAGGAAGAAAAGAGAAATAAGAGAGAAGGAAAAGGAAAGTAAGATAGAAATAAAGAAAAAAAATGGGTGAAGGTGGGGTACATGCAATTCCTCTATATTATATTACTTTGGTAATTCGGTTGTTCATGCACAGTTCTTGGTTTCACATATATTGAAGTTGTGGAAGAGAGAGAAGAAAAGAGAGAAAGAAAGAGAAAAAAAAAGTCTCTCAGATCACTGTTTTCCTTGCTTCCAGTAGGTGGCGTTGTCTATTCCTAGCTTGAGCCTCTGTATTCAGGGCGGTGGGTATAGCCGGTGTGAACGGAAATGAGCTTCCACCTGTATCTTCCCTACTCTAGTCACTGAGGTAGAAACCAGGTGCCTGTACAGTTGTTGTTTTGCGTTGATAGCTACAACCCCCAAAAGCTTGTGGGAAATATTTTGAGTTATCGCAGCTAAGGGTGGGGGAGTTGGAAACCGGGTACCTGGATCAGCCGCAGAACCGTGCTGGGAGCCACACCCCCTTTGATGGGTTTTAAGGGTTAATGGGCTTCCTCCGGACTAGCACACGGGGCGGGGCCGGGCTGCTTCCTCCTCTGGTCTCAAGTCCTTAATTCAAATGTGCAAGTCATCAGTGACAGGCAATAAGAAACATGAAAAAACCAAGGATATACAACACTACCTAAAGCACAATAATTACTCAGAAGCCAGACCCAAGGAAATGGAGATACATAAGCTGCCTAATGAAGAATTCAAAGTAGTTGCTTTAAAGAAGTATCATAGATTCTAGGCAAGATGGCAGAGGAACCCAACACTAGCTTGCTCCTTTATGGGATAAAACCAAATAAATAAATGTTTAACTACACATGGAGATAAGTAGCTATGGGTGAGCACTGGAAATTGACAGCAGAGAAAACAAAACATGGTAAAATCAAGAGATGAGGCAGAATAACAAGTAAATGAAGCAGAGTACCTCAGCACCTGGCACCCAGCACATGGGGCAGGGGCAGAGGATTCTTCCCTCTGAGGGAGTAAATGTAAAAGAGAAAGAGTCACAGCATGGCATACAAGGCTGCACTCCAAAACATAACTTAAACTTGCACAACAAGCTAGTTTTAGAGAAGAAATTCACTGAATCTTTCACCAAACTCTGAGTGCAGTAGTCAGAAAACATCCTGAGAAAGATCTTATTTTCTGAGACTATGATGGTCTAGGGATCAGAAAACTTGGCACAGTCACATAACAGGGTCTCTGTGGACACCCTTGACACATTCACTGGGCAGACAATGGGAGAATGTCTTTGAAATAAAACCACAGAGAGTTCTATGCTGTAGGGTAGAACCACAGGTAGTTCTATGCTGAAGTTCTATGCAGGCTGTAATGGGGAGTGGAATGAAGGACACTGCCCTCTGGAAGACCTGCCCTCTGTGACTTGAAGCAACACAATTCAGGTGTGGTTTCCTGTGAGGGCCAGGTCTGAAGGTGTAAGGATCAAGGATAGTAGATTATTCAGTTTCCATAACCTATCCTCCAGCACAGATAGGTGTTCTGCCCACCTCAGAAACATCCAGGGATCTGCTGCCGCTTTGATACCTGACATACCCTTGAGCACACATAATAAGAACCTCCAAAGTGAATATATGCTCATCTGGTACAGTCCACATCCTGTCAAAACTCAGTCTGAGAAGGGCTTACTTTGGCCCCCAAATTGGCCACACCCCTAGGTGTGCAGACTAAAAACCCTCAAGAACTAACATAGACCCAGCATGGTCCACATTCTGCCAGAGGTGGTCAGTGAGAAGGGCTGTTTGGGGCTCCAACATTTGCCATACCCCCAGGTACACAGACTTAAAGCCTCTAGAAAGAATATGTAATCCCAATGCATGCATTCCACCTTAATTTGTTGGGTGAGAAATGTCTTGCACAGCCTATATTCCACCCTAACTCATTTGGTAAAAGGTGATAGGAATTTTAACAGGGTGTAACCTATCTCATTATACCCTATACTTGGTAGATTCCAACATTATAAGAACAGGAGAGATTATATTAGCATAGTCTACAATTAATCCACTTTCACTTATATCACTTTCACTCAAATCTGAGTATTTTGGCTTAGAGGAAATTTTAACTCATTTTCTCCATCTATTATATCTTTTTTCTTTTTGGTGCAGGGTATGGAACCCAGGGCCTTGTGCATGTGAGGTGATTCATCTATTATATTACATTATATCATATTATTTATTATTTATTTTTTATTTGTATTTCTTAGACATACATAACAGTAGAGTATATTATGAGATATTATACATACATACATGGAGTATAACGTATTCTCATTAGGATCCCATTTTTGTGGTTGTACATTATGTGGAGTTTCAGGGGTAATGTATTCATATATGAACAAAAGAAAGTAATGTGCAATTCACTCTACTGTCCTTTCTATTCCCTTCCCCCATTCCCTTCTCTTCTTTCCCCTTTTTCTAATCCAATGAACTTCTATTCTTCCCTGCCCCATTGTGTGTTAGCATTCATATGTCAGAAAGAACATTCAACCTTTGGCTTGTGGGGACTGGCTTATTTCACTTAACATGATTGTCTCCAGTTATGTCCATTTATGGGCAAATGCCATTATTTCATTCTTCTTTATGGCTGAGTAATATTCCATTGTTGTTTCCTTTGCTTTTTAGTTTGAATCCATCCTATTTATTGATGCTTTTTTAAAAAGGATAATTGAGTTTATGTCTTTAATGAGTCTATTTTATCATGACTACGGCTTTTTTTAAAAAGAACTTTTTGGTTGCACATGCCAGAGGTTCACCTTTGTGCCTAAGTTTTATGGTTTTAAAACAGGTTGTAGCTGTACTTATTGGTCATGCAAGTAGAGGAAATGAACAATATGTTTTTCTTAAGTGCATAAAGGACTTGTCCTCATCTGAAATTTTGTTGCTTTAAAAGAAGTATCTCTCCACAAATATTATAACCTTCTATTTTCTTCATAATTTATTTATTTATTTGTTCTAGTTAGTTATACATGACAGTAGAATGCATTTTGACATATTGTATATCAATGGAGCACAACTTCTCATTTCTCTGACTCTAAATGATGCAGTCATTTCAGTAGTGTAATCATACATGTATATAGGGTAATAATGTCTATCTCTTTCTACCATCTCCACAACTACAACCCTCCCCTCACTCCCCTCTACACCAACCAAATTTTCTTCTTTCTTCCCATAATACTATGGATCAGTATCCGCTTATCAGAGAAAATATTTGGCTTTTGGTTTTTGGAGATTGGCTTATTTCACTTAGCATGGTATTCTCTAGTTCCATCCATTTACATGCAAGTGCTATAATTTCATTCTTCCTTAAGGCTGAGTAATATTTCATTGTATATATACCACATTTTCTTTATCCATTCATCTTTTGAAGGACACCTAGGTTGGTTCCATAGTTTAGCTATTGTGAATTGAGCTGTTATAAACATTGATGAGGCTGTGACATTGTAGTATGCTGATTTTAAGTCTTTTGGGTATAGACTGAGGAGTGGGATAGCTGTGTCATTGGTGGATTTATTCCAAGATTTCTAAGGTATCTCCATAATGCTTTCCAGAGTGGTTGCACCAATTTGCAGTTCCACCAGCTGCAAATGAGTGTACTTCTCCCCCACATCCTCGCCAACACTTCTTATTGCTTGTATTCTTGAAAAGTGCCATTCTGGTTGGAGTGAGATGAAATCTTAGTTTTGGTTTGCATTTCTCTAATTGCTAGAGATGATGAACATTTTTTCATAAGTTTGTTGATTGATTGTATTTCTTCTTCTATGAAGTGTCTTTTCATTTCCTTTGCTCATTTATTGATTGGGTTATTTGGTTTTTGGTGTTAAATTTTCTGAGTTCTTTATATATATCCTGGAGATTAGTGCTTTATCTGAGGTGCATGTAGTAAAAATTTTTCCCCCATTCTGTAGGCTCTCTTATCATGTGATTGATTGTTTCCTTTGCTGAGAAGAAACTTTTTAGCTTGGATCCATCCGATTTATTGATTCTTGATTTTACTTTTTGTGCTTTAGGAGTCTTGTTAAAGAAGTCAGGTCCTGGGCTGGGGATGTGGCTCAAGTGGTAACACGCTTGCCTGACATGTGCAGGGCACTGGGTTTGATCCTCAGCACCACATAAAATAAAAATAAAGATGTGCCCACCGAAAACTGAAAAATAAATATTAAAATTCTCTCTCTCTCTCTCTTAAAAAAGAAAGAAGTCAGGTCCTAAGCCAACATGATCTGGGCCAACTTTTTCTTCTATTAGGTGGGTTTCTGTTTAGTGCCTAAATATTTGATCCACTTTTAGCTGAGTTACATGCAGGGTGAAAGATAAAAGTTTGATTTCATTTTGCTACATATGGATTTCCAGTTTTCCCAGAACCATTTGTTGAAGAGGATATATTTTCTCCAATGTACATTTTTTGGTGCCTTTGTCTAGTATGAGATAGCTGTATTTATGTAGGTATTTCTACGTGTCTTCTGTACCATTTGTCTGCATGTCTGCTTTAGTGCCAATACCATGCTGTTTTTATTACTATGGCTTTGTAGTAAGTTAAGATATGGTATTGCAATGCCTTCACTCTTCTTGGTAAGGATTGCTTTGGCTATTCAGGGTCTCTTATTTTTTACAAATGAAATTTATAATTGCTTTATATAATTCTATAAAGAATGTCATTGGGGTTTTCAACAGAAGTGAATTAAATGTGTATAATGCTTTTGATAGTATGGCCATTTTGACAATGTTAATTGTTTCTATATAAGAACATGGGAGAGAGTTACATCTTCTAAGGTCTTCTTCAGTTTTTTTTTTTTTTTTTTGTGTGTGTGTGTGTCTGTAGTTTTCATTGTAGAGATCATTCACCTTTTTTTTTTTTGGATAGATTGATTACCAATACTTTATTTTTTTGAGGCTATTGTGAGTGGGGTATTTTTCCTAATTTCTCTTTCAATGGATTCATCATTGATGTATAGGAACACGTTTGATATATGTTTGTTGATTTTATATCTGGCTACTTTGCTGAATTCATTTATTAGTTCTAGAAGTTTTCTGGTGGGATTTTTTTGATCTTCTAGATACAGTCATGTCATTGGCAAATAGTGATATTTTGAGTTCTTATTTTCCTATTTATATCCCTTTATTGTCTTTCTTATGTCTAATTGCTCTGGCTAGAGTTTCAAGGATGATATCGAATAGAAGTGGTGAAAGAGGGCATTATCTTGTTTTTAGAAGGAAAGTTTTCAATTTTTCTCCATTTATAATGATGTTGGCCTTGGGTTTAGTGTTTATAGCTTTTACAATATTGAGGTATGTTTCTATTATCCCTAGTTTTTCTAGTGTTTTGAACATGATGAGATGCTGTATTTTGTTAAATGATTTTTTTTCATCTATGGAGATGATCATATGATTCTTGTCTTTAAGTCTATTGATGTGATCAATTACAATTATTGATTTCCCTATGTTGAACCAACAACCTTACATCCCTGTGATGAACTGCACTTGATCATGGTGCACCATGTTTAATATATTTTTGATTGCAATTTTCCAGAATTTTATTGAGAATTTTTGCATCTGTTTATCAGGTTTATTAGTCTGAAGTTTTCTTTCCTTGATATGTCTTTTTCTGGTTTTGGTATCAGGGTGCTATTAGCCTCATAGAATGAGTTTGGAAGGGTTCCCTCCTTTTCTATTTCATGGAATAATTTGAAGAGTATTGGTGTTAATTCTTCTTTGATGGTCTTGTAGAACTTGGATAAGAATCCATATGGTTCTGGGCTTATTTTGATTGGTAGGATTTTGTTGGCATCCTCTATTTCATTGCTTAAAATTGATCTGTTTAAAATTATGTATGTCCTTTTGATTCAGTTTGAGTAGGTCACACATCTTTAGAAATTTGTTGAAGTCCTCAAGATTTTCTATTTTATTGGAGTATAAGTTTTCAAAAATAGTTTCTGATTATCTTCTGTATTTCAATTATATCCATTATAATATTTTTTTGTTACGGTTTTTCATAATTTTAGTTTTTTTCTCTCTTTCTTTTTGTCACCATGGCTAAGTTTTTATCAATTTTATTTATTTTTTTCAAATAACAAACTTTTTTGAATTTTTAAAAAATATCAGCTCTGATTTTAACTAATTCTTGTCATCTGCTGCTTTTGGTATTGATTTTTCTTTTCTAGGGCTTAGAAATGTAATGTTAGGTCATTTATTCATTGACTTTCTATTCTTTTAATGAATGAGTTCAGTGCAGTAAACTTTCCTCTTAGCACTGCATTTATAGTGTCCCAGAGATTTTGGTATGTTGCATCAGTGTTCTCATTTACCTCTAAGTATTTTTAAAAATTTCTCCCTGATTTCTTCTGCTATTCATTCATCATTCAATATCATATTATTTAATCTACAGGTGTTCAAGTAGCTTCTATTTGTTGTTTTATCATTGACTTCTAATTTTATTCCATTATAATATGATAGAATGCAGAGTAGTATCTCTCTCTCTCTCTCTCTCTCTCTCTCTCTCTGTATTTGCTAAGAGTTGCTTTGTGGCATATGATATGGCCTATTTTAGGGAAGGATTTGTTTGCTGCTGAGAAGAAGGTGTGTCAAAGCATTGATGAATGAAATATTCTATATATATCCATTAAGTCTAAATTATTAATTGTATTATTTAGTTCTATAGTTTCTTTGTTTACATTTGTTTGGAGGATCTATCCAGTAGTGAGAGTGGTGTGTTAAAAATCAGCCAATATTATTGTGTTGTGGTCTATTTAGTTCTTGAAATTGGAAGGGTTTTTTGATGTGCATAGATGCTCCATTGTTTGGGGAATGAGTGTTTATGATTGTTATGTCTTGTTGATGTATTTTTCCTGTAAGCAGTATATAATGTTATTCTTTTTCCTTTCTTTTTAACTTTGGCTTAAAGTCCATTTTATCTGATATGAGGAAACCTTTGCTTGTTTACTTGATCCATGTGAGTAATATGTTTTTTTTTCCCCATCCTTTCATCTTCAGTCAGTGAATTTCTTTGTCTATGAGGTAAGTCTCTTGGAAACAGCATACTGTTGGGTCTTGTTTTTTGATCCAATCTGCCAGACTATGTCTTTTGATTAATGAGTTTAGGCCAATAACATTCAGGGTTATTACTGAGATTAATTTGTAGTCCCAGGCATTTTGGTTTCCTATTTTTAATTTGACTTAGTTTCTCCTTTGATTGACTTTTCTTTTAGTGTATTTTCTCTCTTTGCTGGTTTTCACTTTTTTTCCCCATCTTGTCCTCATAGAATATTTTACTGAGAATGTTCTGTACAGGCTTTCTACTTGTGGATTCTTTTAACTTTTGTTTATCATGGAAGGTTTTTATTTCATCTTCTGATCTGAAGCTTAATTTTTCTGGATGTAGAATTCTTGGTTGGCATTCATTTTCTTTCAGAGCTTGATATATATGATTTCAGGACCTCCTAGCTTTGAGTGTCTGGGTTGAGAAATCAGCTGAGATCCAAGTTGGTTTTCTCTATATGTAATCTGATACTTTTCACTTGTGACCTTTAAAATTCTATCCTTATTCTGTATGCTAGATATTTTTGTTATAATGTGCTTGGTGCAGATCAGTTGTTATTTTTCCTATACTTCTATATTGAGATCTGCCCATCTTCTGGAATGACCTTTATTCTTCTGTTGTCTGGAGGACTCTTTTATAGGCTGCTTTTACTGCATTATGTGTTCTGAACAAGGGGTATAACTGTGTGAAAGAAATCACTTAATGTATTTACTATGTTTTGAAAACCTCTTACATCATTTTGAGGAGAGCTGATTACCATCTATAAATGTGAATATTTGAGAAAAAACTACATTCTAAAAACTCTGAAAAAATATATTAAAATATTTTCTTCCACTCACAGTTTAGAAGTTGGCTGGGGCTGGGGATGTGGCTCAAGCGGTAGCACGCTCGCCTGGCATGCATGCGGCCCAGGTTTGATCCTCAGCACCACATACAACAAAACAAAACAAAACAAAACAAAAAAACAAAGATGTTGTGTCCGCCGAAAACTAAAAAAAAAAAATATATTAAAAAAAAGAATTTGAAGTTACTCCTTGCTGATATATCTGAGATGAAGGGAATTCTTAGTGAACATTCTTACTTTGAATTATGCCAGATATTGGGAGGAATAGTAGATACTAAAGCCTTGATTGCATAATCTCTGAGAGATTCTGTACATGAGGGTAGCAAAAAAACACACCAACCTTCTCAGCAGTATACTTAGCTCTTGACCTGTTTAGATCTGTCTTCTTCATATTCTTCTTTAACTCTCAGGTTCTTGTACCTATCCATGCCAACCTCACCTGCCCACCTCTGGCACCATCTTGTGTGGTTTCCATGTTTTAATGACATTCCTGGCTGCCTAAAAAATCTTAGGATGGTTTGGTGGAATTACCTAAATTTCTTCAGCCCTGTTGCCTATGTTTTCCCTGACTGGGAGAGAAACATTGTGCTCTGTGTAAAATGCTGTGTCCTTGAGGTTAACTGCAAATATGTTAACCTGTCCTTCTCTGGGGGCATTTGGGATGGGTCTGAAAGCCCAATCTTTGGAATCCTCACAACTTCAGCGGGTACTTAACTTTTTTCTGGGGTTGTGGAGATCAGGAGGCCCTGAAAGACCCATGTAATTAATCACATTGAGTGAAGTGGGTTTGTGTGTAGCCATGCCTCCAGGATTAATAGTAATTAATAGTAATTATATTTCCCCTTTTCCAGGACAGCAGCAGTAGCACTGATTGCCCCATGTGCTGATTCTCTGGGGCCTCAGTGGATGCTCTGAAGTTTTTGGGTACAGTTGGGAAGGGTCTAAAAGGCCCCTATACTAACTATGCAGTGGAGAAGCAAGTATCCTGGCCTTCTCTGCATTGGCAGTTGACTCTGAAAGTCCCACACTACAACTTGCCTTGAGTGCAGAGGGTGTATATGCATCTGTAAACTTGGAATTAATAGTAGCTATCTCTCTGATCCCTATCCTTTAAATTGTACTAGACTGTAGTTGGCATGCAAGGGCCTGCATAGCTCTAAACCACCAGTTTCAAGGGGCCTGGTATTAGTCTTGCATTCTAGAGTACTCAGTGGGTTCATGCCATAGACTCAGTCCTGAATCTGGGATGTTTTGGTCTGAACACAAGTCAAGCAAGTGAAAAAAGATGAAAAGGAAGTCATTGGGTCTTGGGGAGGTTAAAAAGAGGATAAAATAAAAAAGAGAGAAGACAGAAAACTGCAAAGATTTTTCTTTTCTTCTCCTTCTCCTCCTCCTCCTCTTCCTCCTCCTCCTTCTTTTATTCTTCTTCTTTTTTTTAACAATACAGGATTTATTGGTGTGTGGGTGATTAAGAAGGAGACAGCACAGTGGAAGCCCTCCTGAATGCAGGGCTCGCCACTTGTCCAGAGGACCACAATTGGGGATATATTTGACCCCACAGCCATCAAGAATGAGCCGCTTCTCAGTCACCATGTCTTCAAATTCACCAGCATTAAATTTGGTAAAGTAAAGCCCCACTTCTTTGAGATGTGGATCTTCTGGCAGCCAGGGAACTTGAACTTGGCCCTGCATAGGGCCTCAATCACATGTTCCTTGTTCTGTAACTTGGTGCAGATGGACATGATGACTTGGCCATAATGAACCCTGAAACCCCTGTTCTCTGGGGTTTCCAAAAGGCACCCCTCATACCTGTTTGAAGCCTAGATGGGAGACATCATGAGATCAGAAATATGAACATCTACTCAAAGTGCTGTCTCCAAGGTCCCTTAGGGCAAACCATATGAGCAACAGGCTGCATACACTACCAAGGAGATTGCTGTTTGCAGCCATTGCACACTGGGCCACCACAAGTAAAGGAAGCCAGTCAGCTTAATTAGATGCAGATGCAAAGAGTTTTGATCCTCCATGCAGAAAGCCTGGATAATGGTTTTAAGATGGTTCTCCTTCCCAGCAATCACCAGCTCTGGTGGGAAGTGCAGGTCCTATCTTGAGTTATGCTGTTCATTATGTTGTATTTAAACCTCTGATCAAACTTCCTCTCTACTCAATGTTGGAGTCTGTAATACCTTTTTTTTAGAAAATATCTTTTTAGTTGTAGTTGGACACAATACCCTTTATTTTATTTATTTATTTTTATGTGGTGCTGGTGATTGAATCCAGGGCCCTGCACATGTGAGGCGAGCTCTTTACCACTGAGTCACAACCCCAGCCCGGAGTCTGTAATTCTTAAAATCTTTATAATTTTTTCTTTTCTGCATTCTGAAACCAAAAACAGAAATCAAAAGTGAGCAGAAATAGCTGTAACTGTATCAAGTAAACTATACCTAAAGAGAAATGTAAAAAGACAAAGAACTCTACTATGTATTGATTGACAAGAAGTTATAATGAATATAAATATATAAATTCTGATTATGATGTGGAACTGTCCCCAGAATGTCCATTTCTTTTAAATATTTTAGTTGTCAATGGGCCTCTGTTTATTTATTTATATGTGGTGCTGAGTGTCAAACCCAGTGCCTCACATGCTAGGCAAGTGCTCTACCACTGAGCTACAACCCAGCCCCAGAGAATGCCCATTTATTTAAGGTTTAGTTAACAATTTGTGGCAAATGGGGAGGTGGTGGAATCTTTAGGATTTGTAGTCTAGTGAAAAGAAGTTTGATCACTGGGTTCATATTCCTTAAAAGGGAATATTTGACTCAAGCCCCCCTCCTCTCTCTCTTTCATTTTATGATTGCCTTGAAGTGAGAAACTGCCTCATCACAAGCTCCTGCCATGATATTCTGCTTTGTCAAAAACTCCAAAGCAACAAGACAACCAAACATTGATTGAAACCTGCAAAACTGTGAACAACAAAAAATTTTTCTCCTTTAAGTTGATTATCTCAGGTATTTGTCATAGTGTCAGAAAGAAAGTGACTAACACAACACATAAAGCTTAAACACACAATTTTTTAAAACAAACATTATTACATCTGTAACAGAGATAAATTCTAAAACAATAGTGGGAAGCCTCAATTTCCCACTTTCATCAATGGAAAGATCATCCAGAGAAAATATCAACAAAGAGATATAAGAGTTAAACTATATTATAGACCAAATGAACCTAAAATATTACAGAAGATTTCATCAAATAGCTATATATTATATATTCTTCTCATCAGGAAATGAAACATTCTCTAAAGTAGATCATATATTGGGTCACAAAACAAATTTCAAAGAAATAAATCTAACATAATTTTCTTATGTACACATATGAAAATACCTAAATGAATCTCACCATCATGCCCACCCAGAAGAATGCAGTCCTAATTAGAATATGATATACCCATGCTTGTATAATCATATCAAAATGGATTCTACCATCATGTATAACTAATAAAAGAGGAACCAATAAAATAAAAAACAAAATAAAAATTTATTATTTTTTAAAACCACAAATGGAGTAAAACTAATAATCAACAACAGATAAAACTTTAGGAATTATATAAGAATAAACAACAAGTTATTGAACAGTCACTAAAGCAACTAAAAGGAAAATTAGGAAATTTATTAAAAATTAAGATGAAAACATAACATATTCAAATTTACAGTATGTAGTAAACGTAGCTATAAGATGAAAATTTGTAGCAATAAGGACCTACATAAAATAATAGAAATATATCAAACAAAAAATCTAAGCACCTCAAGAACCTTGAAGAAGAAGAAAAAAATCAACCAAAATTACTAGGAGAAAAGAAATAAAGAACACAGAGGGAAAAGACACAAGAATAGAGACCAAAAACCCATAAACATCAATGATGTGAGTTGTTTTATTTCCTGAAAGACAAAATTGACCAACATTTAGCTAAATGAGTCAAGAAAGAAGTAAGCTGAGTGTGGTGGCACATGCCTATAATCCCAGGAACTCATGAGGCTGAGGCAGGAGGATTGTGTGTTCAAAGCCAGACTCAGCAACAGCAAGGCACTAAACAACTCAGTGGAACCCTGTCACCAAAATACAAAATAAGGCTGGAGGTGTGGCTCAGTGGCCAAGTGCCCCTGGGTTCAATCCATGGCACCCCTCCCGCCCCCCCACCCACAAAAAAAGAAAGATGTGAGAAGACAAAAATAAATAAAAGATGAAAAAGAATATATTATTACAGATACCAGAGAGAAACAAAGGAACAACCATGTACTAACAAACTGGAAAACCTAGATGATATGGATGTGTTTGTGGACACATATATCCTATCAAGTTAAACTGGAAAGCTATATAAACCTGAGAAAACCATTAAAAAAATGACATGATGAAATAATAGTAGAATATCTTTGTGGAAAGAAAAGCTTAGGATTGAATGTTTTCACTCAAGAATTCTATCAAACACTTAAGAAAGAACTGACATCAGTGGATTAGACAAAGGGGAATGAAGGGAAGGGAGAAGAGATAGGAATAAGAAAGACAGTAGAATGAAGCAGACATAACTTTCCTATGTTCATATATTAATAAATGACCAGTGTTACTCCACATCATGTCAACCACAAGAATGGGATCCTAATTAGAATAAGGTATGTATATATATATCAAAATACATCCCGTTGTCATGGTATCTAGAAAGAACAAATAAAGCAAATTAAAAAAGAAATAAATGGCAGAAAATACTAAAGAAAATACATAAATATATGAATGGGGAATGGATCATGGAGGAAATGAGAGAAGAAATAAAAAGAATTCCTAGGGGCTGGGATTGTGGCTCAGTGGTAGAGCACTTGCCTAGTGTGTGTGAGGCACCAGGTTTGATCCTCAGTACCACATAAAAATAAAAAAAGTAAAATAAAGATATTTTGTCTATCTACAACTAATATATATATTAGTTGTATATATATATATGTTTCCTAGAATCAAACGAGAATAGTGATATAATATACCAAAATCTCTGAGACACTATAAATGCTCTTCTAAGAAGAAAATTTATAATCTTAAATGCCCACACTAACAAAGTAGAAATAAGTGAAGTTAGCCAATCCCCCCCAAACAAATGCCTAATGCTTTCTCTGATATAAGGAGGCTGATTCATAATGGGGTTGGAACGGGGAGCATGGGAAGATTAGACAAACTCTAGATAGGGCACAAAGAAAGGGAGGGAAGGGAGTAAAAAAAGATGGTGGAATGAGATGGACATCACTACTCTAAGTACATGTATGAAGAAGATATGAATGGTGTGAATATACTTTATATACAAGCAGAGATATGAAGAATTGTGCTCTATATATGTAATATGAATTATAATACATTTTTGCTGTCATATAACAAATTAGAATAAAAAAATTAAAAAAAGAAAGTAGAAAGATCATAAATAAACAATCTAGTATTACATCTCACAGTCCTAGTAAAGCAGGGACAAACTAATGCCCAAATCACAAGAAGATGGTGAATAATTAAGATCAGAGCCAAAATTAATGAAACAGAGAATAAAAAATACAGAAAATCAATAAAATGGGGAGTCAGTTCTCTGAAAAGATAAACAAGATTGATAAACTCTTAGAAAAACCAACCAAAAAAAAAAGAAGAGAGAAAAATAGGCAGGCACAGTGGTACATACCTGCAATCCCAGCAATGCAGGAGGCAGGAGAATCACAAGTTTGAGGCAAGCCTAAGCAACCTAGCAAGGCCCTAAACAATTTAGCAAGACCCTGTCTCAAAATAAAAAATAAAAAAGGGCAATGACCCAAATCTCTGTGAAATGCATTCTGTCATGCTAATCTCATCCGGGTACCAAACCATTTATTACATCAAGATAAGAAAACTATAGAACAATATTCTCAATGAACATAAAAGGAAAACTTCTGAATAAAATATTAGGAATCTACATTTAAAAACACATTAAGAAGATTGTACATCATGATCAAGTTGGTTTCATTCAAGGAATGCAAGGTGGATTCAACATATGCAAATCAATAGGTGTTAATTCATCACATAAATAGAATTAAGGACAAGAATTACATGAGTATTTTAATTGATGGAGAAAAAAAAGCATTCAACAAAATTTAGCACCCTCGGACTGGGGTTGTGGCTCAGTGGTAGAGCACTTGCCTAGCACATTTGAGGCACTGGATTTAATCCTCAGCACAACATAAAAAACTAAACAAATAAAATAAAGGTATTGTGTCCATCTATAACTAAAAATATTTTTAAAAATTAGCACCAATTTATGTTAAAACACTGGAGAAAACTAGGGATTAATGGAAGTTTTCTCAATATCATAAATGTATATATGTATGTATATATATATATATATATATATATATATATATATATATGTATATGTCAAACACAAACTAACATTACACTGAAAGGAGAAAATCCCAAATCATGTCCTCTAAAACCAGGAACAAACAAAGGATATCTACTGTTACCACTCCTGTGCAATATAGTACTTGGAACTCTAGCAAGAAGAGTCAGGCATGAACAGAAAATTAAAGGGATAAAAATAAAAAAAAATAAGTCAAACTGTGTCTGTTTGCATATAACATGATTCTATACCCAGAAAGTCCAAAACATTCCATCAAAAGACTTCTAGAGCTCATAAACCAAATTCAGCAAAGTAAGCGGATACAAAGTCTACATTCATAAATCAATAGCTTTCCTATATATCAGTAATGAATCTGTGAGAAAGCAATCAGAAAAACAATTTGTATTAATAATATCCTAAAAATACTTTGCACCAAACATTACCAAAGAGGTAAAAGACCCCTAAAATGAAAATTAAAGCTAGTGAATAAATAATTTGAAGGAGACACTAGACAATAGAAAGATCTCTCATGTTCTTTGATAGACAAATTAATTATACTAAAATGGCCATATTATCAAAAGCAATCTACAGATTTAATGCAATCCCCATCAAAATGTCAATGACATTTTTTTTTACAGAATTATAAAAGAATGTCCTAAAATTCATCTGGAAGAATATAAGACCAAGGGTATCCAAAACAATCCTGAGCAATATAAGTAATGCTGGAGGCATCACAAAACCTCATCTTAATTTTTCTACAGAGCTATATTAACAAAAACAGCATGGACTGGCATAAAAAGACTTGAAGGCCAATGGAATAGGAAACAGAGACATATCCAAATAGATACAATCATCTGATCTTTGATAAAGATGCCAAAAACTACAATGAAGAAAATTTCAACAAATATTGTTAGAAAAATTGAATATTTACATATAGAATAAGGAAACTACATCTCTCACCCCACACAAAATAAGTTCAAACTGAATCAAAGGTCTAGGAATCACACAAAAAACACTTCTACATATTGGCACATGAACTAACTTTCTTAATAAGACTCCTAAAACTCAAGAAATAAAACCAAGAATCAATAAGTAGAATGACCAAAAGTTAAAATGCTTCTGTGCAGCAAAGGAAACAATTAACTGTGTGACAGGACAGTCTACAGAATGGGAGAAAATCTTGGTGATCTATGCTTCTGACAGAGGATTCATATCCAGAGTATATACAAAACTAAAGAAACTTTACATCAAAAAGGAAATAATCAAATCAAGCAATGGAGAAAAGATCTAAATAGATATTTCTCAAAAGAAGAAATGTACAAATGATCAACAAATATATTAAAAATTGTTCAACAACCTCACTCAAGGCAGAATGGCAACCATCAAGAATACTAATAGTAATAAGAAGATATGAGAAAAAACACATTTATATGTTGTTATTGGGACTGTAAATTAGTAAAAGCACTTTGGAGAACAGTATGGAGGTTGTTCAAAGATTAGAAATGAAATCACCATATGACCCAGATATCTGATCCCTCAGTATGTATCCCAAAGGACTAAAATTCAGCATACTACAGTGATAAATGCATGCCAGTATTTATAGCAGTGCAATTCACCACAAGCAAGTTATAGAACCAGCCTACATGCTCATCAAAGAATGAATGGATAAAGAAAATATGGTATATCAGACATAAAGAAGAATGAAATTATGTCATTTTCTGCTAAATGGATGCAACTAGAGAACATCATAATATGTGAAATAACCAGACCCAGAAAGTGAAAGGTCTAATATTTTCTTTCATATGTAGAATCTAGAAAGTAAAAAAGAAAAGGAATAATCAAAAGGTCTCATGTAAATATGAGGGAGATCAACAGAGTAGAGAAAGAGGATAGAGAGAAAAAGAGAGAAGGGATGGAGTGGGGAAATACTGGAGGAATAAAATCTACCAAATCATGCTTTGTTTATATATGAATATACCACAATGAATCTCAATTATATACATAATTATAATGTGCTAATTAAAACAATGATAATGACAATAACAGCAACAACAATAGAAGAGAGTATACTGGAGTAGAGCAAGTGGATCAGGGGAGAGAGGAGGAAGGAAAAGGGAAGGTAGTGAGGAATGAGGTTGGTCAAAATATGTTATGTGCAAGTATAAATATGGCATAATGAATCCCACTATTGTGTTTAATTATATTGTATTAATGAAATAATAAAATTAAAAAGTAAATGTTATGGTTTAGATATTAGGTGTTGACCAAAAACACATGGGTGAGTCAATGCAAGAATATTTAGAGGTGAAAGGGTTGGATTATGAGAGTTTTAATCAATGCACTAATTCCCTGGTAGGGATTAACTGAGTGGTAACTTTAGGCAGGTAGGCTGTGGCTGGAGGAGGTGGGTCATTGAAGGGGATGTGCCTTTGGGGCATGTGTTTTTGTTCCTGGTGAGAGAGCTTAAATTCTCTCTCTGCTTCCGGATTGCTATATCTTGATTGCCATGGCTTTCCTCCTCCATGCACTTCTGCCATGATGTTCTGCCTCATCTCAGACACAGAACAATGGAGTCAACCATCTGTGGACTGAGACCTCTGGAACTGTGAGCCAAAATAAACTTTTCCTCTTCTAAAATTGTCTTTGTCATGTCTTTTTGTTACAGTGGCAAAAAAGCTGGCTAAAACAACACTGATGGAAGAAACCCAAGAAGACACAAAACATGCAATGGCTTCCCATATTGATAGGGACCATTTACAGATGTAATGCGATTATATGAAAAATTGTGGTATATATGTGTATTAAGAATTGTAATGCAAAAAAAAAAAAACCAAAAAACCAAAAAAACAAAGTACATGTATAATGGCATAAATTGGTGTGAACATACTTTATATACAGAGATACAAAAATTGTGCTCTATATGTGTAATAAGAATTGTAATGCATTCCACTGTTGTTTAAAAAATAATAAAATCAACAAAAAATAAATAGCAGTGACATTCTTCACAAACCTAGGAAAACAATTCTAAAATTCATATGCAATCATAAATTATCACCAATAGCCAACCAAACCTTATAGAAAAACACCAAAGCTGGATGCATTACAATACCTGATTCAAGGCATTCCACTCAGTTCTAATAACTCAAACCTCACAGTACTGGTATGAAAACAGACCCAGACACATGGACCAATGAAACCAAATTGTGAGTCTCATAATATAATCCATACATCTACTGTAACTTACTTTTCAACAAATATTAAAATATACATTGAAGAAAGTTCAGCCTATTCAATAAATAATTATGTGCAAACAATTGTCCATATGCAGAAAATTAAAACTTGACCCCATCTTTCACTCCATAAAAATTCAACTCAAAATATATCAAAGACTTCAATGTAAGACCTGGCAACATAAAAATATTAGAGGAACACTTAGAGGAAACACTTCAAGGCATCAGGGTAGCAATGGTTTTCCTATTCAGAAAACCCCAAACACATAGGCAACAAAAGCCCAAATAGAAAGTACTATTACATCTAAATTCAAAAGAGTGAATAAAAGTAGCAACATCATCTTCCAACTACTTTATTCAATTAGCAATAATAGTTAAGATTTATGCTGTGAATTGGGGTTATAAAAATGATAATTCTGATCTATCTCATAGGTTAACAATATGGGAACTCAGAAGTCACAAAACATATTTAATAGTAATTAGTATTTATTGGGCATTTAACGTGCACTCAGTACAGTTTTAAGAGCTTATATTATTTAATATAAGTTTTCAAACATTGGCTTGAATATCACTCTGTTCATTTGTTTTGGTCTAACTATACAAGTTTTGCCTCTTGTTTCAAACACCCAGAACACAAAGGCAGAATGAACATCCTAAACTATATATCACCATGAAAAATATCACAGACATGTCTATAAACAACATTTCATGTAAAAGATATTGGCAAGATGAAAACTTAGGGAAGATTTTTGTTATGTTAGAAATAGGGAATTTAACAAATAACTAGTTAAAAATAGATTTATTATGGAAATAAAAATCAGTGTGTCAATGTCAAGAAAGAAAATATTATTGTATCAAACTAGAAAGCTATTGTACAACAACAAAAAATCAAGAAAGTGAAAAGACAACATGCAGAATAAAAATATTTACAAATAATTCATTTAACAGAAGATTAGTATCCAGAACATATAAGGAAGTAAAAAACAAAGAAAACAAAGCAAAACAACAACAAAAAAATCCACCCAAAACCAAAATTCTCAATAACAGAAGAATAACCCAATTTCAAAATGGGCTGATAATCTGAATAGACATTTTTCAAAAGAAATACAAACATGAAAATGCTCAATATCATTAACCACATGAGAAATGCAAAACAATTTAAAATAGATATTTCACCACATTTATTTTATTTTTATTATCATAATTATCAACACAAAATAATTGTCCAATTAATGGGTTTCACTGTGGCATCACCATACTTCTATGTGTCATGCTTTGATCATGTCTAACCTCGCTTCTACTCTCTCTTGCTCTGATATCTTCAACCCTGGCCCACCAGTTCTCTCCGCCTTCTCCAATAGGCTCTTCCACTTTAATTCATCTTTTTTCCTTTTCAGTTTTAATATATGAGAGAAAATATGGCAATACTTGTCTTTCTGTGTCTGGCTTATTTTGCTTAAAAATAAGCTTTCTAGTTCCATCCATTTTTCTGAAATGACATAATTTTATTTTTATTTATGAATGAATAATGCTCTCTTGTATATACATACCATATTTCATTTACCCATGCATCTGTTGATGGGCACTTGGTCTGATTCCATATCATATCTTGGCTATTGTAAATAGTGACACAATAAACATGGATATGCAGGGTTTTTATTTTTTGTAAACTAACTTCATTTCCTTCAGAGAAATATTCAGGTGTGGTAATAGCTGGATCATGAAGTAGTTGTATTTTTAATATTTTGAGAAAACTCTATACTGTTATCTATAGTGGTTGTACTAATTTCCATTACACTAATAGTATGTAAGGGTTTCTGCAAAACCTGAAGTACTGCCCCTTTTTGCTTAGGATTGCTTTAGAAACTCAAGGTCTTCTGTTTTTACATGTGAATTTTAGAATTTTTCCAGTTCTGTTGGAATGTCATTGGCATTTTTGTGGGGATTGCATTGGATCTGTAAATTACTTTTAGTAGCATGTTCATCTTAACAATATCTTAACATCTTAATCATCTTAACAACTATATTCCAAACCATGACCAAGGGAATTCTCCCATCTTCTAGTGTTTTTTTTTTTTCACATTCTTTCTTTTTTTTAAAGAGAGAGAGAGAATTTTAATATTTTTTGTTTAGTTTTCGGCGGACACAATGTCTTTGTTTGTATGTGGTGCTGAGGATTGAACCCAGGCCGCATGCATGCCAGGTGAGTGCGCTACCGCTTGAGCCACATCCCCAGCCCCACATTCTTTATTATTTTGCAATTTGCATTATAGAGGTCTTTCACCATCTTGGTTATGTTTGCCACCAATTATTTGTGTGTGTGTGTGTGTGTGTGTGTGTGTGTGTATTTGTGGGTGAATGGCATCCCTAATTACTTTCTCATCAAATTCATTATTGGTGTATGTGAAAGGTACCAATATTGATTTTGTACCTTGCTTCTTTGCTTATAAGTTCTAAGTCTTTTTAATTGATTCTTGAATATTTTCTATGTAAAAAACATGTATGAAATATTGTATACATAAGATTTTCTCTACATAAAATGTTAGTCAAAATGGTCAGATTACCAAAAGTGATATACAGATTTAATGTAATTCCCATTAAAATATCAATGAAATTCTTCCTAGAACTATAAAAAACAGTTCTAGTGTCCTAAAATTCATATGAAATAGTAAAATATCCAGAAGAACCAAAGCAATTTTGAACAATAAGAGCACTGCTGGAGGCAGCAAAATTCCTAATTCAAATTATGCTACAGAAATATAATGACAAAACAGCATGATAATGTCATAAAAACACTCAGGTAGACCAATGCAATAGCATAGAACACACAGAGACAAAACAACACAAATACAGGCATCTAATCCTTGATAAAGGTGACAACAAAAGCTATTGGGGAAAATTCAGCTTTTTAAACAAATTGTACTGGGAAAACTAGATATTCATATGTAGATTAATAAAATTACATCTCCATCTCTTAACCTGTGCAGAGATCATTTCATAGTGAATTAAAGACCTAGAAATTAGACCAGAAAATTTGCAAATGCTAGAAGAAAGCAGATTCAAAACCTCCTCATATAAGTGTAGGCATTGACTTCCTCTATATGCCCACTAAGTCTCAGGAGGTAAAACAAAACCAACAATTAATAAATGGGATGGCATCAAATTCAAAAGCTTCTGAACAACAAAAGAAATAACAAATGGCATGAAGAGAGAGCCTATAAATGAGAAAAAAATCTTTGCCAACTACTCTTCTGACAGAGGACTAATTTGCAGAATATATAAATAATTAAAAAATTAACAAAAGTAAACATAACTCAGTCAATAAATGGGCCAATGTACTAAACAGACATTTCTCAAAAAAGAAATAAAAATGGCTAATAAATATTTTAAAAGCTCAAAATTTTTAGCAATCAGAGAAGTAAATCAAAAGTGCATTCAGATTTCATTTTTCTCCAGTTAGAATGGCAATCATGAAGAATAACAATTATTAATTTGAGGAGGAAAATTGGCAAAGTAGATGAAGGCGGCAATTCCCAGCTGCTGTGCTGTTTAGAATTGAAGCAATCAGGAATACTGCTTCTTTTTTCATTTTTAGGTATAGATGGACACAATACCTTTATTATTATTATTATTATTATTATTATTATTACTTTTATTTGGTGCTGAGGATTGAATCCAGTGCCTCACATGTGTCAGGCAAGTGCTGTACCACTAAGCTACAATGCCAACCCAGGAATACTTCTTTTTAAGGAGGCTTGTGTCTGTTTAGTATAAATGAATACTAAACAGTTCAAGACTCACAGAGACTCAGTAAATCTGGTGTTGGAAAGAGGGGAAATGTAGTGCTGGCAATGAGGTCACTTAGGCAGCCATGCTGTGTCACTTCAAAGGTATTGTCAGCATGAAGGAAAAAAGAGAGAAACAGAAGACAAAGTTAGCCTACAAACCCCTGTAAAAGGCAGAAGACAGTTTAAACCTAGCTGTTACAGAAGTTTCACAGTGAACTTGTGTTTGAAAAGTGCCATTATTCATATGTAACAAAATGAAATTAGACCCTTATCTCTCACCCTGTATAAAACACAACTCAAAGTGGATCAAGGACGTAAGCATTAGACCAGGGACTCTGCATCTACTAGAAGAAAAAGGAAGCCCAACTCTCCATTATGTTGGCTTAGGAATCAAATTACTCAATAAGACTCCCAAAGCACAAGAAGTAAAATCAACAATCAATAAATGGAATGGTATCAAACTGAAAATCTTCACAGCAAATGAAACAATCAAGAATGTGAAGAGAAAGCCTACAGAATGGGAGAAAACCTTTACCACCTGGACCTCAGATAGAGCATTAATCTCCAGAATATATAAAGAACTCACAAAACTTAACACCTAAAAAACAAACAACCCAATCAATAAATGTGATAAGAAACCAAACAGACAATTTACAGAAGAAATATGAATGGTCACAAAATATATGAAAAAATGTTCATTATCTCTAGCAATTAGAAAAATGCAAATTAAAACTACACTGACATTCCATTACACTCTGAATAGCAATTATCAAAAATACCAGTTGGGCTGGGGATGTGGCTCAAGTGGTAACATGCTCGCCTGGCATGCACAGGGTGCTGGGTTTGATCCTCAGCACCACATAAAAAATAAAAAATAAAATGAAGATGTTGTGTTCACCGAAAACTGAAAAATAAATATTAAAAAATTCTCTCTCTCTCTCTCTCTTTCTCTCTCTCTCTCTCTATCTCTCTCCTCTCTCTCTTAAAAAAAAAAGAATACCAGTTGCTGGGTGTGGCGGCACATGCCTGTAATCCCAGAGGCTTGGAAGGTTGAGGCAGGAGGATCACAAGTTCAAAGTCAGCCTCAGCAAAAACAAGGTGCTAAGCAACTCAGTGAGACTCTGTCTCTAAATAAAATACAAAGTAGGCTGGGGATGTGGCTCAGTTGTCGAGTACCCCTGAATTTAATCCCTTGTACCCCATTCCCCCAAGAATACAAGTAAAATAAATGTTGATGAGGATGTGAATAAAAAGATACACTCATGCATTATTGGTGGGACTGAAAATTGATGCAACCACTCTGGAAAGCAATATGGAGATTCCTCAGAAAACTTGGAATAGAATTGCCATTTGAACCAGTTATCCCACTGCTCAGCATATACCCCAAAGACTAAAAATCAACATACTACAATGATGCAGCCACATCAAGAAATCAACACCAATAAAAAATATAGAAGCTATAAAACACATGGAGATTGAAAACTTTTGAATGATGAATGTGTGATAGAAGAAATCAGGTGAGATGATAAAAAATTCTTAGAATAATTTAAGAATAGAGATACAACATATCAGAATCTCTAAGGCAGTATAAGGGTCATTCTAAGAGGAAAATTTATAGCTGTGAGTGCCTACATAAGCAAATCAAGATTTCAAGTACACAACCTAATGATGCATCTTTTTAAAAATACATACATGTAAAGCAGGGTTTATTTAAAAAGGGGTAATATACACTTCTCCTGGGAGGGAGAAGGGGGCCATAGCTGGTATCCCAATAAGTGAGGTATTCTGCCCTTTTTATATGTCCTAGGCTTCCTTTGTTCTCCTGCCTCACCCCCCCCCCATCTTTCTCCTTTCTGCATATGTGATTAGGTCCAGGAATGCTTGATGGGATGGCCCAAAGGTGGGAAACAGGTGGGCTGAAGGGGGAAGGGCAGGATGGAGAAGACAAGAACACATTAACAACCTTATAGCTCCCTGTAGGGAGGGGCAATTCCTGGGACAGTTACCTTGGCAACAGGTTGAAGCAGGAACAGTTCTTGATAAGAGTGGAGGAGGGGCTCAGAAGGAATTAACATTTCAGATATGTCAAGAGCTATGTAATGTTTTGAACAACTAATAAAAAAAGGAATTAACATTTCAATCTCTTAGGGGACAGTCTCCAACTTCCCGGACTCACTCAAAATTGGCCTCCTTCATTTGACCTGACTTGAGTTACCTATCTATATTGACTGCCTGTCTAATTCTGGCTTCTAATGATGCATCTTAAGGCCCCTGTACAAGAAAGAACAAACTAATTCCAAAATCAGTAGAAGAAAAAATAATTATGAATACAGCCAAAATTAATGAAACTGATTTAAAAAAATTATGCAAAGGATCATTGAAATGAAGAGTTGGTTCTTTGAAGTGATGAACAAGACTGATAGACCTTTAGCCAGACCAACAAAAAGATATAGAAAACCCAAGTCAACAAAATTAAGGATGATAAAGGAAATTTACAATAGACAATTCTGAAATCCAGAGGATCATTTGGGACTATTTTGAAAACTTATATAGTGACACAGTAATAAAAAACCTTCCAACAAAGAAAAGCCATGGACCAGATAGATTTTTAGCAGAATTCTACTAGTCTTTTAAAGAAGAACTAGCACCAATGCACCTCAAATTATTCTGCAAAATAGAAAGTGGTAGAACATTTTCAAATTTGTTCTATGAAGATAGTACCATACTCATCTCAAAAGCAGATAAGGACACATTAAGAAAACAAAACTACAGACCAATATCCCTAATGAACTTACATGCATAAACTCTTAATAAAATATTAATAAATCATATTCAACAATATATTAAGAAGATTGTTCATCATGGCTAAATCAGTTTCATTCCAGGGATGCAAGGGTGATTTAACATATGCAAACCAATAAATGTAATTCACCATAAACAGAACTAAGAAAAAAAATCACATAGTCATCTCAATAGATGCAGAGAAAGCCTTTGGAAAAATTCAGCAACCATTCATAATAAAACACGGAACAAACTAGATATACAAGGAACTTTCCTCAACATCATAAAGACTACGTATAACAAATGCAAAGCCAACATCACAGTGAATGCTTAAAATTTGAAAGCATTTTCTCTAAAATCTGAACAAGATAAGAATGTTGATTCTCCACTATTCATTTATAGTATAGCATTAGAAATTGTTGCTAGAGCAATTAGGCAAGAGAAGGAATTGTAATGAACACAAACAGAAAAGAAAGAAGTCAAATTATCATTGTTTGCAAATGATATGGTCCTATAATTAGAGGACCCTAAAAGCTCTACCAGAAGCAAGCATTCATAAACAAATTCACCAAAGTAGCAGGATATGAAATCAAATTACAAAAATCAATTGCTTTCCCATGTCAATAATGTGTCTGCTGAGAAAGAAACCAAGAAAACAATCCTATTCACACTAATCTCAAAAAATACATATACCTAGGAACAAATCTAACCAAGAAAGTGAAAAACCTTTACAATGAAAATGATAGTATCCAGCGAAATTAAGCTTCAGGATTGAAGATGAAATAACAATCTTCCACGATAAGCAAAAGTTAAAAGAATTTGCAGATAGAAAACCAGCTCTTCAAAACATCCTTGGCAAAACATTACAGGAAGAGGAAATGAAAAATAACAATGAAAACCAACAACGGGAGGTAGTACAATAAAGGAAAAACTAAG
Organism: Callospermophilus lateralis; assembly: GCF_048772815.1. Lineage (NCBI taxonomy): Eukaryota > Metazoa > Chordata > Mammalia > Rodentia > Sciuridae > Callospermophilus > Callospermophilus lateralis. The sequence goes on from NC_135325.1 coordinate 40,970,600, forward strand.
CATAGAGGAAAAACAAATCATGTTAAGTATCGTACATAACCAAATATGGCTGGAAATACAAACCATATCTCAATAGTAACCCTAAATGTTAATGGCTTAAATGCACCAATCAAAAGACATAGGCTAGTAGAATGGATTAAAAAAAAAAGATCCAACACTATGCTGCCTACAGGAGACTCATCTGATAGGAAAAGACATACACAGACTGAAGGTGAAAGGTTGGGAAAAATCATATCACTCATATGGACCCCGGAAGCAAGCAGGGGTGTCCATACTTATATCAAATAAAATAGACTTCAAGCCAAAGTTAATCAAAAGGGATAAACAAGGACACTACATACTGCTCAAGGGAACCATACACCAACAAGACTTGACGATCATTAATATATATGCCCCAAACAATGGTGCAGCTACGTTCATCAAACAAACTCTTCTCAAGTTCAAGCGTCTAATAGACCACAACACAATAATCATGGGAGATTTTAACACACCTCTCTCACCAATGGACAGATCTTCCAAACAAAAATTGAATAAAGAAACCATAGAGCTCAATAATACAATTAATAACTTAGACTTAATTGATATATACAGAATATACCACCCAACATCAAGCAGATACACTTTCTTCTCAGCAGCACATGGATCCTTCTCAAAAATAGACTATATATTATGTCACAGGGCAAAGCTTAGCAATTACAAAGGAGTTGAGATACTACCATGCATTTTATCTGATCATAATGGAATGAAATTGGAAATCAATAATAAAATGAGAAAGGAAAAACCCTACATCACATGGAGATTAAACAATATGCTACTGAATGAACAAAGGGTTACAGAAGACATCAAAGAGGAAATTAAAAAATTCTTAGAGGTAAATGAAAACTCAGACACAACATATCGAAATCTTTGGGACACTATGAAAGCAGTACTAAGAGGAAAATTCATTTCATGGAGTTCATTCCTTAAAAGAAGGAAAAGCCAACAAATAAATGACCTCATACTACACCTCGAAGCCTTAGAAAAAGAAGAACAAATCAGCAGCAAATACAGTAGAAGGCAAGAGATAATTAAAATTAGAGCTGAAATCAATGAAATCAAAACAAAAGAAACAATCGAAAAATTGACAAAACTAAAAGTTGGTTCTCTGAAAAAATAAATAAGATTGATAGACCACTAGCCACGCTAACAAAGAGAAGAAGAGAGAGAACCCAAATTACTAGCTTACGGGATGAAAAAGGCAACATCACAACAGACAATTCAGAAATACAGAAGATAATTAGAAATTATTTTGAAACCCTATACTCTAATAAAATAGAAGATAGTGAAGGCATAGATAAATTCCTTGAGACATATGAACTACCCAGATTGAATCAGGAAGATATAAACAACCTAAACAGATCAATATCAAGGGAGGAAATAGAAGAAGCCATCAAAAGAATACCAACCAAGAAAAGCCCAGGACCGGATGGATATACAGCAGAGTTTTACAAAACCTTTAAAGAGGAACTAATACCAATACTCCATAATCTATTTCAGGAGATAGAAAAAGAGGGAGAACTCCCAAATTCATTCTATGAGGCCAATATCACCCTGATTCCCAAACCAGAGAAGGACACCTCAAAGAAAGAAAACTACAGACCAATATCCCTAATGAATTTAGATGCAAAAATCCTCAATAAAATTCTGGCAAATCGTATACAAAAACATATCAAAAAGATTGTGCACCATGATCAAGTAGGATTCATCCTTGGGATGCAAGGCAGGTTCAATATACGGAAATCAATAAACGTTATTCACCACATCAATAGACTTAAAGATAAGAACCATATGATCATCTCGATGGACACAGAAAAAGCATTCGACAAAGTACAGCATCCCTTTATGTTCAAAACATTAGAAAAACTAGGGATAACAGGAACTTACCTCAAAATTATAAAAGCTATATATGCTAAACCTCAGGCTAGCATCATTCTAAATGGAAAAAAACTGAAGGCATTCCCTCTAAAATCTGGAACAAGACAGGGATGCCCTCTCTCACCACTTCTATTCAATATAGTTCTCGAAACACTGGCCAGAGCAATTAGACAGACGAAAGAAATTAAAGGCATAAAAATAGGAAAAGAAGAACTTAAATTATCACTATTTGTGGATGATATGATCCTATACCTAGAAGACACAAAAGGGTCTACAAAGAAACTACTAGAGCTGATAAATGAATTCAGCAAAGTGGCAGGATATAAAATCAACACGCATAAATCAAAGGCATTCCTGTATATCAGCGACAAATCTTCCGAACTGGAAATGAGGAAATCTACCCCATTCACAATATCCTCAAAAAAAAAAAAAAAAAAATAAAGTACTTGGGAATCAACCTAACAAAAGAGGTGAAAGATTTATACAATAAAAACTACAGAACCCTAAAGAGAGAAATAGAAGAAGATCTTAGAAGATGGAAAAATATCCCCTGTTCATGGATAGGCAGAACTAACATCATCAAAATGGCAATATTACCACAAGTTCTCTATAGGTTCAATGCAATGCCAATCAAAATCCCAACGGCATTTCTTGTAGAAATAGATAAAGCAATCATGAAGTTCATATGGAAAAATAAAAGACCCAGAATAGCAAAAGCAATTCTAAGCAGGAAGTGTGAATCAGGAGGTGTAGCGATACCAGATTTCAAACTGTACTACAAAGCAATAGTAACAAAAACAGCATGGTACTGGTACCAAAACAGGCGGGTGGACCCATGGTATAGAATAGAGGACACAGAAACCAATCCACAAAATTACAACTATCTTATATTCGATAAAGGGGCTAAAAGCATGCAATGGAGGAAGGATAGCATCTTCAACAAATGGTGCTGGGAAAACTGGAAATCTATATGCAACAAAATGAAACTGAATCCCCTCCTCTCGCCATGCACAAAAGTTAACTCAAAATGGATCAAGGACCTTGATATCAAATCAGAGACTATGCGTCTGATAGATAAAAAGGTTGGCTCCGATCTACATATTGTGGGGTCGGGCTCCAAATTCCTTAATAGGACACCCATAGCACAAGAGTTAATAACAAGAATCAACAAATGGGACTTACTTAAACTAAAAAGTTTTTTCTCAGCAAGAGAAACAATAAGAGAGGTAAATAGGGAGCCTACATCATGGGAACAAATTTTTACTCCTCACACTTCAGATAGAGCCCTAATATCCAGAGTATACAAAGAACTCAAAAAATTAAACAATAAGAAAACAAATAACCCAATCAACAAATGGGCCAAAGACCTGAACAGACACTTCTCAGAGGAGGACATACAATCAATCAACAAGTAAATGAAAAAATGCTCGCCATCTCTAGCAGTCAGAGAAATGCAAATCAAAACCACCCTAAGATATCATCTCACTCCAGTAAGATTGGCAGCCATTATGATTTCGAACAACAACAAGTGCTGGCAAGGATGTGGGGAAAAGGGTACTCTTGTACATTGCTGGTGGGACTGCAAAATGGTGAAGCCAATATGGAAAGCAGTATGGAGATTCCTGGGAAAGCTGGGAATGGAACCACCATTTGACCCAGCTATTGCCCTTCTCGGACTATTCCCTGAAGACCTCAAAGGAGCGTACTACAGGGATACTGCCACATCGATGTTCATAGCAGCACAATTCACAATAGCTAGACTGTGGAACCAACCCCGATGTCCCTCAATAGATGAATGGATAAAAAAAATGTGGCATTTATACACAATGGAGTACTATGCAGCACTAAGAAATGACAAAATCATGGAATTTGCAGGGAAATGGATGGCATTAGAGCAGATTATGCTAAGTGAAGCTAGCCAATCCCTAAAAAACAAATGCCAAATGTCTTCTTTGATATAATGAGAGCAACCAAGAACAGAGCAGGGAGGAAGAGCAGGAGGAAAAGATTAGCATTAAGCAGAGTCATGA